>NC_138891.1:127813328-128413328 GCF_965194825.1 Balaenoptera physalus | reverse complement strand
AAGTGCTTCTGCTACATTCACTCACTTAGGGATTCAGATGGATAAAAGATCCATAATCTTCAGTAAGATGCTGCCTTGGGCTTTGACATCCAAAAGGCAGAAAGGAAAAAACAATGGAGAAGGCACATGTGCTTTCTCCATCTTTGATCAGGAAAACGCACCCTAGCATACTCTGACAAGGAGAAATAATTAAATGTCCCACTTAGATGCAAGGGGACTGAGGCATGTAGACCCTGATTAGGCAACTGTGGGTGATGACATGAAGTTTTGATAAATATCTGGTCATTTATGCGACAAATACCTCTTCCTATCTCATCCCAAGCAGTCATACAACAACAAAAACACTTACTGAAGTTCTGTTATTTGCAAAGTACTGCAATGGATGCTAAAAATACCAAATGAAAACAAAATTCATGGTCCATGTTGAACACTAGTTATATGCTGTGTTAGTTTGCTGGGGCTGCCATAAAAATACCACAGACTGTGTTGCTTAATCAACAGAAATTTATTTTCTTATAGTTCTGGAATCTAGACGTCCAAGATCAAGGTGTCCATAGGGTTAGTTTCTTCTGAGGTCCATGGGGGAAGGAGCTTTTCCAGGCCACTCTCTTTGGCTTGCAATTGTCCATCTTCTCCACGTGTCTTCAATGGTCTTCCCTCTATGTACATGTCCTAATCTCCTCTTCTTGTAAGAACATCCATCATATTGGCTTACAGTCTACTCTCCAGACCTCATTTTAACTCAGTTATCTTTTTAAAGACCCTATCTCCAAATACAGTCACTTTCTGAGGTACTGGGGGTTAGGAATTCAACATAATTTGGGGGGAACACATGTCTTAGAAAATATGTTTTAGTTTTTTCTTATTCCTTTTCCTACATGGAATGGTTTATAAGAATTATCCCTCCGAATTTAACATCTTGTGATGGTTAATTTCATGTGCTAACTTGACTGGGCTAAGGCATGCTCAGATAGCTGGTAAAATATAATTTCTGTGTGTATCTGTGAGGGTATCTCTGGAAGAGGTCTCTCTGCTTGAGCTGAGACATCCGTCTTCTCCTGTCCTTCAGATACAGATGCTCCAGGTCCTTGGACCTTCAGAATCTGACTGGGCCTGCAACTTATACCATTACCACCTCCTCCCCCTACCCTGGTTCTCAGGCCTTAGGACTCAGACTGAATTACACCACTGGGCCTCCTGGTTCTCCAGCTTGCAGATGGCAGATCATGGGACTTACCAGCTTCCATAACCATGTGAGTCAATTCCTACAATAAATCTCCTCTCTTATATATCTCTCTATAATCCTATTGGTTCTGTTTCTCCAGAGAGCTCTGACTAATACACTTCTGAAGTTATTTTTTTAATCAGAGAGAAAAAATTTCTTAGAGAGGAATAATCCCCCTAGATAAGAATAATTAAACAATATTTAACTTAGAAAAAAATAATCAACAATAATGTAAGTTATTTCCTCTATACCTTTAGGGATAAAAAACACTATTAAAACAGCGTAAACATGTCAAAGAACAAAGTTTGACTTGTCCACATAGGAAAAAGACAATAAATAATACACTAAAATTACTCAGTTTAAGAGGACTGGTTTTATCCCTTTTAGTTTGTACTATATGTAAAGAGTAGACGTCCTAAGACTTTATCAGGGATGATAAGTGCTTCTAATACGTAAAATATCTCTTCATGTTAAACATTTCAGATATTGAAGGGCCTGAGAGACTCCAGATTGTGTGAACTTTCTCTGTGGTCTGGAGTTCTAGGGTAGCTATTAAATACAGTCATTATAATAATAACATGAAAATCACTTTTTAAAATTCAAATGGGATTGCAACGTCCATACAACCAATGTGTAAACGATTGGAAAGCAGAGAAATCAGACTTAGAATCCACGACTACATTTAAATTTCCCTCAGATATAATGTAATTTAATTGCAATTAATCCTTAAGTCTTTCCAGAAGAGTGATAAAGAACTCTCATGCCAAGTGGGAAGAAACATCTGAGAAAGAAATGTTAAGAAAAACTCCACGGTCTAAAATTAAAATTTAAAAACAACCTTCCTGACTCTCTTACATAAATCCACCGTGATTGTCTCACAGTAGTTATGGCACGCATCTTTTCTTTCCCGGTCTTGTTAATAAATCAATCCACTTCCCATCACCTGTTTCCGTTTTTTTATGTCCCTGGCCATACATATCCACATTTCTGGCCTGACCCTTAGATGTAGGTGTCAGATCTGTGACCATAAAATAATTTCCCTGTGGCTGAAGCAATCCTGCCTATGTAGGGAGGAAACCCACAATTATGATTCATGTAAAATAATCTCAAATGTGCAAGGCTATTTGGCTCAATCTCTGTAATCCACGAGAACAAATGAACAAAAACATCAGAGCAGTAGTTGACAAAGCCCTCTTTACATGCTGCAATATTTATTCCAAAAGTCTTTAAGAAAACCCTACTTTCTGCAGAGCATTGCTTTAACCAATGAACATAAGGGAGTGAGATGTTTCCTCTGAGCTAAGAGGAAACTGACCCAGTAGTGAACTATAGCCAGAAGCTTGATTTGGCACTTAGAAAAGAAACTTTCTCACCAGTCAGCCAGAATCCATCTTTTCATTGCCGATTTAAAAAATAAGGATCAAAAGAGTTACACAGGTGCTGCTGGTGGGCTAATTATAGGTGCCAAGTCAAATGAGTCTTCTTTGGCATCAAGTCAGTTCAGTTTTATGATGTCTTGACTCAGTTTTAAAAATACATCCTTCCATTAGCAGGAATGTTATACCAAAGGCACAACTCAGTACTGTATGGCGTTTAGTTCACCCAATGTTTACCAGCTAACTTTGCACCTTCCCAATTAGGTAACAATAACATTGCCCAGAGATCCATACATAAATCTGCCCTTAATAAAACTGCCATCAGACTGAATGACGGTTACTCGACCTCAGCACTACTGACACTTATGGTCCAGATAATTCTTTATTGTGAGGTACTCCACTGCTCATTAAAAGATATTTAGCAGCTTCCCTGGGTGCTATCCAATAGATGTCAGTCTTGTTCCCCCAGTTATGACGATCAACAATGACTCCAGATATTGCCAAGTGTCCCTGGGCAGGGTGAGAGGAAAAATCACTCTGGTTAAAAACCGTTATTCTAATTATGAGGTTGGGATTAACATATACACACTACTACTGTTTATAAAACAAATAACCAACAAGGACCTACTGTATAGCACAGGGAACTCTACTCAATATTTTGTAATAACCTAATATATATATATATATATTCATTATATATAATATATATATTCATTATATATAATATATATTCATTATATATAATATATATATTCATTATATATTATATATATATTCATTACATATATATATATAACTGGATCACTGTGCTGTATACCTGAAACTCACACGATATTGTAAATCAACTATATTTCAATTTAAAAAAAAAAAAACCCAAAATTTTAAAAACCCATTTATCTAAAATAGGCATGCTACACAGGAATGCCTACATAATTTCTGGAGCCCAATGTAAAATAAACATGTGGGCCCCTTTTTCAAAAATATTAAGAATTCTAAGATGGCTGCAGCAAAGCGTTAAACTAAGCATCGGGTCTTTGTAAGCACAAGGTCTTATGTGACTGCACAGGTCATAAGTTCACAACATTGGCTCTGATGCTACATTATTCCCCCCCATTCCTCAACATCATAATGGCAATAACACACATTTGTAAACTTTATAACTTATAGCGGCCTAGTTCACATTTGTCGACTCCCCACATGCTTTCCCCATGTGCGTATTAGGTAGTTGCTTTCACCACCACCTTAATTCCAAGCCCCTTGTCCATATTCATCCTGTTTACCATCTTCCCAGGTACTAATCTCTTTACTTTTCCTCCCATTTCTTCATTTATGTGGTCATTGGAACAGGGCAAGAGCATTCAATTTAATGACTAGTTCTCCTTCAATCAGCACTCCACTGCCAACTTTCCACCCAATACCAAAGAGTCAGGCTTTCTTGGGAAGGTTCTTATCCCCACTCTGTATCCACCCACCTCCCACAAAAGGCTGTGTGCCTCCCTACATCCCTACCTCAGCCCTGCCCCCGAGGACTCCAAAATAACTGACCGCAATCAGCTTGATGAACACAGTTCCACAACTCGGACCATTTTGTTTTCACCAAAAGCAACCACACCACTTACTGAGTTCTTTCTAAGGTGGTAGACTTTAGTTCTTGGAGCAGTATTACATCAGCATTTTGCAGGTGAAGAAACCAAGTCTTTGCAAAGTTTAATAGAAAAACTAAAGCCTGCCTAAAGTCACACAGTAAAACTTAGGATTTGAAGCCATGTTTATTTAACTCCAAACCCTTGAACTTAACCACTATCTTACCTCCCCTTAACCTTTCTCCTCATTCTGGAGTATGTTTTATTATGAGTCCTTCTATAACACCCATTAGCTGTGAAGATGTGTTTCAAAACCAAACCAAAATTAGAAAAATTTTGGCTTGGTATTAGTAAGTGATTATTCAACAGGAAGAAAATATTGTATCAGGCAAGTCTGATATTGATGCTCTAATATTTTATCACTTCTCAAAATAGAAAACTAAGTAATGTCAAAACTGGCTTTTTTGAAGATATCAGCATTCTTCAACACAAAACTTTATTTGCTTCTATTCCACAATTGATCAACATTAATATTTGGTTTCCAAGTATATGTTATAATCGGCTCACCCAGAAATATAAAAATAATTTTAAAAGTGAAATGTATTTGTTTTCATTTTTTTGTTACTAGAGTAATCACAATTTCTGAAATAATTTCCTACTTATTTGATGTAAAATATTACTTTACTGTATATGTTCACTTTCAAATCTAGAACATTTCTTAATAACTTTTACTTGAAAAGTTTTTACACTGTCTAATGAAACATTTTTCCTTCTGAGATATATATGTATCAACTTTCTGCTAAAATTTATGATTCCCTTGTTTATATGGATTGGCATTTTAGAAGTCCATTCTGCTGAGATAAATTTCTAGACCCTGAGTCCCTGTGTCACCAGTTTTTTGCAGTAAATGCTGACCACTAAATTTAGCCATTGTGAAACAATCCCACGAGAAAAGAAGGAAAAATGTAGAATAATATAATAATGAACATCTTTGTATTTTTTTCAATGTATTGAATATACCACAGCCATCTGTAGGTCACAGGCCCTGCACGGGAAAAACACTCCAAGGTCCAAGAATGTGTGAGAAAGTAAAGCCATTCAACATCCAATGCCAGAAGAGTCGTTTGTTTCATCCATATAGCCATTCCAAAGTCTTGAGCAGTTGGGGAAAATCTAAGAGGAAAAGAAATTCTTTTGTCAATTGAAACTGCTAAAATGTGAGAAGCGTCTCTAAGCACTGGATGGAAAGATGTGCACTCATAAATCTCTCCACTGTGGCAAAATGCAAAGTTGTATATACAGAAATGAAACTTGGGAGACAGCTGATCAAGCACTGTAAGAAGGTTTTTGGATAACTTTTTATAAATAATGAAAATGCAGTCATATATATCATCATTCACAGGATCAAGAATCATGAAACAGAAAAAAAGCAAAAACATAAAAGTGATCAAAAGCCACTTACTGTCCTTTTAAATATGCAAATAGAGTTGAAATACAGAAGGAAAAATTCAGTATTATTTTCATGGTAGATGTTTTATGCCATTCACTATTTCTATGAATTTTATCAACTTCCATTTTTCAGAAATTGTTAATGTCTCCCTCTGAAACAACTTCCCATTTCCTCAGTTTATTAACTGCATTTTAGTTTGCAGTAGCTCTACTACTCTAAAAAGGTAAATTAAAAAAAAAAAAAAACTCTCTTCCCTTCCCTTCACACTTTCACAATCAAATTTCTACAAAGAGTACTTGGATTATCACTTTCTTAAAACTCCCATTTTCTCCTCAACCAATTGAAATCTGGTCTTTGTCTCCATCATTTCTTATGTATCAAATTATTTTTAGTTCTTAACTTTTTTGTATTCGAGTTTCTGATCCGTGGCCAATCGCAAAAGTCTTAGCAGTAGTTCCCTAGATTTCAAATCCCGGCTCTGATACTTGCTTTCTGTGTGATCTTAGACAAATTATTTAAATTCTTGGAGCCTCAACTTAGAGGTAATAATTACAAGCAAGTAGGATGGTTATGAAGATTCAATGAGGCAGCGTGAGTAAAGCCACCGTCACAGTCCATGGCACAAAATTGCAATAATTACTGATGGTTTTGTAAATATTATTAATGTAATTAATAGATTACTAATAATTTTTACTATTGAACCATCCTCACTCCTCAAGTTCTAGGACAGTAACCTTCCTGTTTTATTTCCCGCTTCATTGTCTCCTTTGTTGCCTCCTCCTTCTCCTCACGCTTAAAATATTAGGATTGCCAGGGCTCTGACCTTGTGTATTTTCTTTCCCCTCCGTCCATATGCTCCCTGGCCCCATTTATTTCCATATACTTCAACCACCTCCTAAATGCTGATGATTCTCACATTAATATCCCTGCCCTAATTTTTCTTCTGAGGTCTGGATCTACATAGTCAACAGACCAATGGAATCTCCGCCTCGGTGTCTATGAGTTCCTTATCAAATCCTGTTAACCATCTGCCCAATAAAAGATTATTCATTGTCCCCAGTCACTATTACAGAGAAAAGCATCATCATTCCTCTAGTCACCCCAAGTAGAAAGATGGTCTGGAAGAGTAGCAGTCATCCAGGATTCCTCTCTCACCTGCAAGCCCCCAAACCAGTAAATTATCCCAGCCACTCATCACCCCTTTGACATCTCATCCCTCCTCCCCGTTCTGAAGCCTGAGTTCAGCCTTTCATCAACTTTACCCAGACAATTGGGAGTTCCCTCACCTGTCTCCCTGTCTCTGGTCTAATTCCTGTCTGATTCTCCTTCTCTATTGCTGCCAGAGTTACTTTCCTAAAACCCAAATCAGATCAGAGAATTTAATGTAAAACCTTTTTATTTTGTATTTATTTTTTTGCTGTATAAATGTTTACTCCCTAAAGCACATCTAGTTTACAGACCAAGGTTAAAAACAAGCAAATAAACAAAACCAGTATGTACTGTTGAAGTATTGTCAGGATTCGCATTTGCAAGTAATAGAACCCAAATTTAAAATGACTTTAAAAAAAATAAAGGAAAAAGAAAAGGAAACTTCTTGGCTCATAAAACTAAAACTTCAAGGACTTCAGGCAAGGCTGGATCTAGAAGTTCAGTAATGTCATTGGGACTTTTTCTGCTTGGTGGGTCCCAGTATTTCCACACATCACTTCAGCATGGAGTCTGGCAGAAAAAAAGAGCTTTTTTCCCCCCAATAGTTTCTGTAAGAGTTCTGAAACTTATTCTTTTTTTTTTTTTCATGGAAAGACATATTATTTTAAATACAGCAGTGTGTACATGTCAATCCCAGACTCCCAATCTACCCCTTTCTCCCCTACCCTTCCCCCTGGTAACCCTAAATTCATTCTCTAAGTCTGTGAGTCTGTTTCTGTTTTGTAAATAAGTTCATTTCTATCATTAAAAACCTTTTTTAAGGTTTAGATGTCTTCTCATCTCACAAGATGGTACAGCAGCACACAAAGCCATTTCTGGCCAGGGCTTTATTAACATGTCCATCCTTATTTCCTCTAACCATCTCAGCTCAAAGATGATCTCATCTGTGACACTTGATTCATCTTCATAGGCTTAGAACTGCTCATATGTCCCATATCCCCCAGCTGAGA
The DNA here is from genome assembly GCF_965194825.1 of Balaenoptera physalus. Taxonomy (NCBI): domain Eukaryota; kingdom Metazoa; phylum Chordata; class Mammalia; order Artiodactyla; family Balaenopteridae; genus Balaenoptera; species Balaenoptera physalus. The sequence continues at coordinate 128,405,535 of NC_138891.1, read as the reverse complement.
TTGACGTGGCTAAGGGCCTTCAGAATCTTGGCTGTTTGACCTTAACAGCTATTTGACCTTAAGCAAGTTAGTTAATCTCTGCATCTTATTCCTCATTTGTAGAATTAATATAATAATACCACCTACCTCATAAAGTCATTCTGAGGTGTAATTCATGTAAAAGGATTAGCACAGTGTGTAGCATGTAAAATAACTCATTAAATATTAATTATGATGAATATCATAAAGGTTTGCATAGGCATCTTTCCACTAGAGGATTATTTGTGCATTCTCTGCAAGTTTCACACTGTCTGGCACATAATGCTGATTCATTATACGTTTGTTGAGTATATGAGAGAGAGAATTGATAAACAAATCAACCAAAATTTTGAGTCAACAAGAAGAAATCAAATATTTGGTTGGTGCCCAATAAATCTTTCATATACTTTGCTATTGACTGCTAAGACATTTAAAATTTTAGTGTTTATCTAGTTCTCCTGCCTCTCTGACTTAAACCAAGAAGATGAAAATGAGCAATGGAAAAAGGGTAACTATCATCCTTTTCTCATATAGAAATAAGGTGACAGGATGAGGGTTTAAAGAAGACTCACCAAATGTCAGGCTTCTTACTTCCAAAATCTGTATTAGTCAAGATTCTCCAAAGAAACAGAACCAATAGGAGATATATCTATGAACATACATATTTATATAAACATGAAGAGAGAGAGAATGATTTGATGATTTGTTTCAAGGAATTGACTCATGCAGTTATGGAGGCTGGCAAGTCCAAAATCTGCATGGTAAGCTGGCAGGCTTGAGACCCAGGGAAGAACCCATGCTGCAGTTCAAGTCTGAAGGCTGTCTACTGGCAGAGGCTCAGAAGGACCCTGTTAGGAGGGCTCTATGGCCCCCTCATCACAGATGAGGACATTCAAGCCGAGAGCCAGCGCAAAGCCAGTTAGCAACTGAGCTGCTATTCAGTCCCTCGTCTCCCTGATTATTAAACCAAGTAACTGTCCATGAAACCAGACAGCAACTCTCCAGTGACTATAAACTCTCCTGAAGAGCAAAATAGAAGCAAATAAACTTTCACAAATAACTTTCTAAAAGTAAAGAGACCGTGAGTTTTATTCTTTTTGTGTTTTCTTTATTCCTAAACAAGTAACAATAAAGTGCAAGCTATTTCGGGCATGTTAACCCCTTTGTGGAAAGAACTTCAGAAAACAAGGAGAAGCAGAGGGAATTTTTTTTCTCTGAAGGCAACTAGAAGACATGTAATAAATGTCTATGTGGTTTTGATTTACAATATGTAAAAAAATAAAATAGAATCCTGACCAAGAATCTCCTCATCTTTGTTGATATGTCCACGGAGGCATCTTTTAGCTTAAGATGCTGAAGAACCCTATTCTTGATCTCCAAAAATTGTCCAGGAGGAATACTATATTAAGTCTTTGGGGCCATCCAAATTTTAGTGTGTCAATTACAGATCATGACCCATTGGTGATAGACGGCAGGGACCAGGCAAGACCATTATCAGAAGCAGTTGAAGAGAACTACAAGATCAAAAAGGTCTCTGCCTGAGCATTTTGCCCAAGGCTGGCCTTGTTTGTATTTTCCAGTCTCTTACATATTATGAGATTTATTTGTACCAGCTTTTAATAATGGCTTTAAACCACATCGTGTAAAGCACAGCTTAATCATATTCCCTAGGTCAGTCTGCCTTTCAGCCAAGTCAAATATTTCTGTCTCTGCCCAGGCTTGTATATGATTTGGAAATGAGAGTTGGAGTAGAATGTTTTGACTTCTCTTACATAAGATAATTCATCTCTACCCAAGACATTCTTGTCTCTTTCTTTGTACTGTCTTATCCCTGATATATGAGGGTGCAAGGATTCATTCTTCTAGCCATTCGATGTTCTCTCCAACATCATTCATGTCTTTGTTGATTTGGAGGAGGGATTGTGTGAGGTTTAATCAATGAGGTGTAAACAAGAATTCAGACTACTAAAGCTAATAAGGAACCAGAGACAACTACCTTTATTAAATGATTAGTGTTTCTAGCAAGACCTTCTTTCTTACTATTAATGAGCTCTATAGTTAGGGTTGCTTCTCAGCCACTCAGCATCTGATTAAGACTAGAGATAGCAAAATGAAACAAGTATATAGGTCCAGAAGAGAATACTAAAAACACACAGCAAGCACTTAGCCATCCTCACCAACTTTTAGCCATAATTTGGAAATTTGTGCTGAGAATTGAAAACTGGAATGATACTAACCTAAGATTCTTTCTCATTTACAGAAAACTGAAAGAGCCAATAATACATCTGACAAAGAAAACCAGGATGGGATGGGCCACCCAGGAAACGAGTAGACAGGTTCTGTATCACCATTGAAATAATTAGTTAAATGTTAGCATTTCATCAGAGTGAGGTTATTTGTTTCATTTACCAGTATAAGATGCCTGTCACAGTGAACAAAATGCACGTGCCACCTTCCAATCATGGTGACACAGCAATAGACCCAGTAACCTGTCACCAAACTGCAGATGAAACAGCAAAATCAGCAAGCAAACAACGTCTAAGAAGTAAGTCTAGCTTCATGGTGGTACCTCACTTTTTCCCTCAATACTTGTACTTAAAGCTTTAGTTGTATCTCATTCAATCAACCATGTAAAATATTATTGTGTTCAGAGAATAATGATTTTAGGGTTTAATAGATTCATTCAGTTTTGCTCTTTAAAGTAATCATCCCAGGAAACAAGTTCATTAATATTTATTGACAAGCACAAATCAAAAGACATGAACTGTAGGAACTCTACAGGTCAGTAGACTAAACTCTGAAAACAAGATGACTAAGAAATTTCAAAACTAAGATTCTACTTTAGAATGTGGCAATGCAGCAGTCATAATATTTCTCTTTAAGGAGAACTTGGAAGCTGCAAGCAGAGAGGGCCAGATGCTGGGAAATGCCCTCTGGACTATATAACTTCACTCCTTTTTTAGGTATGTTAACTACTGAAGGGCAACAGCAATGCATCTCCTAATGTTTTACAATATTTTTAGTGTAAAAGCATAGAATATTTTTTATGCCTGTCATAGCAAGTATTTATTAATCAAGCACTTGGTACTACATAAAAGCTAGGTACTAGGGAATGCAAGGCAAAGTGAGGGTGAACATGTCCTGCTCTCCAGGAGACTGGGCAGAAAAGATGGCTTCTCCAGAAACAGATCGTGACTTTGAAAAGTGTGACGGTGTACCTGCTCCTTAGTTTCCCTTTCAGAATTTTGAACAAATATGGATGGATAGATAAATAGATAGATGATAGATGATAGATAGATTATAGATGATAGATAGATAGATAGGTAGATAAATAGATAGATAGATGATAGATAGATATGCATTCAAATGTATATTGTCATTTAAAACATTGTCACTTGAGGTTGTATATATTTTTATGATAGTGTCTGCTAACCACACATTTGGAACTTTTCTTTGAGAACTTCCTCGTAAGCAGATTTATTAGTCACAAAACATGCTTTCTATTCACAAATATAGTTTTTGACCAAAAAAAAAAAATAGCATTATCCAAATGAACTATCAATTTACTTTATCAAGCTTGGCTCCAATTGACTTTGTATATAAAGGAAAATCAAATCCATTCTTAAAGAACAAAATATCTGCTTGCTGAGAATATTCAAGAGTGATATGAAAGGCAAATCTGAAGTGGGAATTCATATACTTTTAAATTCTTTTAGCAAACGGCAGAAGTATCAATGAAGTAAATGTAGCACCTCTCAAAATTAGTACTCTGAAAAAAATCACCACTTATTATAGTTCAAGGATTAAAAGCACATGTAGAACTTTGGGCAAATTATTTTATATCTTGAGCCTTAATTTCTTCATCAATAAAGTGGAAATAATGGCATACACCTCTCATTTTTTCTCACGTGAGTACTGAGTGAGGAAATATATATTAGCGGTTTACGACAGTGTCTCACACTTACAAAGTATTCAGTAATGCTCCCTATTATTATTTGATAATAGGTGCCTTGCAGCAGGCTTACTCTCAGGTCTACCCTGTTACTTTATAGTCATACTTCACATAGACACTGTATCAAATTTGTACAAATTAGAAACTCTGTAAAAGCTCATATAGGTACATTCGGTTATTAAAGTGTATTTTAAAAATTGAGCAAGATGTCTTGGACCCCATCAGTGGAAGTTTGAGAGTTGAACCATTGCTCTCCCTAAAATCTGAGGCTGGGGCTTTGTGTCACCATGTTGGGACTGTTTGTTCTGTCAGGCACTGGCAGGGGCTGTGAACTGAGTTTTGTCTATAGATTTTGTCCCTATTTAACTGTGTCTGTATGCTCTAACTGCGCAGTGGTTCTCTGCATGCAAGTTCAAACACTTTGTTAATTAATTGTATTTATTCATGCACATTGTTTAAGTCATTTTTTAAAGCTCTAACCGTTCTACAAGACTGGTTATGAGAAAGAGTAGATGCTTAATACTTTCCAGAGGATATGGAAAATATCCTTTAATGGATAAATTTTATATTTACATCTGTGATGGTTAATTTTATGTGTCAACTTGACTAGGTCATGGGGTTGCTCAGATGTTTGGTTAAACATGATTTCTGGGTGCATCTGTAAGGCTGTTTCTGGAAGAGATTAGCATTTAAATTTGAAGGCTGAGTAAAGTCGAGTAGCTTTCCCTCCTAATGTGGGTGTAGCCTGAATAGAACAAAAAGATGCAGGAAGGGAGAATTCATTCTCTGCCTGACTGATGAGCCGTCTTCTCCTGCCCTCAAACTGGGACTTACACCATCAGCACGCCTCGTTCTCAGGCCCGCGGATTGGAACTGGAACACCACCAGCATTCTTTAGTCTCGAGCTTGGGGATGTCAGATCGTGGGACTTCTCAGCCTCCATAATTATGTAAACCAATTCCTTATAATAAATCATATATATATATATATATAGGAATATATACATATATATATTTCTAATGGTTCTGCTTCTCTAGGGAACCGTAATACTGCATCTATGTCTCTAAATAGTATGTTTAAATGTTAAGCTTTAGATGTTTTCAACTAATTGCCTTTCTGTGAAAAACAAAGATTTACTTTGTTCATATTCATTCACCCAATAAGCCCACCACACACACAAACTTCACTCTGCCCCCAAAAAACCATGAGAATTGCATTGTAATTTTGTTTAGATCAATATGGTATTATCTATCATAAGGTGAGTAATGTAGACAGTAATTATTTTTTCTTTCTGAAAAACATTTTTCTTTCCCTGAAGTTCATATTTGCCTTGATTTGTTGTTTTTGTTGTTTCATTTACTCCCTTCTTATCTTTGATTTATTTTCAGATGCTCTCCGAAACATATGAATCTCCTCTCAGTATGGTACAGTTAAACACATTAATCATCTTAAAACTGTAATCTTAAAAACATCTTTCTCAGCTCATTCTGATGTGCTGCAAATAGAAAGTGGTTGATGTAGGACTATGCAAAGCTATAGTCTTGGGACTTCTTTCCCACCTTCCTGGGAATTCTCACTGCTTCCCTCTTGTGCTGGACCCAGTGGCTTCCTGTTTCTAGGTTTTCTCCCTGACTTTAGCAGAACACAATGTCTTGAAAAAGTTTCATGGTTATGGAAGACAATTTTTTTGAGTTCTTGTATATCTTAAATTATCTTATCCCTAAACTCACACTGGATATTTGGTTTAGCTGGTATAAACGTTCTTTTGTACATCATTTTTGCAAAGAGTTTTGAAAGTATTTCTCCAATGTCTTCTGATTTCCAACCTTTTATTAAGAACTTTGATGACCTTCTAATACTTCATCTGTTGCATAAAACATTCTTTCTGGAAGCTTCTAGAGGATTTTCTTTGCCTAAATTGCTCTTAAATTTCACAGTTCTTTTTCTTGGTCTGGGTCTATTTTTATTTATGGTGTGGGACATTTGGTGAGCCCTTGTAATTAGGAAACCTCTGTTCTTTTGTGCTGAAGTTATTTTAAAAATATATTTCTTTGATAATTTTCTCCATTTTCTCATTCTGAAACCTCTATTACTGGGATGTTGGAAGTCCTAAACTGATCATATAATTTTCTTATCCTTTTTTAATCCCACTTTATGTCTTTCTTTTTGCTCTAGTTTCTAGATTTCCTCAATATTATCTTCTGACTCATCTGAGTTTTTCATTGCTACCAACATATTTTTAACTTCCAAGGGCTCCTTTATATTTTCTGAAATGCTTCATAGTATACATTTCTTGACCTCTCTTGGAATGCTAATCATATTTCTGAGATTTTCTTCTATTATATTGCTCATTAATTGCTGGTCTCTTTCATTCCCTTTTCCAAAATCACATTGCTCTTATCTGATATCCCTTTCTATTTGTCTTTGTCTGATCATTGTTTTTCAAAAAATTATTTGATTGACATTTTTTAAGGGCTTGTAGGGTACTCCAGGCCAATTTTTGATTCATTCAATTTATGCATTCATTTAGTTAGTTCATGTTTAACTAACATATACATTTGTCTCAAAAATCCTTCTCCAACTCTCATGGTTCAGAATTCAAATTCAGATTCATCCCCCAGCATGATTAGGTTAAAGCAAATTACTAGGAGCTCCTGTTCCTCCTTCTTGGGTTACTCAATCCCCAGTACATAGCTGAGTGTGTGATCTATTTTTCTTTCTCTCTTCTCCTTCACTTTGTACCCCTGATCACATTCATATAGCTAGTCTTTTTTCAGAGTGTTCTTTCAGAGGCAGGTTTCCACTTGAAAATGTTCCTTGAGTACCTGTTATTGTCTATGTCAGTGCTGTCTAGTAGAAACTTAACGTGAGCCACAAACATGAGCCACATATGTAATTTAAAATTTTTAGAAGCCACATTAAAGAAAATAAAAAGAACATGTGAAATTAATTTTAGCAATAAAATTTACCTAATCCAATATATTCCAAGTTTTATTTTAACATGTAATCAATATAAAAATAATTAATGAGATATTTCACTTTTTTTTTTTTTTTTGGATTAAGTCTTCAAAATCTAATGTGTATTTTACATGAATAGTACCTTTCGACTTGGACCAGCTACATTTCAGTTCTCAATAAACACGTGACTAGTGGCTATTATATTGGACAGCATAGTTCTAGGTGGGAAAAGGGACAGATTGGAAGGAAGGAGATCAGATAAGAATCTTGAACAGTCAGGCAGTCAGGCAAGAGATGGCATGAGACAGAATTACAGTGATGGTTGCAAGAGCAGAAGGTGAAGCAGATTGGAGACATTTGAACAAGGTCGACTCATAATTTAGTGACTGTTTGGATAAGGTCAGAGGAGGGAAGCAAGAGGGAGTGAGAGACATTATTTTGATGCTTCATGTCTGCCTTTGGGAGGGAGAAAGATGGTTTTATACACCAAGATATGAATTGCAAGAACAGAAAAAATGATTTGAGGTTACCAATGATGTGTTGCCTTTGGGTGATGATTTCCTGTTGGAAAACCCAGTAGAAATGCCCATTAACTAACTAAAAGTGGGTCTGGAGTTCAGCAGAAACACAGAAAGATAGACATGACAGTAGCCAGTATACACATACACAAATTTTCAGTGGCCTAAAATAAACTAGGATCTCAGACACAATGCGATGTTTTCAAAAAGATGAAAAATGGATTGAAATTAAAGGACACTAAGGGTCTTTTTTAATGCAAACACTAGATGCAGTGTGCAAAAAGATAGAAATGAAACACTTTCCCAATGACTTGCATGTATATTTTACTTGGCAAGACATTAAATTTTCCATGTTAACGATATAGTAGATAAGTTTGTTAAATAAACCTAAGAGACAGCCATAGTCCTATTATTAAATATTCTTCAAAAGATGATTTAAAAGCTATTTTTATAGTTCACCAACATGTGTTCAAAGCAAAAATTGTATAGCTGAGCAAGTGGAAGATTTGTTTGCACCAGTCACCTCATGTTAGCTTTGTGTCCCTCTGTGCTGTGTTTACACTTGACGATTCAACACCAAATAAGAGGGTTCTTTTCTTCAAACACCAAATACGTTGTGTCTTTTCCGACACCACTTCTCCAAGTCTCTGACACTAACTACCTATAGTTAACATCAGATTCCACAGATTTAAGGGTTCAATTCTACAAGGCTGCCCCACCTTCAACTGCCAACTGCAAGGCCCAGGGCTCCCATACACCAGGAGTTCCCATGATGCTGTCCTCAGGTTTGATAATTTGCTAGAACAACTCACAGAATACAGGAAAGCACTTTATTTACTATTACTGGTTTATTATAAAGGATACAACTCAGGGGCAGCCAAATGGAAAATATGCATCAGGTATGGTATGGGGGAAGGGGCTTGGTGCTTCCATGCCCTCTCCAGGCCCACCACCCTCCCAAGCACCTCGATATATTCACCAGCTCAGAAGCTTCCCAAACCCCATCGTTCAGGGGTTTTTACGGGGGTTTCATTTCCTGAGCACGACTGATTAAGTCATTGGCCATTGGCGATTGAACGCAATATCCAACTCCTCTCCCTGCCTTTAATTAATTACGTGGTTGGTTCCTCTAGCAACCAGCCCCCATCCAGAAGCTATTTTGGGGTCCACCAAGAGTTGCCTCAGTAGTATAAATTTAGGTATGTTTGAAAGGAGCTTATTATGAATAACAAAAGACACTCCTCTCACCCCATCAATCAGGAAATTCCAAGGGTTTTAGAAGCTCCGAGTCGGGAATCAAAGACGAAGAGCAGATATATATTTCTCCCCACAGTCCGCTCACCCAGTTTTCTCTGGAGCATCCTTCAACAACATTTTGTCAGCTTACAAAGTCAGCACATTGATAAGCTCCCCCCAGAGGAAACATTAATAGATTTGAAAGTGTTTAGAATAGTTTACAATCTTAGATTATGCGAGACGTTTCAGCATCACCTTCATTACTTTAATTATGCAATCAAACTTAAAGCAATAATAACAATAACAAACATCGATTGAACACATACCGTGTGCCAGCCAAGTAGTGCCATGAAATGCCTCACACAGCTCAGATTGCTTAATCCTCACAAACAAGCCAATAACATAGGGACTATTTTTGTGTCCATGTGCAGCTCTATCGCCATTGGCTTACAGATCCATCTCTCCCCTACATCCTGCTCTGCCCTATCCGGAGGGCTGCATTTCCCAGGCACTGTTTTTCGTGGTTTCCGGCTGGGTTCAGCCTGTGGGAGGCACTGGTGTGAGATTGGAGGGTGGAAGGAAAGTGAAGCCAAGGCAATTCTCCCTCCATTTGCCTCAGGCAGCAGTAATCTCCTTTCAAACTGCAGCTCTCGCTGGGTACCGCATTTGTGCCACCCAGCAGCACCCTCCATAGAATGCCCCACCATGGGCCCAGGATCTGGAGTTTGGGAACGCCACCTCCTCCTGTTGCCATTCTATCCCTGGGGCAGTTGGTGGTTTCCTGCTGTGGCTAATCTCCAGGGTGCCTCACCAGCTCCTGTTTGGCTTCTAAGCCCTTCTAGTACCTGTGTAAAGGCAGTATTATATTTATATAGAATGTTTCTGTTTTCCTAACTGGGCACTGACATATACTTCTATATACACAATACATATAAATATTATACAAGTATATATTATATGTATATATGTGTTATAGACATATGTATATATGTGTATATATGTATACACACACACATATATACACATATGTATTTACAGTTGACCCTAAACAACACCAGGGTTAGGGGCACCAACCTCTGCACAGCCAAAAATCCCTGTATATCTTTTGACTCTCCCAAAACTTAACTACTAATAGCCTACTGTTGACCAGAAACCTTATTGATAACATAAACAGTCAACCATGTACCATAAGTTTACATCGTCTGTTTACAAGATGAATCATCTATCAGTATCTACATCAATATTGTCTTATATGATACAAAATGCTGTAGATGTTTTACATATTACTAACACTAGACATCAAAAATGAAAAAATAATGTGAAAAAGATATTCATATTTATTTACAGGTATAATGATTCATGCACTGATAGTGAAGAAGCAGTGATATAATTGCTTTATGTTTGCCTAGTGTAATTGATGACTTCATGTATGGTCTGTCAGTTTTTATGTGTGTAAGTTTTGATAAAGTTTGACTTTGCATAATCAATTCATGTATATTTTATGGTAGTAACTCTTAAAATAGACTAGTATCTACATATATTTCATTCAATTATGACATACCTTTTTCTTAATTTTTTCAGTATCTCTAGGCTATATGGTTCATCTGTTAGTTTTTTCAAATTGTCACCAACCTCCAAAAATTTTTAAAATGCATTTACTGAAAAAAATCTGCATGTAAGTAAACCTGCCCAGTTTAAACCCTTGTTGTTCAAGGGTCAACTGCGCATATATATGAATTTATATATCACTATACATGCATATGTATGACTTATACACTTGTTTTATGTTCAAGAGAAGAAAGAATGATGCTTAGAGAATTTGAGAGCTTAAAATTAATAAGATCCCACAGCTCTAAAGTGATTGAACCAGAGTTTTATCTCACATAAACAGGTCAAGATTTACACTCCTAGCCATATACTGAAGAGAACTGAAATACTCTAAAATTTATTTTTTTACAATAGCTAAGAATGGAAACCACATTTAAATAAGGATTTCGAGTTCAAAAAAATACTTTCACGCACATTGTCTCTCCCTCTTTTGATTGTTTGACCCTTTCATTGGGCATTAATAATACGGTGCTGTATTAGTTTTCCATTGCTGTTGTAACAAATGATCACAAATTTAGTGGTTCGAAACAACACGCATTTATCATCTTCCAGTTCTGTAGGTCAGAAGTCTGACACATCTCCTTGGGCTAAAATCAAGTTATTGACAGGACTGCATTCCTCCTGGAGGCCCTTGTAGAGAATCTGTTTCCTTATCTTTTCTAGCATCTAGAGTAAGCCACACTCCTTGGCTCGTGGCCCTCTCCCTCCATCTTCAAAGCCAGTAACAGCAAGTCAAATCCCTCTCACTGTACATCAGTTTGACTCCCCTTCTGCCTCCTTCTTTCATTTTTAAGGACTCATGATTGTATTGGATCTGCCAGGAAAATCCAGGATAATCTCCCTATTTTAAGGTCACCTGATGAGCAACAATTATTTCTCCTTGGCAGGTGATACAACACACTCACTGGTTCTAGGGATTTTGACATGGACTTCTGAGGGAGGAGGCATTATTCTGACAACCACAGGTACCTTGTATTTTTTTTATGATGAGCTGATTATTTTCCTACTAGATTATGAGCTCTTCACCAGCACATCTTATTACTCTCTGCCTTCTCTGTGGTGCCTTGCACAAAATAGGCAATCAGTAAAAGTGATTTATTGATGCTGATCTACCAATAACTTGTTCTATCTTGTGTGATAAGAAATTCCAACAAAATACATAGAAAACTTGGAGTAAGATCCACTTTTATTTGCTCTTCACAGATCAAACATAAATGTATGTAGAGCTGTTGGTGGAAATGTAATTTGGTGCAGCCACTACAGAGAACAGTATGAAGGTTGCTTAAAAAACTAAAAATAGAGTTACCATATGACCCAGCAATCCCACTCCTGGGCATATATCCAGAAAAGATGAAAATTCTAATTCAAAAAGGTACATGTACCCCAGTGTTCATAGCAGCACTATTTACCATAGCCAAGACATTGAAACAACCTAAATGTCCATTGACAGATGAATGGATAAAGAAGATGTGGTATATATATATATATATATATATATATATATATATATATATATATATATATATATATATAATGGACTATTACTCAGCCATAGGTTTGACATAAATACACTACCATGTGTAAAATAGATAGCTAGTGGGAACCTGCGGTATAGCACCAAGAGCTCAGTTCAGTGTTCTGTGGTGACCTAGATAGCTGGGATGGGGGGGTGGGGAGGGAGGTCCAGGAGGGAGGAGATATATGTATACATATAGCTGATTCACTTCCTTGTACAGCAGAAACTAACACAACATTGTAAAGCAATTATACTCCAATAAAAAAAAAAGAATGAAATAATAATGCCATTTGCAGCAACATGGATGGACCTAGAGATTATCATACTAAGTGAAGTCAGACAGAGAAAGACAAATATCACATGATATCACTAATATATGGAATCTAAAAAATGATGCAAATGAACTTATTTGCAAAACAAATAGACTCACAGACATAGAAAACAAACTTATGGTGGCCAAAGGGAAAAGGTGGGGGAGGGATAAATTAAGAGTTCAGGATTAGCAGATACACACTACTATATATAAAATAAACAGCAAGGACCTACTGTATAGCACAGGGAGCTATATTCAATATCTCATAATAAGCTATAATGGAAGGGAATCTAAAAGAAAAATACATCTGTGTGTGTGTATATACATATATATAAATATATAAAACTAATTCACTTTGCTGTTCTCCTGAAATTAACACAACATTGTAAATCAACTATACTTCAATAAAAATAAATAAATTAATTAAAATTTACAAATTAAAAACTAAATAAGTGTATGTAGAATACAAACCGTTGATTACCTTGAGCTATTGCCACAGTGTGTCAGCAGGAACTTTAGGATCAGCCTACAAAATGAGAGAGGAATAAGAAAAAGAGCCCATTAAGTGATACCGAGCTGCAGATATCAAGGTGTTATGACAGGAGTTTCCATGTGACCTGAGTCACCCCCGGTCTGGAGAATTTTAATTATATGTCTTCTGAGATTTATCTCAATGCATACGCTTAGATGTTGGGCCTTCCCATTTCTTGGCCTCTGAGTTGAGATATTGGAAAACAGTTTGGTTGAGCTCTTCCAAGCACAGTCCAGTTTGTTCATGCTTTGAGGAAAAAGGTCATTTGGGGCATGATGGAATAAGTCTGTAGCTGAGGAATCTGTATTTACATATCTCTTGTGTGCAGTTTAATGTATGCAATAGGATTGTCACACTGAAGAGGAATTAGAAAACAGAATATGACAGCATAGGATAATCTAAACCATTATGGGAAAGAAGAAGAAAAGCAAAAGGAGCAAAGAAAGCTGGATTTTAGATTCCCACACTTGACAGTCAAGCCAAAGTCCTGAGGGGAATTCTAAGAACTTTCATGCAGAAGTTATTAAAGCATGAAATTAGCCTAGAAATGATAACATGTGAAGTAAGAGGGGCAGGGCAGAGTAAAAGCTAACTACCTCTTTTCTTCCCCCAAAGCTATGCTTTATGCCAGGCTGAGGAGGAGAGTTCAGTGTCCTGTGCTTCTGTATTACCTCATGGGATGTGTACCAAAGGGAAGCCTGAGAGTATCCATCGTCTTGACATCACAGGCTATTGAAGCTGGAAAGACTTTAGAGCTGTCTGGTTCAAAGCCATCACATTACAACTGAGGTCTAGAGAGCTTGTGTTCTTGCCAAAATTTACATAGTCGGTTTATGACAGAGGCAGGCAAAAGACCCAGTATCCTTAATCTTAGTTCTCCTTTGGCTACTCTCTTTCCCGAAGTAGGTTCCAGGTATGTAAAAAAAAACAAAAACACTTCCAGCATCTCAAATGACTTTATTTATAAACTAATCTCTCAAAATATCACTCAAAAAGTCCATGCATGTACCTGGTGAAAATACGATGTCTTCTGGGATAGGGTGGATATAAATGCAATAACAGAACAAAGCAGCGCCTTAAATGTAAAGAACACACTTGTTCAACCTGGTAATAATCCCTTCTTGCTGTGGTGCTTATTGATCTGGTTTTGTCTATCCCTGTTACTTCTAAAATTAAGGGCAAAAGAACCATTGCGTTCATTTGGTTTTCAAATAAACAGAAGCAAAAGGGGGGACATGATTCTTTACGAGAGACGGTCTATTTTCTTCTTGGCAAATTCATTCTGTAACTTTTGCCACCATATCTCTAGCATTTTATTCAATCCCAGGCTCCATGGGCCTTGATTTCTGCTAAATTGCCCCAAGAATATAATTTCCTTCATGTCAATCCAACAGTACTTGGCTCCTCTTCCTGGCATTGAGTCCTGGAATAGAGTGAAACTAAACCTTTCTCAAGTCATCTGACATTGAGAATAGAATCTGACACCTTTGGGTTAGCATTTATCCAAACTGCTGGGTCCCAAGGGGATAAATGATACTATTCCTAAAGAGAACCTAACAACGGTCACTGGACTAGGAGGGTGGAGGGAAAGAAGATTGCTGTTTCCCTCATACACCTCAGACCTGACACTTATAGAGCATTGTACTTAGTTGAGATTCAGTTGGTCTTGAACAAAACATGGCCCAGCAAAATGAGCCCATTTTTCCGTTTAAGATGAAAATCCTTAGCATAAGTTTATAATTTTGACTTCTGGAAAATGCATTAGCCGTTTTTTCTTAAGTTACCTAATTGCTACCACCTATGTAAGTAATACTATTATAATAAGTGATCCACATCTACTAGAAAAATAAACCTTCTAAAATGGTGAAATGGAAGGCTATAAGGAGCTGTTCCCCTAGATGACATGACTGAACTTTCAAAACAATCCTAGACCCTCTGCCGCTGCACTTTTTATTAAGCAGATAATAATTATCCTTTTACTTTCATCTGTTGCCATTTTTACTTGGTTTTACTTTACTTGAATCTGAAAATATCCTTAATTGACACAGGGTATAGGTAATAAATAAATCTAATATAATTCTTGGCTATTACACTTATAAATATTTTGTGTTTAAAATTTGACATGGATTATTCTTATTTTATAGCATAGATATACTTAAGTAATAATTTCCACTATAGTGAGTAATGTATCTTTTCATTGTTTTTCAATGATTTAGTCTTCATACCCATTATATAAAAATTAGAGTTAAAATATTGTGGTGAGAAAGATTTTGGATGATGTCCAATGGAATCATAGAACCTGCTGAAAAAGCAAGAGGGGTAGTGCTGAATAACTCATTTACTTCTTTATGGTACTTTCTTACCTATGAGGTTTTCTTTTTCACTGTTCACCTAAGCTCATAGGAATTTCTACTATATTTCATTTTTCTGATCCTCATATAAGGTTTTCAAAGCTCTATTTCTCTGTAAAGTAAATTAGTAAAAATTACAGAATGAGAGACTAAAGAAATGAAGGGAGAAAATTATTGAAGAAATAATCTGAGAATTCATTCAGAATTGAAGGATTCTAACCTTCAGTCTTAAAATGTCCTACTCAATGCCCAGTAAAATAAATTTTTAGGTATCCACACTGAATCTCACCATCATAAAGTTTTATAACACCAGAGATAAAAAGAAAATTCTAATGTCTTACCCTGTCAGGGTACACAAGTCACATGCAAAGAAATGGCAGTCAAAAGTTCACTGGATGCTAAAAGACAATGGAATAATGCCCTGAAAATCAGAGAGAAATTTATTGTTAAGCAATGTATAGTACGGTGACTATTCACAAATAATCCAGTTCTCCCCTCCTTCCAGGCATGTTGTCAGATTTCACTTCCCTCTTTAACATCAATGTGCTATTGGCATTTACTTGCACCAATTAAATATGAGTGAAAGTCATATACTATATGACTTCTAGAAGGAAGGTGCATGATGTGTCATGCTCCCTTTTACCTGCCTTAAGTATGGTCATGTGACTTTCTGGGCCAGTAAAATACAAATGGAAGTCAGCATGTTTCTTCCAGATGGCCTTTTTCAGAGCCAATGCCCACTATTCCCTTAACCCTGCCTTCATAACTGCGGAAGCATTTGTTGAGATGGAGCCTCCACTGGATCAGACCCTGACTATAAGGAACATCAATCTGCACTAGACGCATAGCTTGAGTAAAAAATATATTCTTTATGTTAAATCACTGAGGTCTGTGGGCTGTTTGTTAAAGCAGCATAATCTAATTTATCATGGCTGATCAAGTAGATAAGTTCTTCCCACTCAAACTACTGATGAAAAGTGATGTAGAATAAAACGTTTTTAGACATGGAAATCATCAGAAAGCTTACTCCCAACAAATAAGTTACTTGAAAATGTATCCCAACAAATAAGGTAGTAAACCAAAAAAGGGAAAGACATGGAATGAAAAACCAGTGACTCTGAACCAGAAGAGCAATGAAACGATATCGTAAAACATGAGCAGTATAGCTGTACTAAAGAGCAACCAGTGCAGATCGGAGCAGGGAGAAAAAAGAAAATTCTGAGATGACATTATCTGGGAAACAGGATTCTTTGTAACGGAATGTATGAGAAAAGTACGATGTAAGCAAATAATATAATAAAAAAGAAAAGTAATCAGAAATTCCTTGAAAAACGTGTTTAAAAATGTGCACACAAATGTAGAATCTCAAAGGTGAAGCAAATTAAAATACTGAATCATTTAGAGCAATTAATGAACTCTAAGAAAAGAGAAGACATTTGATTTGGACCTGAAAAAAATTCTTTTTTAAGTGACTCTGGATTTGTGATAGTATACCCATAAAGAACCATACATAATGCTAGAAAATACTTGGACTAGAATTAAACAGCATTTATTACAACTCGTACATTAAAAATGGGAACTCAGGGATATATTCAAAATGCAATTTTACTTTTTTTCCTTTTGCTGTTCTTTTGAAAAATTGAGGAAAAATTATTTTTGTAATTGGATGCAAAGTAACAATATCATTACTTCTTTGGATACTCCCAAGGCATAAAAGTCAGAAGTTCCCTCTAAATTGTTAAGTCACAATGTATAATTTTAATCCAGACATTAGAATGCTCATAGTATCAATAATCACCATGTTAATTTTCTTTCCAGCATAAGACTTACTCCCCAACAATGCCACCTAGCAGTTGGAGCTACCTTTAGATGTGAACCTGCATCCAGGAAGGTGGGCAGATAGGATTCTGTCTTCTTTCTCACTCACCTCTTTCTCATTCCCTGTCTCTTGTTCCTGAAATCCTTGGGTCTGGAGCATCAGAAGGTCCAAGGATAAAGGGGGAGTCAGAAAATTCTTTGTTTGGCTGGTATGGTTGTAAGTAATCTTCATACTCTCCAGGCTTGGCAGAAGTTTAAAGCTTACTCTTTATCTCATGGACACTTTTGAGAATGCTTTGGAACTCCTTTGCTGAGCCCATCCAGTTATAAATTCTCTGGCATAAGCAGTGCTGATTGCATCTCAGCTGTAGTTTTACAGCAGTCTACTCTACACAGAACTCTCTATTGGAGGAGATCCTCTTTAGAAGGAGAGACAGCTGCTTTGGGTTGGCTTGTTCTCCCACGTGGACCACATTTAATTAATGGAAAACACTCACTTACCCTTAGCCTTGCTCCCAGAAGACAGTGCAATTTCCCACTAAGTCTATTACAGGATCCTTGACTTTCTCAGGAAAACACCAGGCACTGATGCCCCATGTCATCCAGCTTTATACCCATCAGGCCCTCTGAGCAAGACTATTCTAACCTTTCTCACTACACTTCATTTAGGCAGTAGAGGCCCAGACTTCCAGTTTTGTGAATCAGGTGGGACTCATAGCTCTCCCACAGCTTTTTCAACAAACTCTCCTTGTAAAATCTATCCTTCAAGTCAAAAAATCTGGATCTTTTCACACCAAGAATTTGGGGGGATTCATTGATTTTGCTTACTAGACAGATTATTAATGTTAAAAATCTTGAAGATGTGAAAATAAAGGTTTAGTAATAGAATAATGGTATGAGGAAGAAGAGAGGCAGTATGCAGGAAAGAATAGGGGAAATGGTATTCTTACCTTAAAATGAGATGTAGAAAGCTAACGGAAAAAAGAACTGGAGGCTTATAGTAGTTACAAAGCTAACCACTTGAGAAACACAAAATAATAATACAACTATTAATATCTGGAGGAAGAGATGCAAGGTGAGTATCATTCATACCGGGAAACTGGTAGATTTTGTTTGGATAAAGTGGTGAAACCAAGCAAAAGATGTATAGAGATCAAGATCACATTGGAAAATAAATTTCTAATTGGTGCGGGAAGAAAGGAGGCTGATACTCTGATTCATACTCCTCCATGTTATTGACTGACATGCATATGTATTAATTTGATAAAGCATAACCTTTAGAAAACAGATATAAATGCTTGCTGAATGAATGAATGGAAATTATTTTCCTATGTGATTGTGAATGCATAAAGTAATCTATACAAATGAGCAAAATCTCATCAGTTTAGAGTTAAACCACTGTAAGTCAAAAAAAGAAAAATAGGACAACTTACCCAATGAGAGTGATAATGGTTATTTCATTAATGTAAAAATTAATTCAAACATATTAAGTAAAAACTAACCATCTCATAGTAGACTTGGTAAAACAATATTATTCATTCATATGTGAGAATTCCACAGGTTCAT
Source organism: Balaenoptera physalus (assembly GCF_965194825.1). Taxonomy (NCBI): domain Eukaryota; kingdom Metazoa; phylum Chordata; class Mammalia; order Artiodactyla; family Balaenopteridae; genus Balaenoptera; species Balaenoptera physalus. The sequence goes on along the minus strand of NC_138891.1, from coordinate 128,387,149 downwards.
TAAATGCATTACTCTAATAATATTGTATCTTAGGATTTAACTTAAAATTGAGTCTACGGCCTATTGGAATCATTTAATCAAATCCTGGAGATAATTGGGAACACATGGTGGTATGGAATGTGCTGATCTAAAGTCACTGGTGACACAACTCTGCATTCCTCATTTTCTAGAAATCCTGGCAAACTGCAGGATGATGGGCCTGAGGGAGGTGGGGGAATTGGGACTGGCAAGAGGAACAGGGCAAAGTGGAAACACAGGGCAGTATCTGTCCTAAAGAACTAACAAATGCAGCTCCAAGATTTACTGATCGATCCTGATATACCAACTGGAGATCTCTTTTTTAAAACTGTCAAACTGTGCTTTATAGGAAAAAAAATTCTATTGTTTCCATTCCTGCTCTTTCTAACCAACACTCCACCCAACCCACTTTTTCATTGAACTGTTTTCTTGAGAAAGAAGATAGAAATGATGATTGTGAGCCACATAGTAAGAACATACTTCTTGGACAAAATCATGAGTCTTACCTTAAATACGGAAGAAAATTGGAGTGTGTGAACAATCTCAAACTATTGGGAATAGTATTTGTGGGGTCACTACCCTCCCAGCAGGGAGTGGGATGGGAGGTCCACCAGCTCACTTCATAGAGCCTGCCTGGCAGGGATAACTTCCAGTTGTTTCACAGCCCAAAAAAGGTAGAGTCAATGACGTGGTTGGCCATCAGTCATCAGAGCACCATCTCAGAATGCTTTTTCTTTACCTTAGAATTGGTACAAAATACTGATGATACTTCATAGTCCATAAAATTTATTTTATTAAGATTAGGTTTTGCTTTCTCCTCAAACCAAAAGAAGTCATAAATCTCCTAACAGTCTCTATATCCACAGGGAATGTGGCTGATGTTTTCACTGAAACAAGGAAAATTGGTTTTCCACAAAAGACTGGAAATCTGGTCCAAAAAGATTTGATGGAAGAAGGTAAATGTACTATCTGGATCCACATAGCTGAGCATCCATTTTAGGAAACACAATAATAAAGAACTTTCGGAAAGGTCTCTGAACACTTAGGAAGCTATCTTATTCTTCTTTTGTACCTTCAGCAGTACCAACAAGAGTACTGAATTCATAAAATTGCTCAAAAAACATTTCATTGAATAAGATGCATATAAAAGTCATACGATTAATATAATTTTATGGTTAATATTTTATAGAATTAATATTATATTCACATATCAGATATATTTTATGAATATAATGATGTTAATATATAACGCATATTTATGTATATAATTATATGTAAAATTTCCTATCAGCAAAAATCTGCTAATCAGTCCTACGTCTTTGTACAGAGTAATGTTTTGAGCAGCATTCTTAATAAATGTGAGGTACTCAGTGATGTAACCGTCTGGATATATAACTTAGTCATGAACTTATGACTATTCTCTGGGTTACTGCTAATTTAATGTATCAAAACATATATGCTCTTCCCATACAGCTGAAATTTCTCCCCAAAATGGGGTGAATGTGAGAATTTGAGAGTGTTAGTTTAATGCAGTAGCCAAAGGACTAAATCATGATGTGATTTCACCTGAAAAGCAGCCCTCAGACATGAACTCCTGGGACAGCCAAAGAGAAAGACTCCAGTGTTTGAGTTTTTTTCTTATTCCAACATAAATCAAAAGTGACTGGGCATTGTATTGCAATTTCTCCCAAACTAAATTTATCTTGGAGTGGAGACAAAACAAGGATGACTTAAGAACTGAAGAGCATTTCCCATTATATTCTGAATATATGTAAACAATTCTCTTCAGAATGAAACTGAAAATCTGTGTGCCTTCTTACCTAGCCTTAGGGAGTTAATTCATTGAAATGATTTGCTACTACACAGAAAATAACCAAAACGGATTAGCCTCATGGAACAAAAGAAGCCACATTATAAACTCAAGTGACAAGCAACGAGATGCCATAGAGAGCAAATTCCTTAAAAGGAACTTTCAAAATCCCTTTGTTCTAGGTTTATCAGCACCGGGAACTTAATTTCATGAAGTTTTAGAAAGGAGGAATATTGTAGCACATACTCTGCTAAGTTCAGATCTCTTAATCCTTCTAAATTGCCCCGTCTTGTTTAGAAAGATCTGCTTACAACCTTCATTGTGCAAGTGTAAACACAAGAGCTCTCAGATCCTTCTTTGTGCTTCAGATCTGCCAGACATCATTCATGTCTCATTTTACAGGCAAGCCCTTAGTACCACCACAAGCTTCTTTAAAAAACCAAACCCTAATGCAAGGCGCATGTACAAATCTTTGCATGTCTGGGTTTCCCTATAAGGGCATTGGGTTTTATTCCCATCACAATTCTTGTTTATAGCTCACTGAATTTATAGCCATCCTCTTAAACATCTGCAGTCATCATTTTTCTCTCTTTTTTCTAAGGAAAAGAGCAACTCTCTCTATAGGACATAAAGCAGGTATTTTTTCCTATTAAACCTGAAAGGGAGATGTTCTTTCTGTGTTTCCAGCCACTGAAGTAAGTAAAACATAAGCCTCCAATGTTGTCAAGAGAATTAGGGTAAGGCACTTGACACTAGACCTTTAATATTTCTGGAAATTTCCATTAGCTGCAAGTCAGGAAAACAGGGTCCTAAACCCACAATTTTTATTAATTTTCTGTGTGGCTGACAGCAAATCTCTTCATTTTCCTTGTGTTTCATAGAAACACAGACCTTGAATGCCAGGAGGAACTTCAAGGTTTCATCCAAAACAATGCTCTCATTTTAGAGAGAAGGTCCCTTATCCTAAACTACTAATTCAGCCTCCCACAGGAGAAGCACTGGAACTTCTCTCCTGATCTTCTAATTTCACAGTGTGTTTACTGGTCTTTCCACTATGCTATGACCCAGTTTCCTCAGCCAAGGCTTAATGACAGGTTTTCTATCAAAAATGCATTGTAAGTATCACACAAAATATTTGACCTGGAATTTATTGAAAAAATATTAAGTGTAACCCAAATGGAAGCTGTTGCATATTTTAAACTTAGCAATGGCTATAAAATGCAAGTTCAAGTGTTCACTTTAGAGTTACTTTCATATTTTTCTAACAATACATTGCTATCAAGAAAGAGATCTGATGAATTGGGAGATTGGGATTGACATATATTCACTAATATGTATAAAATGGATAACTAATAAGAACGTGCTGTATAAAAAAATAAAATAAAATTCAAAATAACCCACTATAATTGTAGGTAAAGATGGTTTACAGGAGGCAAAAAGACCCCAAAAAATGTACCCTTAAAATTCAACAGTAAGCAGGAAAATTTATATCTAGAAATCTAAAATTAAAAGAGTCAATATAAAATGTCTGGGATTAGCTGCTTGTGGAAATACTTCCCAAAAGCAATCTTCCTCTAAACAAATTTAACTGTAAATGTTTTTGAGAAATCAAAATGTTTACAAATTCCCTAGGGAAATCACAATCTAGATGTAAAATGAAAATAATTAAGGTGAGTATTTTTTAATTAATTGTAACATGAATTAATACTAAGGATGAGATTTGGTAAAGATAGACTTTGGTCTGCACAAATAGTGAGGAAAAGATCTAGACATAAATGATTTGCCAGTGTTTCCTCAGTAGTTCTCAGAGGAAAGAATATACTGACTTAAGATGGCTGGTCCTAAATATTTCAGTAAAAAAATTTTTTTTGAGTCAAGAAGGACAATTTATCTGTTTATTAAGTTTAAGAGAAATACTTCTAAGAGAACATACTACTCCTTTTGTTCTGTTAAAGTACAATACAAAATGGAGACCAAATTTGACAATTCCCTGAGCGATGTAAGCAAAACTAAATCTAGCTTACTTCATGAACATAAGTGAAAAAATAGGTTATTTCTTGTAAATGTCTTTGATAATAATAATAGAAACTTAAATCATCTTCCTAAAAATGGTATAAAATAATTATTTGTAACCAATCCCCTACCATCTGGAAACTCCCAGATTGTAGCAACCAATCATTATAAAGGTTAAGGTATTTCCTCATTTTCACTTTATAAGCCATCCTGTAAGGTCACACGTCTGAGCTCCATATCAGTTTTGTTTTTGAAAATTCCTAGTTTGCAAACTGTTTTTATACGCGCAATAAACTCTTATCAAATATTAAAAAAAAAGAGATCATCTTTCATGTTCCCATCATTGACAAGAATCTGTTATATATATATTCCATACATATGAGGGAACCCCTAACGTGATCGTATTTGGAGATTGGGTCTTTATGAAGTAATTAAGGTTAAAGTCATATGTGTAGGAGGGCCCAAATTCAATAGGACTGGTGGCCTCATGAGAAGAGGAACAGTCTCTCCCTCCCTATTTCTCTCTCTCTCTCTTTCTTTCTTCACACTCACTCACAATGAAAAGGCTACATGAGGACAGAACAAGATGGCAGCCATCTGCAAGCCAGGAAGAGAGCTCTCACCAGAAACTGAATCAGCTGAACCTTAATCTGTCACTGCTACCCTCTAGAACTGTGAGAAAATAAATTTCTATTGTTTGTCACCTACTCTGTGGGAATTTTGTTATAGCAGCCCAAGAAGACTTACACAATACTTCAAAGGAAACTACAGAAAAAATGTAATTTAAGAAATATTAGATTGAAAAATCCAAACTTTATGCTGAAAAGAATTTGGAAATTTCTAAAAGGTCAGCAGGACCGGTCCTTTCTGTGTCACTTCCTGACACATCTGGCTTTTAGAGTTTACCAATATGACACTCAGTGACAATAGCAAAAACAACAGTCTAATCAGATTCTTAGCGTCATGATTACATTCAACAGAAGAAAGCAGCGTGCTTTATTCCAGAGTAATCAAAAATGCGGTTGTTGTGCTGTCATTATTTCTTCTAAAAGTATAGCAGTCTGAGGGAAGAGGGGGAAGAAGCTCATTCTTTTGTCAGTAAAAGAGCAAGAATATCCTTAGAAGAAAAAATTATCTTTTGTGGGTTGCCTCCTCCCACTAGGGAACTCTGGACTGGTCCCTAGTTGGAGCTGGTGACAGGACACCACAATACCCAAGCTCTTTCACCCAGTACCAAGGATTTTAACAGATGAAACAGCCTATGGAGTAACTATTTTTAAGGAGTTCTTTTCCCCTTCCTCTCAAGCTTTTAGTTTCCAGTGTAGTTTATTTTCCAGTACTGCTTTTCTCTTTTTTGTTGCCAGAAAATCCAAATTCTTTTTCAAAGATTAGATTACCAGCCAGTGATTTTCTTTTGTTGAAAGGACAAGCTTTCTAACAAAGGAGGTGCCTTTCAGAATAAAACAAGATGTCTTAAGGCATTGGAACCCAAGGCCTAGGTATTTGGAAACTTTATAAAGCTAAGCAAATTTGTAAACTGTTTTACTACAGATTTTAGGACTAATTTCAATCTTTCTTCTTGGAAAAAAAAAGAAAAGGGAAGAAAAGACCCTCTGATCCCCCCTGCCCCTACCCAACAAAAAGCAATGATATCAATAGCAAGATTCTCTAGTTTAAAATGCAAAAGAGGGCTTCCCTGGTGGCGCAGTGGTTGAGAGTCTGCCTGCCAATGCAGGGGACACGGGTTCGAGCCCTGGTCTGGGAAGATCCCACATGCCGCAGAGCAGCTGGGCCCGTGAGCCACAGCTACTGAGCCTGCGCGTCTGGAGCCTGTGCTCCGCAACAAGAGAGGCCGCGATAGTGAGAGGCCCGCGCACCGCGATGAAGAGTGGCCCCCGCTTGCCGCAACTGGACAAAGCCCTCGCACAGAAACGAAGACCCAACACAGCCAAAAATAAATAAATAAATAAATAATTAATTATTAAAAAAAAAATGCAAAAGAGTTCTTTACCATTTACTTATTGGAAAAACTGAAAATATTTTGCATCAAATAAATTGCCTAATCTTCATATTTACATCCCACTATGTAAGCTCTTGATTGTTTTCATCTGTTTAAATTATGAAGCAAAATCTAAAAACAAAAATGAAAAAATGTGGGCAATTTAGAACCTCCTCAATATTTTCCCCATGTATTTACTGCAACCACAAAAATGCTAAAGGATATTTCCCTTTGTATCAGGAAGCACATGTTATTAAATTAATATATATCAAAAGACATTTTCTCTACACTGTTTATTGCCTTGCCTGGAGGGGATTTGGAAGAGAACCATGGATCATTAAGACAAAATAAAAGAGGAAACATGGTATTCATGCCAGTTTCCTTTGCCCAATTCTAAGAGAAGATGGTTCATTCAAAGGCCTATCTCAGGAAAGCAGAGGTGCCTACTTCAGCAGGGTGTCACAACCCATGACTCCTTTGATATGATGCATGACTTTCTTTCCAGCCCATGTCAGCATCCTTGGTTCCCGCAGCTCCCACTGCCCCACCCCAGTCACAAAGGCATTCCTTACCCTTCTCCTGAGCAGCACTTTTTGCCTCCCTCCCCTAAACTCAACCTAAGCCTCATACAATACACACTCTTCACTCCTCCTTAACCACCTTTCTCTAAACCATTGTCCATGGTAATTTGAACTTCCAGCCCCATGCCTCTAGGCAACCCGTCTCCCTTAATCCCACCTCTATTCCCCCTCCTCAGGATATATCTTTTCACCAACAATGCTCCTTCCTCAGACTCTGACTCTCTTTCTCACAGGCCCATAACTGCCTCAGACCCTCAATTCCAAACTCCAGTCATTCATTTCCATTCTCATCCCTGGCAGAACTTTCTTTCTCATTCTTCAAGCTCTTTCCTTTCTTGCGGGATTGCGGGAACCCCATGTCTGTCTGCTCTTTACCTGTTTACTCTCAAGTTCTACTTGCATATCCTCTCAGTCCCTTGGGACCAGGGACATAGCTCTGTCCTGCTTTGGTATACCTAGATTCTGCTTTCTAATTCTGGGAACAGCTTTTCCTGTCTAGGACCATGGTTCTTCGTAAATTTCCACTTTTCTTATGCATACATTTTCTTTTAAAATAAATGCCTCCAAGCTGAAAATACGTTGTTTAAAGAATGGTATAAATACCAGGACAAGTTCTCTCAAAGGTAGGATACAAATTATAATTGTATAAAGTCTGGGACACACCATGATGATGAAAATTATATTAAACTTGGAGTCACGGGACATTGGTCCCATAAAGAGTTGGTTTGCATTTGCTGTTTGAACCTTAAGGGAGTTACCTAACTTTCTGAATGTGCTCAGATCGTCTATGGACAACAAGGCTTCAACCTCCAGCTGCTCTGTTTCCTATGCATCACAGAGAAAAAGACTGGGACTGCTTTTCCCAGAATCCCCTTCTGAGTGTGGTTTCTGGTTTCTCTATGACAACGACAGGCACACATAGCGCATTGTTTGAGGATAGTGTTTGAGGAGTGTTGGATTGGATTTTGAGGCCAGTATACACAAGAGTTACCTGCCTTCTATATGGCAGTCTGTTCTCAACTCTGGTTAAGAGGAATCCATCAGACCCTAGGCATGACGAGTGGCCACTAATGTCAGGTTTACATCTATTTCTAGGTGGTCTGAGGAAGGGGATCAATTGCCTGCCACCTTAAAGATGGGAGTGGTCATACATGACAAGTTGTGGCCAGTGTAAATGGGTGGAAGTGACTTATAAATAAGATCCAGTAGATGTTTGCTTTTTTCCTACCACAACCAGCAATGCTGTAGATGGCAGAGTCAGGGACTCTGAGTGAGAATGGTTTCATTCTCATTGATGATTTAGTATGAGTGTGCAATAAACCTTCTGTTTTATTTTTAAGTTTTTTCCAGTTTTATTGAGGTATAATTTACAAATAAAAATGATATATCTTTAGGGTATACAACATGATAATTTCGTACTAGTATACATGGTGAAATTATTAACATAATCAAGTTAATTAACACAGTCATCATTTCACATAGTCACTTCTTTGCATGTGTGTGTGAGGGGTAAGAACGCTTAATATCTACTCTTTTAGCAAATTTCAAATATGCAATACAGTATTATTAACCATATTCACCATGCTATACATTAGAGGCCCAGAATATATCTTATAACTGAAAGTTTGCCCCCTTTGACCAAAGTTTCCCCATTTCCACCACCCACTAGCCCCTGAAACCATTGTTCTACACTCTGGTTCTAGTAATTTGACATTGCCCAGCCCTGTCAAAAATTAGATATTTACATTATAGAGACCAGAGAAATTTTGGACTCATGGACACTAGTCATAGTTGAAAGTAGGGTAACATACTGAGAACCATTAAATAAAATGAAACTTTGCACCTTGAAAGGCAAGACCACACTAGATCTCTTTACAAACAGCTCCCCAAATGAGCAACCAGGGTTATAACTTTTAGCAAGGAAATGAGATGATTCCTTCCTGGAGAAATACATCACCTAGCAAAACAGCCAATCCAGACTTTCCAACAGGGAAATCCATCAGTGGGCACAGTTTCCAATCATATTGTGGCACCCTCACCCTTAAATATGAGTTTAAAATTTTTTAAGAAACAGAAACAATGCATAGAGCAGAAAAGAACTTTCAAGAAAAAAAATTGTTATTGAGTTCCACAGAAAGATCCTTAGAATAAGTAGAGGAGGCCACGAAAATCATGGAAACATGTAGCAACAACAACAAATAATTCTGAAAAATAAAAATATGATAGTAGAGGGCTTCCCTGGTGGCACAGTGGTTGAGAATCTGCCTGCTAATGCAGGGGACACGGGTTTGAGCCCTGGTCTGGGAAGATCCCACATGCCGTGGAGCAACTAGGCCCGTGAGCCACAACTACTGAGCCTGCGCGTCTGGAGCCTGTGCTCCGCAACAAGGGAGGCCGCGATAGAGAGAGGCCCGTGCACCGCGATGAAGAGTGGCCCACGCTTGCCACAACTAGAGAAAGCCCTCGCACAGAAACGAAGACCCATCACAGCCATAAATAAATAAATAAATAAATAAATAATTTAAAAAAATGATAGTAGAAATAAACATCTGAAAGGAAGATTTAAAGATGAAGATTTAAGAGAAAATTACTTCTAATCTAGAATTATCTAGCCAGTTTAACTCTCAATAAAGAATGGAGGTACAACAAAGACAATTATGGAAACACAAGATCTCAAAAAAGAGAATTAACTCCCTTCCCTATTCACACTTTTCATGAGTCTAAGAGTAGATATTCCAGTAGTCAAGGAAGGAAACTTAGAAGAGGAAGACTTAGAATCCAAGAAGCAGAGGATCCAACAAAGAAAAGAAAGGAATAGGGTAGCTCTAGGACTACGTAAAGGCAAACTCCATGTGACAATTGTCCAGTGGGCCCAAGTTCACACCATATAGGTTGGTGCAGGAAGACAGTAGCCTCCAGAAGACCAATCTTTAAATTAAAAGTATTTTTTTTTAAAGACTCAGATATTTTTGTTTTGTTTTGCTTTGTTTTAAAGTCTCTATTGAATTTGTTACAATATTGTTTCTGTTTTATGTTTTGGTTTTTTGGCCAAGAGGTATGTGGGATGTTAGCCCCCCGACCAGGGATCAGACCTGCACCCCTGCATTGGAAGGTGAAGTCTTCACCACTGGACCACCAGGGAAGTCCCCAGAAGACTTGGATATTTTTGAACACATTATTTGGAGATTTGAACTTCTAGTACAGTAATTTGGGACTAAATTACTGGCAGTCACATGCAAAACCAGACAAAGTTTAAAAATCAAGAAAATTAAAGAAAATATAATAAAGAAAGAAAATATAACCATGACTCACCTGAAAATCACATTTGTATAAGCATACATTATAATCACTAATTTTGGACTTTTCAAATTATGATATCATTGTGATAAGATGAGGGGTGGGGATAGATGTGTGTGTTTGGAGGACAGAGTGGGTTTATGAGAACCATTTCTCAAATTGGGAAGTCAGTAATACTCTCTTATGAAAACTCAAGGAATAGCATATAAGCATGTTAGATAAAACATGGACAGTAGGACAGTATTAGAAGAAGTAGCTAAAGGATTGGAAAGTGGCCACATTTGGGGAATGGGAATCAAGTTTGCAGCAGAGACATTCTTATTTTTTCTCATAACATTCAGAACTTAAGTTATAAACCCTAGAGAACAATTTGACTTTAGACACTATGCACATTTTTATTTTGATTTTTTTTTAAAAAACTAGATTTAAGGTATATATGTATGTGTATATATATATATATATATATATATATATATATATACACACATATATACCTTAAATCTAGTTTTTTTAAGTTTGGGTTTAAATATAGTTTTTAAAGTTTGTTCAGGTTTTTCTGCACCATTTTATGGAAAAACCTGGATGAATTTTTTGGCCAACCTAATATATATATATGTACCTGAGACAGAGTGTAACATCGAGTATTCCCAGCACTAGGAAAGGTAGTCAGCAGGGAGAACAATGAGGGGAGAGACCTGGAGAGGCATAACTGGACCAGGGCATGCAGTGACTTAAAGGACATGATAAAAATTGAGGAGTTTACCTTAACAATAATGATATGACCACCTAAGTGCTCAAAAAAAGGTATATCTTTTAAATTATTTTAACCAGTAAAGATATTTATCAATCATCTTAGAAAAATCTCAAAAAAAAATGAAAGCTATCTGTTCTTTAGAGAGTTTCTAAGGTTTTTATCGGGGCCTTAAAACTCACAAACCAAAAAAAGATGGAGAGTTGAAATTGTAGGATCCTAATTTCTCTTCAGATTCAATATTTTGTCTCATGTAAATTGAGCAAATTGCATGTTCATGAAAAAATGAGACTTGAATAAAGTAGATTTCTTTCCACATTTGACCCCCATGGAGATTATTTTTGAGAGAAGTAAGAAATACTTTTATTTCAGGGAGTGAATATTACCTGTAAATTTTGATGACCACTTTAACTCCACTCCAGCTCAACAACATTTATTGCTTGACTGATGTTTCACCTCCTTTCCTTGATTTAAATTTTGAGTTCATAATAGTTCCTAGAGCTGGAACTAACGTAAACATAACTGGCCTAATCACATGATTTTTCAAATGATGCCAGATAGGAAAAGGGACTTGCCAAAGGCTGTATATCTAGTCAGTGGCAAACATGAACACAATTCTTTTTCTTGGTTCAAATCTCTTACCTACACATCAACTCAGGACTATTTTATTTACTAGGCAATATAGTCACATTGTCTGAGACCCCCTAGTTTTCCAAAGACATGTAAGAATGTTTGAGACTGGAGTTGGGGATATTCATTGACTTAAAAATATTTAAGAAAAGTGCAAAACAAAATCCATAAACATACCATTAAATAACTCTACAACATTAATTTATGTCAACTAACAGCTACAGCATGACTTTTACAATTTTGTACAGTTATATGTGAATTTTATTAAATGAATTACCTGTTTATTATTATATAGAGTCAGGCCTACAAAAATCATAGAACAATTCTGATCCTGTTGTATAGTAGATAAAAAAGGGTTTTTAAAATTGATATTATCAAAAATATTCATGAATGCACACACACACACGCATACACACACACACACACCCCACATGTAATATTTCCAGGTTGTAAGTATAATGGTTTAGTTAAAAAGAAAGTCTAATTCAAATTTCAAACTGTATCTATATAAAAATTCCAGGTAATTAAAAGTCATCAGGTTTAGAGGTCTTTTTTGTCCTGGTTATCTAGGTTCTCATCTCTAAAGTAAGGTATTGGGCACATTAATCATTTGATCTCAAAGGTCCCTATGGCTCTAAATTCCCATAATTCTGTTATGATCCTTCTCTTATGAAGATCAATCATTAAGAAAAGGAAAATCTTTCCTAAATTCCTATAGGGGACACAGGGGTGAGTTGGGTATTGTTTCTGGTGTCCTGAGTTCCTTCCTCTTTGTTGCCTCATGCATTGCTGATGTCAGGGCTTTGACTGTGGATCATAAGCTGCAACTGCTACAGATTTTCCAGATGTTGACATGTTAGGCAAATGCATCCTTTGTGGGAGCAGCGACTGCTGTGGGAAGAGAAATCTTGGAAGCACATTCCATTTGCAGCCTGATTTAATTGAGGTAGTAAACATCATGGGAACGATGGTTGACATTGGCCAGGCTCCACCATAAGGCGGTACACAGAGTCACAGAAGAACCAAAGGGGAAGTGCAGAAAATAAGGAAAAACATATGAAGCAGTGAGAGGAGGAGAAGTGAGAGAGAACGCCAAGAAGTCCAGACACATAAACAAATGAGTAATGCTTTTCATTGGTTGTTCAAATGTGTGTGTGTGTGTGTGTGTGTGTGTGTGTTAAAAGCTCAGAGAGCAATTTATGGAACAAAATATTCTATAAGTTATTCTCTTTGAGAGAAAAAATTTCACACTATTTTAAGATGCTTGTTTTTCAATCCCCTTTTAAAAAGGGTTAATTAACACAATTTACAAAAGCATTTACACAATTAAATCACAACATTTTTGCCAAGTTAACCTCATTGCCTTTCCTTAGTATATGAGAGTTTTTGTACCCCATTAAAGAGCTCCCTTTGATCTCAAGGCAGCAATAAACTGATCAAGATGCCAAAAAGGGTTATAATTTTTTTCAGTCAAGTTTAATGTCTACATTTTCCCTCCTCCAATAATAACATCCTTGACAAGTTAAAAAGTCTTTGAAGATTATGAGTAAAGTTGTTTTTTCTAATTCTCTACTTTTAAAAATACCAGTATATATTAACACTCTTTACACATTCTTATAACCAATGCTATCAAAACCCTATTTTTTCCTTTGCTTCAGTGCTTTAATATCTAGGAATTCAATACTCTTGAAATCTCATATCTTATTCCAACTATCCACATATTACGGATCAGTAACGGTTCATACAAAGAGTTTGATAGCTGCCCTGTCCTGCCTATTCAAACGTCTTCAGTTTCTCACGTTCTCTCTTTCCTGTGTTTCTAAATATATAAACACTTCAACTAACAGATGGCAAATGGAAGCACCAATGGGCACAGAAATCAATCCAAGGCTGTTAAGCATGAAATGTCCCTGAGGCAAGCAGGAGAGGAAAAAGAAAGGGAAGCTTGGATATTTTCAAAGGGAAGAAAGGGCTGACTGTCCTTCTTTGTAGATTGGGGAACCATTCAATAAATCGAGCAAATAAAGTTGACCAACTGAGAATGAATTCATTTTCTAGCCTGATTCATGTTAATAAGTCACACTGAGAGTGATACTGGGCTGTTGGGTACCCAATATGGCAAAAACTAAGTTAATAGACTCTCATCTTGAATGCTATGAAATAGTTTCATTGAAATCAGGACTAATGCGTGGCTCTACTTGTAAGGATTTCTGTGAGTGCTACATTAAAGCCTTCCAGATTCTCAGTTTTTACTGTTTTGGGGATGACATTTACTCAGTCTGTGGAGTCTTCACAACTGTTAAAGAAAAGAAGTAATATAATCCTGAAATATGACTACTGCCTGATCTGTTTTTCTCAATAGTCATTCATCCCAGACAACTCTCTTTTTAATAAATGACTATGAAGATTTTGAAATAAAACCATTCATACCAATGTATTTGAAATAATTTCAAGTATCCTTCAGGCTGGACATAATGGCTGGTGAAAGGAGAAAAATATGCTGTGTTCCTTTATCAGACAAGAATCCAATTCAATCTTTTGAGGCACATTTAAATTTTAATTGTAATGCACATTTCATGTTACAAAAAAATTAGATCCTAAATTGTTTCTTCACAAAGTAAAATTGAAGGAATAAAAATAAAACTACACTAAGAATAGCATATAAGCAGAACTAAGGCTCTATAATGAAAATTAAATGGCTAGCTCCTGACATCGATTTTGTCTTGCTCTTTGTTGTAATTCCTTATTACTCTCTCTTATAAATATTATTTGAACTTTTTAAAAATTTAGATTGCATCCTCTAAAGCTACAAAGAAATTTTGATAACAAATGCATTAACTTATAGAATGTTACAAACCAGGACAGTTCCACGTGGTTGGCAGTGTGATACAGTGGGAATCCCTGGGGTCCAGGTTGGAACCCTGGCATAACCAGACCAGTAAGAGAGGCAGATTTTTTTAAGTAGCAGCTCAATAATTGAAATTATATGAGTTAAGAAAAGTGCTCTGAACATTAATCTAGGGTTAAGGTATCTAACTAGGAGTTAGGGAAGAGCTTTATTAGATACAGGCTCAAGAAAGTCAAAAGGATGACAAGAGGCCAGCCATGAGAAGAGAGGACATGAGAACATGGCAGCAGAGAGATCAGCATGAACAAAAGCTTCAAGTCGACAAGAGCTTCACTTGCTCCAGAAGCTGGAGCTCTGTCAACAGCAGAGAAGCACAAGGGGAGAGTAAAGAAGTAGGCAGTAGGCTGTTGATTGCATTGTTAGCCAGAGGGATTTTTGTATTGAAAATGATTGAAGGGTTTTAACAAAGGAGTATGTGTTAGTTATCTATTTCTGTCTAACAAATACCCCAAAATTTAGAGGCTCAAACAACATTTATCATCTCACAATTTCTATAATTTCAGGAGTCCAGGCACAGTTTACCTGGGACCTCTGGCTCAGGGTCTCTCATGAGGCTACAATCAAAGTGTTGGCTGGGAATACAGGCATCTCAAGGATCGACTGGGGAAAGATCAACTTCCAAGTTCACTTATGTGATTGTTGGCAGAATTCGGTTTCATGTAGACTATTGAACTGAGAGCCTCAGCTCCTTACTGGCTGTTAACTGGAGGCCACCCTTGCTTCCCTTCCCCATGGGCCTCTCCCTAAGGCAATTCACAGCAGGGCAGATTGCTTCATTAGAAGGTGTAATTGAGAAGAGCCAGAGAGAGAGAGAGAGAGCAAACAAGGTAGAAGTCACAGTCTTCTGTAACCTAAGCTCAGAAGTGACATCCCATTTCTTTTGCCATATTCTATTCATTAGATGCCAATATGTCCAACCAACTCTCAGGGGAGGGAATGGTACAATGGCACGAATATCAGGAGATGGAGATCATTGTGGGCTATCTTAGCAGGCTGCCCACTATAAAATATCATGATTTTATAATTTAGAAAGATTACTAGTTCTGTGTGAAGAATGGACTATAGGGGTTAAAAGTAGACTCAGGCAGACCATTTAAGTACAGCCTATAGTATTTGGAGATGGCTTAGATGTACAGGGTTAGAGGGAGAGAGGATTCAAGAATTTCTCACTTTAGTAAATGACTTAATGATGATGTCATACTTTTGGATGGAGAAGACAAGCTTAAAGAATATCTAAAGAGGGGGCTTCCCAGGTGGCGCAGTGGTTGAGAGTCTGCCTGCCAATGCAGGGGACATGGGTTCGAGCCCTGGTCTGGGAAGATCCCACATGCCACGGAGCGATTAGGCCCGTGAGCCACAATTACTGAGCCTGTGCGTCTAGAGCCTGTGCTCTGCAACAAGAGAGGCCGCGATAGTGAGAGGCCCGCGCACCGCGATGAAGAGTGGCCCCCACTTGCCGTAACTAGAGAAAGCCCTCGCACAGAAACGGAGACCCAACACAGCCATAAAAAAAAAAAAAAAAAAAAAAAAAAGGGCAACTGGCTCTTCTTTAAAAAAAAGAATATCTAAAGTATAAATTAATTAGCAATCTATGAAAAATCAAAATATATGTTTCAGAAATGTTCACTGAATACAATATGTTGCCTAGTTCATAATATACTCGATTGTTTTGCATCTGAATTTATCTAGAAGAAAAAAAACATTGTAATCAATCTAAAAATATACGCGGCTTTGCCTGAAATTAAACTTTTATTCTATGTGGCACCCCAGGGAAGATTTAAAAACGATAAATACAAGTTACAGGAAAACAGGTTTTAGATTAGTATGAGTCTTCTAATAACTTAATGTAAGTCTATAAAAATTTAGTACACTACCCCGTAAGATAACGAACTTCACATCTCTAGAGGTGTTAAAAGAACATTTAGAAAACCATAGGCAATTTTGTCCAATAGAAGGTGAATTAATTTATTTCTAAAGATTCACAAATCTTCTGTTCAATAGTTCCAAAAAATATTGTGCAGAATTACAATAAAATTATTAAATTGTTGTATAAATAGGATGTCTTTTATTTCGTTTAAGTAATATCACATTCATGAATTCTTTACATACTTTCCTTTATGTTGCATCTCATGTGATAGTGAAGTGCATTATAATGGGCCTCAGAATATTTATACACATGCATCTCACTGTGTTCCATAGTCACTGAGAAGACTGCCAAAGGTTCTACTATGGAACAAATGTATTTCAGGACAGTGATCCTTTCCACATCAAGTTCACTTGTAAAATATTACTGAGGAATAGTAAGGCCATTTCCCAGAATATCACAGGTATAAAGGTCCAAAATGTCTACACTTATGCAATTTGAGAAGGTGAGAAATTTGACACGAATGTATTAGCACCATATCTAGACAGTCATACATCCTCACCTTCTAAACGTGAAAAAACAAGAGTACGCGGCAGCTACAACATATTACTTTTTCCTTCTTCTTTTTCCTTTCTTGTAGGTAATTACAATTCATTTTATGTCCTATTTCCTTTATTGTGCTAATTTTTTAATTGAAACATATCGTACATACTTTGATATTGAAATGTAACAAAATAGGCCTTGATTGTGATAGCTTTGCCTTTATTATTTTGAGATATAGTAGGCATATTTACAATGCGTCTTCCAGCTCATGAAAATGTCTTGTTATGCATTTTTTCATTTCTCTCAATAATTTTTTGTATTTTAAGTGTCTGTATAGAAGTTTTTCACATCTTTGATTTATTCATAGGTACCTGATTCTTTTTGATACTATTGTAAATGGTATTATAAACATAACCAGCACTCCAGAAGACTCCTGGTACAAATTCGCAGTAATTAAACCACCAAGGTAACCACAACTGTGACTTCCAGCATCATTGATTGGTTTTATTTTTATTTTTTTGAAACTCTATAAAAATGGGATCAGAAAGTCCGGTATACATGCTTACTTCTCACAATCAAATTTATAAAGCAACTCGTTTATGTTGTAGCCATGAAAATACTCTCCAATTTTGGAGGGAGGTTTTAATAATTTACCTTTCTCATTTAGATCTTCAATCCATCTGGAATCTTCAATCCATCTGGAATTAATTTTTATATATGGTGTGAGATGTGAGAAAAAGTTTAATTCAATTTTTCTTCTATTTGGATATTCAACTGACCCAGCATCATCTACTGAAAATGTGAAGGTTCATTTTTCTTTCCATAGAGATACCCAGTTTATCCAGTATCATATACTGAAAATATGAACCTTTCTTCATTGCATTTCAGTGGCACTTTTGTTATAAATGGTGTGATTTTTTTTTACATGCATGTATCATTCTGGACTCTTTTTGGGGTCTCTCTGGACTATTTATCCGATTGTGTCAATGCCACACAGTTTTACTGTAGTTTTATAATAAAGCATAATATCTGGTAGTTTAAGTACTCGTGTTTGCTCTTCTTCAGGCTTGTCTTTGCTACTCTTTACTCTTTGAATTTCTACATTCATTTTTAATAAACACACACACACACACACACCCCTGCAGAGATTTTGATTGGTATTATGTTGTATGTACCATTTGAGGAGCATGTAGTTGATAGTCAATGTCTTTAAACAATGAGTCTTCCAATCCATAAACATAGTACATTATTGCCTTTACTTGTTCTTTTTCCTTTCTTTCAGTAATGTTTGTTTTGTAATTTCAGTGTAGAGGTTTTCCACATCTTTCTTATGATTTATTCGTATGTATTTGCTATGTTTGATGCTATTTTAAAAGATATTATTTGAGTATTTCATTTTCTATTTGTTAATTTCAAACCCATCCTAAATTGGCCAACCAACAGAATCAATAGCAAAAAATATATATGAATTTTAGTCATGGAGTTTTGAGATGATTTTTAGTCTGCAATAACCAACTGATACAACTCCCCTTATCAGTTTAATTAACTTTCCCATTATTTCCCCAGTTTGCCAATAGATTTTTTAAAAAGAAGTAGACAATGATTTAATCAATATTTTTCTACATCTAATCAGATGACCCCATGTTTTCCTCCTTTATCTTATTAATGCAGTAAGTTATATTGATTGATTTACAGACGTTACACCACTTGCCTTACTAGAATAAACACTACTGTATGCATTACTGCATTAATTTTGCTGATATTTCATTTCAGATTTTTCTGTCTATGTTCTTTAAATAAATTTGCTTACAAATTTCCTTACTTGAAATGTTCATGCCTTGTTTTGGTATCAAATTATGCTTGCTATTAAGAAGTTTTGGGAAATATCCTCTCTATTTCTATTCCCAAAGGTTTTTGTAATAATGATGATATTGCTTCCCTAAATGTTTGGGAGAATTCAAAGTCCTTTGGACTTTGAGTTTTCTTAGTGGAAGTTTAAACTGTGAATTCAATTTAATAAAAGATATAAAACAACTTGCCTTTAATTTTCTTTCTTGTGTCACTTTAAGTAAGTTGTGGTTTTCAAGATATTGGTTCATTTAATATAATTATAAGCTTAATAAATTTTCCATATCTATCAAATATCGATATAACCTTTATTTCTTTAATAAGTTGCACTATCTCTTTTATTTTTAAATCAAGAACAGTTTTATTAGGTTATCAATTTTAATAGTATTTTCAAACAATCAAATTTTTGTCTTTGTTTATTTTCCCTAACAATTTGTTTTCTGTTTTATTGATTTCTGCTTCTACTTTTCATTATTTCCTTGCTTCTATTTTATTTAACTCATTTTTTCAGCTTCTTCACATGGAAGTTTATAGTGTTAATTTTTCAGATTTTCTTCTCTTATTATTGCAGATCTACTAATTTATTCTCTAAGCACAGCTGTAGTAGCATTCAAAAAGATTTTTATGTAATATTATTATTATATTTTAGCTCAAAATATGTTCTGATTTCTCTGTAATTTCTTCTGTGGCACATGGATGATTTACAAATGCATTGTTTAATATTCAAAGTTTGAGGATTTTACTAGTTATCTTTCTATTTTTATTACTTGTTTTTAATTTCCAGGTTAATTGCATTTTTTCAGAACATCCTTTTTATGATTTCATTTTCAAATTCTGTGAAATTTGTTAGGACTTGCTTTGTGGTCCAGCATGTGATGACCTATTTTGCTAAATGTTCTATGTACACTTGAAAAGAATGAATTTTGCAGTTGTTTGAGTGCAGCATTTGTGTGTGCGTGTGCACACATGTGCGTGTGTGTGTGGAGAGAGAATTACATATATTACTTATTATATATATTACATATAATGTATATATACAACATCAAGTTGTTTAATGTTGTTTATGTAGTTAAAATTTAATACCCACACTGAATTTTTGTCTGCTTCACCTATTATTCACTGAATAAGTTATATATAAATATCAAATTATGACTGTGAATTTGTCTCTCTGTCCCTTTTTATCAGTTTTGAGAATATAGAATTAATGGTGTACAAATTTAGGCCTTGTATCCTTTCTGTTGAATATCTCTATTAATAATCACTTCCTTAAATATTTGATATTAATATAGTTTTACAGCTTTATGTTGGTTACTATTTGTAGTATTCACCTCTTCCTCCCTCTTTCTTTCAACTATTCTATATCCTTACATTAAAGATGCAGCTTATGCAAGCAACATTGTTGGAGGAGGTATTTGAGAGGCCATGGCCTCTGGTTGATCTGTGAGCTGGACCCTGGCAATTCGAGGCTCCTCACCCTCTCCCCTGTCCTTTGAATGTACATTCCACCCACAGTTCCCACACTAGGAGTGTTCCAAGGATGCAACCTTGAGAGAGCAAGGTGTTGTTGAGACCATCTGGACTGTGTACACTACTGAACCCAGTCAAGGCCCCTATTTAATCTTTTAAGATTCTGGTGGGCCGGTGCAGAGATCTACTCATCTTGTGGCCACCCAGGGCAAGACTCACAGTTCCTTTGCTTATTAAAGCTGCCACCTACCAATCTGGAGAAGCCTGCCTCTTTCTTCAGTTTCTCCTTGCCTCCCTGCAAGAGGACCAGTTTCAGATTTTACCCAGGAACTCCCAATGCTGCAAACCAACAAAATGTATAGTTGTTTCATTTTTTAATCCAATTTTTATGATTAATATTATCTATTAAACTTAGATGTATCTCTACCAGCTTACTATTTGTTTTCTAATTTGTCCCATCAGTTCATTGTTTCTTCTTTTTTTATTTCTTGCCCTTTCTGGATAAAGTATTTTTATTTTTCCACTTCTCATCCTCTATTAGCTTGCTAGTAATACATTCTATTATTATTTTTATTGTTGTTAAGGTTCTTTTTTTTATTGTGGTAAAATATACATGGCATAAAACTTACCATTTTTAAGCGTACATTTCAGTGGCATTAATTATATTCACAATGTTGTACAACCATTACAAGTATCCATTTCCAGAACTTTTTTATCTTCCCAAAATGAAATTTCATACTCATTAAACAATAATTCCTCATTCCCTCTTCCACCCGGTTCCTGACAACCACCATTCAACTTTTTATCTGTATAAATTTGACTGCCTTAGGTACTTCACATAAGTGACTGGCTTATCTCACTTAGTATCAATATAACGTCATCAAGGTTCATCCATGTTGTAGTACATGTGAGAATTCCCTTCCTTTTTAAGGCTGAATAATATTTCATTGTATTTATACATCACATTTTGTTTATCCATTCATCCATCAATGGACACGAGTTGCAGCCACCTTTTGACTATTCTTAATAATGTTATTATGAACATGAGTGTACAAATATCTGTAAGTCTCTGCTTTCAATTCTTTTGGATATATACCCAGAAATGGAACAGATATGTTACATGACACAATTATGTTTAATTTCTAGAGGAACGACCATACCATTTTTCACAGCATCTGCACCATCTTACATTCCTACCAGCAATATACAAGATTCCAATTTCCTCACATCCTCATCAACACTTGTTAGTTCTGCTTTTTTGATAATAGCCATTCTGTTGGGTATGAAGTGGTATATAATTATGGTTTTGATTTACATTTCCACAATGATTAGTAATGTTCAGCATCTTTTCATGTGATCACTAGTTATTTGTATGTCTTCTTTGGAGAAATGTCCACTCAAGTACATTGCTCATTTTCTAATGGGTTATCTTTTTTATGGTTGAATTGTATCATTATTCTTTTCATTGTTATATTAGAAGCTATGATATGTATCCATGCCTTACTGGATTTCATATTAAATTCATACTTTACCACTTTCTAGTCAATGTAATGGCCTTATGGCATTTACTCTCCTTAATTTTTATACTATTTTATTATGATTTTAATTCTGCATTTGTGTGGTTTAAAAAAATACAAATATTATTATTACTAATTTATTATTACATTAAGCAGTCAGTTTTAATTTAGATCTCCCTATGTATCTATCAATTCATGCTCTATTCAATCTCATGCTCTTCATTTCTGACTGATTTACTGTGTTTCCATCTAAACTAATTTTATTTATTTATTTATTTATTTATTTATTTATTTATTTTTGGCTGTGTTGGGTCTTCGTTTCTGTGCGCAGGCTTTCTCTAGTTGCGGCAAGCGGGGGCCACTCTTCATCGCGGTGCGCGGGCCTCTCACCATCGCGGCCTCTCTTGTTGCGGAGCACGGGCTCCAGACGCACAGGCTCAGTAGCTGTGGCTCATGGGCCCAGCCACTCTGCGGCACGTGGGATCCTCCCAGACCAGGGCTCGAACCCGTGTCCCCTGCACTGGCAGGCAGACTCTCAACCACTGCGCCACCAGGGAAGCCCTAAACTAATTTTAATTCTGCCCAAAAATTCCATGTAGTATTTCTTCAGTATGGATGTAGAGATGAAAGATTTTCACTGTTTGTCTGAAAATGTCTCTACTTTCCTATGTTCTCAAAGAATATTTCTTTTGTGGAATAATACTCTGGTTTGATAGTTATATTCTTTCAGCTCTTTAAAAATGGCATCAGTGTTTTCTGTCTTTCATTGTTTCTGTTGCAGAGCTAGATATCAATCATATTTATGGTCCTTTGAAAGTAATGTATTCTTTCCCTTTGGTTGTTTTTAAATTTTCTCTTTTTTATGGTTTTCAGTAATCTTACTATTATGTGAATAAGTATCAGTTTGTTTTTTTTTTTTTAATTGGTTTGGGGTTCATAAAAGTTTCTGAACCCATAGCTCAAAGTCTATAATGAATGTTGGAAAATTCTATACCATTATTTCTTAAAATATATATACATTTATATATATTTTATTTTATATATATTTATATACATATTATATATATTATGTATATAAATATATATATTATATACATATTATATATATTATGTATATAAATATATATATTATATACATATTTATATATATATGTTTTCTTTTCTTTTGGTGACTCCAATTGTATGTATGCTCTAACTTTTCATTTTAATCCACATTTTTGTTTTGTTCTTTTCATAGCATTTATTTTATTTGTTTTCAATTTTAGAATTTCCATTTTATACTTCTTAATAGATTCAATTCTCTGATGATATTCTTCAGCTTTTACTCTAGTTTTTGAATGTATTGGTAACACACCTTTTGTTGTTGTTGTTGTTGTTGTTTTTCATTTTTATTTTCATTTTTATTTTTTAATTTTTATTGTAGTATAGTTGATTTACAATGTTGTGTTAGTTTCAGGTGTACAACAAAGTGCATCATTTATACATATACATATATACACTCTTTTTTTTTAGATTATTTTCCCATATAGGCCATTACAGAGTATTGAGTAGAGTTCCCTGTGCTATACAGCAGGTTCTTATTAGTTATCTATTTTATATATAGTAGTGTATATATGTTAATCCCAATCTCCCAATTTATCCCTTCCCTCTTATCCCCTGGTAACCGTGTTTGTTTTCTATATCTGTGACTACTTCTGCTTTGTAAATGAGTTCATTTGTACCCTTTTTTTTTAGATTCCACATATAAGCAATATATATGATGTGTCTTTCTGTGTCTGACTTACTTCACCCAGTGTGACAATCTCTAGATCCACCACTAATTATTAGAGAAATGCAAATCAAAACTACAATGAGGTATCACCTTATACCAATCAGAATGACCATCATTAAAAAGATCTAAAAGCAATAAATGCTGGAGAGGATGTGAAAAAAAAGGAATCCTCCTACACTGTTAGTGGGAATGTAAATTCATAGTGTTTGTATGGAGAACAAGACAGGGGTTCCTTAAAAAACTAAAAGTAAAACTACAATATGACCCAACAGTCCCACTCCTGGGCATATATCCAAAGAAACCATAATTCAAAAAGATATATGCACACCAATGTTCATTGAAGTACTATTTACAATAGCCAGGACATGGAAGCAACCTAAATGTCCATCAAGAGAGGAATGGATAAAGAAGGTAGAAGATGTGGTATATATATACATATACATACAATGGAATATTACTCAGCCATAAAAAGGAACAAAATAATGCCATTTGCAGCAACATGGGTGGACCTAGAGATTGTCATACTGAGTGAAGTAAGTCAGACACAGTAGCATACCTTTTTAATTCCTGGTCTGATAATTCTATAGTTGTAGTTATATGATCTGTGTTTATTGTCTGCTTTGATTCCCACATTTGTTTTATCTCCTTCCCCTTAAAAACCAGCTATATATCTGGGAAAGTATGATATCTGATATATAGCTGTAAATAATTTTTGAAAGAGAGCATGGATTTCCAAAAGACTGGCTCACAGTTAAAAAAGCAAACAAACAAAATTCCACAACAGGTATTTAAAGGAACTGGAGCTAAAAGAAACTACAATGTAAGATTGACAAAGTCACTAAGTTTGCAATTAATCTTATCCTGGTGAGAAATAAGTAATATTTTCAGAAGATCAGTCTATCTATCTATCTAAAGAAATTTAGTATTAGGAATTGGCTCACTTGATTACGGAGGCTGAGAAGTCCAAGATCCACAGTCAATAAGCTGGAGACCCAAGAAAGTCAACAGTATAGCTCTAGTCCAAGTCTGAAGACCTGAGAACCAGAGGAGCCAGTGCTGTATGCTCTAGTCTGAGTTCATTCCAAAGGCAGGAGAAGACCAAGGTCTCAGCTCAAAGACAGTCCGGCAGAGAGAAAGAACTATTTCTTACTCAGTCTTTTCTTCTAATCAGGCCTTCAACAAATGAACACCACCCACAGACACACCCAGAAATAATGTTTAACCAAATATCTGGGGTCCCATGACCCAATCAAGTTGATACATAAAATTAACCATCACACCAAAAGTTGGGGTTCTTTTTAAAATTTTTTTAAACTTTTTAAAAAACTGAGGTATAATTATCAGGGTTTTGTTTATTTGAGAGGAAGTGGATCTGGAAAGTACAACACTGGGTATAAACTTACTTGTTTGTTTGTTTAGGCTGCCTAGAATGTGATGAGCACTGATTCATGACCCATTGTGAAGGGAAAGCAAAGTATCAGCTCTGCTTTGACATGTCATTTACAAGCTTGCATCTGGCCCTAGAGCAGGGTGTTTCTATGGGTTGCTAATTGACCCATTTATAATAGAAGAGAATCTTTGGCTATGACATCACTGACACTCTAGTTTATTAGTTTAAGAGTGATGGGGTGTCCAGATTAAACATTATATTGATTGCTACTATTTCTGTTTCACCACAAGCCTTCAAGTCACCTCAGGGAAGTATTTGGGTTTCTCTGCAAAGCAAACTCTAACGATCTGTTTTCAAAGATCTAATTAATCAAAATATTTACCCAAATACCCCAAAAAATAACAACAAAAAAGCAACATTATAGTAATAATGCATCATGCTAAGATTATGTTGCCTTAGTGAAAGAGTTAAATAAATTAACTGAATTTATTTTAAATTAGGTGAAATAGTTAAATGAATTAAGTTTTATAAATTACGTGTTTTCAAATTTTAAAGTATTATATATTTTATATAAAATTTTATTATAAAATTATTATAAAATAACTATAGCATAGTATATTTTATAATACAATAAAATCACAAACTTTACTATAAAATTTTCATGCAATATATATAATTAACTTTAGAATATTATTCTTCTATTAAAATTAAAGAAATTTTATAATAAAATCATAAAACTTTTAAAATTATCAATATATACTATATATTTTAACTTTAGAATATTATTCTTCAATTGAAATTAAGGAAATTTCTATACTTGATAATGAGGGTTCATTATCTTATGGAAAAATATATTTCTCAAAGTTGTATTGTAAAAAAATATTTGAAAGGATAAAATGTTCCATGATGAAATCACAACAAAATTTGCACATTAAAAATGACAGCTCTTATGTAAAACATTTCTTCAAGAATTTCAAATACTCTACTAAAATGTCTGACATTTCTGTAAAACCATAGTAGATATTTTTGGTATAAAATAACATTACCTCAAGGAATTCCATAAACTGTTCCTCTTCACATCTGTTAACAAAGTTTGTGTCAAACATGGGTCATGAAATGTGTCTCTGAAAGCTCCAGCTCCTTCAATCAAAACTGATGATGTAAAGTTGTCATACAATATTACAATTATGTCCCCACCAGGCAACTGAGAGAGTATTATTTCAATCCCTTTAAAATTCCAGACGAAGAAATAAATTTAGAGAAGTGAAGATGTGTGTTAGGTTTATACAAATAATGGCAGAACTAGTCTCAAAAAAATGCTACTCATTAGTTTTAAAATCTTTCCCACAGACACACATTTAAAAGAGAAGAATGGAACTTTGGGTCAAGACGGCAGAGTAGGAGGATGTGGAACTCACCTTCCCCAATGAACACATCAAAAATACATCTGAATGTGGAAAAATTCTCACTGAAAACTAACTGGAAACTGTCAGAAACAGTACAACCAAGGCTGTAACAAAGATCCACACAGAATCAGGAAGGAAGGGAACAGAGCAATCAGGTTGGGACCATACCTCTAGGAGGGGACTCAGAGGAAAAGGGAGAATACACCAGTGGAGATCTGCCCTAATTACTGAGCAGTTTGAGCCACATATTGGGTGTCCCAGTCCTGGAATCCAACACAGGGCAGAAAAGCCCCCTTGGCTGGCTGGAGGGCCACTAGAACTAACAGGAGGGCTATGGGAAGGCTGGACTCCATTTGTGAGGAGCATGAGAGTGCTGGCTTGCTCCCAAGGCAGAGCAGATAAGGTGGATTGAGGACTACTCCAGTGGCTACCTGGTTTCCTGTGACTGCCCTGGCACATGCCCAAGCCTGAGTTGAGCAAATGCTTCAGCCCCACTTACTTCACCTCACAGCTCAGCATGAGGGCAAGGGCTACCAGGACCAGGGAGAGAGCTTGGCCATGGAACAGAGAGACTACTTGGACCTGGGGTGGCATCTGATGCAATGGGGATAGCCATTGCTGATGCTTACTCAGGCGGATCACCAGAAGCAGCCCTGATCTCTGACAGCAGCTGGACCACCACAGCCAAAGCCCTGATATGCTGAGAGCCCAAGTGAGCCCCGCCTGCCTAGAAGAGCAGCTCCATAACAGGGCAGAGGCTGAGAAGACTGGGGAGATTCATTGGCTGTGAGGGACAAAGGAGATTCAGGTGCAGTGGGGCTGCCATTACTGGCAATTGCACAGACACTGCATCAAACACAGCCTGGACCTCTGTCTGTGGTTGAACCACAACAGCCTATGCCTCTTCATGAGCCGAGAGCCTGCATGAGCCCCTCTTGCTCCAGCACTGCTTCCCTCTGGGACAAGGGTGCTGGTGCTGGGAGATGAGAGAGCACACACTTAAAGGAAAGAGAGTCAGCTCAGACCTGAACCTCAGAGCTTCTGCTCCATCAACTTGGGATCTGACCCCACATCCAGTAGGGTGGTAACAGCCTCTGAGCACAGAGGAAGCCCCATCTCACATCTGGTTCTGGCTCTAGCTCCTCTATCTCTAGCTCCACCTCCTACCAAGGTGATAGCTGACAACATACCCTGAGGAAAGATGTCTTCTTTTCATGTCAAATCCAGCTCTCCCACCAAATGCACTGGGCACATGCAGACCATGGACACTCCTACATAAGGATATCCCTTCAAGACTGCAATAGGCAATGGTTTCACTTAAATTCATAGAGGTGGAGAAAGTTACACAAAATGAAAAGAGAGAGGAACTAGTCTCAATTGAAAGAGCAAGAGAAAACCCCTGAAAAAATGAATAATGAAAGAGAAGTAAACAATTTATCAGATAAAGAATTCAAAACATTACTAATAAGAATGCTAACTGAATTCAGGAAAAGAATAGATAAACAGTGAGAATTTTAACAAGGAACTGGAAAATATAAAAAAGAACCAGTCAGAACTGAAAAATACAATAACTGAAATGAAAAACACACCAGAATGAAGGAATAGCAGACTAAGCAATACAGAAGAATGTATAAGTGATCTGGAAGATAGATCCAATCAGAATAGCAAAGCTAAAAACAAATTTTCTGGGATAACATCAAGAGTACCAACATTCATATTATAGGGGTCCCAGAAGGATAAGAGAGAAAGAAGGGGATGAAAAAGGTATTTGATGAAGTTATAACTGAAAAAGTCTCAGACCTGAAGAAGGAAATAGATACCCAGGTACAGGAAGCACAGAGTATCAAATAACATAAACCCAAACAGACCCACACTAAGACATCATAATTAAAATGGCAAAAGATGAAGATAAAGAGAATTCTAAAGGCAACAAGATAAAAACAAAGAGTCATATACAAAAGAACCTCCATAAGGCTATCAGCTGATTTTTCTTCAGAAACTTTGCAGGCTAGAAGGGAGTAGCATGATATATTCAAAGCACTAAAAGGGAAAAACTTGCAACCAAGGGTACTCTACTCAACAATATTATTATTTAGAATCAAAGGAGAGATAATGAACTTCTCATATAAGCAAAACCTGAAAGTTCATCCATATTAAACCCTGCCTAAAAGGACTGTTAAAGGGTCTTCTCTAAGTGGATAAGAAAAGTTTATCACAAGAAGTAAGGATCTATAGGAAAAGAAAAATACCACTAGGAAAGGCAAATATATAGTAAGGGCTGAGGATCAATCCCTTAAATAAACCATTATAAAGATTAAAAGACAAAAAATTGTAAAAGCAACTATAACTAAAATAAACAGTGAAGGGATAAACACGAAGATGTAAAATGTAACATCAAAAACACAAAATGTAGGGGAGGGGAGTGAAAAAAAATAGAACTTTTAGAATGTTTTTGAACTTAAATGACTACCTATTTATAACAAATAGATATAGTTATATGCCAGCATATATGAGCTCCATAGTAACCACAAATCAAAAATTTATAATAGATACACAAAAACTAGAAAGAAACACAAGCATATTACTAAAGAAAATCATCAAACCACAAAGTAATAAAAAAAGAGAAGAAGAAATGAACAGAAAAGAGTTACAAAAACCACCAGAAAACAAATAATAAAATGCCAATAGGTACATACACTTATCAATAGTTACTTTAAACGTCAATGGACTAAATGCTCCAATCAAAAGACATAGGGTGGCTGATTGGATGAAAAAACAAGACCCATATAAATGTTGCTTACAAGAGACTCACTTCAGAGCTAAAGGCACACACAGACTTAGAGCGAGGGGATGAGAAAAGATATCTCATGGAAATGGAAATGACAAGAAAGAGTGGGTAGCAATACCTGTATCATACAAAATAGACTTTTAAACAAAGTCTATAACAAAAGATAAAGAAGGACATTATATAATGATAAGGGGATCAATACAAGAAGAGGATTTGTAATTGTTAACCTATATGCATCCAATACAGGAACATCTAAATACATAAAGCAAATATTAACAAACACAAGAAGAGAAATTGACAATGATGCAATAGTAATAGGGAACTTTAAGCACACTACTTACATCAGTGGAGAATCATCCATACAGAAAATTAATAAAGCATCAGTAGTCTTAAATGACACAATAAACTAGTTGGACTTAATAGATATCTACAGGACATTACATCCAAAAACAGAATACACACTCTTTTCAAGTGTGCATAGAATGTTCTCCAGGATAAATCACATGCTAGGCCACAAAACAAGTATCAACACATTTAAGAGAATAGAACATATATCAAGCATTTTTTTTCTGACAATGGCAGTATGAAACTAGAAATTAATTTCAGAAAGAAAAATGGGAAAAGCACAAATATGTGGAGACTACAAAACACAGTACTGAAAAAAGCAATGTGTCAATGAAGAAATCAAAGAGGAAAACAGAAAATATCTCAAGACACATGAAAATGAAAACACAACTTTCCAAAATCTATGGGATGCAGCAAAAGCAGTTCTTAAGAGGGAAGTTTATAGCACACATGCTTTCCTCAAGAAATAAGAAAAATCTCAAATAAACAACCTAACCTACAATCTAAAGGAATTAGAAAAAGAAAACAAAGCTCAAAGTCAACAGAAAGAAGGAAATTGGAAATAAATAAAATAGAGATAAAAAAAAACAATAGAAATGATTGGTGAAACCAAGAACTGGTTTCTTGAAAAGACAAAGAAAATTGATAAACATTT
This sequence comes from Balaenoptera physalus, assembly GCF_965194825.1. Lineage (NCBI taxonomy): Eukaryota > Metazoa > Chordata > Mammalia > Artiodactyla > Balaenopteridae > Balaenoptera > Balaenoptera physalus. The sequence goes on along the minus strand of NC_138891.1, from coordinate 128,357,548 downwards.
AGCCAGGCTTAACAAGAAGAAAAGAGAGAGGACCCAAATAAATAAAGCAAGAAATGAAAGAGGGGAGGGAATTTCCTGGCAGTCCAGTGATTAGGACTTGGCACTTTCACTGCCAAGGTCCAGGTTTGATCCCTGGTTGGGGAACTGAGGTCCCACAAGCAGTGCACTGTGGCCCCACAAAACTTTAAAATGTAAAAAAAAAAGAAATGAAAGAGGATAAAAAACAACGAATATCACAGGGATACAAAAAAATCATAAGAGAATACTATGAACAGTTATATGCCAAGAAATTAGACAACCTATAAGAAATAGAAAAAAAAAAAAAAAGAAATAGACAAATTTCTGGAAACATACAAACTGCCAAGACTGAATCAGAAAGAAACACAATCTGAACAGACCGATCACTAATAGTGAAATTGAATTTGTAATAAAAAATACTCCCAGCATACAAAAATCCAGGACCAGATGGCTTCACATGGGAATTCCACTAAACATACAAATAACCGTTAATGCCTATCCTTCTCAAACTATTCCAAAAAACTGAAGAGGAGGAAACACTCCCAAATTCATTCTATGAGGCCAAAATTACCCTGATACTAAAACCAGACAAAGAGACTACCAAAAAAAGTATACTCTAATACCTTTGATATGCATATGGATGCAAAAATCCTCAATAAAATATTAGCAAACTGAATCCAACAATATATAAAAAGGATCATGCACCATGATTAACTGGGGTTTACTCCAAGGATACAAAAATGGTTCAATATTGGCAAATCAATCAATGTGATACACTACAATAACAAAAGGAGGGATAAAAATCACATGATCATCTCAATAGAAGCAGAAAAGGCATTTGACAAAATTCAACATTGATTCATGATTAAAAACTCTCATAAAACATTGATTAATGATAAAATCTCTCATAAAGTTGATATAGAGGAAACATATCTCATTATAATAAAGGCCATTTATGGCAAACCCATAGCTAACATCATACTCAATGTTGAAAAGCTGAAAGCCTTTCCTCTAAAATGAGGAACAAAAAAGGATGCCCACTCTTGCCACTTCTATTTAACATACTGTTGGAAGTCCTAGCCACAACAATCAGATAAGAAAAAGAAATAAGGGACTTCCCTGGTGGCACAGTGGTTAAGAATCCGCTTGCCAATGCAGGGGACACTGGTTCAAGCCCTGATCTGGGAAGATCCCACATGCTGTGGAGCAACTAAGCCCATGAGCCACAAATACTGAGTCTGCACTCTAGAGCCCACAAGCCACAGCTACTGAAGCCCGTGTGCCTACAGCCCATGCTCTGCCACAAGAGAAGCCACTGCAATGAGAACCCCATGCACCGCTGCTTGCTGCAACTAGAGAAAGCCCGCTCACAGCAACAAAGACCCAACGCAGCCAAAAAATAATTAATTAATTAATTAATTTTTTAAAAAGATGAGTTATTAAAAAAAATAAAATAAACATATATTTTTTAAACAAGAAAAAGAAATAAAAGGGATCAAAACTGGAAAGGAAGAATTAAAACTGTCACTATTTGCAGATGACATGATACTATCTATAGAAAACCCTAAAGTCTCTACCAAAAAACCTAATAAAACTCATGAATGAATTCAGTAAAGTTGTAGGATACAAGATTAATATACAAACATCTATTGCGTTTCTATACATTAATAATTAACTATAAGAAAGAAAAACCCCCCAAAATAAAATTCTATTTGAAATCACATCACATCTCAAAGAATAAAATACCTAGAAATAAACTTAACAAAGGGAATGAAAAACCTGTTTTCTGAAAACTATAAGACATTAATGAAGGAAACTGAATATGATACAAATAATGGGAAAACATCAAGTGTTCTTGAACTGGAAGAATCCAGTCCAAGCGGTGCTGGGAACTGGATAGCTACATGTAAATGAATGAGATTAGAACATTTCCTCACACTATATACAAAAATAAACAAAAAATGGGTTAAAGATCTAAATGTAAGACATGAAACCATAAAACACCTAGAAGAGAACATAGGCAGAACATTCTTTGATGTAAATTGTTGCAATATTTTCTTAGATCTGTCTCCTAAGGCAAAAAAGAAACAAAAGCAAAAATTAACAAATGTAATCTAATTAAACTAAAAAACTTTTGCACAGAAGTAGAAACCATCCACAAAACAAAAAGACAGCCTATGGAATGGAGAAAATATTTACAAATGACATGATAGATAAGAGGTTATTATCCACAATAAATAAACAGCTCTACAAGTCAATATCAAAAACTTAAAAACCCAATAAAAATGGGTAGAAGACCTGAATAGGCATTTTTCCAAAAAAGACAAACAGATGGCCAACAGGCACATAAAAAGATGCTCAACACCATTAAAATTAAAGATATGCAAATTAAAACCACAATGAGATATCACCTCACACCAGTCATAATGGCTTATCATCAAAAAGACTGCAAATAACAAATTTTGACAAAAATGTGGAAAAAAGGGAACCCATGTACTCTGTTGGTGGGAATGTAAATTGGTACAGCCACTATGGAAAACAGTATGGAGGTTCCTCAAAAAACTAAAAATAGAACTACCATATGATCCAGCAATTCCACTCCTTGGTATATATCCAAAAAAATTTTAAACACTAACTTGAAAAGATACATGCACCCCAATGATCACAATAACATTATTTCCAATAGCCAAGATATGGAAACAACCCAAGTGTCCATCAACAGATGAATGGATAAAGAAGATGTGGTATATATATACAGTGGAATATTACTCAGCCATAAAAAAATGAAATTCTGCCATTTGCAACAGTGTGAATGGACCTAGAGACTATTATGCTTAGTGAAATAAGCCAGACAGAGAAAAACACTCTATGTTGTCATTTACATGTGGAGTCTGAAAAATAGCATGAATGCATATATAAAACAAAACAGAAACAGACTCACCGATATAGAGAACTAGTGGTTACCAGTGGGAAAAGGGAAGGGGGAAGGGGCACAATATGGGTATGGGATTAAGTGATACAAACTGCTATATATAAAACAAATAAGTTACAAGAATATATTGTACAGCACAGGAAACTATAGCCATTATTTTGTAAAAACTTTAAATGGAGTATAATATATAAAGAATGTTGAATCACTTTGCTGTCACTATGAAAATAATATAATATTGTAAATCAACTATATTTCAATACAAACAAATAAAATAAAACAGAAGAAATTTACACCCTGAAGGTCTAGACATGTAAACGGTAGCGATTCACAAGAAGCAGAAAATTTCTTGGAAGTTTCTAGAGCTGTATGAATTTTTCAGCCAATGTAAAATGTACCCATATCCTTTTTAATGTAAAAATAATGTTTTGTATTACATACCAATAAAAAAGAAAAAAATCCAGGCAGAATTAAAGAGAGCTAATACAATATGGTAGACACAGAGTCCAGATTTTTTTTTATCCTTGGCAGACTGACATACCCTCCAGAGCATACATGTATCTGGGTTTTAGAAGCAAAGAATGACAGTCTGTTTCCTATATCATTAATTTGATCAAGTGGGAGTGTGTCTGTGGAATGGGGATAATTTTAAGAAGTCTAGGAGAGATTGGTTCAAGATGGAGGAGTAGAAGGAGATGCACTCACTCCCTCTTGTGAGAACACCAGAATCACAACTGACTGCTGAACAATAATCTACAGGGAGACACTGGAACTCACCAAAAAACATACCCTATATCCAAAGACAAAGGAGAAGCTTCAATGAGATGGTAGGAGGGGAGCAATAACAATAAAATCAAATCCCATAACTGCTAGGTGGGTGACTCACAAACTGGAGAACAGGTATACCACAGAAGTCCACACACTGGAGTGAAGGTTCTGAGTCCAACATCAGGCTTCCCAACTGGGGAGTCCAGCAACAGAAGGAGGAATCTCAGAGAATCAGACTTTGAAGTCTAGCAGGATTTGACTGCAGGACTTCGACAGGACTGGGAGAAACAGAGACTCCACACTTCAAGAGCACACACAAAGTAGTGTGTGCATCAGGACCCAGGGGGAAGGAGCAGTGACCCCATAGGAGACTGAACCAGAAATTCCTGCTAGTGTTGGAGGGTCTCCTGCAGAACTGGGGTGTGGCTGTGGCTCACTGTGGGGACAAGAACACAGGCAGCAGAAGGTCTGGGAAGTACTCCTTGGTATGAGCCCTCCTGGCGTCCACCATTAGCCCCACCAAAGAGCCTGTAGCCTCCAGTGCTGGGTCACCTCAGGCCAAACAACCAACAAGGAGGGAACTCAGCCCCTCCCATCAGCAGACAAGTGGATTAAAGTTTTACTGAGCTCTGCCCAACAGAGCAACTCCCAGCTCTACCCACCACCATTCCCTCCCATCAGAAAGCTTGCACAAGCCTCTTAGATAGCTTTATCAACCAGAGGGCAGAGAGCAGAAGCAAGAAAAATTACAATCCTTCAGCCTGTGGAATGAAAACCACATTCACAGAAAGATAGACAAAATGAAAAGGCAGAGGACTATGTACCAGATGAAGGAACAAGATAATACCCCAGAAAAACAACCAAATGAAGTGGAGATAAGCAACCTTTCACAAAAAAGATTTCAGAATAATGATAGTGAAGATGATCCAGGACCTCAGAAAAATAGAGGCAAATATCGAGAAGATGAAAGAAATGTTTAACAAAGCCCTAGAAGAATTAAAGAACAAACACCTAGAAGGATTAAAGAACAAACAAACAGAGATGAACAATACAATAACTGAAAAGAAAAATACACTAGAAGGAATCAATAGCAAAATAACTGAGACAGAAGAACAGATAAGTGACCTGGGAAACAGAATGGTGGGATTCACTGCTGCAGAACAGAATAAAGAAAAAAGAACAAAAGGAAATGAAGACAGCCTAAGAGACCTTCGGGACAACATTAAACATACCAACATTAGCATTATAGGGTTCCCAGAAGGAGAAGGGAGAGAAAAACGACCTGAGAAAATATTTGAAAAGATTATAGTTGAAATTTTCCCTAACATGGGAAAGGAAATAGCCACCCAAGTCCAGGAAGCGCAGAGAGTCCCATGCAAGGTAGACCCAAGGAAAACATGCCCAGACACATAGTAATCAAACTGACAGAAATTAAAGACAAAGAAAAATTATTAAAAACAACAAGGGAAAAACAACAAATAACATACAACAGAACCCCCATAAGGTTAAAAGCTGATTTCTCAGCAGAAACTCTAAAAGCCAGAAGGAAGTGGGATGATATACTTAAAGTGATGAAAGGGAAGAAACTACAACCAAGATAACTCCACCTGGCAAGGATCTCATTCAGAAACGATGGAGAAATCAAAAGGTTTACAGACAAGCAAAAGCTAAGAGAATTCAGCACCACCAAACCAGCTTGACAACAAATGTTAAAGGAACTTCTCTAAGTGGGAAACACAGGAGAAGAAAAGGACCTACAAAAACAAACCCAGAACAATTAAGAAAATGGTAATAGGAACATACATATCAATAATTACCCTAAATGTGAATGGATTAAATGCTCTAACCAAAAGAAACAGGCTTGCTGAATGGATACAAAAAAAAAAAGACTGATATATATGCTGCCTACCAGAAACCCACTTCAGACCTAAGGACACATACAGACTGAAAGTGAGGGGATGGAAGAAGACATTCCATGCAAATGGAAATCAAAAGAAAGCTGGAATAGCAATACTCATATCACATAAAATAAACTTTAAAATAAAGAATGGTACAAGAGACAAGGAAGGACACTACATAATGATCAAGGGGTCAATCCAAGAAAAAGATATAACGATTATAAATATATATGCACTCAGCATAGGAGCACCTCAATACATAAGGCAAATGCTAACAGCTATAAAAGAGGAAATCATCCAGGCAGAAAATTAATAAGGAAACACAAGCTTTAAATGACACAGTAGACCAGATAGAGTTAATTGATATTTATAAGACATTCCATCCAGAAACAGCAGATTACACTTTCCTCTCACGTGCACATGGAACATTCTTCAGGATAGATCACATCTTGGGTCACAAATCAAGCCTCAGTAAATTTAAGAAAACTGAAATCATATCAAGCATCTATTCCAACCACAACATTATGAGATGAGAAAACAACTAAAGGGAAAAACGTAAAAAACACAAACACATGGAGGCTAAGCAGTATGTTACTAAATAAATCACTGACTAGCTCACTGAAGAAATCAAAGAGGAAATCAAAAAATACCTAGAGATAAATGACAATGAAACACGATGATCCAAAACCTATGGGATGCAGCAAAAGCAGTTCTAAGAGGGAAGTTTATAGCAATACAATCCTACCTCAAGAAACAAGAAAAATATCAGATAAACAATCTCACCTTACACCTAAAGGAACTAGAGAAAGAAGAACAAAGAAACCCAAAGTTAGTAGAAGGAAAGAAATCATAAAAATCAGAGCAAAAATAAATGAAATAGAAACAAAGAAAACAATAACAAAGATCAATAAAATTAAAAGCTGGTTCTTTGAGAAGATAAACAAAATTGATAAACCTTTGGCCAGACTCATCAAGAAAAAGATGGAGAGGACTCAATAAAATTAGAAATGAAAAAGGAGAAGTTACAACAGACACCACAGAAATACAAAACATCATAAGAGACTACTACAAGCAACTCTATGCCAATAAAATGGACAAACTGGAAGAAGTGGACAAGTTCTTAGAAAGGTTTAACCTTCCAAGACTGAAATAGAAAGAAATAGAAAATACGAACAGCCCAATCACAAGTAATGAAATTGAACCTGTGATTAAATATCTTCCAACAAACAAAAGTCTAGGACCAGGTGACTTCACAGGCAAATTCTAGCAAACATTTAGAGAAGAGCTAACACCTATCCTTCTCAAACTCTTCCAAAAAATTGCAGAGGAAGGTACACTCCCCAACTCATTCTGATACCACAATCAGATAAAGATACTACAAAAAAGAAAATTACAGACCTATATCACTGATGAATATAGATGCAAAAAATCCTCAACAAAATACTAGCATACAGAATCCAGCAAAACATTAAAAGGATCATACACCATGATCAAGTGGGATTTATCCCAGGGATGCAGGGATTCTTCAATATATGCAAATCAATGTGACACACCATATTAACAAACTGAAGAATAAAAACCATATGATCACCTCAATAGATGCAGAAAAAGCTTTTGACAAAATTCAACACAAATTTATGATAAAAACTCTCCAGGGGCTTCCCTGGTGGTGCAGTGGTTGGGAGTCTGCCTGCTAGTGCAGGGGGCACGGGTTCGAGCCCTGGTCTGGGAGGATCCCACATGCCGCGGAGCAACTGGGCCCGTGAGCCACAACTACTGAGCCTGCGCGTCTGGAGCCTGTGCTCTGCAACAAGAGAGGCCACGATAGTGAGAGGCCCGCGCACCGTGATGAAGAGTGGCCCCCACTTGCCGCAACTAGAGAAAGCCCTAGCACAGAAACGAAGACCCAACATAGCAATCAATCAATCAATCAATCAATCAATCAATCAATCTTTAAAAAAAAAAAAAACTCTCCAGAAAGTGGGCATAGAGGGAACCTACCTGATCATAACAGTATCCATATTTGACAAACTCACAGCAAACATCATTCTCAGTGGTGAAAAACTGAAAGCATTTCCTCTAAAATCAGGAACAAGACAAGGATGTCCACTCTTGCCACAATTATTTAACATAGTTTTGGAAGTCCTGGCCACAGCAATCAGAGAAGAAAAAGAAATAAAAGGAATACAAACTGGAAAAGAAGAAGTAAAACTGTCACTGTTTGCAGATGACATGATACTATACATAGAGAATCCTAAAGAAGTCACCAGAAAACTACTAGAGCTAATCAATGAATTTGGTAAAGTAGCAGGATATGAAATGAATGCCCAGAAATCTCTTGCATTCCTATCCACTAACAACGAAAGATCAGAAAGAGAAACTAAGGAAACAATCCCATTCACCCATTGCAACCAAAAGAATAAAATATATAGGAATAAACCTACATAAGGAGGTAAAAGACCTGTACTCAGAAAACTATAAGACACTGATAAAAGAAATCAAAGATGATACAAACAGATGGAGAGATATACCATGTTCTAGGATGGGAAGAATCAATATTGTGAAAATGACTATACTACCCAAAACAATCTACAGTTTCAATGCAATCCCTATCAAATTACCAATGGCATTTTTTTACAAAACTAGAACAAAAAATCTGAAAACTTGTATGGAGACACAAACGACCCCAAATAGCCAAAACAATCTTGAGGGGAAAAAAAATCGAGCTGGAGGAATCAGACTCCCTGACCTCAGACTATACTACAAAGCTACAGTAATCAAGACAATATGGTACTGACACAAAAACAGAAATATAGATCAATGCAACAGGATAGAAAGCCCAGAGATAAACCCACACACCTATTGTCAACTAATCTATGACAAAGGAGGCAAGGATATACAATGGAAAAAAGACAGTCTCTGCAATAATTGGTGCTGGGAAAACTGGAAGCTACATGTAAAAGAATGAAATTAGAACACTCCCTAACACCATACACAAAAATAAACTCAAAATGGTTTAAAGACCTAAATGTAAGACTGGACAGTATAAAACTCTTAAAGAAAAACATAGGAAGAACACTCTTTGACATAAATCACAGCAAGATGTTTTTTGACCCACCTCCTAGAGTAAGGGAAATAATAAAAAATGTGTCCTAATTAAACTTAAAATCTTTTGCACAGCAAAGGAAACTATAAACAAGAGGAAAAGACAACCCTCAAAATGGGAGAAAATATTTGCAAATGAAGCAACAGACAAAGGATTAATCTCCAAAATATATAAATAGCTCATGAAGCTCAATATTAAAGAAACAAACAACCCAAACCAAAAATGGTCAGAAGACCTAAATAGACATTTCTCCAAATAAGACATAGAGATGGCCAAGAGGCACATGAAAAGCTGCTGAACATCACTAATTATTAGAGAAATCTAAATCAAAACTACAATGAGTTATCTCCTCACACCAGTTAGAATGGGCATCATCAGAAAATCTGCAACAGCAAATGCTGGAAAGGGTGTGGAGAAAAGGGAACCCTCTTGCACTGTTGGTTGGAATGTAAATTGATACAGCCACTGTGGAGAACAGTATTTTGGGTTTCTTTTTTTAACATCTTTATTGGAGTATAATTGCTTTACATTGTTGTGTTAGTTTCTGCTGTATAACAAAGTGAGTTAGTTATAGGTATACATATATCCCCATATCCCCTTCCTCTTGTGTCTCCTTCCCACCCTCTCTTTCCCACCCCTCTAGGTGGTCACAAAGCACCGAGCTGGTCTCCCTTTCTATGTGGCTACTTCCCACTAGCTATTTTACGTTTGGTAGTGTATATATGTCCATGCCACTCTCTCACTTTGTCCCAGCTTACCATTCCCCCTCCCTGTGTCCTCAAGTCCATTCTCTATGTCTGCATCTTTATTCCTGTCTTGCCCCTAGGTTTTTCAGAACCATTTTTTTTAATATATTCCATATATATGTGTTAGTTACTGTATTTGTTTTTCTCTTTCTGACTTACTTCACTCCTTATGACAGACTAAAAAACTAAACATAGAATTACCGTATGACCCAGCAATCCCACTACTGAGTATATACCCAGAGAAAACCATAATTCAAAAAGGCACATGCGCCCCAATGTTCACTGAAGCACTATTTACAATAGCCAGGTCATGGAAGCAACTTAAATGCCCATCGACAGACGAATGGATAAAGAAGATATGGTACATATATACAATGGAATATTACTCAGCCATAAAAAGGAATGAAATTGGGTCATTTGTAGAGATGTGAATGGACCTAGAGACTGTCATACAGAGTGAAGTATGTCAGAAAGAGAAAAACAAATACCGTATGTTAACGCATATATGTGGAATCTAGAAAAATTGTACAGATGAACTGGTTTACAAGGCAGAAATAGAGACACAGATGTAGACAACAAACATATGGACACCAAGGTGGGAAAGCGGAGTGGCTGCTGGTGGTGGGATGAATTGGGAGGTTAGGATTGACATATATACACTAATATGCATAAAATAGATAACTAATAAGAACATGCTGTATAAAAAAATAAAATAAAATAAAATTCAAGAAACAAAAACAAAAATAAAGAAGTCTAGGAAACAGTATAAATGATGCCAGATCTCAAAATAGACATTGGTGAATCTAGACAAATCTAAAATGCCATGAATTTCTATTAAATTCTACTATTTCATTAATAAATTGAGTTATTTGACACTTTTTTCTCATAATATAAGCACCAAGGTGTAAGTTAGGGGAAAATGAGAGTGTAGCAATAGTTAGCCCTCTAGCACCAAGTGAAATCCTTAATGCCCAACCTTAGTGCTCTGTACTTCTGTACCAACCCTTTCAGTTCTAAAATCCATCATTCTACTTTTTCTTTTTAGATTTACAAGGCCCATAGACTGCAAATAGGCACCAAAGTTGTCCTTCTCCGAGTTTGCATGGTTAGAAACACATTTTCTTTCTCTTCCCTTCATTAAAACTTCCTAATTTCTGTGAATTTCAAGTAGATATTAGGAGGAAAGCAATCTGATTAAATAAATTTAAATACAACATATATATATATATATATATATATATATATATATATATATATACACTTAGCTATATATATATATACTTAGCTACATATATATATAGCTAAATAAGCGTATAAAGCTATATATAGACTGGTTAAACCTTCCCAGGATTAGGTGTAATTTGAAAGGAGGGCTTATCCCTCGCTTGAATGAATTTGCGGTTAGCAGAGAATCTGAAACTTTAAACACAAGTAGTGGGTGGAGAGGGGGTGCTGGGAATTATACCAGACTGTCCTCTTGGGCTCACTGCTCAGCTGTTTTGAGTTGTCATCTCCTGTAGCTTTTGAGGCTACCGGAGGGTAAAGGGCAAGGGAAAGAGCAGGACTGCCTCAGTTTCCGAATTTTTTCAGAGATCTCCATGTTTCCCTGTGTGATTTGCTCCTGCACATTTCAATGCTTGTGAATCCTGGTTGCCTGCTTCATTACCCTGTAGATATTTTTTGTGAGATTATGTTTCCCAATCTCTTTCAACTTGGTGCTGCTCATGGCCCAGGGGATGAAAAAGCCCGTGTCTTTTGGGGAAGAGAATTCTGAGCAGGCTATTTTCGTGTAGTAGTCTGGTATTGTCTTCAACTTGTCAGACAAGAGTTATCATGGTGTCATGCATGGTTTCACTATTGTAGCCTTTCAACTGCTTACAAGGAATGAAAACAATTCATTCTGTTGGTAAGATGGGGGCAGCCAGGAGGTTCACTTGATATAAGTTTTCTCTAAGGAGAGGTTATTAATTAAAATTGCCGATTTGAGTCCACACGTATTCCTTGAGGAGTTAAGTCATTTCACCTGCTAACTAGCCAATAGATGTGTATAATTAAAAGCAGGCAGTTCACAAAGTATTAACAGCCAGTAATTTGAAGTCTACAAGAAGGGTGTTGACCTGTCTTCACAATGTTTCCACCCTTTGGGTACCCTGGAGAAGTTTGGAAGAATTATTGGCTGATACTGATCCTTTCTGTAAAGACAACTTTTGCAGGTTATTCTGCCAAGAATCTGTTGGTCTAAGCAATTCACAAAGAAGGCCAGATTGATATGTATTCTCCCTACTTAAGTATTTCTGGTTCGAATTATTCCTTGCAACAATAAGTTCTGGCAGAAGGATGGATTTATAGTGCATTGGTATTTAGAAGGTGGGAGTGGAAGACTGTTTCAAATTCCAAGCTATACTGAGGAGTAATTAGGTGCAGTGGAATAGATCTTTTCAAGATAAGATGACTTCCTCTTTAAAATGCTTTTCATCAGCAAGAATGTTTTCTTTTAAATGTAGTCCATCACCATTCTCTTTTGTGTGTGTGTGTGTGTTTTGTTTTTTTTTTTCCATGTCTCAAATCCTAACAAAGGACATTTTGAAGGTTATATTTACAACAGAGATTTCTTTACATGTGTAAAAGTACATAGTTATATCTGTAATTTTACATACCAATGAACAGAAAGATTTTACCCTACAATTTGGGAGAAAATCTTATTTTTGACTCTATATTTATACAGTGTAAACTATTTTAAACTATTATTCACGTTTCTCTGCAAGAGAAATTTAGTGACCTACTAACATTCTTGCACCCTTATTTCAAAGAATTTCAGATCTTTGAATTTCAGATCCAATTCACAGTTACTAGAAAAAAAACTTTTTTTTTAACATCTTTATTGGAGTATAATTGCTTTACAATGGTGTGTTAGTTTCTGCTTTATAACAAACTGAATCAGCTATACATATATCCCCATATCTCCTCCCTCTTGGGTCTCCCTCCCACCCTCCCTATCCCATCCCTCTAGGTGGTCACAAAGCACTGAGCTGATCTCCCTGTGCTAGGCGGCTGCTTCCCATTAGCTATCTATTTTACATTTGGTAGTGTATATAAGTCCATGCCACTCTCTCACTTCGTCCCAGCTTACCCTTCCCCTCCCCATGTCCTCAAGTCCATTCTCTACGTCTGAGTCTTTATTCCTGTCCTGCCCCTAGGTTCTTCAGAACCATTTTATTAATTTTTTTTTTCATTCCATATATATGTGTTAGCATACAGTATTTATTTTTCTCTTTCTGACTTACTTCACTCTGTATGACAGTCTCTAGGTCCATCCACCTCACTACAAATAACTCAATTTTGTTTATTTTTATGGCTGAGTAATATTCCATTGTATATATGTGCCACATCTTCTTTATCCATTCAACTGTTGATGGACACTTCGGTTGCTTCCATGTCCTGGCTATTGTAAATAGAGCTGCAATGAACATTGTGGTACATGACTCTTTTTGAATTATGCTTTTCTCAGGTATATGCCCAGTAGTGGGATTGCTGGGTCGTATGGTAGTTCTAAGAAATAAAACTATAAATTAGACTTTTTTTAAGGCTTGATGTTGTGATAGTATCATTTTCTTAAATTAAACTACTTATGTAGATCAACCAAAAAGAATCAGGCTTTTACCATTCTTTTGGAATCTGGGTTTATAAAAACTCTAAGATGGGTTTAACTACCCTCTCTGTGTTGAAGAGGTAGTCACTTTAATCTTGGCCTCCACTTCACAGAGAATTCAGGTAAAGTAAACTACCAGAAATATTGGAGCTTTAATCTGTCCATCTGAACTTATTATTGTTGCCAATTTATTTGTACTTAAAATAAAGGTGTTTGAATTAGTTATATAAGGAATGTATTTTTTTCTCCCAGTGTGTTCTGCAGATATCAAACCAACTGAAATTTTACACTTCAACATAGCTTATAATAAAAGTAAAATTTTAAATTTGCTAAGCTTTGATTTTCTACCAATTTTAGATCTATCCATTACAATCATAATCTAATAATGCCACAGAAATGATTCAGAGATGTGATGAAGGTTGAAATATAGGCTGAATATATTAATCATCTTACTAATAGTCAAAATAATTTCAGTAATAATGTTTAACAATTAATGAAAATATGTTTACTATTAATTTAATTTCTACCAAGTTTTATGATAAACATTATACATACATTTGTATTTAATCTACAAATAACAAAGGAAAAATAAACTGCATATTTGTCTTTTCTCCTTTGTACTGATGGAGAAACTGAGCATCAGAGAAGTCATACATTTTTCTAAGGTTTTAAGGTTAGTAAGTAGGAGGTGAGTTTTCTGGCCATATTCCTCACCATGATACTGTCAGATTTTGTGTTCATAAAAATAATGTTCTTTATTCCCTCAATTAATAGAAAGTCATCAGTGAATTCCAGAAACAAAGAATATATATACACACAAATTATGTAACTATCAATCATCTGAGTAAAAGAAATGATTGTGAAAGGAGAGAGAGAATAGGTCCTATGGATAAAAAACAAGGCAAGGAATTGGGTTAAGGAGATTGCTTGGGATGGGGACTTCAATTTTAAGAAGCGTAGACTAGAGCAGCCTCACAGGGAAGGTGTCCTTGTGAGTTAAGTCCCATGGTATTTGGGAGGAAGGGGAAGTTACTTGAGAGACAGGAACTTCCAATGCAAAATCCCTAAGTAAGCAAATTCCTGGAGTGTTTTTGGAGCAGCAAGAAAGCCAACGTGAATGAGGAGTAGTAAACAAGAACTGAATAGTGAAAGATTAAAATCAGGAAGGGAAGAGGGGAGACAGACATTTGTAAGTCCTTGTAAGTTATTATTTAATTTTGGCTTCCATTTGGAATGAAATGTGAAGCCACTGGGAAGATTCAAAAAGAGGAATTGTATGATGTAACTTATATCTTAACAATATCACTTAACAGTTGTGCTGCAAACAGTCTAGAAGATGTGTGTTGGAGCAAAAAAAGAGCAGTGATTCAACATTGTCCAGTTGAGAGATGTCAATGTCTTGGATCAGAGTAGAAGCAATAAAGATGGAAAGATTATTCTGAAGATAAACTGATGCTGTTTGTAAGTAGATTGTGCCTGGGATGTGATAGAAAAAGAAGAATCCCGTAGGTGAGAAGGGGTGGAGTCTAGTGCACAGGTGAAGGGTTCGGTGCTCCCTTAGGGTATAAATGTTTGTGGAAGTTCTTTTCTGATTGGTTCATTTTTCTCTGTGAAATAGAAGATCACCAGCTCAGTGTGAAGATGGGTTAAGAAGATTTAGAAGTTTAAGGAGAGAAAAGATATGCAGTTATCATCTGGAAGAGTGGAAGAATAAATGGGCCGGGGTAATATAGTATGATTACTTGACAGAAATAAGGGGCATCTTGAAATTAAGAATCATGAATTTAATATGAGATCAGACAGCACAGTTCTCTGTTTGATTCCAGCCACATTGAGATGCAGGTACAGATATAAAGTATTTGGAGAGTTGGATCTAACCAGGGTTGGGATTTTGCCAAAGTATTGATTATGAGAAAGAGGGACAAGGTAGTTGAAAAGTATATGCAAAGTCATATTTTTAGTTGACTATAGAATTTAGGCTGAGTAAGAAGGGAAGTGAGAACACTAAGTAGAGTAACCATATATTGTATTGTCTGAACTACAGCACATTTAATTATTATGCTGAGATAACAGATCTGAACAAAAGTCTTCTATGCAAACCAGAACATGTAGCCATTCTGACATTAGGGGACACGGGGCAAGGAAAAGGCAGTAGAATGAATGGCTTGTAAGTCTACACAGGGTCAAAGGATTGTTGGATTCAGGATACTGGAAGGAAGGAGCTAGAAAGGTAGGAAGTGAGGGCCAAAATGTGATACACTTGAAACTGATAGTATTGAAAATTTGCAGTTGCTGCTAACAATAAAATCATGGTTATGAGAGTGAGTGGCTGAGGTAAGTGGAGGACAAGATAACTGGAAAGGAAGTCAAAAACAGAGAGGCCCATCTATGGAAAGGTCGACACAGATATTGTTTTTCACAAATATTATGAGAGGAGTATTTTGGAGAGAGTGACATTTACCTAGGGGCTAATACTTCAAGGAATGAAGGGGTTTACCCTGGGATCAGTAAACATTTGCCCAAGGAAAAGCAAATAGTGTTCTAGTTTGAAGACTTGAAATTTAAACTGGGGGAATTTAAGAAGGAGGAAGTAAGAATTGTCTCAAAGAAGCAAAAGTAGCGAAGAGCACACCTACTCCATCTCTAGGGCCATGAAACCAAGTTTGTTGGAGCCATACAGCTGCCACTTGATGCCACAAGAGGAGAAGTTATGGAATCAGCAATGAGCCAGGTTTCAGAGGAAGAAGATGAAGAAAACGCTTATAAAAAGGCTGAGGACATATGAAATTTGGCTGTGTCAACAAAACCATGGAAGGATAAACATAATGCTGAGTGAGACAGATAGAAGTAGGGAGTGGGAGATGGAATCAGAATAGTGATAGAATAGTAGTGCACACTCCTTAGGGAGATTAGAAATGGCTGACATCTCAGAGATAAAGGTCATGATGAAATTGGCCTTTTAGTCCCAAGGCAGATAATGATGGTCATTCCTCTACTGCTGTAGGGGTTGCTGGTTCAGGAAAATGGAGCACCTTGATAGAGATGTGAGGATGGCAGCTGGGCAGTCCTCTTCAGAAGGCCTGAAGACGTTCCCTCCCTATAAATGTATGGTCCCACCACCACCTGAGTATTTTCATTGGTCCATGTTTTTGAAAAGCAACTTCAACCTTGTATAGATTTTTGTAATTTTTACCAATTAATATATTAGGGTAAAAATGTAGTAATATCAATAGATTGAGGACTGGCATCTTTTCAGGTGACATTTTTATTTAAAATTCTATTTTATTCAATACAAAGTTTAAGGCCAAACATTTTCTGGAAGAACACATCTCTGAATTTATAATAGTGGCTCTTGGTAAAAATTATGCAGAAAATCATTATATGTTACTATATATGTAGAATTATATGCTTTGCAGTAACTGAAAGAGTTTATTTTGTTTTATTTTGTATTGTATTTTAAAGAATCTTTAAAGCTCTTATTTTTTAATGTAAGAAAATAATGAGAAATTCTTTTACATTCGGCAGCACTATTATCTAAATACTTTAGTAAATGCGATACTATTGGAAAAACATTTCAATTAGTATGTATTTGAATAATTATTAATTAACATATACCACTGCATGATAAATTAACATTCTTAATTAAAAAACTCTACCAGGACTTAATAGTTTGTTACTTATTTTAGCATATTGAAAGCTATTTAGACGAAAGCCCTAACTCAACAAGAACGCAAATATTTGGATGACTAATAACAGCAGAGGAAATATCCGGTTTGGATACCTCTTTTTTAAATTTATTTAGACAAACAGAATGACAGAAATAAATTTCAGTCTGTGTAAATGTATGGTTATTAACTCATTTCTAGTTACTCTTCAGAATAACTGATTTTTTTTTTTATCTCTGGAGGGAAAAAACAAAAAAGAATTCCAAATGTTTAAATTAACAAAGCAAAATAAAGTTCACACATTTTCATAAAAGGAGAATAAATGAATCCGTACATTTGGGTGGGCAGTCTATTCTCCAGGTCAATGACTGAAGCCAGTGATTCTATGTTACTGTGGTTTTTCCCTTTGATGTTATTTACTCTTTATTCTACATATATCATTTTTTTCTACCTTTACTCTTTTCATAGATCTTGCTAATAACTTAAGAATTGTTCTGCCAGCACATAGTTACAAAATTAGAGTGGTCGTGTCATATCCGTTTCAACAAAAATGAATACAAATGTAGATTGGTCACAAATATACTTATCTTCCTGCTGCATTATGAAGTACAAACTCCCTGCCCTAAATGGTTAAGTGGAGGGTTATTCCAAAGTATTCATGAATGAGTACGCTCTTTTTAAAATACATGTTCTACTACACTTTGAAGAGTAGAAGGATCTTAGATGCTGTCTTAGTACGAATGCCAAAAGGAATTGCTTGTGGCTGAGGCATTCCTTCCCACACAGGCCCCAAAGGGCAGCCGTCTCCATAACAGGTTAACGTGTCCCTAAAAATGTTCCCTTGCCCTGAATGGCCAACATGAAGTTTAAAAAGAGTCAGAGTAGGATGTGGGAAGGCAACAGTACCAAAAAAAAAAAAAAAAAAAAGTCATGTAAACAGCTTCCACTCTCTGCCTCATTTCAAATGCTGAGCTTTGTCTCACTGCTGCTTTCCCAATCTTCAGCGAAGAGAATAAAAACTGACCATCAGTGGAGTTCTTTCAACGAATTATAAAATACTTCCCTCCTCTACCACTTCAGCTTTGACATGTGCTTTATTGCTTTATGGCATCAAAGTCGCATCTGTATCAGAGGGAGTAAATTTTGTTGTAGAAATTCGTTATAGAAACCATATTAAAATTAGTTCACCCTTTATCCTTCAGTTGTTTATGGGGATGGTGTTTCTGCTGGACTAAGTCTCCTGAGAGATTAGTTCCCCGTCCTATCTTATGATTCCCTCCATGTTGGAAAGCATGAAGGTAATATGTATTCCCAACAGTTGGCATAGCCTTTGTCTTTCAGGCAAGATTCAGCAGCTGAACTCTTTCCCATTTTTTAAGGTTATCAGACCCCTAGTCTTACATTAAGTATGAATGTCCCTGGATCCCCACTGAATTTTAAGATTCTTAGTTTAAAATTAGTGAAGTGGATAAGGCACTGGTAAAACATGTTTTGTTACCCATAACCCCATCATGTGAAACCTTTGAGTAGCACCTGTTAGGTTCTGGCAACTGGTACCTCTGAAATGGAAATATTTCATGAACTCACCCAGCTTTCTTAGTTAGGAACACTTTCCCTTCCATAACCCTCCCCTACACACACACACACACACACACACACACACACACACACACATTGTATTTCAATAGTAAATGTGCCAGCCATTACTTAAATTTTTCTAATTGCATGTGTCAAAAGAGAGTCTCTTTCTTGAATTAGTTGAATCAGAGTATAAAGGGGAAATGTTGTCTGAGCTACTGAGTTTGGCTTAAGCATTTCTATCAACTATAAAAAAAATAAGGTGACTGTGACTGACTATATTGGTTTACCAGGGCTGCTGTAACAAATACCACAAACTAGACAGCTTAAACACCAGAAATTCATTGCCTCACAGTTCCAGAGTCGAGAAGCCAAAAATCAAGATGTCAGCAGGATTGGTTCCTTCTGAAAGCTGTGAGGAAGAATGTATTCCATGACTCTTAGTTTCTGGTGGTTTTTAATCTTTAGCCTTCCTTGACTTGTGGTAGTACATCTCCAATCCTCTCATGGAGTGCTCCCTGTGTGCCTGACTGTTCAAATTTCTCCTTTTTATAAGGCCATCAGTCATATTGGATTCGGGATTCACTCTACTCCAATAAAACCTCATTTAAAATAATTACATCTGCAACAGTCTTATTTCCAAATAAGGTGACATTCTGAAATACGGGAGGCTAGGACTTCAGCATATAAATTTGGGGGGGATGGTACAAAATTCAACCCAAAAAACTAGCCAATATGTCCTTGAAAGTAACAACTCCTTGATTCATTATTTGATATTGTTTCTAGTCTCCCAAATTCCAGTTTCTCCGTCTATTACTTGTTTACGTTCTTGAATACACAGAGTTCCAATGCATTTTCATTTTCTTTTTGAAACCAGAACAGTAATTTATTTATTCAGTCAATGAACATATATTTATATCTTCTAGGTACAAGATACGTAGTATAAAACAAATACTAAATGTCTCCAGCTCTGATGGACTTATAGTCAAATTAGAAAGAAACAGTCAAAAGAGAATAGAAAAGTTTAGAATCTAGAAATTTTAGATATTAAAGGAAATAAACTATGCTTTTTCTAGGTACAGAACACTAAGGAAAAAGTCAAGAACTTGTTTACTTTTATTTTCATGACTTCCCCGAAGCCGAATTTTTACATGTAATTATCAGCCTAGGGGACAATCTGACATTCCAAAGGAGTTAGTTCCTAGCAAGAGGAAACGGACTCCACAATAGTGTATTTCAAGGGCTCACTGAGCATCTGAGGGCCACCAGCCACAGACAGAAACTTTTCCTTTGACTATATCCTTAAGACTTAGAGCAAATACTGCTCAGTAATATGAATGGAGAAGATTCACGCTAGAAATAATTTTCCTTTTTTGCTTTGTTCTTCACCACAAGCAATTTAAGCAAACCATTCTTTAAAAGTCACACTGGGATGAAATGCAAATGAACCACAGAGTGGATAAGAATCATGCAAATTAGGAGAAAGGGGAGGAACCCATTAAGTACCAAAAACAGCAACAAGGACACAGAGAAGCTAAGCAAGACTGAATTCTCTGGCTTCATGGTGACTGTGGCCCCAGATGAACACGAAGATCCAATCTTAAAGCAAGAGTAAATAGCTTAATATCACTGCTTGTTGTGTATTATTAGGAAACATCTATGTGTAAGATGTGCTTCTTTTGAATTTTTTGTTGTTTACAATAAAAAATCTGACATCTTTAAGAAAGTTAACTGCAAAAGAAACAAGTTTCATTCTTTAAGATCTAGGAGGGTCCAAATATCTTGCATCAGTGTTATTGGTAGTTCCAACGCAAGGATACCTTTCTTATTTTTAAGACGGTCTAATGCAATGAATGGTAGTCCAGGACACAGAGCTGAGAGTCTATAGCAACCTAAGCTGAGAGCAATTAAGAGATGTTTGTCCTCAGTCTGAAAGGGAGACAAAAGTCACTAACATTGGGAAGAGAATTGAAAATGTTTCCCTGCAAAATGGGTACAGCAGTGTTCACTTTCACCAGAAATACATGAAGCTTCCTTTAATTCCATGTGGCTGGGGACAGATGGATACTTCTGGCCAATTAAACATGGGTAGAAGTGCCAAGTCATTTATTTGACATTGCAAAGCCCATTCCTCCATCCCAAATCCATACCATCCCCACTCTCTGCCCAGAGAGCTCTCCTTTTCCAACTAGCATGGTGATCAACAGTGTTTAATTGGTTGTGCCTTATCAGCCTAGGTTTCTGAGTGTAGTGAACAGAGGACTGCTGTTGACACTGTAATACACATGCATCATGAGCTATAAATAAACCTTTGTGTTTTTAGCCACCAAGATTTTGGTGTTATTCATCTTCATAGTTTTTTACTAGTTTATCCAGACAGATAGATTCCATAACTATCCCAACATTTGATATTAGCTGGATTTGTAATTTTTCCCAGTTTTAGATATATAAATGTATATTCCAATATTATTTTAATGTGCAATAGGACTTCCCTTGTGGCACAGTGGTTAAGAATGTGCCTGCCAATGCAGGGAACACAGGTTCGATCCCTGGTCTGGGAAGATCCCACATGTCGCAGAGCAAGAAAGCCCGTGCGCCACAGCTACTGAGTCTGCGCTCTAGAGCCCGTGAGCCACGACTACTGAGCCTGCGTGCTGCAGCTACTGAAGCCCGCACACCTAGAGTCTGCGCTCTGCAACAAGAGAAGTCACCACAATGGGAAGCCCACACATCACAGCCAAGAGTAGCCCCCGCCTGCTGCAACTAGAGAAAGCTCGCGTGCAGCAGCGAAAAACCAACACAGCAAAAATAAATTTTTAAAAATTAAAATAAAATAAAATAAAATAAATGCTCCCTGAAATTCATGAACAGAATGCTGACAGGACCATTAAAGAAAAGCCCTAGCATCATTTGATTATATTGCAGAAGCCTGTAGTTAAGCCAAAGACTTGTGTTAAAAGGAAAAAGTCATCATTTTATGCGGTAGGAACCAAATCATCTAACCCATCTAAAGCTTGTCTGTAATTTTCAGATGGTATTTCTTTATTAGCAATTAAAACTCCTCTAGTTTTTATTCAGTTTTTTTCCTTTTTCAACTAAAAAAAGGTGTTCTAATAAAAATAAAATACTTTACTCAAGCTAAACAATATCATTTGTATTTTTGTTTTAGATATATAAATTGGACAAGAGTAGAATTTACTGAAACCCAAGTGGGCATTTTTCTGGAGCCATGCATTATATATTATCTTTTATGTTTCGGGGTTACTTTACTCTATATTCAAGTGATTTTGTAAATTTCTTTTTCTTATGCCAAAACTGTTTTGCTTGGAAAGAGGGCTCAAGATGGTAGTGTAGGAAGATCCTGTAGGAATTCACCTCCTCTCATGGACACCACAAATCTACAACTACATATGGCATAATTCCTTCAGAAAGATATGTGAAAACTGGATAAACAAAACCTCCACAACAAAGGGTAAAAGAACACCATCTAGACAGGGAGGAGAGGCAGAGAGCTGGACCCTTCAAACATCTGCCTTGGAAAACCAACAGGGAATACATCCAGGAAAACTATAGAACTTCAACAAACAAAAAACTCATTCTTAAAGGGGTTGTGCATAGACTCAGATAACATGAAAACCAGTGCAAAAACACCAGAGTGAAAAGCACATGGACCACAGGTGAAGGGGACCCACTTCCTAATCTTGAAGCATCTGCCAGAGATGTAGGAACCAGTTGGGATGCTTCCTGGGGACCGAGTCACTGGTAGGAGCAATTTATGTGGTCCGATGCGACCTTGCTCATATTGGACCTGGCAGGCATCATTTTGGAATTATCCATATAACCTATTAGCACCAGTGAGTGTGCCCAACCAAGAATGTTGGCTACCTCTGCACCTTGGCCTGGCCTCATAGCTGACCAAGCAATAGCCCTGCCCACCAGTGCCCTGTGGCAGCAGCTGGGCCTCACAGCAAGTCTTTGGTCAGCCCCACCCATCACCACCCCATGGAAGTCACAGCTTCAGGAAAGTACATGCAGCCCACATAGGGGATACCCCTTGAGCACCTTGCTCTGGTGGTCAGGCAGGTTGCGCCTTTGAGCCCCTAAACAAGGCCACTCTTTCAAGATTGGGAGAGATAGGTGATATACCAAATACATAGAAACAAGCATGGTGATTTAAGCAAAATGAAACAGGGGAATATATTCCAATTGAAAGAGCAAGACAAAACCTCAGAAAAAGAACTAAAGGAAATGGAGATAAGCAGTCTACAGATTCAATGCAAACCCTATCAAAATACCAATGGCATATTTCACAGAACTAGAATAAATAATTATAAAATTTATATGGAACTACAAAAGATCTTGAATAGCTAAAACAATCTTCAGCAAGAAGAACAAAACTGGAGGTATCACTCTCCCTGATTTCAAACAGTATGATACTGGCACAAAAGCAGACACAGATATCAATGGAACAGAACCGAAAACCCAGAAATAAATCCAGTCATATATGAACAATTAATTTATGACAAAGGAGCAAAGAACATACAATGATGAAAGAACAGTCTCTTCAATATATAGTGTTGGGAAAACTGGACAGCCACATGTAAAAGAATGGAACTAGACCACTTTCTTACACCATACACAAAAATTAACTCAAAATGGATTAAATACTTACATATAAGACCTGAAACCATAAAATTCCTTGAAGAAAACACAGGCAATAACTTCACTGACATCAGTCCTAGCAATGTTTTTGAGGATCTGACTCCAAAGACAAGGGAAACAAAGGCAAAAAGTAAACAAATGGGACTACATCAAACTAAAAAGCTTCTGTGCAGTGAAGAAAACCACGATCAAAATAAAAAGGCAACCTACTGAATGTGAGAAGGTACTGGCAAGTCAGTATCCTACAAGGGGTTAAAATCCAAAATATATAAAGAACTCATACAACTTGATATCAAAAAAACAAACCACCCAATTAAAAAATGGACAGAGGACCTAAATAGACATTTTTCCAAAGAAGACAAACAGATGGCTGACAGGCAAATGAAAAGATGTTCAGCATCACTAATTATTAGGGAAATGCAAATTAAAACCACAATGAGATATCACCTCATGCCTGTTAGAATGGCATAACAAATGCTGGAGAGGATGTGAAGAAAAGGAATCCCTTGTACACTGTTGGTGGGACTGTAAATTGGTGCAGCCATAATAAAAAGTATGAAGAGTCCTCAGAAAGTAAGAATAGAAGTACCATATGCCCCAGCTAATCCACATCTAGGTATTTATCTGAAGAACATGAAAATGCTAATTCAAAAGGTATATGCATAGGTATATCCTATGTTTGTTGCAGCATTTTTTACAATAGTCAAGATATAGGAGCAACCTCAGTGTCCATCAATGGATGAATGGATAACGAAGATGTGGTGTATAAATACGTATACACAAAATGGAATACAACTCAGCCATAAAGAAAGAATGAAATCCTGCCATTTGTGACAGCGTGGATGGACCTTGAAGGTATTATGCTAAGTGAAATAAGTCAGACAGAGAAAAATAAATGCCATATGATTTCAAATATAAGTGGAATCCAAAAAAAAAAAAAAAAATCAAATGAACAAAATAAAACAAAAAGAAACTCATAGAAACAGAGAATAGATTAGTGGTTGCCAGAGGGTTGGAAGATGGGTGAAATGGATGAAGGGGGTCAACTGTATGGTGATAGATGGCAACTAGACTTGTGGCGGTGATCATCTTGTAGTGTATACAGATGTCAAATTATAATGCTGTTCACCTGAAACTCACATAATAATAAAAATAAAATAAAAAATAGTACTTCTTTGCTTGGTTGCTTGCTATCTCTGAATCAAAGTTGGTAATATGTGATAACTTGATCATTAGTAAGATAGGGCCTATAATTTTTTAAATAAGTTGAAATAGCCATTATTTATCTAAACAAATTAATCCAGATTTTAACCAGCAAAACTAATCATTCATCAGCTTTGGAAGAAATGAAATTTTCCTGAGTCTGACACTTTGCTGTGTATAGAAAATGTATCCTGAACAAGTAATATTATTTGTTCTAGGAAAACCTAATTCAAAGAGCACTCATGTATTTCACAAATAATCATTGATTACTAAATATGTGTTTCACATTCTAATAGGAACCATGGACAAAAAGGTAAAGTCCCATCCATTGTGGAATTTACAGCACAGGGCAGGAAACTGGTCAAATATATAATTCATTTTCTATGATCAATAAAAATTGAGTTCATGCAGTATAATTAACTTCTATAATTTAATTCACTGTGATATAATTCATTGTGATAATGAGAAGGATCTATCAAGACAAGACACAAGAATCTTCCAGTGATCAAGACTTTATCCAGGGCACAACCACTTTCTACCTCATAAACTGCTATCTCATGGCTAACTCTTGCTTCGCGTCCTCCCTGTTGAGTGAGTAGGTACTGGGTGTTAGAGTTAAGAGGTACCACTGCAGCATCATGACGGCATCTTCCATGTCCTTAGAGTTGCAATCAATATCACAGTTTCCATGGTGAGAGTTTCCTTGAGTTGAGAAATATTAATATGCTCAACTCAAGGGGTGATACAAGTTTTGGGTGGGGTCTGTTGCTTATATAATTATGGGGGTCTTCTTTCAAAAAAATAAAGAATACGTAATTTTGAATACAAAATTAGGTAGAGGGATTTGGAAGATGTTAACGTAAGGGAAGTTCTGAAAGTCAAGCTTCATTAGCTTCACAATAAGTGTTCCCATTAATAAATAAGAACAGCGTTCACAGTCCCTCACATAGACACACCCATATACACACACAATCAAATGTAGGACTCTCTCACCTATAAATAAATTATGAAAATCCTGTGACAAAATTAGCAGATTTAATTCAGCTGTATAGTAAAAATACATTATGAGAAACCACCAAACAATCTTCCAAAGTGGCTGTACCATTTTGCTTTCCCATCTGCAATGAATGAGAACTCCTGTTGTTCCACATCCTCACCAGCATTTGATATTTTTAGTATTCTGGATTTTAGCCATTCTAATAGTTCTTTTAATTTGCATATACATGATGGTGTATGATGATATATGCACATTTTCATGTGCATATTTGCCTTCTGTATATCTTCTTTGGTGAAGTGTCTGTTAAGATTTTGTGTCCATTTTTTTAAATTGGGTTGTCTTCTTATTATTGAGTTTTAACAGTTCTTTGTATATTTTGGACATGGTTCTTTATCAACTATGTCTTTTGGAAACATTTTCTCCCAGTCCGTGGCTTGTCTTTTCATTCTCTTGACAGTGTCTTTCACAGAGCAGAAGTTTTAGGGTTTTTTAAAATTTTATTTATTTTTGGCTGCATTGAATCTTCGTTGCTTCACGTGGGCTTTCTCTAGTTGCAGCAAGCAGGGGCTACTCTTCATTGCAGTGTGCGGGCTTCTCACTGCAGTGGCTTCTCTTGGTGCAGAGCACAGGCTCTAGGCGCATGGGCTTCAGTAGTTGTGGCACGCAGGCTCAGTAGTTGTGGCTCGCGGGCTCTAGAGCACGGGCTCTAGAGCGCAGGCTCCGTAGTTGTGGGGCATGGGTTTAGTTGCTCCACGGCATGTGGGATCTTCCCAGATCAGGGCTCTAACCCATGTCCCCTGCATTGCCAGGCAGATTCTTAACACCGCGCCACCAGGGAAGCCCTGACTTGCTTTTAATGAATAAAATAAAGCAAAGGTGATGAGATGTTACTACTGTGATTATTTTACAGTACACACAACTCTTTGCTAGCTGACTTACTCTAGAGACTCTCCCTCTCTCCACTTCTCCCTCCTCCTTCCCTCTCCCTCTCCTCCTTCATGCTGGCTTTGAAGAAGCTAGCTGCCATTAATCTAATTCTGCCAGAAAACTGAGGGAGCTGAGATGTACATTCTTTCCCAGCAGTCCAGCCTCTGATGAGACCACAGCCCCAGCCAGCACCTGGATTGCAGCCTGGTGAATCTCTGAATCACAGAGCCCAGCAAGGCTGTGTGGGACTCCAGACCCACAAAACTGTGAGAAATAAACATGAGTTGTTTTAAGTGTGTGGTAATTTGTTATACAGTATAGAAAACTAATATATTTTACTTTTTTACTCTACATATGTCTGATTTGTGTTTTTACATGGAAAATGTAGATAAATGTAGCAATGGAACTAACAATAAAAACCACAGTGTCCTTATAGAATTATTCTTATCCCCATATTCTGAGATTTGTCATTCCCATATGTGTTAATGAGCAACAGCAGATACATCAGAGACTCAGAGAATTCTGCTACAACAAAGAACAAGTTTCTTACCTTCATAACAGCAACCTACTACATGGTTTAGGAAAAAATATGAAACAAACAAAAAAAACACTACCTTTTTCAACTCAAAGGGAAAATTTAGAAAAGGAAAAAAGAGAACACTTTTTCTTACAGTAGAATAACAGTTAATAAATTTAGAAGGTATGGCGGAATTTGAAAGTTACTATTTGGCAATCACAAGAATAACAAATGATTAATCCAAGAAACATCAATAGATGCTAAAATTGTGGGTTAAAACTTAATGAAGAATGGAATATTTACAGTCTCAAAGTACTTCCCTCTCCCCCCCCCAACACACACAAAACTTTTAATTACAAAGAAAAAAAGAATAACTTTATAATAAAGTAACTTTAGAGCAATCAAAGTTAACATCACCTGTAATGGGACAACTTGAGATCAGTACCTTCTGATAGGGCAATGAGAGAACAAATTACACTTTCGGTGAAATTCTTGCCAAAAATGGAAAATCTGAGGCTAATAATGAAAAAAAATTGGGGGAGTAGGGGCAAAACCCAAAAATATGTTCTGTAATCTTTAAATGTGCCAAGGTCATGAAAGTCAAGGAGAGACTAGGCTACTCTTCCAGATTGAAGGGGATTAAAAAGACACGACAAGTAAATGGAATTGATGATCCTTGAATGGTTCCTTCTGCTATAGAGGACATTGGGCAAGCGAAGAAACCTGAATGAGATCTGAGGGTTTGACAGTAGTCATATATCAGTGTTAATTTCCTGATTTTGATGACTAGGTTGTGGTTATGTAGGACAGTTTCTTTGCTGAAATTATATGCTAAAGTATTCATAGGTGATGGGGTATCAAACAGTGATTTATGGAAAATGGTTAAGGGTAAAAAAAAATTCTTTGTTTTATTCTTGCAACATTTCTGAGAGTTTGAAAGTATTTCAAAATAAAAATAAAAATGATTGTTATGATTTTTAACCAAATCAAGACATTTTCAAAACAGCCATATCTGTGAATGTTTTCATTAAGTTCTATCAATTGGGAATTCTTTCAGTCCAAAACCCAAGATCATTATTATTACAAGAGTTCAGTTTTAAAATCTGATTCTCTTTCAAAATGTTTTGCTACTGGAGAAAGTTTCCATCACCATCCATCATGGGGTTAATAATTCACTTGAAAAGCAATTAATTGAGTCCATGTATTGTGAAGCAATTAATTGAGTCCATGTATTTCATATGTGTCTACATATGAAAGAATTTGGGATTAAGGCAATTGCCTCTTTACTTTGAAATAACTGTATGTTTGAAGTAAAAGTATCACTTTAGCTAAAATCATCCAAATAATTGTTTCCACTCCCCTTGTATTTCATCAGTGTATCCAGAAAATCTGTAAATAAAACCATTTCTTTTCAGATTTCAAACACACACTGATGTACACACACAAATACACATATTCATATATACACATTACCCCTACAGTTGTAACAAGACTATTCCTTTCAAAATAATCGCAGCCTTTACTGTAACTCACCAGACCACTAATGTGCTTGCGCATGAGTTAGGGATAGAACAGATTTCCAGATCCCTGTGGTTTTTACAGGCCAGTGCCATCTGTTTACCACTGAACGTTTCCTAATGCCTACTTCCCACCACTTTAAGACACTCCATCAAAGGGAATATCCAACTGCCCTTCTAAAATGTGAATGTTACAAATCATTCCACTTTAGCAAGATATTTTGTTCTTCAAATTCCGTGTTTTAAAAGCTGTACAGCAAAGGCAGAAACAACAACCAAAAATGTGTAATTTCTAAGTAGCAAAAGTAACAAGTTTTCATCATTGCTCAAGTTTGCCTATTCAGCATATTTTTTTTTCTCCTACTTCACAGTAGCTCTAGCCAGCCATTCATCAATGATTGTTAGGATGTTCGCTAATGAAGTTCACTTTAACCTTAAGTATATTTGGATTTTAGTGTGAGATTCTAAATGAATTAAAATCCCCTAAGACTCACAGAAATAAATATACTTTGGAGAAATTTCAAGCATTCTAATTATTTGGTGAAAGAATATTTGGAGCAGGAACCTTTCCAGAAACCACATTGCAAACATTCCCCTGCTTGATTCCATCTCATTGATCTGGGGGCAGAAGGGCCATTGGAGGAAAAGCCTTGTTTTAGCATCAGAAGGAATTGGGGTATTGACTACAAGTATGACCAAGGACAAATGATGAAACCTTTCTGATCATCAGTTTAGTTAAATGCATAATGAGGACAAGAATATTTATTTTTTAGGGACATTGTTATAATTGACAATTGTTAAACATAGAGTTTTCCTATTTGCATCTTCATAGTAAAAAGACAAAATGTGATCTGAATTGTCATAATTTGGATTCTCTCAATAACTTTATGAGTATGTTACCTACTCCAAGTGTATACTGTTCACCAAGCGACAGGCCAATAAACCAAGAGATGAGATGTTAGGGCAAGGAATAGAAACGTTATTTGGAAAGCCAGTGGACTGAGAAGATAGTGGACTGGTGTCCCAATGAATCATTTTACCGAAGTTAAAATTCGGGCTTCTGCTATACTAAAAGGGGAGAGTTTGTTGCAAACTTCTTGGTGCCGGCCAGATCTCGGAGGGGATGTCAAAATCCTTTGTTC
The DNA here is from genome assembly GCF_965194825.1 of Balaenoptera physalus. NCBI lineage: Eukaryota > Metazoa > Chordata > Mammalia > Artiodactyla > Balaenopteridae > Balaenoptera > Balaenoptera physalus. Next base: position 128,328,226 of record NC_138891.1, on the reverse strand, counting down.
TTGCAGCTGCCCACCTAGGTCTGGTCATGATGTTCTTGTAAACCTCCAACAAGACAAATGTTATCCTCTGTTCTGCAAATTTTTATCTCTATATGAACAATAAGTGTTATACCTTTAAAGGTCAAGCCTGGGAAGCAGAGCCTTGAGAAGGGGCTATCTTGTATATTTCAGGCTATAGGTAACATTCTTTTACAAAGGGTGCAGACCAAGCATGACTAAGCATAGGCCACAGAGCACAAAGGTTAGAGCTAAAGGAATAAATCCAATATGGAGTCAAGTTTGTTCTTGTCTGTTAAAACTACAGTTTAAGAGTCCACTCTTTAAAAAATGAGGTATTCATAAATTTGAAGTGAACTTAACTAGAAACTTGTTGCTATTGTTGCTTCATTAATGTGGAAATTTTTCTCAGTAGTAAAAACATGTTCATTGATAAGTGCTTTCAATTTCTACTCGGTGGTGGCATTTTGGATAGAAATGGAAAGTTTCATCTGCTACTTGTATTTGAGTAGAGATTATATGAGAATTCTACATGGTTCCAAATTCCAATTTTTTATGTATAATCTGAGAAGAAAGTGAGAGAGGGAATGAACACATATAGGATTTTATGTTGTAAGTTCAACATCATAAAATTATGCCTCTATTCCATAAAATATCCATGTCCAATACCTTAACAACACTTTATTTGTATAACTAGAAAGTCAAAAACAGGGAAAGGATGGATGGGATAAACAATTTTTTTTTTGGTTTTAAAATTCTTTGAAAGTACCATTGTCACACACAAAAATAAATGGTTTAGTATTTTGTGAGGGGATAAGTTCACAGAAATTTTTCATAAACCACTTATCCATAAACTACGGATATCTGACTATGATATTAGAATATGAACCAAATTTAGATAGTTATTAAGTTACACTTCCAAATTATGAAGAAACTAGTATTTATTGATATTAAAATTTGTTTTGTTTGGTTTTCCTAGTAAATCCTATTTTGAAGATTCTAAACTTGTGGAAGTCAGGTTTATATAATGTCTATGAATAGATTTTTTGTGAGTATTCAGCAAGAATAAAATTAGTTACCGTTTCAAGTTTTTTTCTGTGTGCCAGATACTGTTTTAAGCACGTCATTTAATCCTTAGAACAACTGTATAATAAGCATTACTATCCTAATTTTTTAAGAAGAGAAAATTGATTATTTTTAGAGATGAAAGAACTTCATTATTTCAACATCACAAGGGTAGATCCAGGACCCAATTAATCTGATTCCAAAGCTTCCATTCTCAATTTCTTTGACAGTCATGAGTGTTTGCCCTGTAGACTCCATTCATTTTCAGATATGCTTTTAGCAGTGCTCTCACCCTCTCTGGAAGCTAATGGTAGAGTCGCCAGCCTCAGTCATGGTCAAAGTGTCAAAAGTTACTTGACCATCAAACAACTCTCATAACAGCCTGCCATGGCTTCACATGTGAAAACCACCAGAAAGTTAGGAAACAAGGTAAGGGCATTATCCGAATGGAAAAATAAAGCCACATTTTAAACATTTTTGGTGCACATTCCTTAATCAGATTAACTAGTTGGCATCATGAGGAGGGACTTTTTTTGTTGGCAAAATATTTCCAGCCAGGGAAAAGGTAGCACTAATAAGACTTTTCATTCTGCACCTGAAGGGGCAGACCTAAGAAAGTAGAGTAGGAGGTTAGGTGCTGTGGCAACAGAAACAAAAGATGATACAAGCAAAAGCTGATCTTTTTATGGTTTCATTAGGATCATCTCTACTCACATGTGAAGTCCGGGTGAGCTGACAGTTTGTGTGAACAATTATGTACATTTATTTTTTAAGAGAGACTTTGGTGTGAGTGTCAGTACTTAGGAGAAATATGGTGAACATAATGGATGGATGTTGATTTTGTCAATAATTACATATACTTTATTTGCATAGAATTAATCTCGCCATGTATTACCTCATAGCCATCCTGGAATGCAGATAGAAACAGAATGCCCCCTATGTGACATGACAAATATCAGACATGAATGAATCAATTGACTTACCCAAGATACAATGCCAATTGATAGTTTTAATAAAATAGGGTAGAGGTTCTCAAACTTTTAGTGTGAATAAAATAACAGGGGAATCTCTCAAAATTCAGATTTCTAGGTGCAACAGTAGAGATTCCGATTCCTGGGGTAAGGTTCTGGGATCTGCGTTTTTAACAATACCTCAACTGCCTTCATGGCAAATGACCCAGAGTCTGTCTTTGAGAAACACTAGCCCAATGAGTTTCTTGGCCCACAAGTGTTAAACTGATTAAGGACAGGCTTGAGAAATCATTGTGGCCTGGAGTTTCCTGGAGTGTTGGTCTCCCTTACGGAAATGTTACTTACAGGTTTTAACAAACTGTTTATAATGGCTTAAATCAAGCCATCTGCTAAGGAAATAACTATCTGGTACAAGGCAGTGAGCAAAGGAAGGGGCCTCAGATACAAGTTCCCAAGGGCATCATAGGGAAGCTCTGTCCACAGAGAGAAAAGGACTAATTGATCACATAGCCAACTACCCTAGACAGACCACCCCACCTGTTGGGGCACTATCAGGTGATGGTTGTACCTGGGGCCAATTTCAGGTTTGTGGTCTTCTCCACTCTTCTGTCTTAGGACTTGCTGCCTCTTTAATGAAAACTGTCCCAGGGGAATAATTTTGGTGTTCATAAGAAACACTTGGAGGAGAATTAAACCAAAAGTCTTTTAAAAAACATTTAACATTTTCTCTGTAAGCCTTTTCCTGATTCTGCCAGCTGAAAGCAATCATTTTTCTCTCATTTCCCATTGCACTGGATGTTCACCTCCAATTGACACTGTGATTACCCTGTGAGGCATGTTTACTTACGTGCCTTTGCTCTCTCTGACTGTGGGCTCATTATGGACAAGATCCATTATGGAGTCAGTGTTTTATCCCATCCCCGCATTGCATGCAGCACATAACTGACACTACCATGCTATTGTTTTCTGGGGATTTGAATCAGTGAGGTTTTCTTTTACTAGAGAGTAACTTCTTGCAGAACTGCTATTAACAACCCTAAACAGATAATTTGAGAAGCCTGCCAAGCAGGTATTATTCCAGATCCCACCTCTGACCAAAAAAAAAACAGTGAAAATTACACATACTAGATACCTTTTTCCTCTGATTTGAGACTTGCAATAGCATAATTTGCAGAAACACTAAATCCAAAATTAAGTCCTTGGAAATTGGCCAAAGGCCTTGGGTTACCTGCCAAACCTGAACCTGGGTTGAGGGGAAGGCAGTACACGATCACTGCAAGGCTAAGTGCATCCATTTAGTCTAAATGTCTGTTGCTGGGCAAAGATGAAACAGGTCTCTTTTGGATGTTGCCAATAATAAAGTCTTGTGGGTTAGTCTTGGTGGTCAGAACTTACTTATTCCTTTGTGCATTTATTGAATATTCATGGAGTCTAGTGCTGCTGTTTAGTAACTAGTCAGGCCTCTGGCTTCTGCTTGTGGCCTGGTTGGCCTAAGAATGGCATGGTGGATGCTACAAGTCGCGGCTCAGTCCAGTGGCGTCTTGGTCCAAAAGTGTATCTTAGCCCAGTATGATTCATCTTGGACAATTTGGTTAGTCCCTTTAGTATGCTGTTCCAGAGGCAAGAGTTGGTGGTATCTTAGCAGTGTTTGCAACCTAGAAACATTTTTCCTTTGTAATTTAGTCTTGATGAAGTTTTAGCTAGCTAGTCAGAGCATGGTGGAAGCTTGTGAGGGTCTAAGTGAAACTTGTTCTAGTATTCCATATATGATACATTTAGCCTATTGACTTGGGCCAATAAGTAGGATTTAGAAAAAAAACTCTATAATATGATTTCTTTGTATGGGAGGGGCAGGGGGAACATTAGTATTCTGGTCAGTTTTTACTACAGTTTGTGTCCAATACTCAATTGATGAGCTCTTCTTCCCCATAGGAAATGCCTAGTGGGATCCTAGACCCAGTGGCCAAGTCTAGTGAAGCCTCAATTCTACGACCCATACTTTATGAAACCTCAGCTTGGTAATAAGATAGCGGAATGGTGAATTTAGAAGGTCTTCAAGTATATTGATGAAGCCCATGGAGTCATAAGAAAGGCACCAATTCCTAGAGACTTCTCAATGTCTACTACTGCCTGCACATGTGGACTTGTGTCTGGAATGTGGGAAGACATGCCAAAGACCATCACCAATTTTAGGGCTTGTGCTCCTTCAGAGATTGCGACAACATATGATTTACCATGGTGACTCCATTGTTCTCTGATCATTAGCGGTGGCTGATGGTACAGTAATGTGGATGCTGCATTTGGGGCCTGGTCATGGCATACCAGTGGTTACGCACCATGTTACTGTGTGGGATGGAGTAATGATAGAGCTTGTAGGTTGGATGGTCTAACATATTCATAGCTCTAGACATGGGAATCATCTTGGTGCAGTAATTGTACAATTTCACGGTGAAGACATAGCATTGGCTTTATTTTATATAGATGGTGAAGTTTTTAGGAGGAAACTGATCACGGGAAGTGATGTTTTTCCAATGAAAAGATTTATCTGGGAGCTCAAATTCCAAGATCTCTGTTAAATGACATGTATATTTTGGCCTCTACTAGTTACCTGCCCTTCTCAAATATATTTTTATTACTGAGTGAAATTTATCCACTTTCCAAACTGTTTATAAGTTCTTGATGCCCTACCCAGATTCCTTTTACTGAGCCACTGTATTCACCCCTCAGAAGCTGTAGTGGTTGGCTGCTAACAGCTCATACCAGCTCCCTTCTCCAGAAGATCACCATTAGAGGATGGGACCTGACTCACCTGGAGATGCTTGGGAGGTTAAACACCCCCCACACACACCTGTGGTGTTGCGTCATAGCCAATGACAAATAGAACTGGGGTCTAACAGTCCATCCTCCTTGCCTCTGGGTAGGACAACCTCTGTGATGTGATTCTTGTTCCAGAGTTTCCTATGGGTCAGTCTAGACCTCTCCCAAACAACATGCTTGCCTAGCTTCCCCTTGGTCCATCCTATTTTCTTCATTCCCTTAAAAGTTTTTCCTAAGATCACTTCATTAATAAATTACTTGCACAGGAATCCAGGAATCCAGGTCTCAGTTCTTTCTCTAAAGGAATACTATTAGGTGATTTAGGAAGGTAATGTAGACTGGATATCTTGAAGGAATATTGAGAGAAAAAGAAAAGAAAAGAACAATAAAGTAGCAATGACAACAACATAAACCTAAAAGGAAGAGAAGTACATTAACCACTGAAGTTTAATAATTGAGTACAAGATTCTCTAAATTTTTTTTCATCATTTTGTGTCCAGTGCCTAGAAAAGAGCCTACATCAAACAAGTATTAAATGAACAAATTAATCAATTACTGAGCCAGACATCCATCCTCTCTATAGAAAAACTTGATTGCCTAAAGAAGTAGGCAGAGAACCAGCATCACAAATGGGGAAACATATGAAATAAAATAGATTAGAAGATAGACAGACCTGAGACAGAAATGGGAAAATAGAGAATTTATTTTGGAAGAGAAGAATGCAATTATGGTCACGAAGTCTCAACCAGCCAACTTATGATGTGCGTTTATCCTTTTTTGGTTTGTTAAACAACATGGTTCTCCAAGGACTAAGATATATAGTTAGCAAATATTTTATTTTTTAGCAAAGAAACTGTTTACTAAATATAATCTCACTCATACACTTACTAGAATTCATAAACTGATAAAAGCAGTATTTATTGTATAAGTTTGTTAAGTTAAAATTTAGAGCAGGGTCAACCAATAAGAAAATGAAGCTACGTAGAGTCACTGAAAAATGTTTAAGTGTGGGTTGTGTTTCCATCTTACATGAACCTCAGTAAGTATTTTATCTCATTATAGTGTTTTTGAGAAAATACGAACTTACACAAATAAGTAGTTGCAATGACACCAGGTTTTAGAGCCTCACCTTGAAATCTCATGACACTAAACCAATTTAAATCCTTGACAAAAGTCATACTGAGAAATTTCTGCTTCAAAGTTGAACCACTTAAAGTCTAATACTGTCATGCTTTAGCTAAAACAAAAGCTTGGAATCACTCTAAAATTGTCACAACGAAACTTTGTGAGACTACTTGTTATTTCACAAGTGAAATTAAACTGTGATCTAATCGTCTACTCTGTAGATGCCTTTGATCTTTCCTCTCATCACAAGTATAGAAGGAGTATTTTTTCTAATATTATTTTACTTTAGCAGATACACATTAGGCTGATTTATTAAAAATTAGTGCAAAACTAAAACTTCTTAATCAATAATACATTAATTATACATTTAAATATGTATAAAGATATTACAGAAAAAGGTTTCTTCTAAGATTGACCTTTCCCTCCCCCATGGAAAACATATTGAGGTTCCTCAAAAGATTAAAAATAGAGCCACCGTAAGGTCCAGTAATTCCACTCCTGAGTATATATCTGAAGAAAATGAAAACACTGATTCAAAGTTACATGTAACCCAATGTTCATAGCAGCATTATTTCCAATAGCCAAGATATGGAAGCATCCTAAGTGTCCATCAACAGATGAATGGATAAAGATGTAGTATATATATACACAGTGGAATATTAGCAATAAAACAGAATGAAGTTTTGCCATTTGCAACAACATGGATGGACCTGGAGGGTATCATGCTTGGTGAAATAAGTCAGACAAAAACTGTACATTCTCACTTATATGTGGAATCTAAAAAATAAAGCACATGAATGAATATAACAAAATGGAAACAGACTGATAGACACAGAGAAGAAACTAGTGGTTACCAAAGGGGAGAGGTGTCAGGGAGGGACAAAATAGGTGAATGGGATAAAAGGTACAAACTACTAGGTATAAAATAAATAAGTTACAAGCATGCAATGTACAGCACAGGGAATATAGTCAATATTTTGTAATAACTTTATGTGGAGTATAATCTATAAAAATATCGAATCACTATGTTGTACACCTGAAACTGATATAATATTGTAAGTCAACTATACTTCAATAAAAATAAATAAGTAAATAAATAAATAAACTGCATGAATGTTTATAATGGGCCGGGACTGGGAAGTACTGGCAAACGGCTTTGTAGTTTTCAAAGCGTTTTACCTGTGTCATATTTTTACCTCAATAATTAAAAATAAAAGAATGTATAGACTTTGAGTAATACAAATAAATAAATAAAAATAAAGGGGTGAATGACAAGGTAACTCTTAAAGCATTAATAAATCTTAAGAAAAGTTAAATGGCTTTTCTGGGAACCAAACCCAAATTTGCAGTTGACTGCTGTAACTTTTAATCTCATGCTCTTTCCATCAGAAGAGGTTCTCTTAAGGGTCATGAATGATCAGTGAGTGAGTGATGCCTGCAAGAATTGGACCTGAGGATTGTTGTCCAAAGAAATTTGATACAACCTAGTAGGAAACAATATATTGATATTTTTTGGAGGCTGTATCCTCAAGAAGGATCATCCTTCTCAGACTTATATTCACACTGAGCATTATGTTCCCTTTTCTTGATTAGAAACCTGAGATTACCCTGACATCATTCATGTCATTGTCCACAAGCAATAGGAGATGTCAACCAGCAAGACCTGAGAAATGTATGCAAAATAAATGAGTTACGTAGATGTTGAAGTTACCTAGAACAATCCAGCTCAGTAAGTTTGGTCAACACTATGTCTCCTTTGTATCTTTGCTAAACAGGAGTTTTGGATGGCCCTTTCCATTTGTTCTAGATAATTTTCTGATTATTCTCCCAAATCTATTTCCTATCCTTTTCACTCTACTTTCTCTTCGGGGAGGCTAATCTGTATGGATTATATTAATGGGCACCATTGCTCACTGCCTTCTGCTGGATTTGGTCAAAAAGGGGAGGAAGGTAAATTTTATATATTTACCTCCAAAGCAGCCTTCTTGTGGGGTTGCCTCAGGCTGGTTTCATTACTCAATCAAAGGTCGCTGCTCCTCTCCTCCAGGTGGCCCTCTCTATAGACTCTTTCTTTCCCAGGTCCTGGAAATGGATCCCACCTTTTTTCTGTCATGCATGCCGGATACCCAACAGTTACCACTGTTATTATCACAAGTTACTGTGCACTATCCCTTGATTGCCCACACCTTGCCTACTTATTTGCAAACAGTCCTTTTAGTAAAGCTTCCCGGAATGATCATCATTCAAATGTGTTCTTCCTGTTGGCTGGATGATGGATAAACAATACCGTGCTCACTTTCTATGGAATTTTGAAAGGTAGCTGAAGTTTATCCCTGAACTTAGCTTCTAGGGTTATAGTTGTATAATGTCACAGTTAAATGGATTTGATTTTGTTCATTAGAAATTTGAAATATACGCAAGCTAATATTGAACAGTGATCACTGGATGCCAGTTATTTTCCTAAAATAGGAAATTTGATTTCCTATAAAATTTGTGGGGATTTAAACCTACATCTATGTCTTTGGGATTAGGACAAATTAACTGAGGTCCATACAAAGCACCCAACACAATTCTGCAAACATTCAGGTAGCAGCATGGAGGCTGGATGAGGGACAGAGAGAGAGGGACGCAAGAGGTCATGTTCAAATAGACCTGATGGTGAGAACCATAGCAGCAGTATGGTGATGGAGTAGAGATAAACTCAGAGGACACACACTTTGGACAGAAGTTAAGTTGAAGGGTGATAGGATAAATTAAGATGAGAAGGAGAAAAAAATGTCAAAATTGAGTACAAGTGCTGGTGACTTTAGAAGTAAGGTTAAAGTTCAAGTGAAAATTTTTAGTTTAGGTGAAAAAATGAAAGGAATTTCAGTGAATTCTACTTGAGGACTAGCATTGTGTTTGTTTCTGGAAAAGGTCTCTCTTAGGAGAGTGGAAAAGGTGAATTCCAAAATAAATGGGGCTAACAATTAAGGGCACAATACAGAGAAGTTGTTCCCCATTGATTACTCACTTGCTACTTTCATGTGTTACTTGTTAGTTATTTGAAAGGACCTAACTTTTTGTTGAATTAGGCAAAAGGAGAAATGTTCATTTCTATTAAAGATAATAAGAGAAATGAAAATTACATTTTGCCAACCTTTCAATTTTCTGGTGCATCTGAGTTTCAAATTTGGTTCAAAGTGTTTAAGTTAAAATACAGAAGGGGAAACATTTCCGGATTGACCAAGGCACAGGCATGGAAAAGCATACAGATACCGTGAATATAAGATAATTATTAGAAACTATTTTATGAGTTATGTATAAATAAATAAGAAACATATGGACTGCATTTCCCTGGAAATACACTTGGGTTTGAAAATTAAAAAGACAAAAAGATAGCCACCTTGATAAAAATCTGATAAGACTTTGCCAAACCCCAACAGTTGGAAAAATAGCTTGAAATATTTGAGGAACCCAAACATGGATGGGTTTGCCCTAGTTAGAAGGCCTTTTATGGTCAGATGAACATGGGTAACAGTGGGGGAGGCAGGGTGGAAACACACATCAGGAACAACACATGGTTTGGCATGTTTCTAGTCAATTTGACAGAAACTCAGATGAAAATATTCTACAGAATGTACCTGACTCAAATGTTCACACCAAACGAGATCAAGAATTCCCTGGGTAGTTGACCCAATTTGAAATTAGAAGTTTTCACAGCTTAGTGTATCCACATTGCCTGGCATCCTACCCTTTCAAACATAAATTCTAAATTTAGTGACCAGGAATTTTAAAAGTTCAGAAAAAAAGTATAAGAATGACCACATGAATAGGAACTCTACAAGGGAGGAAATATTAAGAGGGCAGGTGATATATCAGAAGTGAAATTCTAAGTAAGTAATTAAAAATTATGCCCATGGAGAAGAAAATGCTGATATGCTTAAGGCAATTTATAAATCTGGGCTAAGAACTCTTAGGTACTTGAATATTTACCAAGCAAAAACATAAAAGAGAGAAGTTACTAGGGATAAATTACAATTGAGAAAACTACTGAAAAAACTAAGCACAAAACTGAGAATTTTGAGAAACGATAAAAACATTTCATTCATTCAACAACTATTTATACTCTGAGTAAGAACCAAAGAGATGAGATACATAATTGATTTGTATAATATAAGAGCTGGGATTCAAAGTGTAGAATAAACTACTCATCTTATACATTATTTTCATTTTCTGTATCAAAGAGGATAATTTTCAAACTCAAGTGAATTCATTTAGTTAAAACTGAAGCCTCAAATTAGTGAAAAAATAGCAAAGGACATTAGCTTTTCAATGTGTTACAATGTCTAGCCTGGTGAATTGGTTTATAGGGACTTGAACAAACTTGCAGAAGACAAACCAAGTCTCCACTGGTAATTTTTGTAATTTATGAGAAGTAGGAGAACTAAAAGAGAATAATACATTATTTTTATTTTGAAAGTGATTTCGAAGAGTGCAGAGTGGGGATTTCAACTTTGAGGGAGTGGTAAACTTAGGTGGAGTACTTGCAATATTTTAGAATACTAACTTAAGAATAGTTCACATCTTGAGAAATTTAAGGATTTAACTTCAGTTTGATTTATTGGAAGTTTTCTAGGAGAACCTGGAAAACTGTGTGTAGGAAGTGGCAATCACTAGATAACTTCTCAGATTCATGATTTTGGGAGGGAGTTAAGATGTGGAAAAGATGTGGAATAGTAATTAATAGGAGGAATAGACTAACTTTAAATAAACTGAGATGGGATTATTCAAATAAACACATTTTTGATGAGCAAAAATAAAATGAATCTGTTTGAAATTTTCATGCCTTTCTATCTATTAAATACTTGGGACTCACTGTTGCCACTTTCCTATCTTAACTAGATTTTCTATACCAGTGCGCAAGGCATCATGACTGTAAACCAAGATTAGGAACAAGAAAACTGTGCAGTGGGGCTGATCCAAGACTGGGAAATGGCATGGTCATAGAGACTGAAATATGTTGGTGATGACATGAAGAAACTAACCATAGAATCCAAGCTCTACAGAAAGTCATGTAGAGCAGAGGTATAGCTCATAGAGTGAGGCAGCATTCATTTGTTTATTCAGCATAAGTAAAATGAGAGCCTGCTACATGTTAGAAGTTGTCCTAACTCTAGAGTACTGTGATGGTCAGTTTTATGTGCAAACTTGACTAGGCTATAGTCCCAGTTATTCAATCAAACAATGATCTAGGTGTTACTGTGAAGGTTTTTTTGTAACCTCCTTTAGTAACTGATTATTAAAGTTTATAATCAGTTGACTCTAAGCAAAGGCAATTATCCTTGATAATCTAGGTGGGCCTGATTCAATCAGTTGAAGAAGTAAACAAGAGTAAACAAGAGGCATTCCTGAAGAATAAATTCTGCCTGGGGACTGCAGCTTCAGACTGTGCTTGAGAGTTTCATCCTGCCCTTCCTGAAAGCCTGCCTTATGGATTTTGGATTGACATAGCCAGCTCCCATAATTGCATAAAATAGTTCCTTACAGTAAATATCTTACTGTATATATAGCCTGTTATTCTGTTTCGCTGGTGGAAGCTTAACTGATACAGATTTTGGTACCAAGAAGTGTAGTGATGTAGTAACAAATAAAGTAAATATGTGGAAGAGGCTTTGGAGTTGGGTAGTGGGTCGGAGGTCGAAAAATTTTGAGACATGATAGAAAACCTAGATTGACTTAAATAAACGGCTGGGAGAAATATAGATGTTTAAAGGTACTTCTGGTAAACCTCAGAAGGGAATGAGAAAAATGTTACTGGAAACTGGAGGAAAGGCAATTCTTGTTATATAACAATAGTAAATGTAGCTGAATTATGGCCTATAGTTGTGTGGAAAGCAGAACTTGTAAACGATGAACTTGGATATTTAGCTGATGAGATTTCAAGCAACTTGTTGCTTGAAACAAGATGCAACTTGTTTTCTTCTTTTTGCTTGTAGTAAAATATGAGTGGAAAGAGGTAAATTGAGAAAATAACTATTAAACAAAAAGGAACCAGTACTTGATAACTGGGGATATTCTCAGCTCAACCAGATTGCAAAAAGATGCTAAAATTAGGAGATTCACTGTTAGGTAAGTGTGTTCTGGAGAGAAGGACTAAAGTGTGGCTGGACAACTTTTTGCTGGTGGTGAAGAGGTTATGCATGTGACTCATGGATCTCCTTTGCCATCTCAGCAGAAGGGGGAATAGAAATGAGATTACACAGGAAAGGTATTTGGAGAACACTTTTGTCTAATGGAGTAAATCCTCATGACATACACCAGAGAGCCACAACAGTTTTAAAGAAAGTTATACCAGCAAAAAACTGTCAACGTGCATTGACAGTGAAACAGGCAGGACAAAATGAAAGAAGGTTGTCAGACTCCCCAAATTCTAGAAGCAGGAAAGAGGATGATAAAATTACTCAAATTCAAACATGTGTCACCGCTCAAGAAAAGGAAATGTAACTCCAAAACTAGAGCCTTGATTCTAGAGGCCAGAGCCATGTGCGTAGAGGCTAGAGCAATGGACACAGAGACTGGAACCACATGCCCAAAGGGTGGAGCCATAGACACAGAAGCCGGAGCCTCTAATCCTCAAAGGACTATTCCCAGGCCTTGCAACCTAATCTCATTTGTCCTGCCGGATTTCAAAACTGTGTGAAACCAGTGACCTTTTTCTTCCTTCCATTTTCTCCCTTTTGGGATGGAAATTTCTATAACTATTAGATTATGTCTACCCCACCCTTACATTTTGGGAACAGATAACTTGTTTTCTAGTTTCCCAGGTCCAGAGATGGAGAAGGATTTTGCCTCAAGATAGATCATACCTAGAGTCTTATATATTCCTGATTTAGATAATTTAGGGGATGAGATTTGAGTTGATGTTATATGGGTTGAGACTTTTGGAAATGTTGGGATGTTGTGAGTGTGTTTTGTGTGTGGGATAGACATGAAACTTTGGGGGTCATAGTAGACTGTAGTGAATTGAATAGTGGTTCCCAAAAACCACTATTTTTTTTTAAGTTATTGGCAGGTGTGATTAAGTTAAGAATTTTGAGATGAGGAGATTATCCTGGATTGGACCCTAAGCCCCATCACATGTATCCTTATAAGAGGGAGATAGAGATTTGGCACAAACAGAATAGGAGAAGGCAAGGTGACTAAGAAATTGCAGTGAAGTGGCTACAAGGCAAGAAATATTGACAACCATCAGAGACTGGAAGAGGCAAGAAACATACATATTCTCCCCTTAAGCCTCCAGAGGAAGTGAAGCCCTACCAACACTTTGATTTTGACCTAGTGATACTAATTTTGGACTTCTGGCCTTCAGAACTGTGAAAAAACAACTTTCTGTTGCTTTAAGCCACTAAGTTTTTGATCATTTGTTAAAGAAGCCACAGGAAACTAACACAGGTACAAGAAGAGTAGGATGTGGATTCTTCCACAGAGATGAGCAGTATCATGGGGGCCAGAGGTATGTCAAGAGTAACTACAACCCCTTGAAATAACTGTGGGTGCACAAAAAAGGAAAGACTGGTTTCTCCTCGAGTCAAGTGCATATCACAAAATTTTTCAGCTGTAATTGCAGGTTAAATGCATCTTATCCAGATAAATAAGAGAAAGACGTTTATTAAACTGGCAGGAATGGGAAGTAAAAAGGTGCAGGGGCAATGAAAGAGTAAGAGGTGTTTAAAAAAGAGGGGAATCCTGTTTGACTGCAATATGGGATGAATGAAAGAAAAGCTAGCAGTGAAGTGACGAGGTAATCTGGGGCCTTGTTGTGATGGACTTTTATATGGTACTGAAAATTTTGGACTTATTCATATAAGAAATGGGAAACTCTCAAGATATTTAATGCAATAAGTCAATAGGGTTCATGAACTATGGTTTTTAATATATGCTTTAATGTTTTCACCCTAGAAGCTATGTAGAAAAGAAACTAGGATGGGGTCAGACAAAGATGAGATCAGTCTCACCCCAACATCTCAGGTGAGATAATATGACAAAAGTGACAGAAAAGAGGAGATGAATTTAGAGTTATTTTTGAGATCAAATTGCCAGGACTTGCTGACCAAATAAATGTCAAGAATGAGGATGAATCCTTGTGGGGTTTTTGTTGTTGTTGTTGCTTTTGTTTTCTGCAACAGATGAATGGATGCCAATGCTATTAACCGAAAACAGAATAATAGGGGGAACTTGTGGGGCTGTTGACACAATTCATTCATTCACTTAATAAATATTTACTGTCCACCTACTTTGTCCAAGCTCTGGGCTAATGATGTTCAGTTTGGGGTGATTCCAGGACCTTAAGAAGGTCACGCAGTACAAAAAGGGTGAGGAAGGGAACAAGTCACTCCGGGAGGGTTTAGTGTTTTATATTTGTTTGTTTTATTTTGTTTGCTTTTTTGTGTGGGTTGACAGGGTGGAAAGGAGAGATAGTAGGTGAAGAGGTTGTAGTTTAGACAGAGGACGTAGTAAATGTGGAAGGGAAGTATATGAAGAGTTGTTAAAACGAGGGGTAAATCAGCTGTCAAGAAGAAAGTCTGTCTCCTGGAGCACAAATGAAACTGGATAACATTTTAATGATTGATTGACGTTGAAATGTTTTGGCTTTAAATATAAATGACATACCATATGCAATTCCTCCCCTAGACGCGTTTTTTGGAGACTTTATCACTGTATAACAATGTATAATAACAATAAATAATAAATAAATAAATAAACAATGGTTTATTGACATGTGCAGTCCAATACGTTTACAGGATATTGAGGCACACTCAGTATCTATCACACTTCATTAAAATTCCAGGCTCAAACTTAACCTTGAAGTTTAACGAAACTGCATTTCTAATTTAGTAATTCTTACACAGGACAAACCTTGATATCTTTATGTACACTGAGATACTTATTACATTTATGTGCTGTCCAAACACATTTTTTAAAATTTATTTTATTTTATTTATTTTTGGCTGTGTTGGATCTTCGTTGCTGCGCGTGGGTTTTCTCTAGTTGTGAAGAGCGGGGTCTACTCTTCGTTGCGGTGCCCGGGCTTCTTATTGTGGTGGCTTCTCTTGTTGCAGAGCATGGGCTCTAGGGCACGTGGGCTTCAGTAGTTGTGGCATGCAGGCTCTGTAGTTGTGGCTCGCGGGCTCTAGAGGGCAGGCTCAGTAGTGGCGCACGGGCTTAGTTGCTCCGCATCATGTGGGATCTTCCCGGACCAGGGCTCAAACCCATGTCCCCTGCATGGGCAGGCGGATTCTTAACCACTGCATCACCAGGGAAGCCCCCAAACACATTTTTTTAAAAATCAGCTGCATAGCACAGGAAGATCAGCTCAGTGCTTTGTGACCACCTAGAGGGGTGGGATAGGGAGGGTAGGAGGGAGACGCAAGAGGGAGGGGATATGGGGATATATGTATAGGTATAGCTGATTCAATTTGTTATACAGCAGAAACTAACACAACAATGTAAAGCAATTATACTCCAATAAAGATGTTAAAATATATATATATAAGTTTAGGAAATAAGGCAGAATATTTCTCTTTCTATCCCCACCCATGATGCAATTGTACAGGATTACAAAAAGGCAGTATACTATAAACAATGAATATTTTTCTTTTTTGCATGAAAGCCATCATCATTTTTAGTCCATGGGCATGGTGATTCTTTTATATCAATTATCTATAAATGTCCAGTACATCACAGATCAATGAAAGAAATGACCACATGCAAACACCTCATATGTGTGATGTCTTGGTTCAAAAGAAGATAAACTGAAATAATGAATAAGCTTTCTGTAGCAAGAATTATGTATATGGTATTTGGCGTCCTTCTTGCTCTGTGAATGGTTTATTTTCATGGATGTAAAAATGGTCCCATCCTGATCCTGAGCAGAGTTTAAATTTCAGCATATCCTCCATGGGGATACTCCATAGAAAGTCTATTCTGTAATTCTGAGGCAGAGCAATTTCTAATTATTAAAGGCCTCCAAAATACCTGGTACTATATAAAAATGACTTCTACTCCACCCAACATTGCTAAAAGGGAAATGTTATTGTAATAGATATGGAAACTGGTAATTTTCTTATTTTAATAGATGAGAAAAATATTATTTTGGACATTCTAACAGATGGGGAAATTTACCTGGCAGGTTGAGATTCAAACCAAACATGTGATTCTTCAACCCCAAGGCCAAGCTATTCCTAGCACAGCAAGCTACCTCATAAACAGGTTACTTCAAATCCCTAAATAATCAAAACACTTATATTTTTGGTGGGTTTCACCCAGATCTAGTCCTTTAGGAAAAATATCAATACAATTATTCTATTATAATCAAACTTTAGCATACTTAGTCTGACTTTAGTTGATTTAAATGATAAGTAAAGGTGAACATGCTTACTTCAACTAGAAGTGCCACAACTTTGGAATTCGTAATGCATTTATTTATTTTTAGCCAAGATATACAATTTACCATAAAATTTAAGCTAAACAAAAACTCATTTTAGATACATTTTAAAATCATTTAAAAATGATTTTTGTTGTTCTTTAAGCATGCAAGATAGGCCACATGTATTTACATTCTATTCTATACCTTCACAAGAACACACTGAAATGAAATGATTAACCAATTTATTCTCCTACTTTCCTAGGCCACCCTGTCTCATATTCTCTTCTCTCCTCAAATCTCCAACATCTCCCTCTCTTTCTTCACTCTCAGCCAACAACTTTGCTTCCTATGTATTGAGAAAATAGGACTTTCACAAACTGCTGAGTTCACCTAAGATTTTGTTTAACTCTGTTGGGTGCATGTAGGGAGAAGAAATGGATGGGAGGGCTATGTAGGAGATCAATCTCTAGCCACTGTAAGAAGTTATTGGATGATGAGTCAAACCATAATGGAAAAGAATATGAAAAAGAATACACACACACACACACACACACACACACACACACACATATATATGTATGTATATGTGTAACTGAATCACTTTGAGATACATCTGAAATTAACACAACATTGTAAATCAACTACACTTCAAGTTAAAAATAATTAAGAAGAACATTATTAACATACCACCTAGAAATATGGAAGTAAATATCAAAAGAAACAGCTAAACATTTTGAAATAGTTGCTTCTAGGGAGTAGAACTATTGGGTCTGGAGGCATAAGAATATTATTTTTTATCTCTAAGCTTTTTAGCATTTAAAAAAATCTATATGATAAAAATACAATTGATAAAATTACAAAATTAAAGGCTGGAATAAAATACACAAAATTATAAATGCCTTATATTAAGATGTTCTGGGTAATAATTTTATCATGTATTTCTCAACATTTTAAAATGTTACATAATTCATATAGTTTACCAATAAACCTTCAGGAAGAATAATTGTTTGTATTTTATTCTATTTTAGAAAACTTTTTAAGTGTTCTCTAAAAGAAATAACTTAGTAGTA
Organism: Balaenoptera physalus; assembly: GCF_965194825.1. Taxonomy (NCBI): domain Eukaryota; kingdom Metazoa; phylum Chordata; class Mammalia; order Artiodactyla; family Balaenopteridae; genus Balaenoptera; species Balaenoptera physalus. The sequence goes on along the minus strand of NC_138891.1, from coordinate 128,310,773 downwards.
TGGAGAAGAGGGAGTACATACATTTCTATGTTTGTACATGTTAAAACTTACTACTGTAGACAGTACAAGAGATCACTCTCTGCTGGGCCCATTATTAGACTCAACACATGATGAGAGGGATTGAAATGTTTTCCAGGACTAGAGGAGCCGCTGGTTTTATCAGTAAATTTAAAATGCCAAAAAAAGTACTATACATCTCAAGGAGGATTGTCAGCACGGAAAAGTGGGTGAGTTAGGGACATGAAAGACCCAGTTTCTTATCTGCAAAGTTAATGATACAATTTTAGACCATGAAAATTCACCAAGCCTTGTTTTCTCTGAGGCTCTTTTCATAGACAGCAAGCTGATCTCAGAAGACAGTCCATTCACACCTCTGAATCATAAACCATCAGAATCACCAACAAGAGCTATCCTTGATAAGGACAACCACAAGGTACAAGGAAATGGCTAGATTTCTCAATCTCTGATCTTAGGTTAACTTCACACTATCTATATCCAAAAATCAAAAATGAAGATGAAATTTCTCTTACTTTGTTTTCTACTCTGTTTTTTTCCTAGACCAATATAAGACAGTCCTTTAATTTATAGCTCATCACTTGGGCTATAAATTAAATGATTCCATTTAACTTTGGTTTTCCTTCAGATACAATGTTAATAAGGGGATATTTCTTAATCAACAAACTGATGCTCAATTTTTTTGAAAATTATCCATTTCTCTATTAAAAGTAATTACTTGTCATTAAATCATAAAAGTATGCAGTGAACAGTATAGTATTAACAGTGTATAGAGTCAGTATATGTGAACAATACAGTAACTAGACTCACAAAAATACTTAGTCTCTGCTGAGGATATAACTGGTAGAAATATTTTAAGGGTAAAAGTGAACAACTTAGGTCCTCCTGAGGAGGGAAAATATATGTACAATAAGTAAATGAGATTTAGAGTCAGGAAACTTGGATTTGTTCCAGCTCTGCCATGTACCAGCTCTGGCTTTGTCCAAGTTACACATCATTTTCAAACCTTAATACACCTATAAGTAAATACAATTTATAGTGTCCTTGTCATAGATTTCTCGATTAATTACACTCATCTAGCCAAAGTGACTACTATAGTGACTGTCCTGTAGTAAGTGCTCAGTAAATATTTGGTACTGGTATCAATTGATACCAAATGAAGGAACGTGTACTCGAAGGTAGAGAGAAAAGTTTTACATACTGGATCCTACATTATTGTCACTGATTACTGACAGAGTGTTTGAGACCAAGAGCAAAAGAGAACCCAGGCAGAGGGAGCTGTAGAGGCTATCAGGAGGCCATCTGAGGTCGAGGACCCAGGCCATAAGGTCTTACGTATTGATGCAGGTCAGAAAGCAGACAGTGCCAATGATGTAGCTGTGTGCAGCCTTCTGCCAGGGCTCTGAGTAACTGGCAGAGTGCTGAGCATGTGACTCATTATAAGTCAAATTGCTGTAAGTGAGAAACCACCTGTAGTTAAGACAAGTGCTTCATTGAAAGTATTAGGGCAAGAGAAAACTTAGGGAAAGAGTGATCTCTTTGATGCAAAATAGCCCTCAGCTCTGCCCTGTAGTACTTTCTAGGAATTCTCGCACCACACCCCTGTCTGGTCAAAGCATCTCTTCTAAGCTTCCTCTTTAGAGGAAACTGGATTCTGGGACCTGGGGCTCCCTATGGTGACTCTATACCTAGGCTCTTCTTCTTTACAACATTGTGGATGACTCTAAAAAATTAAAAACGGAGTTATTTCCCCTTAGCTTCATGTATGAACCATACTAGAAATCCCTGTCCTACCTACTTAGTCTGAGTTCTGTCCCATGGATAGGCACTCAAACTTTAATTCGGTTTCCTCAATAAAAACACTATTACCATTCACAAAATCTGTTTATTTTGTCTTTCCCTTCAGCTTGGCCAGGGCAACTTTCTCTTTTTAACATTAAAGTTAAATCCTGTTTGGATATTGCCACACATTTCTTGACCATTTTCTGTCTCCTATCGCTTCACTGTTAAAGCTTTACAAGCTCACTATTTCTACCTGTCCCTCCAATTGAGCCTGAATCAGCCTTCATCTTCTTCTTTTTTTTTTTCTATATTGACATTTATGTTTCACTAAAAAGCCTTTCTAGGCTTTTTTACAACTCCCCTTTCTTTCTTTTCCTTTCTATGCTCTTAGCAACATTAGTCCCTCCACTTTCTCAATGTGTTTTTCTAATGGTTACACTGAGGTTATAGGTTTTTGGGAGAAAGACTACAGAGATGAAAGACAAAGTATCATTCTCATCACATCATATCAAGGATACTTACTATCAACATTACTTATCACTGGGATTATTGACTTGGATCACCTGGCACGGTAGAGTTTGTAGGCATTCTCTCCCCTTTCCATATTCTACTCATTGGACACAAATCACTAAGTGTAACCCATACTCAAGGGGCTGGAGAGCTAAGCTCCATCTACGTAAGGGGCACTGTATTGACATATTGTGTGGGAAATTTGTCTCTTTTTTTACTTTTTCAATAGTATATTTGTATCCACATGATTTCATGGATATTCATTATACACTCTGGGTTATAATCCAATAATACTTCATTTATTTTGTTGCTGAAATTGTCCCATCTTTAGTCACTTGAGAGCTCTTTCAGTTTGGCTCCTTTATGAAAGCTCGTAATAAACTCCACCATTTTTATTATTTTAGATAAATGCTTTAAGAAAAAGCATACAAAATGTGCTGTTTTTGCCACTATGTCAAAATTCAGTATATTAATCAACATATTATGTCAATTTTGCATTTATCATTTTATCTTGTATTCTATGCTTCTCCTCTGTGCTGACCTTTCTTCTTGCTAATTTTTATACTTTAACCGTTCCTATATAGGGGCCTATTGGATGATGGCAAAATTTCATAGTCTTGGAAAAAATTTTCTGATCTCCATTTTGCCCTCATTCTTGGAAAATAATATGGCTGGGTATAAAATTCTAGGCTTACAATGTTTTCCCTTCAGTCTTTTTAAGATCTTAACCCACTGTTTTCTGTTACCTATTTTTTGCTGACCAAAAGTCTGCTAAATATTTATCTGGGTTTCCCCTCACTCTGGTAACCTTTACTATATAATCCTTTATGTTAGGAAGATTCAGAGCAATAAGTTAAATAGAAATTATTTTTATTAATTCATTTTGATACTCAGAGTAAACTTTTGATCTAATGAATTCTGGAAACATCAAATATTTTCCCTTTATATACTTCTTCTCAACCATCCTCTCTGTTCACTGAGTCTGTTGGATCCTTCCTGATTAATACCCACATCTTTTGCCTGCTCTTTTGTCTCTATATGATGTTACTATGGTCTGAATGAATGTGTCCTCCCAAAATTCATGTATTGAAGTCTAATGCCCAATGTGATGGCATTAGGAGGTGGGGCCTTTGGGAGTGGTTTAGGTCATTAAGGTGAAACCCTAATGAATTGGTTTAGTGTTCTTATAAGAGACCCCACAGGGCTCCCTTGCACCTTGTGTGAATATAATAAGAAGTCTGTGGCCCATCTGACCACAGACTGAGCAGCAAAAAGAAAAAAAAAAAAAGTCAGTGAATATTTTCCAATATATCATTAAAATTTAACATTTAGAAAGATATTTATTTAACAAGCTTCTATCTAGAGCTTAGGAAGGAACAGGGTTTTTTTTTACCTTTTTTTAAAGTAAGCCACTTCATATGGTAGAGTAAAGCGTAGTGGTTAGAACTACAAAATTTGGAATAAAATAAACTCAGTTCAAAAAAACTCTGCCACTTTACTAGCTATGTGTGACCTTCAGAATGTTACTTAATGTGACTGAGTCTTTCTTGGGCTCACTTGACCATGCCGGACCCTGATTTTAAACACACAGCCTCCAGAATTGTGAGAAATGAATGTTTGTTGTTTATAAGCCACTCAGTTTTTGGTATTCTATAAAGCCACCTGAACAAACTAAGACAGATGCACCTTGATGAATTCAATACCTTCTTCCAAATTACTATCTTCAACTGTATGCAGAGTTTATGGATGTATTTTGTGTGTGTATATATATATATATATATATATATTTTTTTTTTTTTTTTCTGTATATTATGATGTTTTGACATCTTAAAAAAACCTTTCTGGCTGGGGAGAGACTACACCTCCCAGGGCTAGCAGATTCTTAGAGGCAGAAGGTGATTCAGGGATTCAGCTGGGGAACATACCGTTGATATGCAAACCAACCAATGCAAAGCCACACCTCCTCTATCATGTGGCCCTCATACAACAGAAGATCCTCTATCTGGTCTTTGTACTACAGTTGACAATTCCCTCTGCTTAATCATCCCAGGGAACCAAAGCCAGGCAACTGAAGCCCACACCTATAGCTCAAAGCCCACTGAAATTACGCAAACTAGATATTCCTAAACTGTTGACCCTGCACTGCCTTGCCTCCTTCCAGTGAAAACCCAGAGAAAGGTCATAGCCTAGGCCTTCCCCAGCTCCTGTTTCTGCTTCCTGACTAAAACCTGGTGTTCCTCCAGTGGTCCTGTGATGCAAGTTGTGCCTGTCATTTCTAAGGAACTATGAGTAAATTAAACTTTTTTTTCCAATGGCATTGCCCTTCTGTGTTGTCATTCAGTCATATGTATAAATGAAGACCTAGGCCCAGAACAATGAAAGTAATTAAAATAGTTTTATACTTTAAAAATACATTTTTTATTTTCAAGATTTCTGATTTCTAAAAATATATTACCTATGTTAGCATGTAATAGTTTTATTATTATTACAAATGAATCAACAAATATTTATTTTTTCCAATTCTATTTTCTATTATGGTAACTATCAGTAGATATAATCATACACTGAGAACCCCACATAAATCAAAGTTTGGGGGGTTCTCAATCATTTTTAAAGGGACAGAGGGACCCCCAAATTTTTGAGATTCACTGCTTTCTAGAGGATGGAAATTTTTTTTCCCTTGTTTCAACAAAAACATGAAGAAAAAGAAAGTATAGACAAAGTATTCTACTCTATAGATATGCCAAGAAAACATTCAGAAGACACTCATTTTAAAATGCCATCTTAGCACAAAGTACTTGTGGATATTTTTGAAAGAAAAAAATAAAAGAATTTGACCATGCTTTATACTGTTTTTAATGGAACGTCAATAAACATTAAGAAAGTTCTTATTCAAGTCCCTTAATGTTGGGAAATGACAGAACAGGAAAACAAGTGAGTCTTAATCCCAAAATATGCTACTCTGCCACAAAAGTAGATGAGTCAGTTTATCCTTGGCCTCCTTAAATCCTTGTGTTTTCCTACCCATCTCATGGACGAATGAATATTTAGGAAGAAATTTCCTCTATTGAACATGCTCTTTCTCCACTATGAGTTTCTCCACTTCAAGAGAACACTTCTGGGGCAATGAGTCAAATAATGCATTTGTTGAGTTCACATGTGTCGAAAAATAAAATGCTTCGGGAAGTTTCAAACCAACATTTACTCTAGTCATGCTTAGTCCAATTGCCACTGTCTTGCCCTCACCATTTGTAGCTCTGTTTGCGTTTTTGACTTTCTCTTCAACCTTATTTTAATGGAGACCCACAGTTGTGTGCTTTTTGTACCTAATACATTTCGCCATCTTGCAGCTTTTTTCCAAATGTTTATCTCACTGGTGAGTAAACTGCATTGCATAAACCACTTGGAGTCACCGTCCCAACTATTTCCTTTTCTTATACCTCTGGGCAACATAAGTGAAATTGTTTACATGGTAGATCTGATCCTTTACTGAATTCCCTTTTCAAATCTATCCATTTTATTTTCTGTCTTAAAGCACAACTGCTTTACACTTTGTATTCTCTTCACTTCTATCACCAATAACAATAGTGACCTCCTTTGAAGAAACGTCTGTTTTAAATAACAGACAATAAATGTCTGTTTTCAGTTTTTTAATTTTTTTTTATTTTGGGGTCAAAACATTTGGCTCAGGAATTAATTTTCTCACATCCTGAAGGATAGAAGTCCAAAATTAGTGTCAGCTGGGTCACATGCTCTCTAAAAGCACTAGGGAAGAATCCTTTCTTGTCTCTTCCTAGCTTCTGGTAGTCGTCCACAATCCTTGGCTTTCCTTGGTTTATAGCTGCTGAATCAGTCCAATCTCTGCTCCATCTTCTCCATCTTCACGTGACCATCTTCCCTCTGTGTGTTTGTTCTTTTTGTATCTGTGTCTTATAAGGACACCAGTCACTGAATTTAGGACCCACCCTAACCCTGTATGACCTCATTTAACTAAATCTGCAACAGCCCAAATTCCAAATAAGGTCACATTCTGTGGATTTGGATGGCTTCTTTTAAAGAAACAAAAAGTTGTGGTTTTCGTTTTTTGTTTAATCTCTTTACCTTAGCTTTTTGTTGTGTGATAAGGACTTTTCAAAACAAAACAAACAAACAAAACCCAGAACCGAAATACCAGGCAACTACCTAGGCTGACCACATTCCAAATTATGAATTGCTGTGTACTATGTACCTAAGTTCTTCCAGGAACCACCAAGAAACTGGAAATGTGAATATTATGTCCACTAACCCTAAGGGTCCCATATATTATATCATGTGATGGGAAAGATAAGTGTCATTGAGTCTTCCCTCAAGTACCAACAACCTGTATCGTATTGTCACCATTTATATCCTCTTCTGGACATGGGGTTCTAGAAGTTTCTACTAGACTGAGTTATAGATGGTCATGATTACTTTCATAAGCTACAATTATTTCTCTTTTCCTTGAACTCAGATCAAGATTATAGAAAAGAAACAGAAACTAAATATGTTGTGCTTTATTTCTCCTCACTTAAACCCTGTGGGATTAAAGAAGATTAATTTAATTGAAATAAATTAAAGCAAATGTTTGTGGAGAGACTATAAGGTCTGATGTGCTAGGCTCTGGCGGTATGTGTAGATGGGGGTGATGGTCCCTATACTCTACGATGGCAGTCTAGCACATTTGCTGTGCACCAGGCACTTCATACATATTTAAACTCAATCTTTATAAGAACCCAGGAAGGTAAGTGTTACAATCGTCAGTCTTTGGCACATGAAAAACTGGTGCAACAAAGGGTCTAAATGACTTCTAAATTACAAAGGATCACAGACAGTGCCTGGGCTGAGATAGAATCTTGGGCATTTCGGCTTCTTGCTGCTGTTTTGGAGGGATGTGCTCAGCCATACAGCAAGTTGGCACATAGTAAATCTTCTGCTACTCCCGTGCCTCACGGTTTAGTAGAAGAATTTTCTTATGATGTTTGGCTCTGGTGGTTTCCTCTAATTACCAAAGCCCCGTGATGAGTATCTTTCCACACTGCGGGGTCAGCACAGAGAGGGGGCAGGGAGCCAAACATCTCTTCAGAGCACACATCAGAGGGATGTTAGGTGTCCTTATGTTTCAGAATTTCACAGACATTTGCAGTGTTTAATAGGATTAAACAGATTTAGAATCAAAGAAGTACAACTGAAGTCTCAGTTTTAACTAATCATAAATGTGAAAATTTCTGCAATAAGTGAATCAACCCAGATAAAAAGTGTTGAAAATTTTGATACAGATCATCTTGAGACACATCAGCGACATGAAACAGAATAACAGGAAATATAATGATAGACTGTGTGATGTATTTATTAGTATAAGTTTGACAGCTAACATCAGACAAATATACTAATATTGAGTGTTCATTCCTATAATCCGTGATTCAAAAAATATTTAGACTGTCTACCATATGCAAAGCATTGTGTTTAGGCCTACATATAGTGTAGCAAGCAAAACAGGAGTGTGTTCATTCAGATTATTTCTATTTTAGGTGACAGAATTTCTAATTAAGCTAGCATAAACAAAAGTAAAGATCTTATTGACATTGTGAATTTAAGGTTTCTAATGTTACTGTCTTCTTTTTTTTTTTCTCCCTCTTTCTTATTTTCTCCCTCTTGTTCTCTTTCTCACCACTGCTTGGCTTCATTCTTAATCTTTTTCCATTGGTGGCATCTCTAAGATAAATGGCAATCATCAGAGACTGACTAAATGTTGTTTTCACTCCCTTTCTTCTTGGGTTCACACCTGCATCCCTCAGCCTTACATCTGGGTTGGTCCCTAAGGCTAGTTATGCCAATGGACTGTTAAGAGAAATGAAGTATGCCACTGTTGGAAGAGGCAAATAAGAGAGAATGACTTATCTACCCTCTCTTTCTTCCCTTTCTAAGTCAGCCTCAGAGGCAACAGGTGAAGAACGGGGTAGGATCACACGATGAAACAAGGTTGAATTCTTGATTGACTGCATGGAGCAGCCTCCCAACTGCCATCAACCTACAAAGAACTGTGATATCGAAGGAGAAAATACGATTACGTAAAAACACTGAGAATTTGAGGGTGTTTATTATACCAGTTAGAATAAACTTCAATTGTGTGAGACCACTGAGAATTTGTGGGTGTTTTACAGCAGTTAGATTTCTGTTTTTAGTACATGGTCCTTACATCTTTTGATCATGGAAAGAAAAGTACATTTGCCTAATGACCTGGGCAAATGTCCCAAGTGAGAAAACAATGGGCAGAGCTCTTTCTGGGACCAATTTCTATGGCCAGGTCTATGGGGAGCTCTGAGCTGCCAGGTTTGGTGTCAAGTGCCCAGACCTGTGGGAAGGGGACAGAAATGGGATCAGCTTTACTCAAACATGTGGATTAGGGTTCCCTGAAAAGGTGTGGATTTATTATTAGAGAAAGAATGGTTAAGAAAGGTGACAGACAAATATCAAAAAACACATGCACAAATACTTTTAAAAAATAGTTAACATAGATGTTTTGTATAGTTACCATGTATCTATTCATGCCTCCCATTTGCAAGTTACCAAGCTAGAAACTGGAGTTACAAGGTGATAAAGATAAGCATCGGTCCTGTTTTCATGGCGCATGCATTCTAGTGGAAAAGACAGGCATAAAGAAAGGGAGAGGGAGGGAGGGAAAAAGAGAAAGAAGGAAGAGAAAGAGGCCAAGAATAATTCTGATACATGGAGTTATCTTGGGCATGCAAAAAGTTTACTTGTGTAGGAGGAACCCAACCATTAAACTTGTCAATGATCAAAGCAAAACATTATTTTGCATTTTTTGGAGAATAAATTGTTTGGCTGAAAGCTAGCAGAGAGTCCAGTTGGGATAGTTTACCCTTTAATCCTCTGACTACTAATTTTTTTTAAATTATTTTTAGATTTTCTGAAAATTCTGTAGAATTTAGCTGTGAAACATATGTGAGAGACTTTCTTTATGTCATACTTTATGTCATACTTGATAGTTTCCTGCCTTATTTAGTTTCAACCTGCATCATTTTCTTCAACCCACTTTTCTAAAATAAATCTCATGAGCAAGTAGGTGAATAAAATACTGACCGATTTGATTACTGCTTTGGTAGAAATAAATAAAGATCTGAGATGCAGAAAAACAGGCTAGAGATTATATAGTTCAGTGTAAATATGTGTTTAGTAATTCACAACCAGCTACTGGTAATTAATTCTAAAGTCATGAGTCAAAAGAGCTCTTTCAGGTATAATTCAACGTCAGCCCGAACTGACGTGGACTCTCGAGGTCTGATAATGACTGTGGGCAGATCTGGTGAGGACTCCTTTGAGAAGATGATTTTGAATGTAGGTCTGAGTTTCACGAGTGACAGCACCGCAACCTCATTCTTTCCTACCCAGCTCTGTTCTCAATAGAATGTGACGCCCCAAATGCCTGAAGGACAAGGGGAATCTTGCTTCATCACGTATATAGACTGGAAAGGGTGTAGATGGCTTGAAAGAGGATCCCGAAATGAGAAAAATGAAGGAGCAAAAGTAAGAGTCTGGCTTTGGGGACAAATACAGAAAAATGTGGGCAAAGATTAGTTCCCTCAACTATAACTCAATCAAATTCTATTTCCTCTTCTCTTCCTGCTGCCTCAAGCCCATCTAGTCATATTCTTAAAGATGAGAGGTAACAACCTCGTTGGGACCCTGGGTCACGTCAGTAGAGGTGAAAGGGGAGTTTCCAACAGGTTCAGGATGGGCTAACGGGAAGGAGAAAAGAGGGAGAGTTGATGGTGATTGTCATGAATGGGCTCCTTCCTGGAACTGAGAATAAAATCTTTAGTCAGTAAGTCAGTAAGTAATAGCGGCATTGTTACTTCCTGTTTCCGCCATGATTTGGGGCTTGGGAAGAGGGGTATAGGAAGAGGGACACCTGTGAAGTAAAATAAGGGAACACTGCAAGCTTTTTACCTGCACCCCCATCCTCATGTAGGATCATAACCAGGGTAACTGCTCCTTCCACCTGCTAGTTCCTGTCTAAGTGTGTGTTGGACGGGTATGTATTAGTCCATGGAGAGTCATGAAAAATGATACTCTGTATTTCTTTCTTAAACCACCTAAGCAACCAGCACATGGGTTTCCGGAAGGTAAGCTTATTGGTTAGGCAGCCACTGTCTTCATTCCTCACTAGCCAGGGGCGAGGCAGGCAGGAACCAGTTGATGTTTATCAGCTTTGTTTGGACTAACTTCCGCTTCTTACTTTACTGACCAGAATAAGGCAAATACTTTTAATAAGGAGAGATTCACTGGTTTCCAAGGAGACTGTGATATTGCAGAGGTTGAACAAAGTGTTGCTACCATGTAAACTTTACTTTAAAAAACAAACAAAGGGCTTCCCTGGTGGTGCAGTGGTTGAGAGTCTGCCTGCCAATGCAGGGGACACGGGTTCGAGCCCTGGTCTGGGAAGAGCCCACATGCCGCGGAGCAACAAAGCCCGTGAGCCACAACTACTGAGCCTGCGCGTCTGGAGCCTGTGCTCCGCAATAAGAGAGGCCGTGATAGTGAGAGGCCCGCACACCGCGATGAAGAGTGGCCCCCGCCTGCCGCAACTAGAGAAAGCCCTCGCACAGAAACGAAGACCCAACACAGCCAAAAATAAATAAATAAGTAAATTAATTTTTAAAAAACCCCAAAAACTAGTTGTAGGGCTATGGAACAACAATTCTTACCTGCTACAATTACAATGGCGACAACTACTCATTAAGCAATTTGAAATCTTTGCTTAAATTTGCCATCATGAAGGAAAAAATAAAAACCTCAAATGTTTCAAATTACTCTAGGCTGGAAATTCCTGATTTTCCATGTGTTTCCAGTAACGTTTGATTTTGAGATGATTTTTGGAAAATAAAGAAAAAAAAAAGAACTTGAGTAACTCATAAAAGAAAGTAATATGTGCATATTTGTGTGAGAAAAGCTAAAACAACGACGTTTCACAGCTGGTCAGCATAAAAACACTTGTCGGTTTTACTTTACAGATAGCACCTGTATGTCTTAAATAATACCATGTACATTACTCACTTGAAGACTTTTATACTGTATAAAATTTCTGCATATAAAAAAATGAAAATCTAGCTTTGCCCAAAATTTATTCTTTATAAAATTAAATAACACTGATTCTGAAGCATATGTTATCTGCCACAAGAGGTAGACCATTCTGTAATATGTCCTAAGCAGAGACCAGAGAAAATGGTTTTGAGTTTTATCAGAAATGTGGTATACTTCCCTAAAAAAAAAAAAAAATCTCTACAGTGAAGGTCTCAAGAAAGTTTTCTCTGCAGGGGGAAAGGAAGAGCTGGCATAGTCCCTCTCTTATTTTCTCAGGACGTTCTATCCCCTCGTCACATCAGTACAGCCTAGATGGGAAACCGAGTTAGGGCGAAGCGTGTGCACAGGTGCACATATGCTGCTGTGTGTTGTGTGTCTAATACGTGCGAGATCGTGCGTGTACACTGACGTGTACACCATTGTAGATTATAGGAGGAGCTGGAGAGGGAGGTAAAGGGTTAGGAAAAAAGAGAAGGATAGTTTAGGTAATAGTTTTACCTTCTAAAAATTTAGGATTCATATCAAAGGTAGCATACACTCCTTTCCCTATTCCCCAAGTGTAACCTTCGGTTTTCATTTCGTTTTTGTGTTAAGAACATTTAACATGAAATCCACCCTCAATAAATGTTTAAGCATACAGTACAGCAATGTTAACTATAGGCACGATGTTTTACAGCAGATCTCTAGATTTCATTCATCTCGCATAACTGAAACTTTATACGCTTGAAGAGCAACGCTCCATTTCCCCCTCCCCCTAGACCCTGGCAGCCAGCATTCTACACTCTGCTTTTATGAGTTTGACTGTTTTATGTGGACAACATGGATGAACCTGAAGGTCATTATGCGAAGTGAAATCGACCAGTCACAGAAGAACAAATCCTGCATGATTACACTTCTATGAGGTATCTAAAATAACCTTTGGTTTTGAAGCAAGTCTTCTGAGAACTGGAATTTGCAAAGTTGAGTGGCACTTGAGGAAAAGGCTGACCTAGAATCTTCAGAACATTCATATAGGGCCTCAAGCAGCAGTGGAGCTGCTTTCCTCCCCGCATCCAGCATCCTGCCACTCAGGGACATGATACTCAGGGACTTCAAAATACAGCAAGACCTAGGGTAGGGATCCTGATGTGGGAAAGGAAAACTATTACAGGGCTGACAGGCTGTCATTCTCCTACTTGGGAGGTAAGGAGCAGGTGTTTGACTGGAGGGGAATAGTTTATTGTCAGTTATTTCCTCACTTTTAGCATTAAAATCATAGATGGGGGAAGGGGAGGAAATGACACTTTAGCAAATGGAAATTTGAGAAAATACTACTTACAAGGATATACACATCCTCTGAAGTGAAGCTGTACTGGAAATACACAGCTCAAAGCACCTGCAGAAGTTGTTCTCTTGCTTTTTTCCCCTCTCTATTTGCATTTTCCAGTTTGCATTCCAAGTATCTCTTGGTACAGTTGGCTCCATCTCTGAACTGTCAGCATCTCTGAACATTAATCATGCCTTATTCATTTTTATATGTTTCCAGAGAACCTCCAGAGCACTTTGCAGTGGGCCCTCGACAGATATTTGTTACACTGGGTGGATTTTAAGAGAGGTTGTGGATTGCCCATCAAATCAGGGGGAAGGAATTTAGGTTGCAGGAGAGCTGGCCACTAGTGGACTTTTGACTCCCAGGCAACTCACTTTGGTCTCAACTCTTAGATAATCTCTAAGATAATTTCCAACTTGTAACATTCTGGAGTAGAAAGTCTCTCTTCCTTTGGGGAAATGTAAAATTACACATCAGGTGTGGTCATATACTCTAGAAATGCAGTGGAAACTTCTCATTAAATATGCACAAGTAACACTGTCACTTGGAATAATGAAATAATGAAGTAGCAAATTGTCCCCCTAAACATGATTCCTCATACATGTTCTTTTTCTTCTTTAAAAAGAAAAACACGGGCTACTTTTAGCCAGTGCAAAGTATATTACTGGACTGACAGACATTAATTTTTCTGGAACATTTGTGGAATATTCATCCTAATCCACAAGGGTAATATTTTTAAAGTGTTACCAAATGAACTTCCTAAAGTGCCCAAGTTACTTTCACAGGAAAAGAAAAAGGTTATATCCAACTAGAAATGTTCTGAATATGTAAGAATTTACTCATTGAATTTATAAGCTGTATTAGTTCCTGTCCTTGTGAATATGTGGTTATATTTATATTTAGTACTTGATAGTCACGTTTGGAGCTTTATCTGTATCTATCTTCTTCTTCAACATATTTCTAAAAATTTGAATAATCTACGTGAGTACAAATATCATTATGTAATTAAAACTGAAGGCATAAAATTCAGAGGCATGATTCATGTGAGAAATGCAGTGTTTCTGAGAGAGGAGAAAGATGTTCATTCACTAAGAAGAAAATTCATTTGGAATTTCTTTAGATGCTAAATATGAAATCTGTGAATTCAAATAATTATAATTAATTTACACCACTGCCATCTGCTTCTCTATCAAAATGATCCTTTGAGATTAACAGTGATGAAAGGGTTAAAATTAATGAATCCAAGTTGTTTTAGAGATGGTATTTCGTGACGAATATTGGGCTACTTTTTTCTGAAATTGGTAATAATAACAATAACAAATCCTATCTAAAGGCACAGGCAATGACCACTGAAGACAGAATGGCCGGCACAAACTTGAAGGCTACTGGGGGAACAGGAAGACTTCAGGAACTAGGTTCTCCTTTATTTCCTGATTCTGAATGTCTCTGGTTCCTCAAAATATTCAACTGGTAGTATTGGCCTTGGACAGCTGACCACTGAGAAACTGAGGGGTCGTGGAATTAAAAGGCAATGGCCTTCAGCAATAGAACTTCCTCCCAGATCTTGAGGTATTTCAGAATCCACTAGAAGTTATTGGGTGGTCCGGGAGCCCCAATGATCCCCAGTTCATTTATAAGTGAGAACTAACTCTCAAAACACGCTTCACCCCTCCTTCCAGATGACTCCAGAGGGTGCTCCAGGCACAGGGCAATGGGCATCGCTGCTGGGCAGTTCTGGGATTCCCGGGTTCATCGCTACTCGGAGGACCTCAAGCCAGTTCAGGACCCTCCCGATTCCCTGAAACAGTCATCAGATCTCTTAACAAAGATACAAAAAAACCACCAGCAGCCTGGAGTGCACAGAGGTGCCCCTGCTATCCTTGGCATGCATCTCTGTGAATTAAACAAAGGTAGAAAGACAGAAATGTGCTAACTATACAGCAGATTCAGTTTTCACTGATGTATTCATTAATTCGTCTTGGAATAACGGGGAAGGAAGGTGCTCTTGTTCCTACAGTAGACCTTCTAACCATTATCAGTAGTGGTTAGAAAGTCGGATTTTCCTTCTTTTCTACTAGAGTTGATAATTTGAGGAAAGAAAGAGGAGAGAGAAACCAAGTAGCAGTAGCAATACCACTCAGATACTAATAAACACCAACCTGCGCCCTTCCTCCCCCCAAAAGTCTTCTTTTTCACCTAAAGGAATTTCTGAGAATGATAGTAGGTCAGGGCCAAGGGTGGTGGTGGTTGTTTTAGGAGAAATAAATACATATATGGGTATTTATCATTTAAATATCATTTTAGACGAAAGAATAAGAGAAAAGTGTGGGCACATTTTTTTTTTTCCTAATCTTATGGGGAGAAAAAAAAAATGAGCGCAATTCCCTTCAAGAGTTAACTCTCCCCCCCTCCCGCCCTCGCCTTCTTAAAGCAAAGCAAAGGAAGTTCCAGTCATCCGGGATTAAGTGACAGATCGTGGGCGCGGATGAAAGGCGCGCTTGAGAAAGGGGGTAGCCCGCGGCTCGCACACAAAGACGCGGAGTTCCCAGGCCTCCCGCGGCCCTGCCCCGGGGACACCTCAGCCCTCGGGGCGCAGCGACGCGCCAGGAAGCGCTCGCGGCTCTCCGCTTGCCCGGCCACTCTGCTGGTGGCTGGGAAAAGTTAGTCACCCGAAGCCCGAACCTAGCGTGCGTCCAAAAGCGAGAGCGAAGAGTCTGAGGGATGCGGAGGGAGGAAACCGGTACCGGGAGAGCGGGGCGAGGGGGCGCACGGGAAGCTGAAAGCCCTTGGCTGATGGATGCGGTTGCAAGGTCTACGAGGCCAGAGCGCACCGGCGTGCACAGGGCAAAAACGTGCGTCAGGAACTTCCTACCGAGGGAAAGAAAAGCAGGAGAAAAGGGGGCAGAGAGAGACTTGAAACGTCTCAGTAACTTTAAAAACATACCAAAACACCCCGTCAGGAGATGAGGTAAGCCGAGGTTAGCCAACCCCGATTGGTTGTGAAATATCAGACAAACCCCAGCCGCTGTGGCTTTAAATGAGACCAAAGAGATCTGTTTTTCTTACTCAAATACTTTTCTCCCCCTCGCCCTTGCTCCCTCCCTCCCCCCAACCCCCGCCCTCCTTCCACCTCACCGGGTCCCTTCCTCCTCCGCGGTCGCCCTTTCCTCGATCACCCCCCAGGCCCGCCCTCCCCCATCTGATTAGGCGCGGACCAGGAAGGGTGGGAGTGGTGGGGGAAGCTCTCCCTTTAAGAGGCAGCTTGCAGTGACGAATTGTTGAAATTGCCATTGCAGGATGGCATGCCGCTATAAATTCATTGTTCCACCTCCTCGCATCTTCACAGCGCTCGCGCTGCTCTCCGCGCTCGCAGCGGCCGACTGGGGATGACGGCGGGCAGGAAGACACTGCATCCGAAGGGACACGGACGCGCAGCTTCGCTGGCTCGCCGCAGGCCGCCCCTTGCATTTTTGTTTTAATTTTTATGGCCTTTTTTCTTCTCTTTCTTCCCTTCCTCCCGGTTCCAGTAGAGTCAAGGAAATCCACAAAATAAGAAAGGAAGCGGGCTCCGGAGCTTGGAACCCTTGCTGCCGGCGGGTCCCGAGCAGCAAGGGGCTGGAGGCAGCACGCACCAGTTGCCCGCCTGGTGCGCGGCACCTTCCTTCCTTTTCTCGGTGCCCCAATCCTGGCTGGGGTTGGATTGGGGTTTTTCCCCTTTTCTCGTACTTGCTGAATCTCCACAACCCGGCTTTTTTCTTTTTCTTTTTCTTTTTTTTTTTTTTTTTTTTTGTCTCCTCTTTCGGGAGCACGAATCCAAACATTTTCCAAACCAACAAAGAAAAGTTCGCACGCTGGCATCGCGGCCGGGACCGGCTGGCGCTGCTGCCGGGTCCCCCTCCCTCCGACACTTGACTCAACCTTGCAAGCAAGTGTATGTGTGTCCCCACCTCCCGCCCCGGTTAACTTCCAGAGCGAATAACAAATACCCATAAAGTCCCCGTCGCGCAGCCCCTCCCCGCGGGCAGCGCACTATGCTGCTCGGGTGGGCGTCCCTGCTGCTGTGCGCGCTCCGCCTGCCCCCGGTCGCGGCCGGCGCCGCCGCGGCACCTGCCCAGGATAAAGCCGGGCAGCCTCGGGCTGCTGCGGCGGCCGCCCAGCCCAGCCGGCGGCAGGGGGAGGAGGCGCAGGAGCCGGCCGAGCCTCCCGGCCACCCTCACCCCCTGGCGCCGCAGCGCAGGAGCCGCGGGCTTGTGCAGAACGTCGACCAGCTCTACTCGGGCGGCGGCAAGGTGGGCTACCTGATCTACGCGGGCGGCCGGAGGTTCCTCCTGGACCTAGAGCGGGATGGTTCGGTGGGCGCCGCTGGCTTTGTGCCCGCAGGAGGCGGGCCGAACGCGACCCGGCGCCACCGGGGCCACTGCTTCTACCGGGGCACGGTGGACGGCAGCCCCCGCTCTCTGGCCGTCTTTGACCTCTGCGGTGGTCTCGACGGCTTCTTCGCGGTCAAGCACGCGCGCTACACCCTGAAGCCGCTGCTGCGCGCGCCCTGGGCGGAGGCGGAGGCCGGGCGCGTGTACGGGGACGGGTCCGCGCGGATCCTGCACGTCTATACCCGCGAGGGCTTCACCTTTGAGGCCCTCCCTCCTCGCACCAGCTGCGAGACCCCCACGTCCCCGCCAGGGCCCCGTGAGCGCCCCCCCGCGCACAGCAGCCCGGACCGACGCTGGGCGCTGGCCCCGCAGCTCCCGGACCAGTCAGCTCCCTCGTCCGATGGGAGTCAGGGACCACAGACGTGGTGGCGGCGGCGGCGGCGCCGCTCCGTCTCCCGGGCCCGCCAGGTGGAGCTGCTCCTGGTGGCCGACGCGTCCATGGCGCGGATGTACGGCCAGGGCCTGCAGCATTACCTCCTGACCCTGGCCTCCATCGCCAACAAGCTGTACAGTCACGCCAGCATCGAGAACCACATCCGCCTGGTCGTGGTGAAGGTGGTGGTGCTGGGCGACAAAGACAAGAGCCTGGAAGTGAGCAAGAACGCGGCCGCCACGCTCAAGAACTTTTGCAAATGGCAGCACCAGCACAACCAGCTGGGGGATGACCACGAGGAGCACTACGACGCGGCCATCCTGTTTACTCGGGAGGTAGGTCCCGCCTGGGTGAGTGGTTCAAGCCCCGGAGTACGGAGGTAGGTCAACGGGACAGCCTTGTTGACAGCCTTGCTTCTCCCACAAACCGCCTGCCCCCATGGGTTTGCTTCCCTGCTTCTTGCAGGAAACCCAGCCAGCCTCCAACTCTGCTCCTGTATTCGGGATAGAGCTGGAGCAATTCAAGCCTTAAATGACCAAGACCTGCTTACACAATCAGTCAAACAGGCAGGACGTCTCCAGTCTGAGATACGCAGTCATAGATGCATAAATATGGTAAAATGGAGCTAGAATGCTTGGGAAAATGTGCGTCGTTAAATGAGAAAAGGGGGAAAGCGAGTTTGTCTTTGGAATCAGGGATCATCTACTTTCTAATGAACCCAAAGATATAACTTTGTCTAACCCAATGGAAAGGGCTGATGATTCATTCACTGTAGTCACTTTTATCCACCATCTTCCTTTGTAAATGTCCATACCTTCTTACTTGAACCCCTTTCAAGACATAAGTCAAGGGAAGACTTTCCAAAGGAAGGACTTGTTTTCCAATCTGGCTTCCTAATGGAGTTCTTACATATCCAGCTTGGTGGAATCTTGCTTCCTTGGATGGAAGGGATTGGGGATGGCCAGGAGGATATAGAAACCCAATCTTGTGAGGTTCCTTAGCAACTCCTTTGCCTAGTCCTCCAATGCACAGCAAGAACTGCTCCGTCCTCCACAGCTGCCAGTCAAGGGTCACATCCAGCTTGCATGTTTGGGTTTTGGATGAATGTTTCTGAAGCCCCAGTGCGGAAAGATCTGGGCAAAGAGTCAAGACATGAAGGAATGTTTTCCCAGGATTTCCCTCTTTTAAGGAAGGGGGTTACAGGAAGGGAAAAAATACTGATCTTTATAGGCCCAGAGGTTCTGGGAGGAACACAATATCTACGTAGACCGCCGCAAAAGTGTGACATTCAGATACGGAGTCTGGACTGGTTTTGAGCTTTGAGCCTCAGTTTTCACAGCTCTACTCTGATTGGAGGTTTTGAGTCACGCTTTCAGATGCCTGGTAAGAATGGACTTTGAAAGCTCATTCTTTAAGTGTTTGAGATCCATCCAGGATAGAGAGAAGGATTAGAAGCTTTGAAATATTATGCAAAATCATGGTACGAAGGGAACGACCAGAACTAGGACAGGAAATTCAATGATGGCTTGCAGGAGGTTTCAGAATCACATAGCTCCACCACCTAATTCTCCTATTTTTACTAAGGCACCTCTGGTATGAAGGAAAAGTGTTGATAAATTTGGAGTGGAGAAACACTTGTGGTTCACGGGGTGGACACAGATGTAAACCACACGTAAATAAAGATGCCGGAGGGCAGCAGTTTAGGGAGAAGTGGGTGACGCACAGTGCTTTGCACCATGGAAAACCTTTCTCTTCATGAAGTGATCTCCTGGAAACCATCCCTTAATTTTTCTGCACAGCATTAATCTTTAAAACGGAAGAACATTCATTTTTGTAGCCTTCCATATGAAGTGAAGTTCTCCTGTAAAACTATCCCTTTCTTATTTGGTTTCCAAGTCTTTTTTTTTTTTTTTTTTTTCTTGGTACACAACTTTCCATGTCTGGATTTCTTGCTTTGCTACATCACTAGGGGCTGCCAAGAAGGAGGCTTCAGAGAGTTTATGGAAGGAAGTTCTCTAAGGACAGAAGAAAAAATACTTTTGTAGGCATACTACTGCAAAGTGTTCATTTTGAACATTTTCATGGTTCACTTTCATTTTTGAATAAAAATACACATTCCATAAACATTAATAGAAGACCCCAATACTCCCTAGTTCCTGCCCCATAATTTTCTTAATTGCTTCTTAGAAAAAAAGAAAACTAGTCAGTGATTCAAAATGATCTGTCTGTTGCTTTTTCTGGATTTGTTTTTTGTTTGGGTAGTTAACAATTCTTATTTTCCGAGCTTTGAAATATATCAGTACCTTTAAATAGATAAAGCAAGGGGGAAATAAGTTAACATCTATCTTAATTTTAATAAGTATTACAAGAACGTTCATTTTTCAAACTAGTCTACACATGGAAAATATTTTACATGGGCCCTCCCTGGCCTCCTTGCCAAGCAGAAGCATACTTTTAGTAAAGTAAATCTCATTTAGTTTGTGGTTGGCCCTCTGGTATATACATCTAACTTGATGAGAACCAAATATTTGAAGAGCATATTATTATGAATGTATGCACCTAATTTTAAAAGCACAATTAATTAGGGGGCTGAGAAAAATATTACAAGACTCATGTAGCATTCATTTGAGAGTACTTTAAAATATAATGTTAATCTCCGCCTAATACTTCAGAATGTGGAAACCAAGAGGGCTAGAGGAGAAATGATCTGAGATCTTCAGTTTCATGGAAATCAGATATCTAGGACCTAAAGAAAAACTTTCATGGCTATTTTTTTTCAATGAGAAATACCCGGAGTTGGCACCAGGATCTACTTTTACATCTCTGTTTTGAATGTAAGAGGTACGTTGCCTAGCAGCCAGACGCCAAGCCATGAAATCCATGTTTTGATGGGCTCTGAGCACTGCTCAAATTCTGTATCCAGATGTCTTCTCCTAAATTGCTTGTTAATCAGGCATGAAGCAAATGTGTGAGGATATGTTTTCCACCCCTGTTGACTAGCCGAGGGCACCTTGAGCGTTATGTCTAGGAATCAGCAGAATAGCGCTAGTAATTCATTTATCAAACTAACAGGCTTCACTGTCAGAACTGTACCCCAGCACAAGGCACTGTCCTAATTAGGGAAATTTAGCACCAGTCACTTTTTTGCAAGAGGAGCCATTTTCATTCCAGAGTGGCACTTACGCTGGAATTCATACCACTTCTGCCATCAAACAGTAGAAATCTGATCTCCCCAGGATTTATGATTGCTTTCCAGAATCTTTTTCTGGTTCCTGGCTTCCTCTTTTCTTTTAAGATAGTTTCCTTAACGGCACACTCCTAAACCCATTTTGGAGACGATGCACTCTCCTTTAGAAACAAAACACCTACCTGCTTGAGAAAAAAAGTGGGAAATTGTTTAACATTCCCTGTCTATGACCATACCACCCTGAACATGCCCGATCTCATCTGTTTAACATTCCCTCACCCCTGCACAACATTAATGAAAGCTTTACTTTTTCATGGCTTGGAAGCATTGGATTGAAACTGAACCAGCTACGAGACTATACAATAGAAAAGGTTCATTCATTTTCATTAATCATCAGTGTGCCAGTTAACAGGCAACTGTGTGTCAGCTAACACCTCACTTCTATATTCTGCCTTATTTTTTTTTAATTTTTATTTTATATTGGAGTACAGTTGATGAACAATGTTGTGTTAGTTTCAGGTGTATAGCAAAGTGATTCAGTTATACATATACATGTATCTATTGTTTTTCAAATTCTTTTCCCATTTAGGCCATTACAGAGTACTGAACAGAGTTCCCTGTGCTATACAGTAGGTACCTATTGGTTATGTATTTTAAATATAGCAGTGTGTACATGTCAATCCCAAACTCCCAATCTGCATTCTGCTTTATAATGCTGTGGTGGAGACTCCACCCAGAATTAACAGCTGGCTCCTTGCAAGGTTATGACAATCGGGGGCCCTAGAGAAGACTGGAAGCTTGGAAGAAGGAAACGGATCTGCTTTTTCTTATTTGCTTGTAGACTGGATTGACTAATTCAATCACGTATTTGAGTTCAAATCCCATTTAAATTCAAAAGCAAACCCTTATCAAGGAATCATAGCCGATAGGTCAATTCTAACCAACAGAAGGCTAAATGTCTAAGAAATGGGAAGACTGGGAGCAGATTCAGCAGCTCAAGTTGACATTTTAAAAATAAATTGTGAATTGAAAATTGCTGAGAGTAGGTCTTAAAAGTTTGCATCACCAAAAATAAAAATTGTAACTATGTGTGTGGTGGATGTTAAGTAGACTTACTGTGGTGATCAGCTTGCAATATACACATATATTGAATCATTATGTTGTACACCTGAAACTAATATAATGTTGTAAGTAAATTATATCTAAATTAATTGTGAAGAATATTACGTAAAATCTGAAGTCTATTAGATGAGAGACAGTAAACCACAGCACACAGGACATATTTCACTGTTGTCTTCCTCATTTTCAGCACATGCCTCTGGGCATCTCCTAAGTGTGAGACACTCATTTAGGGAGCCGAAAGCAGCGAGATGGAAAATACCTGGTCCCTGCCCAGCCCAGCTTATCACAAGGGGAGAGGAAGCAGATATATGCATAAATCACTCTAATGTTAGGAAAACTCTAATAAATGCTGTAACTAAGCTATAAACAAAGGCTTAGAAAGGAAAGAGGAAGGAAGCATCAATTCTGCCTCTGTATCTTTATACAGGCTTCATTGTAAATGTAGAATTGAATTGGTCCTCGAAGGATGGACAGATTTGATTTGGATTCAACCAACTTTTATTGAGCATTTCATAAGATGCTATCCATAGTCATAAACCATTTTATAATTAATCCTTTCAACAGTCTACAACCATAGTGACATTATCATAAGTTGACAGATAAGGACATTCATACAAAGAGAAACAGAGATAAACTTCTCAGAGTAACAGCTGACAGATGGCTGAGAGGGAAGTTCGTCCTGTCTACTGGTCTCTAAAATAAAAATATTACAGCAAATTTATTCAAACATTCAATATATTTCTAATAGGCAAAGAGGGATGAAGAGGTTTGAAAAGTAGCCCCTTTCCGAAGAACCTATTCTAGGAAACAGACAAGGAAATGAATAATTGTTATACAGTGTGATGACTTTTGTAATAAATGTGGTCATTAAATGTCATGGAAGTACATTGGAAGGTAGCCTGACCCATCTGAGTTCAATTTGGAAGAAAGAGGAGAATTAACCGGATCTATAAGGAGGAAATAGGCATTGCAGACACACCAAACTAATAGTGCAGTGGCCCAGAGGCAGCATGGTAATTCTGGGAAATATAGGGGTTTAGGTATGATAGGACAGACGGTATGAGAGTAGAAGGGTGATAGATTAGTCTAGAGAAGATGATAACAACCAGCTTATAGAAGAAATTCTATGCCATGTGTATTAGTCTTCTTGGGCTACCATCGCAAAACTCCATAGACAACAGAAACTTACTTTCTCAATTCTGGAGGCTGGGAAGTTCAAGATCTAGGTTTCAGCCTATTTGGTTTCTGGTGAGAACTCTCTTCCTGGCTTGTAGACTGTTACCTTCTCACTTTGTGCTTACATGGTGTGTTTGAGGGGGCAGGGGTAAGAGAGCGTTTTCTGGCATCTCTTCTTAAAAGGACACTGATCCTATTAGATCAGGGCCCCATCGTTATGATTTAATTTAACCTTAATTACCTCCTGATAGACCCAATCTCCAAATATAGTCACATTGCGGATTAAGGCTTCAATACATGAATTTAGACGGTGGCAGGGAACACGATTCAGTCGGTAGCATAAAGATTTTAAATTGTAAATTAAATTCAGTGGGAGTCTGTGGAAAGAGCATCAGAAGGAAAACAGCAGTGATCAGAGGTGTGTTCTTGAATGAGCCTTCTGGCCTAAGTAGTTGGGCTAGAGCCTGCGGGAGCCTTTACAGACTATTTCGGTAATCTTCAAGGAGAGACCCTAGATGGTCTAAACTAAAGCAGTGGCATTAGAAATAGAGAGGCAGGGGTCGAGTCAATAAGTGTTAGAAAGAAGTGGATGTGAGTAAATTAATCCTTTCTAGCAGGAGGAATATTTGGGCTAAAGTTTGGGCCCAAAAAGTTGGGGAGATATGCAGGAAATAGTGGACAAAATGGATCATGAAGGTGCAGTTAAAGCTGACAAGGAAGCCTGGGTTGCATTGTGCAAGGTTTTAAATGCCAGGCTGAGGTTGGCGTGCCTTTTAAGTTTTGTAGGAATGGAGGAATCCTATAAGATCTGGGCTCTAAAAGGTAATTGACTGCAGCATATAGGTAGGGAAGTCACAGGAGATGAAAAGACCATTTAGAAGCCTTAGGTGATAGTCCAGGCAGGAAGGAACAAGAAAGAGAGGACACCTACATGAGACATTTGGTAGATGGAGTCAGTGACTTACAGTGACTGATCTGATGCGGCAGGTGAGAGACAGGCAAGTTAATGATGTCACCAGGTTTCTTATCCATCACTTCCAGTTTCTTGCTTTCTGGAATCTCTTTCTCAGTGCATTTTGTATTTTACTGTGCCTCTAGATTATTGAGTTTCACCAGATATACCACAGAGAGAAAGACTGTGTTATTTGTTACAACAAAGGAATTTGCTTGCCCAAGTAGAGATTATGAATGTAAAATATAAGAGTAATGTCGGGGGAAACACAGGTGATGATTTAACAGCACCTTGGTGAAGTAAGTTCAGGAATTGGAGTGTTTAGATATAGGTTTGAATTGCAGCTCCACCAGTCTCAAGCTTCTGATTTTGGACACTAATGACCCCTGAGCTTTAATTTCTCCATCTATAAATTGAAGCGTTTTCCCTTAATCTCAACATACGTGTAGCTGGAACAAACCCATAAACCACCTGGTCCAAATTCCTAATGCTATTGATGAAGGAAAGTAGTCTCAAAGCATATAAACAATTCATGCAATGATTCTAATTAATAGAGTTGAATTTAAAGCATCACTATCTCTAATCAGCTTCCATCTCCATTCTCCAAAACCACTCTTCTGAGCATCTATTCCCCTCAATCTCCAATGTGCTCCATCTTTCCTTTCTCTTCTTCTTATCTCATATTTACCAGGATAAGTTCCCTATCTTGGAACTTGGGGCCCAGACTACCTTTCCAGCTTCCCTTGTTCATCCTCCACCGGGTCTATCCTGTACTCCAGCCACAAGAAACATGTTGTCATTTCCAAAACAGACCCTGCCTTTTCCCACCCCTGATATATTCACGAGTCTTTCCTTTTTTTGAATACCCTTCCTCTAACACTATCAGACTCCTTTTCATCCCTCAAGATACAGTGAGCTCCTTTGAAACACCTTTATTGATTCCCCCAAGGAGAGCTTGGCAATTCCTCTCCTGAACTCCCTCAGCAATCTGTTCAATCTGCTTCCTTCTTGAAATGTCTTGTTTTGCTCACTAGATCATGATGTTTCTTAAGGGTCAAGATCAGATCTTATTGTATTTATTCACCACACTGTCAGCACTTCACCCAGTGTCTGGCAGGTTGTGGACGCACAATAATTGTTTTAGGAATAAGTGTACCTGGATCCCTTGGTCCCTAATCCAGCAGAGCGCCATGTTTTTTGTGTTACCTAGTTGTATCCAGGAGCATGGACAGAGACTGCAGAACATGGGTCATTGTCATGGGTGGCCTAACAGACCCTACTAATGTAGTTTCTGCTGAGGTCCAAATCAAGACCTCTGCTATTGGGGGCTGCTGTTTAGGTAGCCAGAAAGGCAAATGACACCTCAAGAATCAGATCCACAGGACAAATGTGAATTATGATGAATAAGTATATGTCTGTGTACTACTGATGGCTAAAATACGTACCACGCCCAATTCTCCTGTCACTAATCCCTCTTCACTAGGAATCTGGTAGACAGATAGGTAGATACCTGAGACTACTTAAACCCTCTTCTCTGCCCTTCCCTTGAGCTCTGGGCTTGTCCTTACCAGGGGGTAATATCTGTAGAAATAGAAGATGCTGCTATTTAACTCCAGATTCCCCCATACAAAGTACCCTGCCTTCATTTTGGCTGCCGTTACCGCAGCTGTGATGATATCTGCTCTCATCAGCCTTCACATTTCCTTCCTTCCCTCAGAGCATTTATGCTGCCTGAGAGACCAATCTCCCATCAAGACTAGAAATCCTGCGTCTCCTGTTATGCCTTCCACTTTGCACGCCCACATCGGCTTAGTTCATTTTCCCCACCCAGTACCGACCACTGGGATTTTCCAAGTTGTATTAGCTTCTGGGCACCTGCTTCTCAAGGTAGCAGACTTTGCTGGCTCCCTCCCCGACCCCACTCCATCCACAAGAATAGGTCTGAGGTACTGTGAGTCCTTCTAAACTTCACGATAAGTCACAGATACTGCCATATTCATGATCCTCTAAATGACCACCCTAGTCACCGTGTCAGTGACCTCCCTGTCGAGTCTTCGCTGGGCTTGCTGACTATCTCGGCTCTATTTTAGATACAGTCCCAGTCCTGGCTTCTGGCCAGGACCACACCACAAACCCACCAGTTAAATCTCTGCATGCTCTTGCAACCCTTACATTTTATTAAATCTTCCATTGCATTGTTGTCTACACGATATCAACATCATGATAAGATATCAGTCCTGCATAAAAAGAACCATCTTTAACATAACAGAGATATGACTTCCCTTCAGATTTACACTGACTAAGCAGAAAAATTCTTGACAACCCTTTTATTTTGTTTGCCTCTTATGTGGCTACTGTATGTGATTTACATTTCTTTAGTATCCCCTGCTTCCAGATTTGGAAGATAGATGGATGGGTGGACAGACAGAGAGACAGACAGACAGATAGATAGATGCTATTGCCCCAATGGTGTCCTTCCTCTTTCTCTGAATTAAAAAAAAAAAAAATTCTATAAACTTCAAATAAGGTTTGCACCTGTAAATGTTGTTATAAATCACCGTCAGAAAATAGACATGGATGTGATGTGCTGTATTCTTAATAATTTGATCCACAAGTTGAGTTTAATGCAATGGAGTGAACATTGCATCCCAAAGAAATACAGGCATTCGTTGTATATCTTGAGGAAGAAACCATAACTGAGCTGCCACGGTTTGAAATTGCATGAGTGAAGTGGAAAGGTTGCCAGTTTACATAATTACAGTTACAGAAATATAGTCTGTGGCTATGCAGTCAAGGGTTTAATCAGTGTGATTAAAAAAATAACTGCTTCTGTTCATTATTTTGTCACATGTACAAATTTCCGTGGCAAAGGGCCAAATGCATTTAATGCAATTCAAGGATGACAAGGAGGTTTGATGGGCTCTAATGAGCAATTGATTAGCAGTAAACAGAGAGAGATTAAGAATCCACATTAAACTCTCTTCAGAACAAGAGGGCCATTTCCATTAGCTGTGGCTGTTCATCCGAGCTTATTAATGAAGTAAGGAGTAAGAAGGGGAAACAATTCTTCGGTTTTGTTATTTGAACCCCAAATTGTGAAGATAAACATAAAGCTCGGTTTAAAAAAAATATGCATGTGCAGAAATAACCCACAGTGTCCAGCAGTTCACTTACACCATGACCTGGGCCTTTGGTCTTAAAGCTACTAAAATGACTGGGGGAAAAATGGATTAAAACATGTATTGTACTATATAATTATCTCAAAGACTGATTGTTATGCAAAAGTGTGTTCCAATTTCAATTTTAAAAACTACTAATTTGTTCTCAACAGCTGTAATTTGAGATCCCATGGGATGATGTATGAGGATACCCAGGAGACATTGGGAGGCTATTGTTGGTTTGGTGACTGGATTCACCAAGGCTACTTGGCTGAGATTTCTACTGTCTGCAGCTATAATAATGTGGCGGCCACAGTGCAATTCATCCCAGCTGGGATCTCATAATATACGGAACACAATAAGGACCTGAAAATGTACTAGGGAGATCGTAGGGTATACCTTTTAAATATTATTCACCTTAACTGGACTCTTATGCAGCTTTTTATGCAGAGAAAAGTTAGAAGAGTATGTTGACATTGAGTAGGCGGCATTAGTTATGTAGTAGTAATATCTCGTGCTGGCTTCCTGGAGTCTGTTGAGGTCTTGCTAGCATACAGCATATTAAAGGTATGTGACAATGTTCAGTAATGCAAAAATCTGTATAGGATAACCATCTTTTCTCTTTGTCCTGGGAGAATAAAAATATTAGCTCCATGTCATCAAAAAAAATAAGTAAAAAAATAAAAAATAAAATTATGTGAGGTCTACATTGCATCTGACTATATGTCAGAATTCACCTCAATTAAGCAAATGTTTGTTGAGTTCCTATTATAAGTCAGGCATTGTGGTAGTTGGAGATACAAAGATAATAACTGCAACAGAGAGAACACTTATTTTAACTAGTAAATAGTCATCTTTCACAGTAATTAATATTTTTAAAAAATTCTTCTGCAGTTATTCACTTATGGCTTTTGCTTTGGATAGAAATATATATACTGTCAATTAATTTTCATTGAAAACAGGAGTCAAATACAAGAAAGTCTAATGTCCATTAATACTCAAATAGCATTTAATGGAAAGTTTATCATTACAAATCTATCATGTCAAAAAATTTGGCTTATAACTTCTCTTTATGCTTCATAATTTAAAATTGTCTTGTTGATGTCTCTTTCATCTAATTTGATCATATTAACCATTAGCGAGGTGTGATCATGTTCCCCTTTGAGAACCTCTTAAAAGCTATGCAATTTCTCTCCAGAAAAACACGTATGCTCATTTATATAAATACAGTATATTACATATATTTTCTGAGAATTGATCAGGTTGAAAAACACTACATTGAACACTGTGGGAAAGAGTGTATACATTTCTGAAGACACAACCTATGAAATAACAACTCGATTTGGCAATTAAGAGGTGATCTTTTGAGGAATTACCCTTATAGATTAAAATTTAGTTTCTTACCCAAATTACTGAGAAATTTATATTGTGCCATAAATAGGTGATTGCAATTTGCCCCTGTGGTGGAAAACAAATTATTAGGCTTGGCTTCTGATAAATTTAGCAGGAATTTAGGTCAGAATATTAAGGCTTTCCTAAGCGTGACTATATGTGAAAGTGATCCATGGCATATGTGCCTGCACGTACACAGTACAGCTTTGTTAAGGCTGCGACTGCTATTGTAATGGACAAGCCACAATCTTATGACATCTTTTAAAACGTAATTGAGTCCCTTCTGTGCTTCTGGGACCCAGAGAAGCTTAGAAGAGTCAACGCTATTAGTTTGTCTTTGGAAGGTTTCCAGAGCTGAGCAGGTGATGCCATAAACATATCCCAGTGTTGACATTTGGAGCGAGCAAGTGACTCTACAAGGTGGCTCCTTCTGGATGTAAATTGATTTTAATGATTTCTTTCTTTCTCCCGGGCAGGATTTATGTGGTCATCATTCATGTGACACCCTGGGAATGGCAGACGTTGGGACCATATGTTCTCCCGAACGCAGCTGTGCTGTGATTGAAGATGATGGTCTCCATGCAGCCTTCACCGTGGCTCACGAAATTGGTATGCAGTGTCTTTTCTCTTCCCTGGCCAAATCAAACACTTGTAACAGCTGCAACAGGAACCAAAATACTTGGCAATTAATTCCAGATTTCTCCTGGTTCAGATGCAGCATTGGGGATTACATTTGTTTATATTTGTACTTTTAGGGTTAACTAGTAAGATGGAAGGAAAACAAAGTCAGGCATACACAGTAGATATTTCCTTTATGTCAGTGCCATTTAAAAGTTTAAGAGAAATTCGCTAGTGCTACTGTCTTTTGAAGCATCCATAAAGGACTCAGACAAAATTTGTCACAGTTGACAATGGAATGCAGAGATGTTTGCCTTAGAAGTTACTCTATTGATTCATCCAGGGCTAATCAGTTTACACAGAAATTCATCAGGTTTTATTCCACTGTAAGGGATAACAGCTCCTGGAAAAGGTAATCAATAGCTTATGGACAACATTCCTGTCTTGTTTTTAACAGCAAAGCAAATGAAACAAAACCTGTTACCAGGGTTGGTTTTAAAATGTCACTTACCTGGTGACATTAAGAAACTCATCTAAATCCTAGAACTAGAAATTTAGGGCTGAGTTAAATATGAAAAATATCCCAGCAATTAGGAATATGTGTTTCCTAATAATTGACCTAGCTACTAGGTACATAAGAAGTTAATTTAGTACTTAGGATTAAATGTTAGAAGTATACGCATCTGGGCTCAGTTCTTGCTAAAGTACTTTCTACCTGTGTCACGCTGGTCTGATTATTTAAACTCTCTAAGCTTCAGTTTTCATATCTGAAATATAGGCATAATAATGCCTATTTCATTGAATTATTTCAGGGACCAAGTTGGGTAAGTTACAGATACCAGCTGTTATTTATATCCATATACACTTCTGTTTCTCTTTTTAATTAACTAGTTCATTTACTTTTTAATGTGTCACCTTTTAGCATTATCTTTTTGGAGGCAAAGTATCCCTTGATAATTATTGTACTTTTTTGCTGTATTTTATTAAGCAGATTGTTTTCTTAAGCTAAAACCATAATTTTAAAATAGAAATTAAAACTTTTTTCCCATAATTTTAGTAGGCAAAGAACATTTCACAATGTGTTGATTTTTGGCTGCTATGTTTTCTTTTGGGACTTAAAATAACTTCACATCAAAAGTGTAACTGTATCAGTCAGTATATTGGAGCAGTAAAATAGAAATCAGTACTTAAATTCCAGTTCGTATGTATTAATCATGATCTTAATTCTCTTAACTGACACTCTTCTCACCACCTAAGTAAAAAAACACAAACATAACATCTTAATGTAAATAACTGTCCAATAGCATCACTGATAACAATTCAATTTAATACTTTATTAATTGAACATCTTTAGCTCAAGATGGAATCCCAGCTCTCTCTCCATGTTCTCTTTTATCTCAGGAAAGAGATTCAGACAATGAGTCTCCATTTCTTCCCTAGTAAGTGAACTAATAATAATGAATGAGGCATGGCTGCACTAGAAGACCTGGTATGTCTGAAAGTGTTTTTAAAACACAAATGCCATTTGAGCTTTGGGGCTGGGATTATGTCTTCACCTATCTCTCATTCATGCCTATTAAACTCACTGATAAAAAAATACAGCCTAACATTGACCCTTCATTGATATTTATTACATATCTCTGTATGTGCACGAATAAGTGGGAGAAACACAAGAGCCACCCAAGGCAATATTCTGATTTTGCAGCAAAGCTAAGAAGAATTAGTTCAAATACTCAAGAGCATTGTAGTGACGCAGAGACGATTTAAAAAGTACACCAGTAATTAATCACCATTATTCAGAGAGAGAGAAGTTCCGTAAGAAAAGTTCTAAGCCCTGGGTAGGTAGAGGCTGGTTCGTCTCACACTGAGTAGAGGAATGATGAGAAATAAGCAACAGTGCTGCAGTGAACATTGGGGTACATGACTCTTTTTTTTTTTTTTAACATCTTTATTGAAGTATAATTGCTTTACAATGGTGTGTTAGTTTCTGCTTTAAAACAAAGTGAATCAGCTATACATATACATATGTTCCCATATCTCTTCCCTCTTGCATATCCCTCCCTCCCACCCTCCCTATCCCACCCCTCTAGGTGGTCACAAAGCACCGAGCTGATCTCCCTGTGCTATGCGGCTGCTTCCCACTAGCTATCTATTTTACATTTGGTAGTGTATATATGTCCATGCCACTCTCTCACCCTGTCACATCTCACCCCTCCCTCTCCCCATATCCTCAAGTCCATTCTCTAGTAGGTCTGTGTCTTTATTCCCATCTTGCCACTAGGTTCTTCATGGCCTTTTTTTTTTTTTTTTTTTTCCTTAGATTCCATATATATGTGTTAGCATACTAATGACTCTTTTTGAACTATGGTTTTCTCAGGGTATATGCCCAGTAGTGGGATTGCTGGGTCGTATGGTAGTTCTATTTTTAGTTTCTTAAGGAACCTCCATACTGTTCTCCATAGTGGCTGTATCAATTTACATTCCCACCAACGGTACAAAAGGGTTTCCTTTTCTCCACACCCCCTCCAGCATTTGCTGTTTGTAATGGCCATTCTGACTGGTGTGAGGTGATACCTCATTGTAGTTTTGATTTGCATTTCTCTAATGATTAGGGATGTTGAGCATCTTCTCTTGTGCCTCTTGGCCATCTGTATTTCTTCTTTGGGGAAATGTTTACTAGGTCTTCTGCTCATTTTTTAGTTGGGTTGTTTGTTTTTTTGATATTGAGCTCCATGAGCTGTTTGTATGTTTTGGAGATTAATCCTTTGTCCGTTGATTCATTTGCAAATATTTTCTCCCATTCTGAGGGTTGTCTTTTCGTCTTGTTTATGGTTTCCTTTGCTGTGCAAAAGCTTTTAAGTTTAATTAAGTCCCATTTGTTTATTTTTGTTTTTATTTTCATTACTCTAGGAGGTGGGTCAAAAAGGACACATGTACCCCAATGTTCATTGCAGCATTATTTATAATAGCCAGGACATGGAAACCACCTAAGTGTCCAACAATATATGAATGCATAAAGAAGATGTGGTACATATATACAATGGAATATTACTCAGCCATGAAAAGGAACAAAATTGGGTCATTTGTAGAGATGTGGATGGACCTAGAATCTGTCATATAGAGTGAAGTAAGCCAGAAAGAGAAAAACAAATATCGTATATTAACGCGTATGTGTGGAATCTAGAAAAATGGTACAGATGAACCTATTTGCAGGGCAGGAATAGAGACATAGATGTAGAGAACAGACATGTGGACACAGGTGGGGAAGGGGAGGGTTGTATGAATTAGGAGATTAGGTTTGACATAAATACACTACCACATGTGAAATAGCTAGCTTGTGGGAACCTGCTGTATGGCACAGGGAGCTCAGCTCGGTGCTCTGTGATGACCTAGATGTGGCAGGGGGTGCGGGGAATTTGGGAGGAGGGAGGTCCAAGAGGAAGGGGATATAGGTATACATAGAGCTGATTCACTTCATTGTACGGCAGAAACTAACACAACATTGTAAAGTAATTTTACTCCAATAAAAAAAAAAAAAAGAAGAAAGAAAGAAGCAACAGAGTGGAATTGTGGCATCAACCGCCCATAAGATCATGAGCCCTAAATCCTGACCTTGTGAAAAAGAGATTACAGATTCCATGAAGGAAGGGCTGTTTCTTCCTTCAATCCTCTACTGATCCATTTTTACACATTGACAGCCTCTGGTTTCTTTGTAAAGGAACCACTGTGGCAGTAAATGCAGCTTCTTTGAGGCTGCATTGATCCCCAAGGCAACTGGACTGGAATGAAGAACCTTCCAGCATCATCTCTCCCAGCCCTCCTGAGTTCCTAAACCAAGAGGTTACGCAGGCAGGCAGCAGTCAGAGAGGTAGGAAGCCAGTTGCTAATGAGAACATTTTATTAAAACTGTATATGTACAATAAGGACTTTTCTTAATAATACAAGAATAGTGGACATAGTTTTATAAGAGAACAACGTGGGAGAAATGTGGGTTTCTGTGCAAAAAAATCATACCTAAATCTTTGATGTCTGACTATGCTCTGTGTTCCCTTTAATTTCTTGTTTGGATCATTTCTATTTACTTCTTTAGAATTCTCTGTAATTCATTCTCCAATCAAACAGTGCCTACTTAATTTCCCTTTTTGCATTACATGTGCCCTAACCTGAGAAATTTAAGGGGGATATGGATTTAATTTCCCTTTCATAAAGGGATCTGGCTTTCATTCACTTTGTTTTCTAATTGCTTTATTTTTCTTTAATTTCACTTTTCGCCTAAATATTGCGAACATGTGTTATAAAGTATAAGCCTTAAAAATTGTAGGGAAGATAACCTTACAAAATATTTCCTAATCATCTGTATACAATTACAGAGCTTTGCCTCTGCAGCCAGTGTGATTTTGGGTAGGGCAGCTCGCTATTCTGTTCCCAGCGCTTTATTTTTAGATGGTTGCTTGAAGCCATCAACTTGAATTAACTATGCTCTGGATTCTAATTCTACTCTGTTCTTCTTATGTAATTTCCTCCCTTCCCTTTTATTAGACATTTACTACTTTCCAAATTTGGAGGTTATATATCCAGGCTACATATGGTGATAAAATGACGTTGTGAAACCTTGGTTTTGCCAGAGTGTTTTGAATTCACTTCAGTCCATTCCAAAATGAGCAATTTGCTTCATGCATACGGTGTAAATACGTTCCTGTGCTCAAAACATAAGCTGTGGAGAAAATTTCCAGGCTGTTCCCATGATCTTTCTACTTTATTTCTTCTATAAGAAGTGAAATGATATATTTGATTAATACTTCTATTAACCGATTTAAATTCCGTTTCACATGGAATGTCCCACTCACTGCTTCCTCTTTCTGTACATAGTGGTTTAAAATACAAAGTCATTACAGTTGAATAAAAAGCTTTTTGTTCTTTTACTCCCTTCATCAAAAAATGCCCCTACATTGAGAATTATGTAAAATGTCAAACAGAGGCAAGCCTGAAGTCCTTATCTTGTACCTTTTCTATCCATGATGTTAAAGTCATGATGAAGTGACTTAAATGAACAGTTCTGAAAAGTGACTCTTCATGTGCCACGTGTAAATGCGAACACTTCTCTTTTCCTGCTAGTTCTTTCCAAAAAAAGAGCTAGATTCTGGAGATGCGTAGTCAACTGATGTCAGTATAGGCTTCTGGAAAATAGAGTTTGATGCATCTAGACTCTGCCTAGACAGTAACAAATTGCCTGCCATCTTGCTATGTTAGGGGCATGTCAACACTGAGTAAATTGTTAGGACGTTTAAGAAAGTTGTTTTAAACTATCAAGAACTCAGTCCCCATCCCTGGACCTTGGGTGGAGGTAAGAATGTGGTTATAGCCGTTTTACAATCCAAATGTGAACTGTAGCAAGTTTCAAGTGAATGTAAGTTTACATTTGGAGTTTATATTTTTAACTTGTCAAACTTTTATTATCAGCTTTCAATAATAAAGATTTCACCTGCTGCACACATGGTTCTCCAACATAATAATTTTACTGATGTTAGGCCAGTTTCTAATGTGCTAGGGGGAGCAATCTGATTTTATTTAGACTAATGAAATCCATAATTTGCAAAGAGGCCGAAGCTTAACCTTAGAGTAGTTAATTATAAAATGTGCTAAGTGGATCTCTCCACCATGAAAGTCTCCAAAATGCTTCTTAAGCTAAAATCAGGCAAAGTGTCAGGGCCAAGTATTCAGCTGCAGGCTTAGGAAGTGGTCGAGACACAACAGTATGGCTGCATATGTTTTGCTGCAGTTGGAGTGATTCTCTGCGGTTCTCTGGTTATGTTGATCTGCATGTGACTCTGCTCCCACCGATGATTAGATTAAATGAGGCCATGTTTTGAAAAGCTGCAGAGGCCCTGGAAACACCATACACCAAAGCCAAGTGCACAGAATCAGATGTCAGGACTGGCTGTGAGATGTGAGGTAAAAGGAAGCTAGGTTTAAACTTGGTTATTTACCCTCAAACCCATAGCTTTAATCAGCATGAACTGAGCGTTTTTTTCTGTCCAGTTTGGAGCAATGCCACACTGTGTCTTTCTTGGCCCCCAGATGAAAGGTGGGAATAGGTCTTTGCTCCATGTCCGGAGGCAGCATTGAAAGATTTAGCGTTTAGTATCAGTCGGTTTGTTTTTAAATCAAATCCCAATTCATATTTCTCTAGGGGAGGCCTGTAGATTGTCTGTCACGTGTGTGGAAAGCCAACAAGTTGAAGGTGGCATAAAATAAATATATCACACACTTAATGAGTGATTTTTCCTCTTATGAATAGAAAATTTCACCTTCTCTCACAAATCAAGAGTCTAGTAATATCAAAATTTATCAAAAACTACCAAAGACTAGAATACCCATAAGTAAAGTTATAGCAAAACCAAGATATTAGTGAGAACAATGAAGTTAACTAACAATCACTGGGTATTTATATTTGTCAAGCACGTATTCTAAGCACTTTGCATCTTTTATATCCTTTAAGCCTCACAAAATCCCATGAGGTACGTACTATTAATGAGTCACCCAAGAGGGGACGCTGATACACAGAGAAGTTTCTAAACCGGTCTAAGGTCAACAACTAGTATACTGCTTGGGGAAAATTTGAACCCGGTTCATCTGGCTCTAGAGCCCAAGATTTGGACACTATCCTGTAATGGTTTGCTAGTGTTCCTTTTGAAGGAGATAATCCTGAATTTGATTCAAAAGGTTATTGACACAGCTATTTATAAGGTGAAAAAAATTTGTTTTCTTCCTTCTAAATTACATCATTGATATAACGTTTAGCATTTATGTTTAATGTTTTGAAATGGAAGTTTAAGAGTTTTATCACTGCTACATAAGGATTTGCGTTTGAATAGACACGTAGGATCCAATTATTGGAGCTCCTGGTTTCCTTCACCAGGGAGTCTAGATTCTGATCCCATGTGAGCTTTTGACTCTCTTTTCAACCCCTGGCAAGACCTTCCTGCACCTCAATAATCTTAGCTGGAAAATTAGGTAAAAATAAAAACATCACATCATTAAGAAACAGATGCTTCATCCGAGCAGTGCTTTCTTAAGTAAACACATGACAGAGCTTCTTGTGACATTTTTTAAAGATGTGGTGCTGTGTCCCCTTGTCTATTGGTCAGTTTGGTGTCAGGAGACAAGAGCTTGAAATTCCGTTTAATTTACAGACCAAAGTTTAGAAAAACAACCCAGTTTCCCTCCTGAGGTTAATGTTATAAGTCATCCCTAGTTGTACGGTAAT
Source organism: Balaenoptera physalus (assembly GCF_965194825.1). Lineage (NCBI taxonomy): Eukaryota > Metazoa > Chordata > Mammalia > Artiodactyla > Balaenopteridae > Balaenoptera > Balaenoptera physalus. The sequence continues at coordinate 128,274,362 of NC_138891.1, read as the reverse complement.
AACTGAGTTGAATAAGAAGCTGAACCAACATTTTCCTTTAAAGTAATGTGTCTTTACCCGGGTGTCCATTATCTCAGATTTTAGAACACCAGATTCACTTGTGAATTTAAGGAGACAAGATGCTTTTTAAATCTACATTGTGAATGTCCAAGATGAAATTTATTTAATGAAATGTCACCCATTTACCAATTTTAAAAGATGATTACTGTCCTAGAAAAATTATCAGGTGACTAATTGTTTGCTATTTCTGAACTAACACTATAACTCAGACTCTTACCCTACAGACTTTACTTTAATGTAATTTACCATGAAACTCATTTCCTTAGCATAATTCAAATAAATTCCTTCCTGAGGTTATTTTGTGTGATGGGCACTCAGCAGGACTGTTGTATTTATGACATGATTTAATATCTATTAATATATGTGTATATGTATAGCTGATTCACTTTGTTATAAAGCAGAAACTAACACACCGTTGTAAAGCAATTATACTCCAATAAAGATGTTAAAAAAAATTAAAAAAAAAAAAAAGAATAGGTCAGTATTTTATGCAGAAGCCCGCTTAATTTACACCTTGGGTTTTACTAATGATTTCAAACAGCAAGACACAGTTCTGGAGGCTGCATCACTTGGGAAAATACTGAATTGGACCCCTGCATTACTCTGTAAATTTTACTCTGACTTCTGTAATACTTTTTAAAAAAATTTAGTGTGTGAATACAAATGCCATTAACAAACTCACCCACTACATAACTGTGTTTGGTCCTTAACTCTGTCGGGATTTTAGGTGAGAAGTGGCTTCCAATAACAGGAGTCAAGAATTAAAGATTCACTAAGAAAGACAGTATTGTAAATAAGATTGCCTAACTTCATTAAGGCCAACAAACTGCTCTTCAATCTTTTGCACGTCTACTGATTACAAATGGTTCCAAATACAAATGCTCATGCTTCCTTGCAGCGAGTCTTTGGGACCTCTGCTTTAAACCCAGACCTTGGACTGTGGTCCTTAATGTATATCAGCCCTGTCCTCTCACTAGGCTTTTTCACATCCTATTTTACTAAGGTAGCTTGGTTGAACTTCCTCAGATCTCTTCCTTTACCCTTCCAAATTGCCTTGAACCCTCCTCACTCTTTTCCTATACCTGGAGTACAGAAAGAAGTATCTCCTCTGTCTTTCAAGGGAAAGAATCGCCTTTCTCTGTGGCTTTCTGGAACCCATCGCCCTGACTCCTCCAAGACCTCACCCCTCAACTAACTCTGGTCTGCATTGCTCTAAAAACTCATCATAAAATACATTTTGATTAAAAAACCGTACGTTATTTTAGGAGTTGTCAACATTTTCTCCAACATTGTTTTATTCTCTGGGGCACACGTGTTTAAATCTCAGCTGCACTAATCCTGCCCAAGGCTGCTTGTGGGAGAACTGCTTAATCTCTAATCCTTAAACATTTCTGTGGATGATTTAGGAACAGTCTCTCACTGGAAAAGTCACTCCTAGGCGATCAGTGACATCGTGATAAATTCTGATTAAGCTCTTCACAACATTTCCTTGAAATGTGTTGTTGTCAGCTGTGACATTACATTTGAAATTTCCTAGATTCCAGATTTTTCTCTGTTAATAAGCTTTGAATATCATAGTGTGTGATCTCTAATGTAAGTGTCCCTTGAAAATAACGTATGCTTTTATATGTATCTTGTCATTTCAGGGTTCAAAGATATTGGCAGATTTCAGACTGACGTTAGGTGTCCTAGCTTAATGATTGGGGGAATCACATTTGAAAATGCCATTTCTTTGGCTGCTCACAGCCTTTAGTATGCCTGTCACGTCTCTCCAGAAGAGCTTCCAGACATCCCTCACATTGTTCTTCCATTTCAATTCCTCTTCGGCTCCTGAAGGGAAATCACATGGGTCTCTCTTGCTGTGCCCTGGTTCCAGCTCCTGTGGCACTGGCTGCCTGTTTCTTTGGGTGCCTAAACGTTCTTCACATTGCCCATGACTCTCATTGTCCTTGGGAGAGCATACCTCTCCCAGCCAGCTGACAAGCTTTCTTCATGGAGAACAGAACATTCATCCTCCCTCCAAGGAGTCTGTCTCTCTCAGCTGACCCTCAAGCAGTCCCTTTCTGACTGACTCTTGGAGATCTTACAAAATTCACATCTCGTTTCAGCTCTTGCTAAAGTGGAACTGAGATGTGTTCATGCCCAGAATGGCAATCTTTTCTGATGGCCGTCGAAGCATTTCTTATATGTATCTTCAGCAACAAGTAAATTACGTTGATAAATTAGCAATTTAGGGGCCAGAGAGCATGCCAAAAGATTCATTAAAAGAGACCAAAATATCTTAAAATAAATTGCTTTGCTTAGATAATTGATATTTAACATTATAGGCTTCACCATTCTGTATAAAAGAAAAAAATGGAGGTCCCAGGTCCCTCAAAGCAAATGTGGTGTTTACCACCTGGCTTGTATTTAAATCGGAAATCTAAAATTTAGCTTCCAAATGAAGGGAATCTCTCTTGATGCAGTAACACAAAGGCATATAAAAAGTGCTATTTATTTAGATACATTTGGAGGAAAAGACTATTACTCCATTAAATAAATATAAATATCTTATGAAATAGAGTGCAAAGATCACATTTTTTAAAGTAGAAAACCTGGATTCATATTATAGACGTCCCCTTAGGCCACTTTCCCTTTCTCTTCTATGCCGGGGGGGGGGGGGGGGGTGGGGGGGGGTGGGGGGAAACTCAAGTATGAAACTTCCGCACTAATCCCACAGTGTTAGCTGATAAACATTCTACATTCTCAACAGTGTTTGATATATACTAAGTAACTTCTAGCAGTTTTGAATAGGACATGAATGAAAGGTTCTATTTTTCTGTGAGTGCGGTGAAAAACTCAACATACCACCCCAAAATTGGACGAGTTCTTTCCAGTCTTCTTTTGCATGTTATTTGGAAGATACTTTACAGATTATGATGCGCGTTTATGCTGCTGACCAAATAGAAAGTGAGTGGTGGTGAGAGGGTTTCCCACAGAAAACTGACTAGCCTAGTAAATGCTACTGAAGTAAATAACTGCATAAATAGCATCAAAATGTGTAGCCTTAGAAGGTCACTGAGCCCTGGCCACTTAGTTTCAACCACAACATCAACCAGCTGCTTGTGGACAATTTTGTTATGAGGTGTTAGTGATTTAACAAGTTGGCCAAAAGTAGTTGGAATTTGGCATACAAAATTTCATCTCTGTTGGGTTTTACTGTTGCTCACTGGACTTTTTCTTGGCGCAATGGACAAAGTTCCTGCCGTTGGCATTCCGGAACCCAAGGGGAATGCAGTCATCACATTTCTGTGGTATTTTCCACATTTTTTTTTTTTGGTGGTTTGTGTATGATTCTATAAAGCTTTGCAAAAAACACTACTAGGATGACTTGTCTACCTTTTAGAGTCTCTCCAAAATGTTGTCCTGGATTTTTTTCAACAATATTTTTAATTGATTGGAGAATGCATTACACCTTTAGACTATGTGAACATTAGTCTTATGTAATCAAAAAAATTTAGTCAGATTATAAGAATGAGGTATGTACTCTGTGAAATAATACCTAGCTTGATAGAATGGGAACGGCAGCGTGGGAGCGCAGAGAGCGTGTTTCGTAGACTTAAGCACAAACACCACCTGAGTAGTCTTGGACAATCACTTACCTTCTCAGTATTTGTTTTCTCTCTAAGCGCTAACACTCTGTAATGGGCATCTTGGTGCTTTAGACATTTCTTAAGTGTAAGTGGGTATATCTTCAAAATATACCATTTACTTGTGGGACTAGTATACATTCACAACTCACTAAATAACTAAAAGAAATGGGAGTGAAGCAAGCTTACATATGCATGGAAACAGAAATTTACTTGAAATCTTCTTTTTTTTTTTCTCCTCTAGTCATCTCTTTTATGGCTACCTATTTACTTGGCCAAGAAAATAGAAGTCACTGACATTCAAATACCATCTATTAAGTGTTTGTAACTTGCAGAACATTGAGTTAAATACAGATTTTTTTCAACAGTGGATGGCGCGGGGAGGCAGGGAGATTCTCTCTGATCTCCTGCGGCTTATAGTTGATCAGAGAAGATGGAAAATTAGACAAGCATTCAAAATAATATGTAGTGAGGGCTATGACATAATCCCACAGTTGCCTTGCAAATTCTAGATTCTAAATAAGGCCTGTTTCTACATATCCTTGAGCATGTGCATCCAGGTGGATTATAGGAACATCTACTCTAGTGTAATTTTTCAGTTTTCCTCTAAATATTCACCAGAAGTGACCACTCTTAACTACATGCAGCTTTAATTTACCTGGGGGTCCAGTCTCTGTGTGAAAAGGCACTTAAAATAAACTCATATACAATTGGGAGGAAAAAAGTCAAGTGCTAGTATAATTGCCACGGAAAAGTAGAAATGCAAAAATCACTCATTATTTGCACTTCATTTGTTCTGTCCTTTAGGACATCTACTTGGCCTCTCCCATGACGATTCCAAATTCTGTGAAGAAAATTTCGGTTCCACAGAAGATAAGCGCTTAATGTCTTCCATCCTAACCAGCATCGATGCATCCAAGCCCTGGTCCAAATGCACCTCAACCACCATCACAGAATTCCTGGATGATGGCCATGGTATGTATAGTTTCATAGGCTCAGCAACAAAACTTGGAATTATTGCAAGTTGTACTTCATTATATCCTCGTGATGTTCACCTTACCCTCTAAGACAATGGTTGCTTAGACAGTGTCAGAAAAAGGAACGAGGGGACTGTCCATTGGTGTGTAATGCCAACGTCCTCGGTGGCATTATAGCTATGGTATTTTTGCTTTTGAATTGCAAAGTTCAAAGAGAAGCAATGTGGGAGACCACACAGAATGCCTAGCCAGTGCCCTGAAAGCCTGGCTTTTATTCCCTCTTTCACCACTAGCTTACTGTGAGAACATTGGCAGATAATCTTGTTTCCCTGCTATTAATATGACTCACAGCATTATTTGTTACATTCTTATTAGAGGGGTGTGGTTAAAATGTAGGTGACAGTTCTGTCAGATTCTCTTTATGGCGACATAAAACCAAGAATGGAAGCTCTTTAGATTTGCATTCACTAAAAAGTTTGGTTTCATCCTGACAGCCTGTTTTCCTGAAAGTGGAGTGAAAACTGCAGAACAGGAATAGAAAATCATTCTGAATGCTGAGAAAACAGTTTAAGAACTTCAAAAGAAAATCCTTGGCTTTATCCCCTAAGTACAGTTCAAGAGCACAGCACATTTTGTTAAGTTCTGTAAATCTAGGATTAGTGCTGTAAATTATATAAAAATACTAAGGAAGTCACAGTTTTAGAAATAATAAATTCTGACCCTTAAGTAATCTTTGAAACAAGCTGTTGCTAATTTCCTAGCATTCCTTGTTACCTTAAAATATTAGAAACACAGGAGAAGAGATGAGGTAGAGTTGGAAGAGATCTTCAGAGACCACAGAGTTCAAGTTTCTCATAATACAGAAATGGACATCTCATTCCTTTTTTTTTTTTCTCTTAAAACATGTCTCTTTCTAAAACTGGTGGTTGAAGTGAATGTGACAGAAATTCTTGATCATGATAATTGTTCACAATTTTATCTCATGATGTATGGTTCAAAGTTAGATAAACAGAATCTGTAATAACTGTCTTTCCTTGTTCCACAAAGTTTATGGCTTGAAATTTTTGTAATTTCTTAGTGAGTTGGCCATCTTGAGCTTTGGCTACATAATTACACAACAATTAATAAATTCAGTTCTTTTCAGACAAAAAGAAATTCCACTACACAGTTCTTTGCTATCTTGTAGACAAAATGTTCATAAACTCATTTTTGCTATGTTAATGGTGAACTGGTAATGCTTTAGCTACTCTCAACTACTTACATTTCCTATTCCTGAAAACAATCCACAACCATATTGCTTTAAAACTTCCCTTAATACCAAATAAATGTTCTTTATTAGTTGAAAGGATGGCCTAATATCTTCACGATTCAGAAACAATATCAAGAATCAATGTATTAGGTTTTTCCTAGACTAATAATAAAGTGGTAATTTTCTGTTTAGTTAGCCCAGTTTAAAATGCTGATTATATGCTGATATAGTCCTGGAGTGAATGCTTACCTAATTATCTGCCTACCTACATTGATCAAGTCCATATCTAATAACGTTCCTCTTGGGTGGAATCTTAGTTTCCACTCTTAATATTACTTTTACTGTTTTTTTTCAAGTTTCCTAAAAATGGAATAACATTAATATTTCATTTCAAAATCACACATTATTCATTCCAAAAGGTTGAGCTAAACTTTGAATCACTAAATGAACAGATTTAGTTGCTAAGGCAGCAAATACTTATGGCTAAAATGGGACCAACTTTTTTTTCCCTCTGTAAGTATTAGGTCAGCTAATTACAATGCTGTGCAGAATTTTGTTCCTATTGCCATATTTCTGGAATGATTCATTTATTTCATGTTTGTGGAATTCATGATTTTACTTTCCATGCATTGAAGATGCTCCCAGTATTGTTTTCATTTTTTAAACATTATTTCTGTATTTAAAAGAATCTACACTCAGATTTTTTAAAATTTTACAACAAATTTTATACATCTTTCTGTGTCTACTCCAAAGGATCTCATGGTAGATAACAACCAAAACCATACTTTTGCTAGAAATAGATCTTATTCATTTGCACTGAGGAAATCACATTTGAATTCCCCATTTATATGTTAAATAAATAAATAAATTCAGTTACCAGCATTTGTTGGACAGGAAATTCTCATAATATATTCATTCATTCATTCATTTCATCACGCCTAGGCTCTCTCACTTTTGAATGTGTTGGTTAGGCAGTCTTGTGTTTTAACTGCCCCATCCCACCAAAAACTTCAATTTTTTCAGTAGCCTATAGTGAGTAAAGTAATTTCAGAATGATGAGAATCTAAGAAAGGCACTGTAGCTGTGACACAGTGGCAAAGTTCAATTATATTCATTTCAAAACAGATACAGAACTGAAGCTACAATACTCTCTGTAGCACTGTCATTTACACTTGAATTTAAATAATTTAATAACGTTTAGATTGCAACCAAAAACTGACTTAAGTCAGTTAAAGCCAAAGTATGACAATAGGAACTAATCAACAGGATTTTCAGATGGTGGCAGTTCTGACATTTCAACTCCAGAGCTTAGGTGAGAACCAAGGGGACAGTCAAAGCCCAAGACGATGGAAAAACAAAACGAAAAAGCAAACAAACATACATCTTTGTTAGAAGACTAAGCTGATATCATATCATCAAACCTTTTCAATTTACTGGTAGGGAGCTACTCACATTTGCAAGCAGAGCCCATTCATTCATATGTAGTAGAAATAGTTCTACTACTTTTCTGTTCTAATTTTCTAGGCCACTAACTATTTAGAGCAAAAAAAATAAAGTAGTCATTTGGGTGCATAGGGCATGCCAGACAGGTAAGCTGAGAGAAAGAAGTAAAATCATTTGACAATAAAAGAGAAACCAGAAGAGCTGTAAAATGTAGCCCTGAAACAGTAAAAGCACAGTGGTCTGGCACCATGTTCCAGAAGGTCAGAAACCCTCTTACCCCATTATTGTATCCTGCTGAAATCCCTCAAGATTTCAGCAGGATACAGTAATCGATACTCAGAAAAGAAGTGATTTTCTGTTACTTAGGAAGGTTAAATTAGGACACTCATATAAAAGGCAGCAAAGCTATTGATGTTTTTAGGTAGATAGTCTCACAAAATTGATACAATTTTTAGGTGGTGTCTGAAGACTACATTACCTAGAGAATCCATTTATGTAATAGCTTATCTGTCTTGTTCCCACCTCCAGCAATGCTGGAGAAATGATGTCTTAGAGTGCAATTAAATTTGAATCATTTCATTTGTTTTTAAAATTATTAGCCATAAGTAGGCAGACATGTGTAGCACTCTACCACTGCCAAATTTAAATTTCCTAATTTGAGTGTTTCCCGATTTAGTTCCAACAAGAAATATGCAGCAATTAGGTTATGGTTGAAAAGTCAGTGTGCACACTCTAAAATAACTGGGCCTGCAGGTTTGTGATTCAGAAAGGAAGAAGCCGTATCTTATGGAGACCACCTCCTCCAACCCAGCCTGGCCAAGATACTTGTAGACTTCCTGCAGTGTTTATACAAGTTAGCTCTAGGCAAGTTGGCTAGGAGTATGATCCTCCAAAATAAAGGTAAGCAGTGGCAGAGAAACTGTTCAGCAAAAGCAGGTTATTAAATTTCTTTTCTCAAATGCTTAATAACCATGAAGCCAAAAACAATAGCCCTGTTTGCTGGAGCCCTCAGTTCACAGTGCCAGGTGATAAGCAGGACCACTGCCTAAGCAGACACAGCTCAAGAAGACACAGGCTGCTAAGGAAAATCTATAGACAGCTTTGAAAAATTCATATTTAAAGAGCCAAGTTTACAGCCACTTAGTGAACACAGAACTTTGGAGAGAAAATGGTATTAGAAAACCAGTTCTCTGAATCCTTTGTTAAGTGTATACAGTGAAGCTAGTAATAAGATCTTAACATTCAGTTTTTAAGGCCCTACTCATAAAATTCAAAGCCCATGATGGTAGTCTGTTTATTTTCACAATAAATATGTTCTTTAACATGGTCTGCAAGTAAAACATGTCCTTTCAGTCCACAGTGACCCATATGTTTAAAAAGCTATACTTCATCCTTTAACACAGAGAATTTTTAATCGAATTTCCTTGGCATGACATCTGCTAAACAGTGTACCACAAACAGATCCCTTGAATTACTTTGGTCAGCAACCACTGTCTGTGCCTTTGTCATTGCCCAAGTTAGTTTATTCGTCACTGAACCCATAATGCATCAGTGACTCTTTTAAACATGCAAATAAAGACCTCAAAGAAGAGCTGCAAGATCAGGGAGATGATGATAAAAGAAGAAACTTTTCAGTGTTGTGAGCCTTCTTTGAATGAGTTTCATTAGGAATATTAATTGATTGTTCCTAGGCCAAGGATATTTGGACCAATTCTTTTTCTTTTTTTTTTTTGCCACGCCATGCAGCTTGCGGGATCTTAGTTCCCTGACCAGGGATCGAACCCAGCCCCTGGCAGTGGAATCGCAGAATCCTAACCACTGGACCACCAGGGGATTCCCTGTTTGGGCCAATTCTTATTTTCAGTGTGTGTGTATTAAAAAAGGAAAAGAAGACAGAAATAACTACAGTGCTAGAAACGGGGTGGGGCGGGGGAATGAGAAGAATAAAGAACAACCAACCTTCATCTGATAAGTTTCATTAATCATTAATATGAAAGACAAACAGTGCTAGAAGTCAGATATAAAAAACCAAAGATTTTTCTGCTCCATTTCCTGGAAGCATGGCATACCTTCCATCACCCCAAGTGTACTTTGTGGCCATGGAGAGATTACTACTTTCTTTCCTTTATTTGTTCATCTCAAATCACTGGCTCTTACTTTTTAAATTTTCTACTTTACTTATAACTTAACAGTTAACTTAGCATTTAACTTAACATGGATGGTGAAAACAAATATGTGATGTGCACACATTTCCATTGTCTTTCTTTTAGAAACTATCCATCTATATACGCAGAATGTTAAAACAAAAGGAAGGAAGGAAGGAAAGGAGGGAGGGAGAGAAAAAGGAGGAGAGAAAAGGAAAAAGAACTTGGCAATTTTGTGGAACAGAATAAACAGACAAAATGTCAGCAGCAAAGCCCAGATAGGATTTCAGGCTAAGATAAATTTTAAAATATGTGAAGATATGGTTGAGAATAAAAGTAAAACAGATTAAGAAAAGTCAACAATAGATTGGACACTTTTAGAGGTCAATATAAAAGACACTAAAAGACTGATCAATTTCCTCTCTCACCCCTCCCCCAAATTGTACATATTTTTTAGATGAAAAGTGTATATCCAATCCACTATTACTTAAATCTTAAATATTTCATATCGTGAGATTTGAAATCAGGCTTTATATTGATTTTTTTATGGTTGTCCCTTGGCACAAGTCTGCCCTTTGGTAGCACTGTCTGTACCTATTTTATTGCCAAAGGACATAATTCAACATATAGGTGAAATGGATAGATTGTAGATTTCACTGTTAACAGAAACTAATGCAGCAACAAATCCTAATGTTGAGAGCATTAAAGTAATAAATGAATAGCAAATCTGAATAAATCATTTTATTTTAAGCAAGAAAAGTTCATCTCCAAATGACCTCTAAGGGAAAACCATAGAGCTAAGATATCTCTTTTTTTTAATAGCCAAGTAACTATGTTATACATTTTTAAAACTTATACTTTGGTATTGAGCTTCATAAAGAGAGGTCACATCTTGAAGCCTCCTTTGTCATAAGCCGATTCCAAATTGCATTGTACGTTTCTTTTCACACATCATACATCATCAGGGAGGTGGAGAAGATATCAGTGACCGCATATCCATGGAGAGGTGCTGAGTTATTTCAGCTTGGGAGAAACGAGATCGACCCATGCCACATGCACCCACAACATGTTAAAGACTTCCCAGCTAATATTTAGTTACCCAGTCTTACAGTCTGTGCTTTTCAGTAACATTTAAAAAAAAAAGAAAAGTTTCTTCAAACAGCACTTTTGGAGAACTGGAAAGCATTCTTGCTGCCTCAGAGATCTGTTGACAGTCTTCTACCATCAGCAATCCGCTAAGCATTCCCTGGTTTACACAAGCTCTTTTTTATGTAGCAAGGAAGATAATGCTTTTCCCGGAGTTCCAAAGGGCCTCATCTCACTTTATCTTCTAAACAAAGCTTAGTGAGGTTTTACTATCATTCCTTCCTATTGACTTGCTGTTGATGTTTTTCTTTTAACTTGATGTTTTTCTCCCCAAGTTCTCTTTGGCTGGATACTGATTTTTAATGCTTTTTCTGGCTTGCCTTAAGAAGCTTTACCTCTTCAAACGTTCTGGCTCAGAAGTTAAATAGGAACTTTGCTCTTTATTCATTTTCATATAATGCCTCCATCACAGATTGACAAATTTCAAGGTATTCGCTTTGAAGAAACTTGAGTGTAGTTGTAAAAACATTTGCAGTATACTTAAAATGTGCTGAATATTCCATTTCTCAGTGGAAAGTAGGATTTAAACATGGTTTTCCTTTGTTGAATAAAAAGAATGACTTGAATACATCTGAAATGTTGTTAAATATGTTGGGCATAGTACCAATATGATTGTTTTATATTTTTCTGGTCCCCCCTTATAGCTCTGTGAGCTAATTTTACCCTTCCAGTGTCACAGTGAGGAGAGAAACATTTCACAGATCTTAAAAATAAATTAGGGAGCGGTTAACTAATTTGGCCAAGAACACTCAGCCATGTAGTGTTTTGCCAGAATTAAACTTTAGATCAACTGTTTCTACCATTAGTTACCATTTAAAGGATCCCAACACATGCCTGCCCTTTAGCAATAAAATAAGCAATCTATCCACATGCTAAGCAGAGGCAGGATGGGCCTCTGAGCATAAAACCCTAACAGCTGTGGGACCTTGGGTAACTGATACATCTTTATATTCCTCAGTTTCCTTATCTGCAAAATAAAATAGTGAAAGAATCTGCTTCATAGAGTTCTCGTAAAGATTGAATAAGCTAATGCATTTAAAGAACTGATAAGTGTTAAGTGTGTAACAAATATTAATTATTTTTAGTATTGTTAATAATCAGTGTGTAAATCTTAAAATCAAGTGAACAGAAAAATACCAGAACTGATGGGCAATATGTAAGCTCCTGTATGAAGAGAGGAAGTTGAAGGAGTTAACTCACTGGGAAGGGATTTCTGAGGGAAGCTTTTTGGGGAAAGTGAGGCACATTTCCACTTCTGAATTTGCACTATGTCAGCTTCTACTGACCTCCCCCCCAGTCCCTTTATAATCCCCACATCACTATGTACTGAGAGCACCAACTTGTTTGTGACAGACACACTCCAAAGACCCAACAAATACCAACTGCATTCAATAACTAATACAAAGGGGAGAAAAGGGATGCAAAGAGTAAAAAAATGGGCCTAGCCCCAAGTTATCAAAGATATTTTCTTTTCTTCTCCCACTGCTCCTGATATGTGATGCTTGAAAGCTCTTTATTAAAATTCTTTCAGTCTAAAAGAAAGACTTTATTTCCTTCAGTTTCTTGGGAGACCTTTAGGGGCGGATCTGGGTCATTTTTCTGTATCCCTAATATCTAGTATGTTTGCTAGAACATTGTAGGCGTTAAGCAGATGTTGGTTGAGTGAGTGCGGGAATGAATGAGGCATCCCCTTGTTTATTACTTATGGAATTAATGGAAAGGTGACATGGATGGGGGATGGGTGCATGAAGAAGAAGTAAGAATGGGGTAGTTGGAAGTGGAGAAAGGGATATAGAAAGGGTACAAGGACAAACTCTGTTTCTCAAAGTTGTAAACACCTATTTATTATTATTATTGTTGTTGTTATTGTTATTATACCATCTTATTTCCTCTAGGTCCATCCCAGTTTCTGTTAGTCCCTCAGCGCAATGACTATTTTCACAGCTAATTATTATGAAGTAATTTTATTTAATCAAACCACTGCCCATCACTATGTATACCCCAGAGCACATCATCCATGGGAAATCCTAGTGGGCGCTGGTGAGCTCACAGAGGCAAGCAGCCGCGTCCACAGGGAGGGCCCTCCCCAGGGCATCACACTGCAGACCTGTAGATGCATCGTGTTTCAGCACCATCTGGAGTCTTGCATTTGCAAATCCATAATTTTCAAGGTTTGAAACAGAAAACACAGAACAGTGGTCAATCTTGCTTATTCTTTTAGGTAACTGTTTGCTAGACCTGCCACGCAAGCAGCTCCTGGGCCCCGAGGAACTCCCGGGACAGACCTACGATGCCAGTCAGCAGTGCAATCTGACCTTCGGGCCCGAGTACTCGGTGTGTCCCGGGATGGACGTGTGCGCCCGCCTCTGGTGCGCCGTGGTGCGCCAGGGCCAGATGGTGTGTCTGACCAAGAAGCTGCCAGCCGTGGAAGGGACACCATGTGGAAAAGGGAGGATCTGCCTGCAGGGCAAGTGTGTGGACAAGACCAAGAAAAAATATTATTCAGTAAGTGATTTCCTTGTCACGCAGGGCCTGGAGACCCAAGGCCTGATGTACCTTCCTGTGACACATGCGGGGACTGGCCACAGAAGGCTCTATTTCCTAGTTAAAATATTTTTCCTTGAGGGATCTATTTACAGCTCCCTCCTTTACCTGCAAGAGCCATCCCCAGCTGTCAATTACTGGAGAAAATGCAGATCTCAGGTTATATCCTGTAGCAAATAAGTAGAGAGCCCAGATTCTGTCTAATTGAGACCCCACGTAGGGCCCCAAATTACTGCTTGGGAGTTTACTTTCAAACTGCTCTTAAAGTTATTGGAATACATTTATTTCAAATCGGTAAGGAAATAGCAGCAAAGCTGGCACATGGTCCTCATACATACTTGGTGAACTCCAAAATGGTCATGCTTTCCCCCTCGTGGCAAGTTAATCTAACTTCAGGAACTAAAGTAGCCACACCTGCTCCACGGAGACACCTCCTCCCTCCCTATGCACCCGGTCCAGCTTCAGGTCAGCAACTGCCACCTTCACTGTCAAGGTCCAAGCAAAGCATTTGTTCCCTCTCACTCATAACATTTTCAAAGTCCCTAGAAGAGTGTTGCCATAGGCGTGTTTCCTGTGCCTTTCAAGACTACCACACAAGCAAGCATCCTCAGATACCCTGACACAGATACCCTGACACATACAACCAGCGGAAGTTCTTCAGGAGTTCCCTCGGCAAAGACGTTTCTAGTATCTTCCTCTTGGAGTCTCTCCGCTTCCTGCTGCCTGCCGTGTTTCCATAGCAATAGACCTGGGATGTCATAACAGGACTCTTCATTCCCTGTGTTGTGGGTGCATGTGATTGGATGCTCTTCAGTATCTGTCCCATTTCCTCTTTACGGGGTGTAATGAAGCCAAGCCCAGGTCAGATACATTTATGCATGTGGCAGAGGGTCTGTCACAGGTGGGACGTGTGATGTCAACAAAGGGACTGCAGAACTTCAGTGCTAAAGAGGGAGAAAAGATGTAAGCATAATCAACCTGGAATCATACAAAATCTTTAGCATCACACAGTTCTTTAAAGATGCAAGATCAGGGTGGACACAAAGTGAACCGTGTTTCGGTGGTTATTAACAGAAATGCACAGTATCAGAAGGTCCAAAGAAGCCACGAGCAATTCTTGCAGTGTGCTCAGTACTTAGGGTGAAGTGTTCAGACCCTCTAGTGCTGGGGGGTGGGGGACAGAAAAGGTGGATTGCCAAGATTTGGAATCACATTGTAATTCCAGAGTGTTCAATACCTGTGACCATGTTAAATTCAGTGAAACTGACTGTGACGAAGTTTCCACCGAGTGACTGAGTGCAAGTGATTTCCAAATGTACGTTCCACTGAGTCATTGAATGCGTGTGATTTCCAAATGTATATTTTGAATGTTTTCCTCCCTTCTCAGTTAAAATATCTTCTATTTTCTGTTTTAGACATCGAGCCATGGCAGCTGGGGATCCTGGGGGTCCTGGGGCCAGTGTTCTCGCTCATGTGGGGGAGGAGTACAGTTTGCCTATCGCCACTGCAATAACCCCGCGCCCAGAAACAATGGCCGTTACTGCACAGGGAAGAGGGCCATCTACCGCTCCTGCAGTGTCATACCTTGCCCGGCCAATGGTACGCTACTCCCAAGTGTCAGCAGCCATCATGTGTCAGGTGTAATTTGTATCCTAGCAGTAATAAATAACGGAGGCTGGAGAAATAACCTATTAATCTTGTACTGCACAGTTCCACCAGTATGCAAATCAATAACAAATACATGAGTGATTTTTAAATTATTATTATAAACAGCTGAGTGTTCAGGGAGTAGGAAGAAAATAATTGCTGTTTTCAACTCTGTGTTGAAGATAAAAATCCTTCAACACTGGTGTGGAGAGACTCTGGAAAAAAAAAAGTTATCATCTATCATCTCCTTAAAGGTATTTAAATGAACAAGAATATATCCAAGTTTCAGAACAGAGAGAGTAATAATGTGACATGTTTGATTTTTAGGTAAATCTTTTCGTCATGAGCAGTGTGAGGCCAAAAATGGATATCAGTCTGATGCAAAAGGAGTCAAAACATTTGTGGAATGGGTTCCCAAATATGCAGGCATCCTGCCAGGAGATGTGTGCAAACTGACCTGCAGAGCTAAGGGCACCGGCTACTACGTAGTGTTTTCTCCAAAGGTAACTGCATGCAGACTGTCCAGAAACAGTAGGCGTCCTTGGTGGAAATTATTTGGTAGAATGGAGCCTGCACATACCAAATGTAAACAGTCATTATTTTGAGGGGGTGGCTAGGTTTTGGAAAGTTTTATTTTCACCTCTGTAATTTCTATATTTTCAAACTTGCTACAATGAATCAAAAGGATTTTGTAAACAGAACAAGTAAATGTTTTAAAAGCTATTTTTGAAGAAGTGTAACTCTCTGTCAAGAAGGTGAATTGCAAACTTAACTTCAAAATAGTATTCCCTAGGTACATTTGTAAAGGGGACTATGAAACAAGAAAGTTTTCTATTTTTCTGTCATCTTTTACTGAAGAATTCCTTTGGCGATTCATGAAGATAGATTCAAGATCATCACCCCTGACCTAGACATTAAAATGTTTTGCACCTTTAAAATGAATCAATGTCCTTCTAGTTATACACATTTATAATATATGCATGTGAAATTATCCCTTGTTTTCCACAGAAGAGCATTTTCTAACTTATTGAAGTTTCATTTCTCACAAGCAACATTATGCAGCAGTTTAAAACAGTTTCTCTAATTTGCAAATAGGTGCTATATTTAAAACCACCTCTGTAACTGGTCTTCAGATATTTATGACATATTATTGAAAAATAAGTTAATGTCCAAGTTATGTAACATTTAAAATGTTTTTATCTTTTTATTGCAAAATAATACATTTTCATTTAAAAATATTATAGAGAAATAAAAGCAAAAATATTACCTGGAAATATAATCATTTAGAGAGCTGTTAACCTGTTTAAGAATACCCTACCTCACTTTATATACATATACACCCTCATATACTCACACACGTATATGAAAGAGTTTTGTATATACACAAATAGAAAATATGTATGTTTATACATATGACTATATATTGTTACTTATACATACTTATATGCACAAACCACTGAGTCCATATACAAAGTATTTTGTAACTAGCTTATTAAATATATGCTAATTCTTTTTTTCAAAAATATTCAGTCTCTTCCAGTAAGTACTTTTCTCTGACCTTCCCAGACTTCTTTTTTACACGACTTTGTCTCTACTTCAGTGTCTCACAGTTCAACACAATAGGGAATGCTTCCCAACCGTTACAAGGTTGTGACTGTCCAGTGTAGATTTTCAATTTTGTTATGGTAATAACAATTATGCACAAGACAGAAATAGAGTCACAGATATAGAAAACAAACTTATGGTTATAGAAAACAAACTACCAAGCGGGGAGGGAGGAAGGAATAAATTGGGATTGGGATTGACACATACACACTACTATATATAAAACAGATAACTAACAAGAACCTACAGTATAGCACAGGGAACTGTACTCAATATTCTGTAATGACCTCTATAGGAAAAGAATCTAAAAAAGAGTGGATATAATGCATATGTGTAACTGATTCACTTAACTGCACAGCAGAAACTCGCACAACATTGTAAATCAACTATAAAAATTAATTAACAGAAAACAATTGTGCAAACAAAAAGGACGTCTGCATTCGTGAGCCTGCTCGTATTCTACTCACACAAGTGACAGACAGTCCCACACACTAAGTGAAAGATTGTTTCTAGCAATAAAAAGGCAAGACTGTACCATGGGAACGTATTACGCACACAGAAATGGAGACTAGGACCTCGGGTCTCCTAACACATTCGGAATTAAGCTCAAGAGATAAAGAAGAGAGAAAGGGCGTAACCCCAATCTATCCCAGGACTTCTTCTTTCTGCCAATATGTCAAGAATTTTTCAGTTGGATACTCCTGGAAACTATGGGGTTTTTTTTTTGGTTTTTTTTTTTTTTGATTGGTTGTTTAGTTTCCAAAGTACTATCTATTCCAATAAAACTTAAAACTCCCAAATTAGAACTTGCAATTTTATCAAAGAACCCACCTACGCAGTTCCTAGTGTTTCCCACTGCTAACGTGTTTCTCGTTATTCAGGTGACCGATGGAACGGAATGCAGGCCATACAGCAATTCCGTCTGCGTCCGGGGAAAGTGTGTGAGGACGGGCTGTGACGGCATCATTGGCTCGAAGCTGCAGTATGACAAGTGCGGAGTGTGTGGAGGAGACAACTCCAGCTGCACAAAGGTGATTGGAACCTTCAATAAAAAAAGGTAACGTGAGAGAACGATTGCCCTTATCTGATCTGAACGAAGCTTTAGACTCTTGCAAAATTGATAAAGGAGGACACGTGTTACATCATAAGCTATCTGTGGGAGGACATCTAGCCAGGACCTAGTTACACATTATGAATATGGGAAGGGAAGGAGAGGACATGAAATGAGCTCTGCATGCCGACTGGAAACCCATGGCACCTCTGCAAGCAGATTAACTGCAATAGCCGTGGGTCCAGGTTTTGCAGAGTGGGAAAAAGGCAAAGAAAAAGTCTGTGACATTCCACTTTAGCCATATCTTGCAAATCTATTATTTCTGAAACACCATGTAGGAAGGGATGACTGGTTTCCAACTTAACTACTGTTTTGTTTTGGTTTTTTTTACAAATACGTTCTCATTAGGCTGTAGTTTACTTGAGAAAACATTTCTCAATACAAAATGTAAGTTATCTGCAGTAGTGTAGATGGCAAGCCCATTTTTGAGACAACTATCCTCGTTTATATCTACTCTGTAAAGAATAATGTCAGTTTCCTGCTTCCTCTCATGGTCCTTGATTACACTCTTGCTTTATATATGTAAGTTTAGAAAGTACCACTTTCTGGCGTGAAATATTATACTATCAGCTAGGGTGGCTGAATCAGCTAAAGAGTCTGCTGGAATGCAGGATTGTTTTTCCTCTTCACCAGACCACTCTTATGCTGAGTGGTATTGGTCAGGTTCACCTGTATTCCTGATATATGTGCTGTGTTGTCTTTAACTGGAGAGGAATATACAAACCAAGTCAACAATAAGAATTTCTTAAAACAATCGCATGCCATGGTAATGTAAAAAACTAGAAAAGACCTTTGATATGATAAAAAAATGTATGGCTGGAGAATTTATTCTGTATTAAAATATGCATTACTAATCCTATTTGCTAGTGATATAATAATTGTTTATCTAATTGTGTTGGGCCATCTAGGTCAAAAACCCTGCAAGTCCAATTATATCCTGCATTTTAATATATTTCAAAGGTGCAAGGCTCCTTAGAAATGATCCAGTCTAACGTTTTGCTTTACAAATGAGGGAATTGGGACTCTGAAAGTTTAAGACTTACCCAGTTTTACTTGGCTGATAAATGCCAAAGTAGAGGCTATAGCTTAGGTTATAAAAATAGGATGCACAGGCCAGTTGTAAAAAAGAAACAAAAAAAGAAGGAAGGGAAAAAATTCAGGAACCAAATGAGAAATAAAATTATTTTTAAAAAATAATACCTTATGTACTGTATGCTGTGTATCCTTCCTCTATCAACTTATAAACCTCTTTTTATAATGCTAAATTTAGCATTAAGCTTTTTGTATTTACAACAAGTATCCGCATATTTGATGTCACCTGAAAAGGTGAAGGAAGACATTCATGATAGCAGCAAGCAGGATACAACATAACTGCTTGCAAATTGATTTGACCAAGATTATAGTATGTGGTACAAATGACCTGCTTGAGTATCCTATATAAATTATCTTGGCCTAGTGTGATCGATAAAAGAGAATGCTGATCTTGGAGCTGGAATATTTGCAATCACGCTCTGGCTCAGTAATTCACTAGCCATGTGATCTTTGAAGAGTCACCCAACTTCTTTACAATTAGCATCCTTGAGAGTAGAATGGAAATAATAGTAATTACCTTGCCAATGGATGTCGCTGTGAGGACCAAATGAGATAATGCATATTAAAATATTGCACTAAGTTCGAACCTCTTCACAAATATGATCCTAATTTTAATTCACTCCTCCCTCAATTTTCTTCGTGTCAGTAAAGGGCAACTCAATCCTTCTACTGCCTAGTACCAAAACTTTGGCGTCATCTTTCACACCTCATTTCCTCTCACACCCCACATCCATCCATCTGCACAACCTCTCAGTCCTACTTGCAACATATGTCCAGAATCTGGTTGCCCCTTACCGCCACAAGCAGGAGCACTGCTATCTGGTAGTCATTGTCTCTTGCCTGGACCAATCCAGCAGTCTTCCCACGGGTCTCCTGGCCCCTGGCCCCTCACAGTCTCTTTTTCACAAAGCAGAGAGAGCCATCACTTTATCACCTAAGTTAGATGGTGGCATTCCTGGGCTCAACCCTCCAATGGCTACCTTCTCACTTACAGGCAGTGTCTGAGGTCTCTTCATAACCTGTGAGATGCTAACACATTTGGTCGCTGCCCTGCTCTGAGTCCCTTCTACACTGGCCACTTCCCTTGCTCTGCGCTAACATACTGGACTTCCCAACACTCCTCAAACATGGCAAGTGGCAGCATGTGCACTATTTCCTCTGCCTGGAACAATTTTTAACAATTAATAAGCAGTGTTTCTTCTAGAATTCCTTCAGATGTCTGTTAAATGTCACCACTACCTGCCCCCCAACAAGGTGGTGGCGTCCATAAGTGAACAGGAGGATCTCTCCCCCATCCTCGTCGTTCCTCTATCTTCTTACTCTGTTTCTTCACAGCTCTTAATCAACAGATATCGTCACATATTTTGTTTGGGGGTCTAAGCCCCAGCCCACTAGAATGTCCCTTCCATGGCAGCATGCTTAGTATGTAAGAATGCATGAATTCCTTCATGGCAGGTGCTGTTCTTGTACTGGGGAGATAGCCCTGAACAAAAGAAGATTCCCCTGCCTTGCCAGCCACACTTCATACTTCATAGTTATATGAAAACAGCTGCATTCATTCATGGTAGCCAGGGAAGCTGGTTAATATCCAAAGTGTAAATGATACCAAGAAGGGTGCAAAGAAAATGAATAAGGAGTACAAAGGGAAACCTATTTTACTAAAACATCAAGAAATCAGGGCATGACTATTTACAATAGCCAGGACATGGAAGCAACCTAAGTGTCCATCGACACATGAATGGATAAAGAAGATGTGGCACGTATGTACAACAGAATATTACTCAGCCATAAAAAGAAACAAAACTGAGTTATTTGTAGTGAGGTGGATGGACCTAGAGTCTGTCATACAGAGTGAAGTAAGTCAGAAAGAGAAAAACAAATACCGTATGCTAACACATATATATGGAATCAAAAAAAAAAAATGGTTCTGAAGAACCTAGGGTCAGGACAGTAATGAAGACGCAGATGCAGACATAAAGAATGGACTTGAGGACACGGGAAGGGGGAAGGGTAAGCTGGGACGAAGTGAGAGAGAGGCATGGATATATATACACTATCAAATGTAAAATAGATAGCTAGTGGGAAGCAGCCGCATAGCACAGGGAGATCAGCTGGGTGCTTTGTGACCACCTAGAGAGGTGGGATAGGGAGGGTGGGAGGGAGATGCAAGAGGGAGGGGAAATGGGGATATAGGTATACATATAGCTGACTCACTTTGTTATACAGCAGAAAATAACAGAACATTGTAAAGCAATTGTACTCCAATAAAGATGTTTAAAAAAAAGAAAAGAAAAGAAATCAGGGCATGAATCCTCATACTTCCCAGTGGCTTGGGAAGCTCAGCTTGAGGCCTGCACAGTGCTGAGAGTTCCCAGTGGTTCTCGTGAATATGAGTCAGACTCTAAGAACAAGGATGAAGAAAAAGGCTCTCCTGTCTAATTCCCTCACCCTATATTCTTCGCTTTCTTGACACTCTGTTTGGTATCATTTAAACTCTGAGCATCACCAGAGCTTATTTTAACTGTTATGAAGTACAGTCGGTGGAGGGAAGGGTTTCATGCAATGGGAACGTGGTAAAAGGAGCATAAAGCGTGAGTCGAGAGGCCTAGAAGTGCCACTCCTTAGCTCTGGAGCGAACTTGTGCAAATACTTTAATGCATCTCCACGTTATAGACTTTTTAGGTAAGATGGAACATTTTCTCCTGGCTTTGTTTGAAGCCACTGTAGAAACATCTCATCTCTTAATATTATATACCTCAAAAAAAAAAATCCTGTGACAGAATCTAGTCCAAATGTATTACAAAAATTAAGATAATGAATCAAATTAGGGAATTCCCTGGCAGTCCAGTGGTTAGGACTCCGGGCTTTCACTGCTGAGGGCCCAGGTTCAATCCCTGGTCAGCAAACTAAGATCCTGCAAGCTAAGTGGTGTGGCCAAAAAAAAAGAAAGCTAATGAATCAAATTAAATAGAAAAACAACATCATCAGCATTTCATCTTCTCTCTTCAGCACAGTAGGAAGCTCTGACACCTGTCTGGCCGTCATGGTAGGTCAGATGCCCAACAGAAAGGGGCCTTCCCTGGGGATAAGCCTCCTTTCCAATTCAGAGGAAATGCTTGAGTGGGAAACACATTTGGATTTTACATATATGAATCTGTTATCCCGTATCCTCTAAACTTGAGTAAGAATTCAGAAGTAAATAATTAAATTTCACACACATCAGTCAAACTGCACAAGCAAAGTATTTGTTTCTATTTAAATAACTAGGAAAGTAAAACATATGAGGACCTTAATATGAAATTACTTAGAGAGGCAAAGATTTGGGCAAAAGATGACTCCTCCCCACTGGTATAGTTAGTCCCTTGGTGCTTAATTAACCTTTCTGTCCTTGTGTTTTCTGCAACCTTATGGGTATCAGAGATATTTATGCCTTTGCCCATTTTCCTGAGCAGATGATGGGTCATTAGAGATCTATCTTATATGTCACTCACCATAAAGCCTCGCTCAATTGACCATAACACTTTGCAGACCCTAAGCATTCAGGGAAATTTGCTAAGGCGTTAAGGATTTTTTTTGTCCTTTGATGATTCTGGTAAGCTAAGGTTACGCAGTTAAAGAATTTTATGTTCTATTTTCTGTCCTGCCCCAGGAAATCCAGAGTTTTAGTAGAAATGGAGTCAGAGCCTCTAACCTGTCTATAGTCCAACAAATAATTAAATCCGTGGTTTCCCAACTAGTCTGCACCTTGGAACAGTGTGGGGAACTCTAAAAGTACTGCTGCCTATGACCCATCCTGAAAGATGCGGATTTAACTGCTCTGGCATCTGGGGATTTAAATTTGTAGGCTTTGGAATTTTTAAAAGATCCTCACATGATCTTAATATGCAAACAAGTTTGAGGAACGTTCATTGAAAGACTTCTATGCGATTAATTGAGGGTAGATTTTTAAATTTATTTTATTTATTTATTTATGGCTGTATTGGGTCTTCGTTTCTGTGGGAGGGCTTTCTCTAGTTGCGGCAAGCGGGGGCCACTCTTCATCGCGGTGAGGGTAGATTTTTGTTGGTTTGTGTTTACGTGCATTTTGTGCCAGAAAAAACCTAAAGTAGCTTTGTAAAGATGATAAGATTTGATAAGGATGTGTGATTTTTGTGTAAATCTTTAACTAAAGGTAGTATAAATTTTTAAAACCAAGACAAGTTGCTAACATCATCCTAGTTTTGAACATCATAATAAAAATGTATACAATGTGATAGTCTGACTGCAACTTTATTTTGTTCTAAGAAAATTAATTTTTGAAGGCAATTTTAAACAAATCTTTTTAATACATTAAAACTTTATATTAAGATAAGGTGAGACTTTTAGAGAATTTCTATTCATTTCTATTCATTTCTTATCCATTTGTTAAGCATTTACTTACTTTTCTTTCCTCCCCTTTTTTTTTCTCTCTCTCCCCTGTGGACATTCCTGCTTCCAGCAAGGGTTACACTGACGTTGTGAGGATCCCCGAAGGCGCGACTCACATAAAAGTCCGACAGTTCAAAGCCAAAGACCAGACTAGATTCACTGCCTACTTAGCCCTGAAGAAGAAAAACGGTGAGTACCTTATCAATGGAAAGTACATGATCTCCACTTCGGAAACCATCATTGACATCAATGGAACAGTCATGAACTACAGTGGTTGGAGCCACAGGGATGACTTCTTGCATGGGATGGGCTACTCAGCCACGAAGGAAATTCTAATCGTACAGATTCTTGCAACAGACCCAACTAAAGCCTTGGATGTCCGTTACAGTTTTTTTGTTCCCAAGAAGTCCACTCCAAAAGTAAACTCTGTCACTAGCGACAGCAGCAATAAAGTGGGATCACCCACTCCACAGCTGCAGTGGGTGACGGGCCCTTGGCTCGCCTGTTCTAGAACCTGTGACACGGGCTGGCACACCAGGACGGTGCAGTGCCAGGATGGAAACCGCAAGTTAGCGAAGGGATGTCTTCTCTCTCAGAGGCCTTCTGCGTTTAAGCAATGTTTGCTAAAGAAATGTTAGCCTGTGGTTATGATCTTCTGCAGAGACAACTGGATGATTCATCACTGATACAGTCGTGGTGAACACGAGGTCAACCTAAAGCACGGAAAGTCACACTTCAGTGTCATTGTCAACAGGAGTCCGATTATGGGCAGAATCTGCTCTCAGCGACCAAATAAAGATGTGCACTGCTTCATGTGACAGTGGTGACCTTGGAATATAAAAAAACTTGGGAGTTATTGAACATCCCCTGGGCCTACAAGAATACAAAAACACTGATGAATGTAGAATCAGGGGACCTTTGAAGATGGCAGAGCAGTCTCCCCCTTGTCACCTACCTCTTACAGAATGTCTACAAAGGCATCGTAATCATTTTCATGCATATTATTTACACAGTAGCTTATTTTTACTGTTTGTAAATACATTCTTCCTTGGTATGTCACTTTATATCACTTGGTTCTATTAAAAAATATATATATATACATATATATATATATATATATATATTTCTACAAAAAAGTGTTTGACCAAAGTAGGTCTGCAGCTGTTTCCACTCCTTCCAGTTTCTAGAAAGAGCTGTGGATGTTTTACTGGAAATTAAGATCTTGCTGCTGTTTTCAGAAAGATTTAGCATATGTTCAGACTACAAGAGATAAAATTTTCGTCAAAAACCATTTTGACAGCAAGCATCTTCTGAGAAATTCTGAAAAGAAAAAAGGAGCTCAATGTATCTAGTCATTTAAATACATACAGGGGTCCATTTATTTAAACCTTTGACTGCCTGTATTTTTTCAGGCAGCCAGCCAAACTAATGGATAATTAGGAGGTAGAAGAAATGTTTGTGTGTGTGTGTATGTTATCGAGTCAAAAATTAGTTTCCTCCTGTTAGAATTTAAAAAGAAAACAAATACATGCTTCACCATATTTTCAAGTTATATTTTCACAACTGCTTTCTCTTCCTATGGTTCCCATCTGATATCTCACAATGTGTAATATACATTCAGAACACACAGCAAAGGGTTTTCTATCACCTTCAACACTGGTATACCTCTTACCAGCGAGCCTTTAAAATGCATTTTGTTTTTGCTTGTTTGTTTTGTTCAAGGGTTCTGTAGGACCTACAATGTTTTGTACTTCTTGTTGACTTGGTAGTTAGCCATATCTAGAAGTGGTTATCATTAATGTGGCTAGTGAAAAAAAAATGGTTAATATTAATAATACTGTTTCCACACCATAGGCAATAACTCCTTGCATTGTTTTTTTTCTTAATCCAAGTATACTTATACTGTACTTAAGATTTTTCCCAGTTAGAAAGCATTTGGTTGTACCAGTAAGTGTTTGAGTGATGAGATGTGATGGTCTTTGCAAAGTCTGCCCTTATCTCCATAGCCTGTCTAGGTAGGTTGTGAGTTGGAATAGTTAGACATGGAAAACTTTTACAGTCATCTGCATAAAAATCTCATAGACAGTAAACTGCATCCCTCTACCCTATAGCTCAGAAAATCTAAGATATTTCATTTCATTTGGTTTTTCTTTTTCTTTGTGAAATATCACAAAGCTACCTGTTTTTATAAAATTTTATACTAATCATACCAAATGTGCCTATTGTTAAAGATTTGCATATAAGGATATTAGGGAACTATTGTTTGAGTTTCCTTAAGCTCATGAGAGTTTATTTTTATTATAAGATATTTTTAATATAAAAGGATTATGTAATTGATCTTCCTATAGCACATTCATTTCAATAGACCAGGGGAATGGATGTCTCACTGTTTTAAGTATTTTCTTAAGAAATCATTAAGAAATCAAAACCGTTAATCATCCTTTGGATTTTCATAGACTGACTTTGCTTTAGACATGGTCCTTTTTTTCTTAATAAATTACCAGTTAGAAAAAGGAGGCCTATACAAGACTGGTAACCTCCATTTGATGAAGGTACCAGATATCAGGGACAGGGAGAAAAGCTATTCATATCAGTCAGAAAAAAAAAATTAAAAATAAAAATCACACCGACCATTTGACTATGCAGAGAGAGTTAAGAGAAGGACCAACTTTACTTTTTCCAGTATTCAGAATAACTTGAATCAAGTACTTAAACTATGACAAATTTTTTTTTAATCTTTTGTGGTTATATTGACAGCAACATTAAAAAATAATTGAATAGCAAACGTGATTGTCTCCTACTCTGCTTCTCCATACTGTATTCATAGATTTTTAAATATGATTTACCAATGATTCATTTTTTTCCCCAAATATTAAAGTTTTACACTTCTCATGGGAGCAATCCTAGAGAGTTTAGAACAAATAAACCACTATTCCATGCTTTTAAGGAGTTTCCTTTAGGGTTTTTTGTTTTGTTTTGTTTTGTTTGGTATGGGTATCAATAGACTGACTAAGGAATGTATGTTTAAACTCCTGAGAAAATTTATAGACTGGAAACTGAAATTCAGAGAAATGGAGTGTTTGGTAGACATAGAGAATGATGAGCAAAGGGAAAATCCTCTATAATGAAGATAATCTAGTTCAGTTTCACATTGGGTTATGCCTTTTACCTTTCCATAGTTACATCTTGAATAAAGAGTGTAGGATTCAGGATGCTAGGGGCTACTTCCTAAAAAGAAAAAAAAAAAAAAGAGCTTGTCTAAAAATGCTCAGGTTGGTAAGAATCTAATCTCACTCACAAAACTAAATACTCCAGGTTGTTTCATTAAATACAAAGGGAGCCCAGAAGAAAATAGCATTTATTTCTTCTGGAACAGAAAAAGTCAAACGAAGCCCTGCCTTGTTGTTCAGAGGTTTAAGGACATACTGTTTTAATTTATTCAACAAATTCAACTTCCTCTGCCTTCCTGTGGAAACAGTTTTAGCACATTAAGAATGAAGGGATTAATCACAAACAAAAAAAGTTGCAGCACTGAAAAAAAAAGTAATTTATTGTTTTTGCAACTGGTATGTGAATTTGTGTGATAAAATTATTTATTCTTATTTAACAAAAATATGTGCAAATTCTTCTATATTTAAGATGTTTTGCTGTTGTCCTACTTTTTAATTTATGCTTCATGTTTGTGTATAAAGTACACTTTGTGAGTTTACATAATATACGGCACTGGTTGCTTTTGTATTTTTTTTTTACGGAAAGCTTTCTGTGTGAAACAGGTGTATATGTATATATTCCTCATGTATTCTTATTCTGATACTATCCCTTTTCTTTCTAAGTAAGTTTTAAATTTAATCTTCCATGACTAGTAGTGTTCGTCACTTGTAGTTATGTTAATAGGTCTTTTGGATTCCATTTAATACTAATTTTTCCAAGCTTCAGATAAGAAAAGCATTTATTCAAGCAACTACGGTCTAAGTTTTAAACTAGGATATATAGGTAGCCTGGAAGCTTCCCATAGAAGCTAAGACACAATTCAAAATCAGGTCCATGAGCTTCACTGATGAACTTGGACAAGGGGCTGTTGATATATCACAGCCTCCAAGTGATATCAATGATAATAAAACCAAATAATGTCTTTTGCTGCTCTAGAAACCCTCCTTAAAATTAATATCATTCAGTCTCTAGTATCTTTAAGATTCTATAGATGAGAGTAAACAAAGTGGATTTAAATGATTCAAATGTTTGTAGTCATAACTGTTTCGCCAAGTGTGGGATCTCCATTGATACAATATGACTTTTTACTACTACAAATTAATCTCTTGGAGGGATAATAGGACTTGGGACAAGCAGGGACACCTCTGAACACACCAGCTTGTTCCTGACTGTGATTTCACAGTCTGGTCCTAGCAGTAAGGCAAAGCACCTTCGGATACACAATTGACTAGATCAATCTCTGGTTCTGATGTTTCTCCCCTTTACTCCTTCCTCATTGGACAAGGTCATTGTAATGGTTTAGGCAAGGACAGCAGCCAGAGTCAAAGAAGTTCAGGACTTGTGCTATAACTTAGAGTTCACTGTTTGTGAAATAAGATTGAATTTAATAACGGCTGGATTTTGCTAATAGTTTATGGCTGAGTATGAAATCTCATTGGTATGATTGGTGACTATTACTAATCTATTAGTAGTTAAACCTGAAGCCATAAAAACACCTTATTTTTTTTTTAACATTTCAAAGGTGCAAAGTAAATGAATGACCTTGAAGACAGAAATGGCCATCCAAAGCTATAATAGAACCAAGTACAGGGTCAAGGTGATCTATCATATAGACACACAGAAAAGGAATTTACATGTTTTCTCTATTATTTTTCTCATTTGTCAACAACATGTAGCTTTAGGTTGTCAAACAGGTAGATCAACTTAGCTCCATAGCCCACTGAAAAATACAGTCTTTCTAATAGCTCCGTGTTAGCATGAACTACAGAAATGACTGCTCAAGTTATAACGCAAGAAACACATCAGTCTGTACCACATAATTTTGTGCTCTATTCAATTAATGTATGAGAAATATTGAAACACCAATCCATGCATTAGTGAGCCAGAAAATGAGAATATACGTAGTGTTTAGATCAGAAAAGCATTCAACCTGGCAAATATCTTTCTGGTGCCATTATATCATAATTTTTAATGCAGATTTTGTAGAAAAGATAAAGGAATGTGTTGTTAGAAAACATTGGTTTTAAAATGGAGTAGGACTGAAACATATACATTCATTAACCCTGTTAGTTGCACCCTCTTAATATTCTAGCACTAATAGTAAGTTTGCTGTCTGTGGTCCTTATCTCATAGCTCCACTGGCTGGTCCATGTGTACTGCCATAGGTCAAATGAAAAAAAATAAATAAAGGCCCATCATCCTATAAGGCACTACCACATCAGAGTGACCCAAGTCTAACACTGTGAGGAAAACTGTGATTTATAAGTAAAACAGGGCATTTTTTCTTTTACTTTTCCTTTGGCACATCCAATGAACAATTGTAATCTTTATCAAGGTGCTAACATTTTCAGTGACCAACTGCCAAATGTGGTATTTCTGAGTTACTATTTTATTCTACATGATTTTTCAATTTGCAAAAAAGAACTCTAAGCAGTTGTCAAGCCTGGGCACAACTTGATACTCAAAGTTTGGGAAATTGTATTTAATGGTCATTCAGATTGGCAGTGTTTAGTGGCATAAGCTATATGTACACTGAGGATGCTTAATGTGACATCCAAACTTGGAAGAGCAACAGGTTGGTGTAGCCCACTTTTAGATACCATGTTCCATCACATACTAAGCCATCAGCATTCCTTTCAAACAAACTTGTTTGTTTCTTATACACGAAGGAACTTCTGTGTATATTTAGCTGGACTTTAAGCTTTGCGATATTTTATGTTCATACATACACTTGGCTACTATATCTCCATCTTTTCTGTAACAATTCACAACACGTTAAAAACACTCACCCCATGCTGAGTATATCTAGGATAGAATATCATACTGTGTGTGACTTTGTGAAACTAGACTTTGGATTAAGAAAGTCTCTGGATGGTATTTTTGCATCACACACTCCGGCATGACATAAATGTAGGAGTCGACAAATACTGCTTACATTTTAGTATGACACATTGATCAGAGGAAATCATGCACGTGCTTTGTAAATAGACTGCAGATAACTAAACAGATTGCGGGAATATGTTCGATTTGATGTAGGCAGTGGCACGAATATTTGATTTCTATATTTGAGTCTGTGAGTCAAGTCAGGTAATAAACAAAAATAGGTAGAACTGAGATTCTTAAATCTTGAAAGATGCTTTCAAGGTAGAGTAAAATATTGAAGATTTACATGCTGTATACAAGCAGTAAAATGTAAGCTGCTTTTCACACTCAATTTTCCAGAAGTGTTGGCATTTTTCAGTAAATATAATGCTGTTGGAAAACCAAAAAAAATCTTGGAAAACTAAGACGGGTCTTGTTTCAAATGTCTCTTCAGCTTTGGCAAATTTCAAACCTGAAACGACTATTGAAAGCATTACTGTGTCTTGTAGCCTGCATTCCACAACAGCTCTGTTATTCAGGTAAACCACTTGAACTGAGACTTTTGGGACCTATACTGTAATATTTTTCATTAAGGAACAATATCTTATTTTGTAAAGCATTTCCCCTATGTGTGACTTTAAACTGTAAAATTAAACATTGGCTTTGTGGTTTCACTGGGCATAATAAATGTAAATTGTAAACTAGGTTAAAGTATGTACTGCATATAATATGTTTTAGAGGTGGAAACTATTGTCCATTTATTTTTAATTTTCTCATAACAGCAATAGGACCAAGCCAGGTCTTAATGAAGCCCTAGGTTCTCTATAATTTCTACCATCTCTCATTCACGTTGGCACAGACAATTAATACTTTCTCTCTCTTAAAGTACAATGAACTATATTGCTTCAAGTTCTTCTTACCAACTACCATCCCCTAAGTCTGTCTTGTGTCAAACTTCTGGTGTTAAATTAGAAGCAGCAAGCAACATAATCTACCTGCTTCATCCTTTCTTTTTAAAAAATGAACATATTCTAGATATATAATTAAAGAGCCAAAATAATAATGCATGCATGGAAATTCAAAAAGAATTGATATCCACTAGCAAAAGCCTATTTATTAATATTTGGTGTCAAATTTATAGTATTAGGATTCCGAAGGACATGAATTCCTTCTAAACCTGAAATCATTACTATTAGTGTATATTGCAAACATTGAATTTCTCTCTCTTATCAAATAGTATTTCAGAATTGTACATTAAATTTTATTCTTGGTAGGATGTATACTTTTGAAAGAAATGATTTAGAATGCTTAAACATTTAAAAGCATGGTACATAATAATTTGGTTAAGATTGGTTGAACATCTCTTTGGGTCAGGCCCTGGGTAAACACCTCACAAACTTTCTCCCAGGTATTTCTCTCCATGACCCCTATGGCATTGGTCTTAAGATCCCAATATTGCAGATGGCTCTCACATCATCATAACTGTCAATGGTCATCTAGGTGTCACCAACTGCCAGGCACTGTTATAATCACTTTAGATATTTATTATCAATTATTGGCTTTTCAAAGCACTAGGAGCCTTAAATCCATATGGAATGAGTCTGAGGGAGGAATTGCAAGGTGGATGGAAGAATGTGTGAGACTGGGGAAACGAGGGGAAGTATTTAGATGCCCTAATGTGTGGGCCCTTGAGTAAAAGCAAGAGTGGTCCTAAAATTCTAATTAAAATGGCATGGAAACTGGAGAATCGGGCAAGCAGTGAGAGTAGAGACAAGAGCTTAGAGTGTATAAAGAACTGTTGTTTAAGGAGAGAGAATTTTATGTAGAAAACTAGTAAAATGGCTGGAAGGGGGAAAAAAAAACTTTGGTATTTAATCTTACAAACTCCTTCACAGCTAATAATGAGCTGGTTCAGGCAAGGTCGAAGGCGTAAAAATGGTCCTGGGGGTAGTTTTTAGATTAGGAGTAAAATGAACAAAGAAGATGGTTCAAAATGGAGCAACAGACGTTTGAAAAGTCCAAACCATCTTTAATTCCTAGATTCTGTGGGGTTTTTCTTGATATATTATTGTTGTATCTGTTCAATTAAACTTACGTTTTCCCATGGAATGAAAGATATATATGTCTTAATGTAGACACAAGCAAAGGAGCATAGCTCTGTTTTTCCCAATTTTCCTCCCTATCCATCTCATAGCTAAAGAGATTCGAATTCCAGAATGATTCACCAACTGGGGCAGTTCCCAGGGATGGAGAAAGATAGTAAGCAGTCCCAGAACCTCACTCTGACTTGAATTTCATTAACTTTGCCATAATATTGATTTCTGTTTTTATTTCTAGATGCCCATAGCACTTTGCCTCCTTATTTCTGCTTTCATTGAGTTTGCCTTGAAGTTTCAGACCTTTTGTTGTTTTTATTTACTATTAAAAGCATCTAGATCTTGGAAAGCAGGAAAGTATATTCTTCATCATTTGTAGTAGACTCATCCCCAAAACAGTAACTGAACTAGTTTTAGGTGTAAAGAATTTTTCATCTACAGAAGTGTTGGGGACCACTAACCTATTCATCTTCCAAATAAGTCTGGTACCTACTAGACATGGTAAAGAATTTATCCAGAGTGTTCCTTTAGTCTTGAGCCTTTTTACTATCTCTTTCCTATTCAAAGATGTTTTTTCTTGTTCCTTGGATTTTTTTTTTTTTTTTTTTTTGGTACACCTATGTTCATAGCAGCATTATTCATAAGAGCCAAAAGGTGGAAGCAACCCGAAAGTCCACTGACAGGTAAATGGATAAACAAAATATGATACATACATACAACAAAGTATTATTCAGCCTTTTAAAAAACGGGAAATTCTGACACATGCTACAATGTAGATGAACATTGAAGACATTATGTTAAGCAAAATAAGCCATCACAGAAGGACAAATACTGTAACATTCCACTTATATGAGATAGTAATTGAATTAATGGTGGTTACCAGGGGCTGGTGGGAGGGAGGAATGGGGAGTTGTTGAATGGGTACGGTTTCAGTTTTGCAATGAAGATAATGGTGGTGATGATTACGCAACAATGAAACTACTTAATGCTACTGAACTGCACACTTAAAAATGGTTAAGATGGTAATTTTATGTTATTTTTACCAAAGTTTAAAAAAAAAAACTCACAGCCTAGTCTGGGGTGGGCACACATGAAGGAGCCCACATTTTCACCAAAAGTGGTTTATCAGAGTAATGGCCTGCAAGAGCCCTGAAAGGACGAGGGAGGCCCTGAGGAACTTACATGTATTTTGCACCTATATTTGGGGGGAGGGGACAGACTGGAAATGGGACAAGGGGCTTCATCCATTCCTTGGTTTTCTTCCTGATTCAGATAGAAAATGTCTCAAAGACTCACTGGGGTACCTGTGGGAACGCTGGTAGTGTATTTGATGAGAACCTAGAAAGGGGAGATTTTTAAAAAATTTAACTGTTATAAGCCAGCAAGTAGGTAGGACTTTGACACATGAAGGGGCAGGGCAGGGAGGACATCTAGGAGCAGTGGCTGGTACAGCACCTCTGGATTTGCAAGAACACACAGCTTCCATGAGGTTTGGGAATCCCGCCAATCACAATCCATTCTACTTTGATTAAAAAACGATCATACAGCTTGATGTAGCCTCTTCATCAGATTTGACTTGGACCTACTTGTGGCTCTTTCCAAAAATCAACTGTGCCCTCAGATACGAACTTTTACAATACTGAGAATATTCCAAAGAATAACGGCACCACCCCCGGAAGCTTTTAAACAAAGAGAGCCACTGAAGTGTAATCCCATAGGGGAGCAAGGGGGGATTCCTGGTCCACCAAGATGTGCAAGCCTGGAATGTCAGGGGTATCCCGGAAAGAAACACGCATAAAATGGAGCTGCACGGGAGGGGCGCAACCCTTTGTGCCCGTCCTGGGCTCCTTGGATCTTAGTTGTGTTGTTTTAGGCAGTTTGAATATGGGAGCTCATTTAGAGCTGGATATTATCAGACAGAAGATACAAAAGACACAAGAGCCTATTAGGTGGAACCCTGAAGAAGTGGCCAGAGCTGTGACCACTGTGGGTATGTCAGACAGGATATTAGTGCACAGGAATGAGCGATAGATATCCCTTCCCTCGAGATGATGCTAATAGCCACTTCTGAGCTCCGCCACTGCGACCACCTAAGTCCAAACCACCAGCATTTTCCACCCTGAATGATAACAAATGCTTCCTGATGGCGCTTCCTGCTTCCTTCAGCAGCCAGACTGATCATGCAAAACCATAAGTCAGAGCATTTAACTCCTTGGATGAAAATTCATCAATACCTTCCTACCTTACTCAAAGTAAAAACCAGTGTCCTTTCCATGGCCTTTAAAGCCCCCAAAAATCCGGTTCCTGCCTCCCCTCTGACTTCCTTTCCTATTTTCCTCACCCTGGTCCAGCTGCTTTACCTCCCATCTGATTCGCTCAGTGCTGAGCAGGAACCCTGACCAGAACTCTTTGCATAGAACATTCTTGCCCTTATATACACTTACTTCGAATCTTCCCTCAATCTCTACTTAAACGTTGTCTCTCGGAGAAGCCATCCCTGACTACCCTAAATCAAAGAGAACCAGCCCTCCTTCACTTTTCCTCATGGCGCTTATCATCACTTGAAATTTTATTATATACTCATTCGTATATGTCTGATTATCTATCTATCTATCTATGCAAATGCACATACTTTAAGGGCATAGTCTTTGTTTTTTCCACTACCGTATCACCAGCTTCTCAGAAGGTACCTGGCATAGAATAAGTACTCAGTAAGTACTTGTCGAATGAAGGAAGGAAGGAAGGAATGGATCGCAATCCAGGCAGATAATCATCATTAAGCGGGTTCAGAAAATGGTCAAAGTTTTCTTAGCAAGTGGGGAAAAAACATGGTAATGAAAATATTTTAAACAAAGAGGTAACACTGACATTTTAGACAAAAGACAAGCCAGGGTTAGGCCAGGGAAGTAGGGGAGCCAGGGTAGATGGGTGGTAGCAAGAACTCAGCTCCTTGGTTCCAAGGCAGATCTTTAGTTCCTAGGATGGAATATTGAAAAGACAGAATTCTAAAAATTTCCCTCCATAATTCCCATCCCTTGATTATTCAATCAAACACTAATCCAGGTACTGCTCTAAAACTATTTTGCAGATGGAATTAATGTTACTAACCCCCCTAACTTAAAATAGGAACATTATCCTGGGTTAACTGGGGGTCTTCAAGTAATCACATAAACTCTTAAAAGGAGAAAAGAAAGGCAGAAGGGGAAGCCAGCGAAATTCCAAGCACAAGAAGGATTCCATGCACCATTGCTGACTCTGAAGATGGAGAAAGGGAGCCAGAAGCCAAGGAATGTAGACAGTGTCTAGAAGCTGAGAATGACCCTTGGTTGACAGCCAGCAAGGAAACAGGGACCTCAGTTCTACAACGGCAAGACACTGGATTCTGGCTACAATATGAAGGAGCTTGGAATCAGAGTCATCCACAGAGCCTCCAGAAAGGGATGCAGCTCTGTTGACACCTTGATTCCAATCTGGTTATACCCAAAGCAGAGACCCAACAGAGCCATGCTGAGCCTAGACATCTAGAGAACTGTGAGATTATAAATTAGTGTTATTTCAGGCTGCAAAATGTCTGACAATTTGATATGGCACTTATAGAAAATGAAAACAAGGAAAGATCCCAATCTAGAGTGGAGTATTAGAAAGTCTACCAGTTTAGACCCTTAATCAGAATGAACAAGGTTAAGAACCAGTTCTTGGTACTACATTATGAGAAAGGGGAACACAGGAAAAACACAGAATCCAACCTGCTAGAACGGGCACAAAGGCTTGAGGTCAGACCCTCATCTACACTAACTTTGATATGGAGTCACTTGGGCTGCTGGACAGTGGTCCATGTATACACCCTGACTCAAGGACAGGATTAGCTAAAAGCTTGTTGGGAAATAAGAACCTGTAGCCACAGTGAGAAGAACAAGCAAAAACAGGTTAAAAACAGGAGCAAAAGGGATAGGAGTTCATGGAATAGAGAAATCTACTGCCTGGAAAAATGTTTTCCAAAATGCAGCTAAGAAATCTTTTGTTGGCAATAAATAAATAAAGGTTTTGATCAAATAAGTTAAAATTTTAATAAGGATGTTCTGATTTTGTATTGCTATTAACAAACCATCCCCAAATGTTGTGGTTTAAGACAACAGTTTTTTGAACCTCAAGATCTTGTGACTCAGGGCTCAGTTGGGAGATACACATCAACTGGGGTCATGTGATGAGATTCATCTGGTAGCTGGACTGGACTGGAGGGTCCACGATAGGTTCACTCACATGTCTGGTATCTGGGCAAGGACAATGAGAAGGTCAGGCTCAGCTGGGACCCTCCTTTCTTTGTAGTCTCAGGTCTTTCCCCATGGTCTTTTCAGCAGGTTGTGGTCAGTCTTCTTATAAGGTGGCTCAGGGGTCCAAGAGTAGGTGTTTACAGAGAACCAAGTGGAATCTACAAGGTTTCTTAAGGCAAAGACTTTGAAGCCCCAGAACATTCTTTTTTAACACAACTAATTAAAAATTTCACAGTGCGTGAATCAGCGACATTCATAGATCCTTCCTTGATTCATCCAACGTTGAAAGATTATACGATATGCTGTTCTTTGTAGCTATCAATCTTTTAAAGTTAATTTTTCTGTGCAACCATGTCATTTCTACACACAAATATATGGAAGTTTTCATTTCAGAAACAACAATGTTTAGAATTACAAAGGCATACTAGTTAACAATTAAGTGGAAATCGTTACCCTTTATATTCATTTGAGTACAAAATCAGCGAGTTACAGACAATAAGTCACACAGTCTTGTAATTAACTTGGTGTACCAGCCCTAACTGGGGAATCTTTCTGGTTGGTTGGGGAAGATGAATTGATTTTTATTGTTTTGTTTTGTTTTGTTCTGCTTTGTTTTTGTTATTGTTGTTTTCCCACTCTGCTTGCTTTTCCCTGAAAAAACATTTCAATGTGTCTAAAAAGTTGTTGTCATTCTGTGGCCCACTAGTGTCTGACTTAAGGAGGCCTCAAATTTAATATTGCAAAGAAAGTTTTGGATATCAGTTGTACATGTGGAATTAAATAAGTAATAAATAAATCTTTAGTTTCTAAAATATATTAAGCCAGATGTATACAATAGAATAATAAATTGTTCAATCATTTGCAGGTCATTTCATAAGGAAGTAAAATACTTCTAATTAGGAGGATGAAGACTTAGGAAATGTGCTGTTTAGGAAATGTGTATAACACCTTAATCTGGCTCTATTTAATGCAGCCACCATCAAGTTCTAGTTCCTTTAAAGTGATAGACCTCACTCCTAATCCTATCAGTTCCTCTGCCATTGGTCCTACAGAAGGCTAGTCAGAGACTAAGGATGAATCAATATGAACCCATCAACACAGACTTTAAAAGGCATCTACTGCTGAAAATGGGTCAGGAGTTTATAGAAAGCACAGCTTGTATGTTGCATCTTTCTCCTAATGAAAGAACAAAACTGTTTCAATATTGGTGGAATATTTCTGGAGCCCACTATTTTTATTCTCATAATCCAGAAGAGATAGAGTCCTAAATCTTCTTTGAATTTTGACATTGACAAGACTCCAGTATGCGAGCCCAGAGACAGAGTTTGACATGAAATCTATGACTACCATTGCAGATGCATTTTTTTTTTTTTTTTTTTTTTTTTACTTTGGGGTCATAGGAAGACAGAGATCTCTCCAAAATAGGCCCTTTCTGGTTGTTCTGTTTTCCTGAAAATAATTCTTCTCTCAGAGTAATTTTCTTTTGATCTTCCATTTATCTTTTTTTTTAATCTATATTGTATAAGAAGTTTAAATTTCTTGAGCCAAATACCACTTTAAGACCCTGATTAAAATTATGGTTTGCTTCATAAATGCAAGTGCACACAAAATATTATGTACAATTTCTAGAGAATTCATGGACCTTTGAAGTTAAACAAGAAGTCCAATGTAACAGAAAGAAAAATAAATATGTCATAAATAGAAATGTTCTAATAAACAACTTCTTGCAAGTGAAAATTTTGCTCTTAAGATTAGAACATATTTGGTATACATTGATAAGTTTTAAAAAATATTTACTGATCCCTTAAATAATATAGCTTGTAATGATATCAGGGTGCAATAGTAAATAATTCACAATTCCTCAAGGACCTAAAGCCAAGGTGCATATAGGTGACAAAGAAATTGTATTGCAGTGTCACAGTTTCTCTGATACAGTTAAATACAGTGTCGATCGTGTAATATAGTTGCCGAAGAGCAATTAAGACTCTTGAAGTGTGTTAATACAGTTACATACAATGATTGTCCTCCTATTCTGCATGTTGCAGACACTGTTAATGTTAACATATGCCACCCTTCCTCCTTGCTCTATGTTAACAATTGTAGGGCAGACAAGACTAGGTCGTTGAGAAGCTGAACCAAAGCCAACAATCAACCATCTTTGGAATGATTGTTTTGTGAGAACATTTTTTTGAAGGTTTAAATCCTTACTGAATTTTCTGTTTGTTGAGACAGAAGCATTTCTCATTGTCTCAAGTTCCCATTTCAATCCTGGGAATCCTAATATAAAAATAATATAAACAGACCGAAGCTCCTTTAGGGGAAAGAAGTTGGAAAACTGAAGGAACTTAAAACTATGTCTTATTTTGTATAGTTAGAAAAAAAGGTTGGAAAGGGACTTTAGAACAAAATAGTATATGTTTTCAAATAGTTGATGGGCTATCATGGGGAAGAAAAATTATAATGATTTTACATAACAAGAAGGATAGAATTAAAACCAATGAATTGGTCAAAGTAAAGACCAATGTAGGCAAAAGTTTCTACCATTCTCATACTCTAATTTTTCTTCCAAACACAGGTGCTCTGGAAGTGCCATAAATGTAGAGGTTTGTTTTTACCATTTCCCTCCCCCAGTGACTTTTTCTAAAACTGTCGGTGTATGCTTTGGGGATATATAAATATGTATATGTATTAGATAGATATATATTACTTGTAAGTATGTACAATAAATATTATCTTATTATTCCCTTTCATCCTACAGACTACTGTATACTTCATGACACAATGTTGGCCAATTATAAAAGCCTAGTTTTACTTTTCCCTAGTACAGTAGTTCTCATTCAGGGGAAATCCCCCCCTCCCCCAGGGGGATGTTTGACAATGTTTGGGGATATTGTTGATTTTCACAGTTCAGGGGCCAAGATGCTACCGGCATCTAATGGGTAGCATCAAGAGATGCTGCAGTGCACAGACCAGCCCCCCCATAACAAGGAATTATCCCATCCAAAATGTCAATGGTGTTGAGGTTGAGAGATACCACCGTAGTAGATGACTCCCACCCTGCTTTGCCTGTGGGATACATATTCTCAGGAAACTACTTCTTACCTTCTAACTAGATGTGAGTCAACATGCCTGTGACTCTTTTCTCCCTAGTGCTATGAAAGTTGGAACAGCAGGAGCTGGGGGCCAGTGCTTCATTTTGGAACATTGGCATTTTGTGTGTGTTTCTTCATAAAAGAACCAAATAACCTTAGGTCGGTTATGAGCCCTGGGCATTTGGGGGACAATTGGTGGATTATGCAGGTAAGCGTGGCATAGACTGATGACAGGCAATTACTATAAATCACCCTTAGTCTGACTTCCAGCCACATGCAACCGATTGTAAGAAATGTGAGGAAACTAGCCCTGGTCCATCCATTTTAGAAAATGAGTATTGTGCCCAAAGCCAGGTTTGCACATTTTCTGAATGAGCTAAGTGGAATGTTTCCCATATAGCCAAGTGAAAAGAATTGAGAAGAATGAAAGTTTTGTTCCTTCAAGGGCATTTTTAAACAATGTTTTATTTTAGGTGCAAATAACATATATTTTAAATAGTAACTGCTGTAAATGAGCATGTTTTAGTTTCTAGGGAATTTTAGAAATACAAAAACTCTAGGAAATGCAAAAACATGGTAGTACAACAGACAATCCGAATTCAGTTTTCCATGAGTCACTAGCTATAGATATTGTTTTTTTGTTTAAGAATAAGAGTTAGATAAAGGCTTATATATGAAGATTTATGTCAAAATACACATTCTCAAACTTGGCCATTCAAAATAGCCCAAATGATATTCTAATTGAACACAGAGGGAAAAAAAGTTTTTTTTTTTAAATCATACTAAGTGAACTAAGTTGGACAGAGAAAGACAAATATCATATGATACCACTAATATGTAGAATCTGAAAAAAAATTTTTTTTTAATATCATACTAAGTGAACTAAGTTGGACAGAGAAAGACAAATATCATATGATACCACTAATATGTAGAATCTAAAAAAAAGATGCAGATCAACTTATTTAAAAACAGAAACAGACTCACAGACTTCAAAAACAAACTTATGGTTACCAAAGGGGATAGGTGAGGGGGGGAGGGATCAGTTAGGAGTTTGGGATTAACATATACACACTACTATATATAAAATAGATAATCAACAAGGACCTTCTGTATAGCACAGGGAACTCTACTCAATATTCTGTAATAACCTGTATGGGAATAGAATCTGAAAAAATGGATATATGTATATGTATAACTGAATCACTTTGCTGTACACCTGAAACTAACACAATATTGTAAATCAACTATACTCCAATATAAAATAAAAATTAAATTTAAAAAAGTTCTTTTAAAAAATTTTATTTCTCTTTTTCAACCACAATTTCCTAACTTAGAAAGGAAATCACCAATAGCACAATAGCTAGAAATATGGCCAAAACCAAAAAGGAGCCACAATGCACAATATCTGAGAGATTAGGAAGAATGAGAGAGAGAGAGAGAGAGATTCACAAGCATTGTTGTTAAGAGCAGGTAAGATTAGGGGAGGATACACTGTGAAATTCTGCTTACATTTTCATGAAGTTATTATTCATTTTTAGATATATACAGTGTACTTGCCACTGGGTCCCATCCTGCCAAACCAGAAGGATTCCTGAGGTTCTTGTTTATTTCTGCTGTTCCAAGTCATTACCTTCCACCTCCTAAAAGACTCAACACCACAGCTTTCAAGTCAAGGCCAAAGACACTCCATCTTTAGAAGCAAGTGTACAATTTGAAAAATGATTGCACTTTGATGTGCTTTGTTTTTCTCTTTTCAATCATAAGAGTCAGTCTTGGCTCAAGGCAAAACTTGATACACGATGACTGGTATGTTAACACACACAAGCCATCAAAACTGAGGACCATCTCTGAAGTAAGTCAGAAAGAGAGAAACAAATATCATATATTAACGCATATATGTGGAATCTAGAAAAATGGTACAGATGAACCAGTTTGCAAGGCAGAAAAGGGGCACAGATGTAGAGAACAAACGTATGGACACCAAGGGGGGAAGTGGGGGGGGTGGGTGGGATGAACTGGGAGATTGGGATTGACATATATACACTAATATGTATAAAATAGATAATTAATAAGAACCTGCTGTATAAAAAATAAATTAATTAAATTTTTTTTTTTTTTGAAGTTCATTTATTCATTTATTTAACAAATTTTTTTTTTTTTTTTTTTTTCACACACACACACTGTATTTTATTTTTACAAGAGATAAATAGACTGACACCAAGCATTGTACATGGAATTAATTAAATTTAATTTTTAAAAAATTTAAAAAATTAAAAAAATAAAAATGTGTTACCTTGCTTCTGACTCCCTGTGCACGTGACAGAGATCGGAGAGTGAATAATTCCTTTCTGTCAGTTCAAAGCTAAATTCTGGAGGCAGCATGTTTTCCTGAATGTCTAACTAAATCTTCTTGGCTAAATTTACTAGGTCAGAGCTACAAACCTCCAAAACGCTGTTGCATTTAGTAACACAGTGAGTTCTCATTTGTGGGGATTCCGCACTTTGAAGAGTATTTACAGCTCAGTTCTTCACCCTAGAGGGCCTGACTCTGGAATCCAGCAGATGACGGCTACTCATAGCATTCCAAATCCAACCAACTTTTCCAGCCACACGTCCAACTATCATATCTGATCATACACACTTATAATTCTGCCACAAAACCTGCCTTTTTCCTTGAATCTTCTTTGTGTGCCCAAGTCTCTGTCCTTTTTCCACGTTGTTCTTTCAGCCTGGTTGCTTTTCCATCATGCTTCCCAATAAAACCCTCTGCGGTTAAAAGTCGTATTTTTCATGAAGACTGTACAGATCTACTACACACACACACACACACACACACACACACACACACACACACACACTCCCAGTCAAAATCAGTTACCATGTCTTCTAAATGCCCACATTATGGGTCCCTATATTATTATACTCTTCTATTTTTGCTTCTTTCCCTACCTCACTGATTTTACGACCCCACATTGAATTATAAGTATTTTGAAGGCAAAACCCATGTTTTCAAATCCTTATATATGCAGTCACTGCCAGCTTATTGTCTGAATGATTGCATGAACGTATATTTGAATATTAGTTTGGAAAAACACTACAGACATTCATTTATAATACTAAATCTAAATTTTTAAATGCAATATCTTTATATAGATTGTCGATGCTTTGTTCTCATGGGTTTTTTGCATTCATTTTGATTTTTTTAAATGTAATACTAGATATTCTTTTTCTTGATTACTGAATCTTTTAGGACACCCCACCCTCTCCTTAAGTTTGGGGTTGCTGGCAAATTCTTCACTCACCTCATCAGAGACCTGGTTCTGAGATGGAATCTCCATGACATCTAAAATAACTGCTGAAAAGTTAGTAAAATATGTTTTTTGTTTTATTTATTGTCCTCAATGCTAATGAAATCCTGATATCAAATAATAGGAATAATAATATAATGTACAGTTTAGAGAATTAAGGGAACTTTAAATCATATCATCCACCCTCTTCATCATATAGATGAAGCACCTGAGGGCCAGGGAGTTTAGGAGAAAGTGGTCCAGGCTTACACTCTCACTTCTCTTTTTGGTGGTAATGCCAGGTCTTCAGGTAGCTGTTGGGGTCTGTGGATATAAGCAAAGTCCAGTAGGCTTCCCTGTACACTGGACCCAGTTCAAAGTCCTTGTTCTTATTAGTAATGCTTTGTATCAGTCTGAACTCAACCAATCTTGGAATGACAATACATTCTAAAGTAAAAAAGACACAAAGAAATAATCGTCAATTAGAAGCAATTTTGGTTTATCTCATTTGCTGTTTGGCTCTCACAAGGATATGTATTTCCTTGGAGGATTTTACAATATAAACATTACAGGAAAGTAACAGCATTTCCAAGAAGGAAGGAGAAACACAATGATTCATTGCCTTGTTGAAGATTTCTCTTCTACCAGATAAGGAGACCAAGACTAAGTGAGAGGAAATTATTTGTGGAGAGACGTTCTTGCTCTAACTTGGTGGTTCTCAATCTCAGCTGCTACAGCCACCTGGAAGCACTTTTTAAAAATACCAATGCTCAGGCCTAGCTCCACACCAATTAAATCAGAAGCTCTGGGACTGAGGTCCAGGTATTGGTAGTTTTAAGAAATCTCCTCAGGAGATTTATCATGCATCCAGGGAAACAAAGTATTTCTGCACATCTTTGTGGCAGGGTTCTCAGTCCTAATTCTGTATCTTCTTATCATAGGCTGCATGCTTTGGTTAGTTTTGTTTTTAGATACTCATGTTTGACGTCTATCCATACATGATTTTGGCAATGAAGAGGACAACCAGCACCAGCCCTTTCCATAAACGATTTGAATTTCAGGAGT
Organism: Balaenoptera physalus; assembly: GCF_965194825.1. Lineage (NCBI taxonomy): Eukaryota > Metazoa > Chordata > Mammalia > Artiodactyla > Balaenopteridae > Balaenoptera > Balaenoptera physalus. The sequence goes on along the minus strand of NC_138891.1, from coordinate 128,231,425 downwards.
TTGTCTCTCTGAACCTAAGAGCCAAGAGAAGGAACAACATGCCTTGCTCATCTTGAGTCACATGGCAGGGATTTATCTGGTGGGCACCTGGTGAGTTTGCATCTTCTTCAGCACTAAGAGTAGGTTGCTATGACAATGTGAGAATCAGATGCAGTTCACAACCCTTCTCCAATCTTCAGGGTGCTCCACTTACCATCTCTGCCTTCCTCTAGCTTCCTCTACTTCCTGGCCTTTTGTGTGCTGAGACTAGTAATCTCTGAATGAATGTCAAGAGAGAAACAGATGCATATAGAAGAAGTGAGAAAAGAACTGGGCTCTGGATTTAATTAGTTTGTATCTGAGTACACTTACAACTCAGAAGTTAATGCGCCTACTTGCTCTGGTGGCTTCTTTCTTGTCCGAGTTCAGAGATTGGAACCTAGCATGCATAGCCTAAGACCAAGCTTTTCAAATCCACCACGCCAGAGATGCAATTAGAGAAAATTCTGCCCTGTTCTCTTCTTGTGTTTAATTTATAGTGCTACTGCCACTCTGGGTATCATTATGGGCATTTTCATGGGAAGTTAAGATGAGGTATATTATTAAGCATGTCTAGAGGGCTAACCCTGAAATCCTATTAACTTTGATAATCAGAAAAAATAGAATAAAACTAGAATTCTGGTGTCTGCCTTCCGTTCTGTACCATTAGATTTAATTTATGATATCTACTTAGTTGCAGGCTAGAGGCTCCCATCTCGTATCCCTGCCCCCTTCTCTATGCCTTACTCCAGATCACAGGATCTGAAGCATCTCTTGCATCCTGTCACTGATGAACCTTAGGCTCTGTTCTTTCAACAACACTGGATCCAAATGCTCAACCTACAGATCTCAGCAAGTTTCCAACATCCCTGAGCCCTAGTTTCCCTTTTTTGCATAATGGAAAACTTGACATTCCTATATAATATATAGCACAGAGGAATAGCTTTGTAAACTTTTGGTCTTTCTTCATTTCTCCTTTCTAGCTTACCCACTTTCTCTTCATGGAGCTATATAGTTAAAACTGTCCATGTCTACTAAGTGCCAATTATTTCTTTGTCCTTGCCTTCCAGACCACGTATAAGCCCAATTTTCACACTTTTTCTCCTCCTTTGCCTTTGTCCTGCACCATAAGGCCACCTCACTCATCTAAAATGATTTGGCCCTCTACCCATATCCTTGCATTCAAAGATCCCAACCCCTCTGTCTGAAAGGACTCTACCCCATCCTTTTGTTATTGAAATTGTGCCCTTTCCCTAAGGGCCAAGTTAATTGCCACTTCCTCCAGGAAACTGGAAGGACCTCACTCCAAAGACATTCTTCCAAATTTAGAGACTGAAATTTATCCCTTGCCTTTTAAAATCAAAAGTCAAATAAACCAAAAACACACCAAGAATTTATTTAAATTCACAGTGGGGTCAACAAATGGAAGAAAATAAATCTGTCCCCCCAAAAGAAAACATTCTAAAATATGTTTTTGATAAAAAATCTGATTCTCCATTCATACATTTTTTTCCTTCTAATTGTAAAATGTCAGATAAGCTAAATGTCATTTGTTTCATTTTAGCTTAACTTTTTCTCACTCTAAAAGAAAGGCATGTGTTTACATTAATTCTCTATGTAGACAAAATTCTTAGATCCTTGAGGGGTCTGGTATACATCCTGTTTGCAAACTAAGATTTCTTTATGAATGGAGAATAAAGTGTGCGTACACAGGCCTGAAACAGAAACCTCGCTTTGGGGCACTGCTATTAGTTCCAATCTTTATAATCGGCATCTCTGAAACGCTCCACTTTACAAAGTACAAAGCCTGTTTTCATAGTTCTCTCATAAGCTGTTTTCCTAATGCACTCCAATCAGTTTGATGCCAGTGAGTTTCTGTTGTGTTTATTATATTTTGTCTTCTTTCCACCCAGGCTCCCACCCTCAAATCCCACATTGTGAGCAAGCCTTTGAGTAACGAAAAGCTTATTAGCAAATTTTCCAGCAAATAGAATTTTTTGGAACTTTTTCCACCTTTCGTTGATGGGCTCACACTGAAATAAACCAGTCATGTTTGTGCTAAACTTCTAATGGAACTTCACTTCCAGTCACATTTCATGAATGGCAAACTGAATATACCAACAAAATCAACTCGTGAGTAAAAATAAAGAGAGACAGAGACACACTGAGTAAAACAGAAAGAATGTGAGAAGGAAAAGTTGGGAGAGAGAATGATTACTTAATTCCTGTGACCTCCGGTGACAAAAACTTTAAAAATATAGTTTTCCCTAAATTGAATGTGAATATGTGTGTATCTGAGAGAATTAAAGACTTTAGAAGGTAAAGCCATATTTATGTCCATGTAAATCATTCCATAAAATTGGTGTCCTCAAATGACACCAACACATTGATACATCTATTGTTAATGTAAGTGTTAAAAGTCACAAAATGAACATGAGATTACAATGAACTGAATTCGAGTACTAACTAGACATATCCAAGCGAATTAAGAAGTACACAATGATAAAGCTTTACCCAAAACATCAAACAAACTAGGGTCTAGACTTCCTTTCTTCCGCAAAGTCCCCAGGCCCCAATTATGCTCACTTTTTTAGTTTTTGTTCCCACACCATGCCCTTTCATTTTTTTTTTAAATTTAATGTCTCTGTATCTTTCTTATTACCTTTTCAAAAAGTATGAAAGTACTGTCACCTACAAATTGGCACTTGCCATCTACCTCTACAAGGATTAAACCATGTCTTGCTGCAGCTGCTGACTTTCAACAGATCTTGGAGGCATTATTCAATTGAAAATATAAGCAAAAAAAAAATTTCTGACAACATGCTTACAATTGTTGGCATATGTTAGCCTGGAGAATTAAAGACAGCCAAGGAAGAAAAAAACTGGGGAACATTTGGTGACTGACTATTTGATAATAGTCAACTTGTTCTCAGAAAAAAAACCAAGATATTCTCCAAGAAACTGGGAAATTACATGCAAGAATCAAAGTCATTTCTTCTTGAATGAGCTATAAATCAATTAATGAAAAACAGATATATAATCATCACTCTATGTGAGAGAAAATGAGGAGAGATTGTGCATCTAGGTAATTTAGACATCTTTGAGCCACTAACAAGTACAAAGTAGAACTGGACTGTCCAATAGAAATATAATGCAAGCCACATATGTAATTTTAAATATTTTGGTAGTCACATCAACAAAAAAGTATAAAGCAACAGGTGAAATCTTTAATAATATGCTTTATTTAAACCAATATTTCCAAAATATTACCATCTTAACATATCATTAATACTAAAATACTCATGAGATATTTGATGTTCAATTTGTAAATTTAAAGGAATTAAAATCAAATTAAATTGAAAATTCAGTTTCTCTGTCTCAGTAGCTACATTTCAGGTGTTCAATGGTCACACGTGGCTAATGACGATTATATAGAACAATGTAGTGCTAGAAGCAAAGAATGACAATGTGAGACTATATGAAAAGCACTCTGAATTAAATGAATAGCTATATCTAATGCTTACCATTAATAAAATTCTTCATCCTCTTTCCAAAGGGCAAATTTTTAAAAATTTACTTGTTGAAAGTTTCTTAATGGCAGATCATCAATGAGGCTACTGCAGAAGCCAAAACCATCATCCCTTACTGAAGAGCATTCTGAGTTTTAAGCTGCTTTTATTTAGAATTTTGGCCTCTCTGGAATGTTCCATGACTTCAACCTGATCTTGCCACTCAGTTTCCAGATGTGTTGCCCTATAGTAATTATGTTTTCATTTTTGCATGAATAGATGATGAACCCATGAGGAAAATTTAGAGAGTTCTAAGTAGTTTAGATATGTATCTCAGAGTGAAAAATCGGTATAAACTACTCCGATTCCAAAAAAGTGCCATTGGTATTATCCAGCCCAAATCAAGATACAGTAACACAAGAAATGTGAATTCTAAAAATAAGGCAAGGTTTTAAAACTTTCCTATGGTGATTTATTTTACTTATTTTAATTCCTTCTCCACTCCTCCTACTACCCTTGGGGGGGAAAAAAAAAGAACAAGAGAGAGAGAATTATACAAAGTCCACTTATTGCATACTAGAATAAAACTGTGTCTGACAAATTTTTTGTAGTTGGGAATCTATTCTTCTATTACAAGATCAAGGACACCTACTATCCATGAAAAATTATCAGGAAATATAACTGAGTAGAGTAAAATTTTGTAGGCTTTTCTCAGGGAATAAAACTTTTGATTTTGGTAGAGAGCTCAAAATGGCTTCGGGTCTGGTAACTTCCATTTCAAACCTCTCCTGAAATAATCCCCCAATGCACAAAGAGTCACAATTTTATTGCCAATGGTAGTCTGAATTAATTTAGTTCAAGGAATTTGTTTAAGTTATCACATGTGTTTCATCACCTTCAATTAATGACAGCCTGAAAGGAGGGTAGACACGACTAAGAAAATGCTAAAGTAAATCCTTGTGAAAATTTGACCAAGAAGAATCACCAAGTTTTCATCATCAGCATAACATTCTACGTCCCACATCAGAAGGGATCTTGATTGCCATTTATGGGGCAATATCTCAATATTCACCTCAATCACACCCTCTTTCCCAGATTGTAATAAGGACTCACAAGACAAATGAGGGTCTATCTTGGATTCCATTTGATCTCCACTCACTTGCTCATCTCATCCATACTATAAAGTAGTGGACTATGCTATACAAAAAAGCTAGCACAAAGTGGTTTCTGCCGTAACTGTATTCCACATGAAATGGATTGAAATAGCAGCATTACAAAAATCAACCGAAGTTTTCCTCTTAGATAGCCTGGTAGTATCAAGACATATACAAACTCTTCTAACTCTCTCCAGAACCATCGAATGAAAAGCCAACTTATAAAGTGAAATTTCAAGATTTTTCTGCATCAACTAGTATATATGGTTATAGCTCTACAGAAAACCACTTGTTTGCAACTTGTGGGTGGTAGCTGATTCTATAGTTGAGAGCTGATATTCAAATCCAGGCCGTCTTGGGAGTTTGGGATTGACATGCACACATGGCTATATTTAAAATAGATAACCAACAAGGACCTACTGTATAGCACAGAGAACTCTATTCAATACTCTGTAATAACCTAAATGGGAAAAGAATTTCAAAAAGAATAGATACATGTATATGTATAACTGAATCACTTTGTTGTACACCTGAAGCTAACACAACATTGTTAATCAACTATATGCCAATATAAAATAAAAATTTTTTAAACTTAAAACAAAGTAAAACAAACAAAAAAATTAAAAACAAATAAACAAACCAAAACAAACAAGTCCAGGCAGTCTGGCTCAAATCCTTGACCACAACCTTGACAACAATAGTAACATAGATACAGTCGCCCATCAGTATCCCCGGATTCAGAACCATGGGTATGGCGAGCTGACTGTAGTACACCATTTTATAAAAAGGATCCAAGCATCCTCGGACATTTGTATCCACGGGAATCCTGGAACCAATCCCCCACGGACACCTAGGAACGACTGTATTCATTTTTGGAATGAGTTTAAGAGATTGTCTAGTCCAACTCACAAATTGATGTTTAATGTGCTTAATAGCCCCCCTGCCAGTGTATTAATTCTCCTAGCAGTAAGGATAGAAAAACATTTCAGAAACAGAGGAATATGTCAGGTCTTTTTTCTGCGTGACAAATTAAAATAGTTTGAATTTACTCCTTAGGCAGCTCTGCTATATGATTTCCAAATTTTGAAGAATTACTCCTTCCCATCTGCATTTCCATAATCATCTTTTCTACCAAGAGATTGAAAAAAAATCACACCCACAAGAAGTAAAATAGTAAAAGTAAATAAATGAACTGTAATTCATTACTTCTTCTAGGACATCTTGCTAGCTTGGAAAAAGAAAAGAAAAACTGAAAAGTTCTAGAGAAAAATTATAATATCAACTGTACAGATTTATTAAGCTAGATATAACATGTCTAATATAATAACCACATTTCTCACAGAAAATGCTAGTCGGGTTTTCAAAAAGTACTCTTTACCCATCATGTCTAATGTTTCATCTTTATTTTACCCTACAAAGGAATATGGGCTGTCTCAAAATTGAGCTTATCTTTGCAGAAAAAGAGAAATTCTTATAATCTTTAAAAAAAAATTATTCGAAATGAAAGAAAATAGAAACATCATCAAAATTGTGATTTCAAATATAGATCAACTTAAAACTCTTACAGAGTTTTCAGAATCAACCATAAAACCAGCCCCTTTAACTTGCTTTCTCAAAAAGGATAGTGTAGGGAATCATCACAGTGACCTCTAAGCAAAACTTCTTCGCACATTTACATAAACATCCTTCAGGGCGATTTGACTTTGCAGCACCAGGACTGTCTGGCATACCAAACAAAGCCATAGTTGGCATAGTTATGTCCCTAGCTCTGGAGTAAGATGAGAGATGGAAGAAATATCAACATCTACTAAGGCCAGTGGAAATAAATTTAAACTCTCTTCTACCACCAAACAAACAACCACAGCCACATCTTAAAAGCCACCATCAGGATGACTGATTTGGGTTCCACAGCCTGAAGTGGCTTCTTCTATACCTTAGTCCTGTAATTAGTGGCGGGTGTTTCCTCCGGACACTAAAGAGTTAGAGATTTGGTTTGAAGAAATTCGGTTGCTCTGAAGTTTATCCAAATACGTTTATCCAAATAAGACTGAATTTTTTTTTCTGTGTGTGTTCCTCCCTTTTCTCACATGTTTTTCTTTCCCACTCCGCCCCCCCACCTATTCAGATTTCTCCTGCAAGACCTATATAAAATTTCCCTCCAATTCTAGAATTTCCTATTGTGTCTCATTAGTTTAGTGCTTATGTCCTACTATTTTTAAAATATCTGTTTTACTTTCTAGAAGCTAAATAATAGAGTAAATCCTTTGTCAAAGAGAGTAGCTAAATTGAAAAAGATCTGAGTTCCTTTTAACTAGAAAATGAATTTCTCATGCCCGTACTTCACAAAGCTTCATTTTTGTTTTTAAGAATTTTTCTAAACAGAAAATAATAAAAGCTCGAACCAGCTTGATTTGGACATTTGTAATTATTTGTCTGGTGAGCAGCCTTTTTTTCTTCCTAAGAACACCATGATTTCTAAATGTTTGGGGAATTACCCCTTCCCTTGTTGTGGGACTGTAATTAGGGGCCCAACCTTCCCCTAGCTAAGCAGTGAAGGTGTTACTCAAGATTGTTGATAATTCAGAGCTCTCTGGAATTTGAATATTAAGCAGACAAAGGGACTGAAACTTGTGGTTTATCCCGTGGTTCTTGCTCAGTTCTCTGCATCTGTTTTTCTACCTGCTGATTTCCAAGCCTGTTTCTCCAGACTTTATGTCAAGCTGAGAACTTCCAGTAATTCACCACAATTATCTTTGGTTCATGTTAGTCAAAGTCACTTTCTATTGCATGCAACCAAAAATCCCAACTGATAGTCAGTTGAGACCTGTCAGTCATTCTTTGATGAACAGCACCATATGTTGGATTCATTAAATTGTAATCAATTCAATGAAGGAAACTGATCAATCATAATTGTGTGATCAATCCTGTTGTTGGTGCTGGAAAATTATAAGAAAAAAAAGAAAGACACTGACTTACTCTTATTCTGTTTATTCTATAGTTAAGATTAATCCACATGCAACAATTACAATTCCCAGGAACACAAAGAACTCAGAAGGAATGCATTCACTATCCAAGCAATGACTTTTCTTGTCACCCATCAAGTTTCCCAAGCCTGAACCTATAATTTATGCTCAACTTCTCCCTCTTCCTCACCCCACACATCTAATTAGTCACACTTCATTCACTGAGAAAATATTTACTAGCACACCATGTTGATTGTGTTTACTTTATATCTCTTCTTTCCATCGCGGAAGCCTCTCCCTTAATTCAGCCCCTCACACTGCAGCAACTTACTAACCGGCCCCTCTGCATCCGACTTTGTTTTTGTGGTTCATTCTCCCCTAAGAAGACAATTATTTCCTAAAGTGCAAATGTGATCATACTGCTCCCCTTCTGAAACTTGCCATCATGTTTGGGAGAGGTCCAAAGGTCTCAGCATGGTATTCACAGCCCTTCAAGGCACTTGAAAACTTTTCTGGAAAAAAATGAGCTGTAACTAAACAAACAATTGAAAAGGCAAGGCCTATCATGATCTGGTTTTTGCTTATCTCTCCAGATTCGTCTCTCACCACCCTGTGCTACAAGCATATTGGGCTCCTTACAGGTCCTTCCAGCACTATCATCTCATCTCTTGGTCCCAGCATCAGCTGCTCCTCTTCCTGAAATGCCCCTCCTGTTCCCTGCCCTCATTTTACCTGACAAACTCCTACACTCCCACCCTCCCTGCCAAGGGGAGCTGATCTATTTTACATTACCACAGTAGTCACTCTGTGCACCCCTCCTACACAAAATCAATCACTCTATAATATCATTTTCTATTCCTCTGTATGCCATCCCTTCTAGAAGGCAGGTTATGTTCCTTGAGTTTGAAACTCTATCTGATTCATCTTTGTCTTCTCTGTGCTTAGGAGAACACCAAGCATATGAAAACATTCAATAAATGTTTTATTGACTGACTGAATACACATAAAATATTTTCAGAAATAATGCATACAGTATCTGTTACACAGACCCAAATAACAGAGAAGATTTGGATGGAATATATATATATATTTTTTTGGATGGAATATATTTTAAGGCATTCTATTTGTAAACACAGGAACCTTCTTTCTACCAAGATGTTGTAGAGTTTCAGGACTCTCTAAAGATGTCAGGCCTGAATTATAACAAATGTATTTCAATGACAAACAGATAAAACTTTCTAAATTTATGTAAAGTTTCTCTTGGTTCAATCGATTTGTAAAGTCTCATAGAAACAATGAAACAACAACAGATGTCCACAAAGCTCTAGATTTTGTGGGACAACACTTCATATATTAATACATCAAGCACACTTGGAGTATAAGCCATTCCAATAGAATTGGTTTTATAGAAGAAGAGGATGAAGATTAAGAGAGTCAAAGAAGAAATATAAAACATTTTTGACAACATTCTCTGAGTAAATGAATTCAGACAAAAATAATGGAAAGTTGTACGAGAAATGGGAGGATGAAAGGACTATTACGGCAGATATTCTCCCAGAATGGAGTCAAATGGAATAAAAGTTGCAAACACTTACACATGGTTTCATAGGTATCTGTAATGAAAAAAGGCAACATGCATATGGTAAAGCACAAGATATGCTGGTCACAAAAGACACAATACAATCCTTTAAGAACTTGTCATCCTTCTTCTATCATGAACAGTCCTCAGTCATCAACCCTTTGCCTATTCGTCTCTACATAGTGACCCTCAGTAAGATGATTCTCCCTTTCTATAATTACAGTCTTAGGGCATTAATTACCACCACTCAGCATTAATCCCAAATCTGTAACTCCTGTTCTCACTTCTAATTAAATTTTAGTTTTTTTTTTTAAATATATACTACTGTCCACTGTGCTTGCCATGATCTCCAACAAAATTTATTCAAGACTGAATCACTCATCTTCAACCTAATATTAGTTCCTCTTTTCATCATCTCTTTCTGTAGAGATGAATGCTGATCTTCCAATATCATGTCATTAGCTTTTTTTAATACTTTATATCTGGTTCTTCTCTCTCTCTCTCCCTCTCTCCTATCACTGAATGTTCCAGGAAATCAATTAGTGTAGCTATAAAGTACCCATCAAAATACAAAATTTTTTCTGATACTAGCTAATTAGGTGCAATATCATCTCATTGAGATGTTGTATCACTGCCAACAGCATCTTCCTGACCTATTGCCTACTGCTTTCAACTTTCCACTTCTTCCACTCCCCATCTTCCTCAAAGACATCATGTGGATTCTCAGATTGTTTTCTCACTCTAGATCCATCATACCTAAAACTTCATCTTGTATAAATATAACTGGAACTTCTTGTTACACCCAAGCCAGTTTTGCCATACCACACCTTTTCTCAGAGTCCCCAGCTCAATATGACTTCACAAATTTCTCAACTTATCCCAAAGTCTACCTGCCTTCTAAAAACTTTCTATCATCTCACATTTATGAAGATTTACACAATTTCACCATTAAAGAAAGGATTCCATTGAATCCTTTCTGCTAAAATAATAATCTCTCCAGTGGGCTTCCCTGGTGGCGCAGTGCCTAAGAATCTGCCTGCCAATGCAGGGGACACGGGTTCGAGCCCTGGTCCGGGAAGATCCCACATGCCGCGGAGCAACTAAGCCCGTGCGCCCTGTCTGCTTCCACTCTAGACCTCGGTTTCCCCTTCCTTCCCTCACTCAGGGCACTAATAACAAGGAGCTACCCTTGCCCACTCCCACCCTTCTGCTCCTCCCCACCCTCCAAGGTTCTGGTTCCATCTTTCCTCTGTTTACAAACTACCTCTGGACAGTTGTGTTGTTTTTTGTTCAGTGTTTCATTCTTAGACATCCGTCATTTCTGCTGCTACCAGTGCCAAATGTTCATCCTCATTGCGTCCCCCAAGATGCTCTTAGGGGAAGGGGCCTGGGGCAAAGCAGGCTGGGTTACTGACTACCCCAGCCCCAGGGAAGGCGGAGCCCTGCCCCTAGGACGCTGCAGCAGAGTAAGGAGGGGGGCCTGTGTTGACCGTCTGGTGTAGGGGCCACCTTTTCCCCTGTTCTGTCAGGGAGGAAGTAGCCATTATTTGTCCCAGCCTGGGGCCCCCACTCTGGTTTCCTATTTGCAGTTACTTGAATAAAAAAATATCCTTTTCTGGGAAAAAGAAAAAAAAAACTACTGAGCCTGCGCTCTAGGGCCCACAAGCCACAACTACTGAGCCTGCGTGCCACAGCTACTGAAGCCTGCACACCTAGAGCCCATGCTCCTCAACAAGAGAAGCCACCGCAATGAGAAGCCCGTGCACTGCAACGAAGAGTAGCCCCCGCTCGCCACAACTAGAGAAAGCCCATGCACGGCAATGAAGACCCAATGCAGCCAAAAATAAATAAATAAATTTTAAAAAATAAAATAAAATAATAGTACCTCCAGTGAAACTTACAAACTAACTTGGATTGTTTTTATATATAAAAGCTCTTGATAATTATTGATCAAAATTGGCTGATTCAAGCTGTATTAATAAACAATCCCTGAATTTCAGAGACTTAACAGAAGTTTATTTCTCACTCCCATGTGGGTCATCAGACAGCTCTACTGAACAAACCCTCAGTTATCCCAGCAAACAGGAGCCCTAATATTTGGTACTGCATTATCCTCAGTTGCTATGGCAGGCAAAGAGAGAAACTAGAAAATTGTGCAGAGGATTTTCATTGCCTCTGATTATAAGTGACTCAATTCATTTCAGCTCCTATGGTTTTAACCTAACTGCAAGTGGGCCATAAAATGTAGAGGAGAAGCACAATACTTAGTGAGCTTTACTGTTTCTATCACAATAAATCTGTAATAATCATCTCAGCTTAACTGGTATAGAAAGAGAAATTCTCAACCCAAGCATTGCAGTGTTTCACATTGAAACATTACTACCTATAGGAAAAAATTGAGAACTATGACTATCTCTCTGAGTAGACCCACTTATATCTCCTGCTGTCAGAGACCAGATGGAAAATAGCAAATATAGAAACATGATCTTGAAATCTTAAGGCCAAGAGCCCAGGGCCACTAGGAGCTCCCTACTCAGCATGGATGAAAGGCTACCCCTTACTGATGTAGAGCTAAGCTGACCAATAAAGATGACCTAGAACGTATCTGATGTGTTACAGCCAAATTACCTTGAGCCTCCAGAAGAACACAAAATGGGAGCTAGCAGTTGTCTTGTTTTGCTATTTCATTGATTCAAGTATCCATGTGTTCTCCTTAATTAGGGAGAATTCTATGAGAACAGGCATTACACAAGATAAATTTCCCCTCTACGCCAGGACCTTATTAATAGGGAATACCCAAGACTATTTCACAGTGGACAAGACCCTTTATTAGAAAGACCATTTGTAGATGGATGGGAAATACTTCTTAACTCCCTGTGCTTCCTTCTAGGTGGAGAGTGATGCAGCTTTATCATACTCCCAGCTTCCCTCACCTCTCACTCACTCCCACACAGCTTATCTAACTGGGAACAGCCGATCTAACTGGTAAGTTTGGAAAGAGGACCTTGGCAAGTGGAACCAGCATTTTCCTTCTCTTTTTCCCTTGAGAAACATCGGCCCACATGTTCTGTTTTACTTCTTTGTGGGCCAGCTCTGTTCTCATATGGAGAACCTGCCCCGTCAAGCACTCCTGAGACAAGTTAAGTACTTTTGTATACATTTGGGGCTCAGTATTTGGAAGCCCACATTCTCCCACACACAAAACACATTCTCTAATTTCAGTTTTAGTTGTAATAAGAGTGATTTTTTGTTCTCCATATGTTGACTCCTTTATTGTATTTCTTAACTGATAAAGAATCTGAGAGGGTAGGTGCAGTACAATTTATTGCATCCCCCAAATAACCTCAAAAGTAGCATATTGTTTTATATTCTTTATTTAAATATGCTTGTCATCATTATTTATAATAGGGTTTTTTTTACTGTTATTGTACTACAACTACTACTTTCGTATGCAGTGATACTAATATATTTTTGTCAGTTATTAGAATGGGTAACTACTGCAATTTTTTCATAGAAAAGTTTATTAGCAATTTGAAATGTGTGTCAATATACATGCATTATATTCTTAATCTTCTTGTACTATGACTTGGTTGTTTGCACACAGGCAAAAACAACAACAAAAAGCAAAAAATAAAAATCAGCTTGAAGATAACATTTTCTACTAGCATTTTCTATAACTCATAGACATGCAGTAATGTATAAATTGGGATTCAGATAAGAGCATCTGTCCGTTTGGAGTTTACAGTAGAAGCATGACTCCAAAGAAAATCAAATTAGCCTACAAATGCCAATGTCTTCTGATGCCAAAAAAAGAACTAGTCCAAAGCTGAAAGATATTGAATTAAACATATACAGCTACAATATAAATCAATTTTAAATGTTTTATGTTGGACTGAAAATAGAAGCCATTCCTCAGCACCTCTACTGTTTATTATCTATAAATTGCTAAGAAGACAACTCATGCACTTAAACAGAACACAAAACTGAAGTTTATCTACCATCTCTTTTGTCTTTTTTCTCATTAAATTACGTTTACTTGAAGGTCATATAATGACTATCTGCTTTTTAGTGCCACCTTTTGGGTGGTCTTGTTATTACATAACATCAAAATCAAAAAACTGGAAATTCTGTGTGTGTGTGTATGTGTGTGTTAATCTGTACCACATTAACATATTGAGTGTATGCCCTTAGTTTTTCACCCTAACTGTTCAGCTTATTGAATGGAAACATTATTCACTTATGCTCTGTAATAAAATAAGAGTTGTAATGTTTCCTTATTAGAGTTTATGGAATCATGAAATTCATCCCCTGTCCATCCCATCCATTATATCCTTGTCTCCCAACACAAATCCTAGTACTCACATTCATATAAAGTTTGATCTAAATTATGTCTATTCTTTCCCTTTTAGGAAAGATGTTTATAGGAACTGCACCATTCACTGACACAGCCAGAGACAGCAGCTTTTCTGATGCTTCATGATTTGCAAGTGTGGAACTAAAATCAAACCCAGGTCTCATAATTCTAATTCTATGGATTACATTTATCCACTTCAAAGAAAATAATGGCTCTAACAAACACCTTCTGCTACTCCTATCTTGACAGAGTGAGTTGAACTCCAGTGAGATGAGAAATCCGCTCTCAAAATTTCACAACAAAATAACAGAATTGCTCACTCACATCTAGTTACTTTTAAAATTACAGTTCTGAATTTGACTGATATCAAGAATCTCTCTGCTTTAGGTTAGAACTGGAAAACATCATTTACTGTGACCCAGCACCTGCCATTGACTCATATAAGTCATTCATTAAAGAGTCTATTTAGCATGTCACCCACCCATTCATCTAGATTCCCAAAGTCCTATTTCTGACTAATTAGATCATTGAAAAATAAGAGACCTAAAAAACATTAAGTTAGTTGACATAGAAAATATTTAACAAATTTTTAACATAATTTTCAGCCTTCAGGCCAGTAAAAACATCAACTCTTTAAGCATGTTTTAGAGATTTTTGTAAAACCATAGTAGTTCACCACTGAAATTTAATGTTCCTTATACAAGCACCTCTTTTACATTTGATTCCTAAGAAAAAAGCTGCCACAAGTGAATTTGTATCATTTAAATTATTATGACTATAAAAACAAAACTAGCTTAAATCTCTTTGCTTCCAGGCAAATTAAACTCTGTGCCCAATTATAATAATCAGATCATCTCAGGGACTTTGTCACATGTACTCTTTCTGCTCTTCGCTGTTGACCTCTGTTCTGTTCCTATTCCAACTTGTTCTTCCTTATGTTATGTTTTCTTTTACAAATTGTCTTAAATCTCGTTGGACAAAGTTCAAGCGCCAAAATGTAAGGAGTTAATTCAGGAATTCCAGCAAGGAGGTTGTGGTTGTTGGACCTCCTCCTGTCTGCAGGAGCAGCATGGAAGAGCCAACTACTCATGAGCCTTCTAAGACTTCACAGGTCTTAGCTGAGGCTATTGATAATCGTTGCCAGAGTAGAGGTAAAGCAAAGGATGGCAAATGCAAGTAAGTAGAGGAAAGATATGCATCAAACATACTTATATACTATTCACAATAGCTAAGACATGGAAGCAACCTAAGTGTCCATCAGCAGATGAATGGATTAAGAAGATGTGGTTCACATGTACAGTGGAATATTACTCAGCCTAAAAAGAACGGAGTATTGCCATTTGCAGCCACATGGATGGACCTAGAGATTTTCATACTAAGTGAGGTGAGTCAGAGAGAGACAAATTTCATGATATCCCTTATATGTGCAACCTAAAAAGAAATGATATAAATGAACTTATTTACAAAACAGAAACAGACTCACAGACACAGAAAACAAACATATGGTTACCAAAGGAGAAAGGCAGGGGAGGGAATGATAAATTAAGAGTTTGAAATTAGCAAATATGTACCACTATATATAAAACAGATAAACAACAAGGATTTAGTGTCTAGCACAGGGACCTATATTTAATATCTCATAATAACCAATAATGGAAAAGAATTTGCAGAAGAATTATATATGTATAACAATCACTTCGCTGTACACCTGGAGCAAACACAATGTTGTAAATCAACTATAGTTCAATAAAAAATGAATAATAAATTTTTAAAATGCTGATATGATAGGCAGGCAGACTTGCAATGAGATATGACCAGAGTTAAAGTTTCTTAAGAGAAAGCTTATGAAGCTTCCCGGGTCTGACTGAAAAGCTGGGTTATCAGGAGTTTACCAAGGTGAAGTCGGGGTGTCTTATTGGAAGTGGTCACATACTTAGGAGTTCATTGCACTGAACTACAGACTTGGCCAACCAGAGGTGGAGGTAGCATTTAAGAAAGGGCCCAGTGCTTCCCTCCTGATTGGATAGCCATTCTGAGAAACCCTGCTTCAGTGTGAGAAAGGAGTAACCGGAGTAAAGGAACAGTACAAATCTCTAATCAGTTATATAAAGGAATACATTCCATACAAGAGAACATCATGTTCACTGAGCTTCTCTCACCTTTAGGATTATTTCACTTGTGCCACAGGGTGTGATGAACACAAATTTATTTCAAAGGCTTTGTCCTCTGGAAGTGTAGGTTGTTCACTTTGGGATTTGTACATTGACAAAAATTAAAGACAATCGGTGATGTGCTACACATTTCACGCCCTAGAGTAGAAAACAGCTCTGTTTGTGAATCAACATAAATGTCCATAAACATAGGAAAAACTTCACTTCACAACGTTTCAGAGTCTATTTGCTTTAAATTCAGTGTAGTATTAATTTTAAAAATAAACACACATTTAAACCATGCAAATCTAATTGCCCTCTCCTTATTTTTTTAGTATTATTATTACTACCAATAGTAGAATAAAAATACAGCATCTGTGATAAAATATTAGTTCTCTTTTCTATTTGCAAATGTTACAAATCAGTTAGTTTATTGTTTATACTTAAAGAGAATCTTCATGCAGTGATTAAACACCCTCTTGGACTTGCCTTCATAGCATATCAGAGAATTCCAATATATTTGGTTGATCTTTTTTCACAAATAGGGAAATGCAGGCTCAGAAATTACTTGATTTTTCCCAAGTTCATTTAAATCTGACTTGCTTATTAAGCTTTAGGAAATCACACTAAAATTATATGCTGTTTTTGTATTTTTACATATCTATTTGTTAAAATCCTAAAAAACATCAACATTTATCTGTACCACTCATTTGGCCCCAAATAGAGGATCTAGCTGATACTTAGGGAACTTTATCCTGAATATATAACTGGACTCACCTAAAATATGTTTTCCATCAAAAGTAGATTTAGGTCTTCCATAGTCAATTATATGTTCTATATTGCCGAAATAAGAAACATTTATATTATATGACTTCTAATTACAGAAGTACATTACCTGTCAACCAATTTTCAGGAAATACAGTTTTTAAACATTATTTCAAAAGTAAAAATGCTTACTCATTATCTTACACTATGTAGGATAAGTTTATACAATAGAAAAAACTCTAGATGAAGGTTTCCATTAAGCTACAATATTAAATAATTCACCTAGAAACTGAATTTCTAGAAACATAAGCAATTTCTCCTTTTAAGTATAAAAAAACTTAAAATTTAATATATATCAATTACATGGAATAAAGTGTTTATTCTAGAATAACATAACATTATTTTCAAACAAACTTTTCATTTGAAATAGTTCCAGATTTATAGAAGATCGGCAGAAGAGTTGCAAAGAAAATACAGAGAGGTCCCGTATACTCTTCACTCAGATTTCCCTAATGTTAACCTCTTACACAACCGTGGTTCAATTGTTAAAACTGATGAAATAACATTGAGACATTGATTTGTTAAACTAAAAACTTCATTCAGATTTCACTAGTTTCTCCAATAATCTTTTTCTATCTCAGAACCCAATCCAGGATGCCTCATTACCTTTCATTACATTATTTTTTAAAAATTTTTATTGGAGTATAGTTGCTTTACAATGTTGTGTTAGTTTCTACTGTACAGCAAAGTGAATCAGTTATATGTATACATATATCTCCTCTTTTTCAGATTTCCTTCCTATTTAGGTCACCACAGAGCATTGAGTAGAGTTCCCTGTGTTATACAGTAGGTTCTCATTAGTTATCTATTTTATACATAGTATCAATAGTATATATGTGTCAATCCCAATCATCCAATTCATCCCACCCCCGCCCTTTCCTCCTTGGTATCCATACATTTGTTCTCTATGTCTGTGTCTCTATTTCTGCTCTGTAAATAAGATCGTCTATACCAATTTTTTCATTACATTATTTTGAATAAAAACATGTTTACATTTATTTTGGATAAAGAAGATAAGTATCAGCAATATAATAAACATTCTTTGAATTATTATCAAAATATGTAGTATAAGTAGAAATCTAATACACTTATTTGTCAGGAGATTTTATAAAACTTAGAGAAAAATTTTAACTGTGTCTCTGATTTTAGTAACTTTAGTACCTCTAGTGTAATTATTATTTTCATCTTGCTCTCAGTATCTATTAATTTACATTTAGTTTATTGTATAAGCATAAAATTACATGAAAATATTGAAATAATGAATTCTTACATGCTCTGAAAAAGTAGAATTTATATTTCTATATATTTATTATAGTATTAATTGCACATTTTATAGAAAGATGTTTCCATGACTACAAACTATCTGAATTGAAAAAAAAGGGCTGTCTACATAGATAGAGATGATACTCTGAAATATTTGAGAAAATGGAGAGAGAGAGAGTGAGAGATTTCAACTGTACAAGGCCTGGGTATATCTGAGCAGTTGTGGAATAGAGAGCTACCTTATTAAAAACTTTTTTGGATATTGAATTTGGAACCAATATATATGGGTTGCAAACTGATATCATAGAGGGTATAGCACACAGGCCATAAAAGTTCACCAACTCCATATACCCGTATACTCGAGTAGTCAATTTCACAGCATTCTACAGAACAAGGTTTTCAAGCCAAAAAATAAGGAAAACTCAGAGAAGACCAGAGAAATAATGCAAATATGGTTAAATGATTAGAGAACATGATCTTTAAGGCATGGAATTATTAATCTTTTACTCTAGAGAAAGAAAGCTAAAATGAATATTCAATTTTAAGCTTGGCTACTACTCAGAGGATGTACTCACTAGACCTACTGAACCCAAACAGATGGAATTAATTGTAACAGTGGAAAGATGTACATGAGATAAAGAAAGTCTTCCTGATTATGGAAGCTATTAAGCAGTTGAAAGTTCAATGGTGTTTTTGTTTTTAGCAAATTAAATTAGCATGCAAAATGGCATGTTTATCATGTCTTGGATTTTCTTTAGATAATCACCACATATACTTGCATCCTTTAGCAATATGTTCACTTCTGAATGTTTCTAAACTTCTTATAAATAGAATGGTATTGCATATATTCTGCAATATACTTTTGTTTGCTCAAAATTATATTTATATAATTAATCCACGTTAGTATTTTTTTAAAGACCTATCTTATTTTGTGGTACCACAAATGTTCTAAGCACATCTCAAATTTTCCCTGCCCAATCAACTACTTCATCAAGGAGCCTTGGTTCCTTTTATTGCAGAATGGTATTTAGAAATCAAGATCTGGGCTCCAAGTGTACTTATTGCTACTGGATTGTCATTACTTTTAGATCCTCTCAGTGTAGTATGTATTGTGAAGATATGTGTAGGTATACTAACCCATGCATACACACACATTACATTTATTTCTGTATCTATTTATCTGTGTGCATATATATAGAAAACATAAGTAAATATATTGTACAAAATGAGAGCTAAATATATATATATATATATATATATATATATATATATATATATACACACACACAAGTTCATACAGATATCTCCAACTCCAATCCAATACCACAGGGTTCACTTTTTTTTTTCATAAACTTATTTATTTTATTTATTTTTGGCTGTGTTGGGTCTTCGTTGCTGCACGCGGGCTTTTCTCTAGTTACGGCAAGCAGGGGCTACTCTTTGCTGTGGTGGGTGGGCGGCTCACTGCGGTGGCTTCTCTTGTTGCAGAGCACGGACTCTAGGCACGCAGGCTTCAGTAGTTGTGGCTCACGGGCTCTAGAGCACAGGCTCAGTAGTTGTGGCGCATGCGCTTAGTTGCTCCGCAGCGTGTGGGATCTTCCCGGACCAGGGCTCGAACCCGTGTCCCCTGCATTGGCTGGCGGATTCTTAACCACTGCACCACCAGAGAAGCCTGGGTTCACTTTTTCATAACCTTTTTCTCAATGAGAAAGAAACAGCTCTCATTTTATACAAAATATTTACTTATTTTTCAATCATAGTAGACACAGAAAATAGTTTCAGAATTACTAACCCATACCTCTATGAGAAACAAATTTACTAATTACAGTGCAGTATTCTGTATAATGCTCTTTTGTATTTGGCTTTTAATTATCTGCTCACTCTTTGTGGTATACAGTTCAAAGGCTTTTGAAAAATGCAGTCATGAAGCCACCATTACAGCTGTGATACAAAACAGCTTTGCCACCCCCCAAATTCTCCCATGCTGCCCCTTTGTTGTCAACATCTCCCCTCATTCCTTAACCCTGGTGACTACAGATCTGTTTTCCATCCCTATAATTTTGTTTTTCAATAACACCATATAAATGTGATCAAGCAATATGTAGTATTTTGAGTTTGGTTTCTTCTTTTTAGCAAAATGTATTTAATATTTATCTATATTGTATAAATCAATAGTTTTTTCCTTCACATTGCTAAATACATATTTCACTGTGTGACTGTACTACAGTCTCTTTATCCATTCACCGGTTAACGGACATCTGAGTTGTTTCTAGTTTTGGGCAATTATGAACAAAGTTGCTATAAGCATTCATGGAAAGACTTTTATATTAGTACAGTTTTCCATTTATCTTGTGAAAAAACTGAAGAATAGGATTGCCAGGTCATATGGTAAGTATATACTTAACTTTATAAGAAGAGAATAGTGCTTTCAGAAATAGATTCACATACAAATGTTCACTTAAATTATCATAACTGTGCTAATGCAATTCAATGGGGAAAGAATGATCTTTACAATATCACTCTGTGGTGGATAAAAGATGGCCGCAAATTTATTGGCACTCCTTCCATCAAGATGTGATCCCTTCCCCTGAATCTGAGCTTTCCTGTAACCACTTTCACCAGTAGAGTATGAAGGAAGTGACATTATGACAATTTCTAGACCTAGCCATAAGTGCTCTGGCAGCTTCCGCCTTGGTCTCTTGAAACCGTGAGCAGCTGCTGTGTAAGATGTTCAACTACTGTGAGGTCACCATTCTATGAGAATCCTAAGCCACATTGAGAAGTCCCAGAAGGTTTGATGCCAGGTGAGACACCAGGGAAGAAGGGAGGTTAAGGAACCTGAGCATCAGACACGTGAGTGAAGAAGCAATTTTGGAAGTAGATCCTTCAGCCCCTGGGGCCCTCGCTGATAACATAGACCAGAAATGAACCATCTTGCCAAACCCTTCCGGATTCCTGACCCAAATAATCATGATGGGAAAGAATAAAATGTAGTCCCTAATACACTTCACATATCCAAACTTTCATTAGAAATGGATTATGACTCTAAACGTAAAAGGTAAAATTATAAAACATCTAGAAAAATCACTGGAGAAAATCTTTACAACCTAGGATTAGGCAAAATTCCTTAAACAAGATTCAGACAACGCTAAACATAACAGAAAAATTGATAAATGATACTTCATTAAATTAAAAACTTCTGGTTTTCTAAAGACACTATTTAGAATTTTAAACAGTTTGCCACAGATGGGATGAGAGATTCACAATACATTTATTTGGTTAAAGATTTTGTTGTATATCTTTTTCCAGTCTTTATTTTCAACCTATATATATTTTATGCTTCTTAATTAAGGGGTGTCTCATGTAAAGATTATGTACGTGGTTCTTTTCTATTATTATTTTAATCTGACAATCTTTGTCTTTTAGCTGGAATATTTGGTACACTTGCATTTGTACTTACTCATAATTATTTACTTTAATTTCTATTTGTCCCATCTTGCTGTTCATTTTTCATCTGTCCTATATACAATTGCAGTTATAAAGAAAGATGCACAAATCTTAAAAGTAATGCATCTTTTCTCTCTGAATTTTAAGATTTTTTTTCTTTAACTATTTTCTTTTATGTGTGCGTAAGTGAGGGGGAGTGTATTTATCTTGTTTTGTTTCCTAATTTTCATGAATATCTGGGTGGTTATCTTACATTACATACTAGAAAACTCTCAGCCATGATCTCTTCAAATGTTACTTTTCATTCATTCCCTTTTTTCTCTCTTTCTGGGCTTCAATTATCCATATGTTACACTATTTTACTGTGTATCACATGGTTCTTATGTTTTGCTTTTCTTTTTCTCATTCTTTCTTCTTTTAGTGTTTAAGATTGCATAATGTATACTCTCCTGGTTTATATTTCCCAACCTTCTCTTCTGTGCTTAGTATTCTGCTAATCTAATATGTTTCTAATTTCAGATATGTTATTTTTCACTTCTATAATAACATTTGGTTGTTTTGATAGGTTCTATTTCTCTTGTAGAAATTTCTCATTTTTTTCATTCTTTTTTCATATATTTTATTCTGTTTACTTAAACGTTTTTATTATCATTGTGATTTTTAAATCATTGCCTAGTAATCCCAACATGTAGATTATCTGTGGATCTGATTCTATTGGTTAATTTGTTCATTTCTTACTTCTTCACACATAGTATCATATATTTTTGTAAGCCAGACATTGTATATAAAAGAGGGTAGATATTGAAGTCAATATTCTTCCCCTCAATGAGGCTATTTCTCTTCCTCTGTAAGGCAGATATAAAGAGGGATTAACTACGTCAATCCAATCAAAAATTGATTTTGGTCTGGGCAGGGTTGCAGTTTTTTTTGTTTTTGTTTTTTTCTTTTTTAAAGATTTTTAATTTTTATTTATTTATTTATGGCTGTGTTGGGTCTTCGTTTCTGTGCGAGGGCTTTCTCTTGTTGCAGCAAGCGGCGGGGGGGGGGCCACTCTTCATCGCGGTGCACGGGCCTCTCACTATCGCGGCCTCTCTTGTTGCGGAGCACAGGCTCCAGACGCGCTGGCTCAGTAATTGTGGCTCACGGGCCTAGTTGCTCCGCGGCATGTGGGATCTTCCCAGACCAGGGCTCGAACCCGTGTCACCTGCATTGGCAGGCAGATTCTCAACCACTGCGCCACCAGGGAAGCCCAGGGTCGCACTTTTATTTACACTCATTTCACCTCTGGCTTTTCCTGTCTGGCTCAGGAAAGACCTTTCACATGTTTATAGTAAGCCCTCCTTCTGGAAAGTTTTTGGCTTCTAAGCACTTCCACTCCAGCCTTCCAGAACTCAGGAATCGTACCGTGAGAGGAAATTGGAAGGGAAATATTTAGAATTCTTCCAGACTCCAATCATTTACTCTATCCCAAGCAGCTATCAGCAGCTCTGCTGCTTGTTTCTCATTCACCCAAGGGAATCTCTTTCCCTACGGCAACTCTCTGCTCCTTATCCCATGGCCAGTCTTAGCAAATTCCTCATGTAAGAAAATTCCTACCAATCTCTGCCCACCTAAGAATTACTTTTCCCTCTCCGGAATGTAGTTCCTATATTTAGCACTATAGCTCTCTAATGTGTTTCAAAAATATATTATTTTTATTCAGTTTTTGTAGTTTGTATGATGGAAGCAATGATCTGCTTCCACCTTCTGTATCCTATCAGAAGTTCTCCATATAAATTTTTGTTATCAGATAAGCTTTCCTTTTACCAGCATATCATGTACCCCTCTCTTCTTCAATATAAATCTTAGAATCAATTTGTCAAGTCCACTAATAAACTGTTGAAGTTTTAATTTGAGTTGTCATTTATAGATCAATTACTAACTGCGTTCTTTAAATATGTCTTTAAGTCTATGAATGTATTATATCTCTCCATTTATTTAGATCTTCTTTAACATGTTTTACTGAAGTTTTATATCCATAGAAGACTCATGTGTATCTCTTATGAGCTTTATTCCTATGAACATTTTGCTTCCAATATAGTTTTAAATGGCATATTTTATTTGATTTCATTTTCTGAATGTTTATTAGTAGAGTATAGAAATGCAAATGAGTTTGTGTATTAATTTTATGTGCAAAAAACTTATACTTTCTTATTAATCCTAAAGATTTATAAATTAATTTAGATTTTCTATAATGATGATCATATAATTTGCATATAATTGTATTTTTTCATAGTCTCCAAAAAGCATGTTTATTAAAAATGGTGATGTCTGTCAGGTACCCTTGATTAGTTCAGATAGTAATATTTCCAACATTTCTCCATTAAGTATAATCTTGGCTGTAAAATTTTTATAAAAACCTTTGATCAGGTCACAAAAGTTTCTTCTAGCCTTGGTGTCCTAAGAATATATTTACAATGAATGGATGTTAAATTTTACTTACTATTTTACTATATCTTTGATACAATTGTCAAATTTTCTCCTTCAGATTATTAATGCAGTAAATTATATTCATTGGTTGTTTTGTATTTAAACCTCTGTTGCATTTCTGAGTTAAACCATCTGACCAAGAGGTACTTATCTTCTTTTTTATACATTGCTCAGTTAGGTTCACTAGTATTTGGCTAAAAAGTTTTGCATCAGTGTCATGACTAAGATGGCCTGAGATCTTCTTCCTCATTCACTCTTTTTGGGAGATTTTGGTATCAAACTTATGCCATTCTCCTATAAGCAACTGGGATGCTGTTTCTTTTTTATATACTCTGGAATCATTGATGTTAATATTGAAATTATTAACTGATTCCCCAGAAAAAACTTCCATCCCAGATGATGTTTCTTCTTCCTAAAGTACACATTTGAGGTTTTCCTTACTGGTGTCTATTGTAGGTGAATTAGTCCAGGTTTTCTTTATCTTAAAATCTCATTCTGTTGCTCCCATTCCTGTCATTTTTCTAGCATACAATTCTTCACTGACAGGTATTTTCTCTCAGTATGTATATTAAATATATCATTTCCCTTTCTTCAAGCTTTTATTGTTAATGTGGAGAAATAATCTCTCAGAATAATTGTTATGTCTCTAAATGTAACTATCTGTACTGCTTGCTGGGGTTTAAATTTTCTATTTATCTTTGGTCATCTGAATTTTTACTATTATGTTTAGGTATGAATTTCTTATTTTTAAGCTTTCTCCATCTTTCATTTTTCTTAACCTATTTTCTCTATTTTCCATCCAATGGACTCTGTTACATTCTTGGAAATTTCTCCACTATCTCTCTCCAGTTCACAAATTTGCTTTTCATCTTTGTCTAATCTACTATTAAACCCATTTTATTCAGATTTTATGCTTGGTTATTTTTATAGACTCTCACTTTTGAAATTTATTTTCAAGCCATTATTTTAGATTTTGTGTCTAATTCCAATATCTGATATTTTTGCAGGTTTGAATCTGGGTTTGTTTTTTTCTGCTGGCTCTCACTCAACATGGCTTGCTTATTTTGTTTTGTTTTGTTTTACTTTGTTTTTGTTTTACTGTGAGCTCATATTACTGTAGATATTGAGCCCTGAGCTGCGGTGATTTTTATAAGAGAGGGCTTTTGTCTGGTCCTGCCAGGTCCCAAGGGCACTACTAACCAAGACCACTTTACACTGAATACTTGCATGTTGAATATTGAGACCACCCAGGAAGTATGAATTCAGTCAGTAAAACTGAAATCAGATAGCTTGTGGTTATGAAGTCTAAAAGAAAGCTTTTCATTCCCTCCATACAGTATCAAATTCAAGAGAAACTATTTTTCTTGTCCTTTCTTGAGAGGTGAATGTATGGGATGTGGAGAGATGATTCTCCATGAGCATCCCATCTTGTATAGACCTGAGGTTTTTCTAGGTTCCACACTTCCAGACAGTCTCTGAAAACAAACTTTTCCACACAGAAATTCCTTCAAGGGGAACTGATTTTTGAGTTGTGTTTCCCTCTTGATGCCTTGGCTTCCAATTCCTTACTTTCTTGTCTGTTCATAGATGCTTTCATAAAAATTTTATTTTTAATATTTCCTCCAGTTTTTTTAATTGTTTTCAACAGGAGGGGTCTTAAGGCAATCTATTCATAGTACTGCCTGAAACAGAAATAAGAGCCTACTCATTTTTAAATCCTTTTTATAAATTAAATACCAGCTCTCAGTTATCAGTCTTATATTAGAGTTCTCATCTATAAAAATTAAATCATAACTTAATAATTGTTTTAAATTTTGGACCATGAAGGAAAGCATTTTTTTTAAAATCTGCCTCCCAATAATTTCTTCATCACAAAAAATTCATTTAAAGGATTAAACTCTCATTTGAATCCCATCATGGGCAAGCATCATTCTCACATTAGTCTTAATAATTTTCAGTTCAATTGATTTGAAGTAAATATTTGGCTCTCTAGAATTTTATTTTTTAAGTTGGAGGTGGAGATAAGACCATCCCTACCCTAGAGAAGTTTACACTCCAGTGGGAAAACTATATAAGTAACCAAACAATTACTGCTGTTTGATAGATACAAAAGGTAATAAAAAGCACTATGGATACAGCAACAAAAATAGAAGAAAGGCACTTGTTATTGCTTCAGCCTGTCTCTTTGTATGTGGGGGAGGAGCTGGCATCGTCTGGCATTTTTTCACTATGGAGTCGTCATAGGAGTAGAGTACTGAAAGTAAACAGTTCCTCAAGCACACAAGAAAGTAAAGAATGTTCTGGAATTCAGGAAGGGGAGAGTAGAATAGGTGAAGATTCAGAGATATAAAGCAACTTTGTGCGTGCAGGAAACAACAAATAGTCTGGTACCATGAGGATTTAAATGGCAAGACGGGCTTGTGAGATTTGAGACTGCACGCATTGTCGTGGGCCATAGGAAAGGAGGTGGAATTCTATCTCTAGATGACTCAGAAACATTGGTTTAAGCTGAAAAGGGACAAAACAGACTTGTACAACAGGGATATCATTGTTTATTGATATTAACAAAGTTTTGGTTCTGTAGACTGCCTTACTTCTGGATGTTTTGTCCTTGGCTCTTTGGGGGGCATTTTAATTTTTTGTGGAACAATGGCAATTGTGTGGAGAAGAAGAGTAGAAACTGTGGTAACTAGGATTTGTTCTCAGAAATGGGTACATCTCTTCCTCGTCCACTCCATTTTATGGGGGATTGAGTCAAGCTGGGTTAGCTTTTGTTACCTTCAGAGCACCACACACCTTGTACGCAGTGTGATGCCTGGAGTGCCAAAGGGTTTTCTCAGATCCCTGATCTATCTTTGAAGTTCAGCAGTCTCCGCATGCCTACACCACAGAGCGGTGTCTCTCTCCGTCCTCTATTCCTCCCCAAGCAGTGTTCTGCCATATTGCTCGTCATTCACCATATGCATTCTGTTGGGTGTTTCTGTTGTCGTGGTTCAGCCTTTAGGTCTTGAGCAATCCCTGTTAGCCTGGGTCTTGGAGATGGTGTTTCCTCAGGGTTCTTATCCCTCCCTTCCATGGCAGCAGAATTCCGACTCACATGTGTGGGTAGTAGCTGGGAGAGAGTTTCCTGCGCCTCTTCTACAAGTAGCAGACTTTTTCATTGTATAAGTGCAGAATCTTGGGCTTGAGGCAGTTTTCCACTCTTTCCCTACACATTTTTTACTTCTACTCTATCCTCAGTGGCAATCTACCTTTGCCTGGGACCAGGGGTGGGTGTCTTATTTCCTTTCCTTCTTTATTTCCATACCCCAGAATTAGTAGTTCTTCTGTCCCTTTGGCTTCATATGAGAGATGAGTCTAGGAGATGGCTGGGGTTTTGTCCCTGTGAGTCACTAAGGAGGAGGGCTACTAGCCTGTGAGTGAGCACAGAGTCCCCTAGTGCTTGGGTCCCCTGACATGCTGATCGTCACTTTTCCTTTAAGAATTTATAAAAATTTAATCTGGCTTCTCCTAATTCACTTTTACAGTAGCTCTTTTCTCAGTGTTCTATCAATAGTGAAAAATAAATTGTGTCTTTTCTCTCTTCTCTACCTAGTCTTTTGTGACTACTGCTCTTTGAACAGTTCGAAAAAAGTCATGATTTTGTTGATTATCCAGATTTTTCTGACAGTGATATTCTCTTGCAGCTTTATACATTTTCAACAAAAGTCAAACTCCTGAGAAAAAGTTTAGCACTCCTTTGATTTAGTTTTGCCTGTTTTTCTATACAAATTTTAAAATAATTTTTCTAGGTTCCCTTTGGAAAAAATATCTATCAGTTTTTTACTGTGATATGTTCAATGTATAAGTTGTGGGGAAATGTTATTTTTATGATTCTGAGGCTTCCATGGACAAATGATAAGACATGACATCATGTGATCAAATAATTTTGTGCACCTCAAAAGTTGTTTTAACTTTATTATTTTTTAACAAAGCCTGAATTTTTTTCATGTGCCTTTCCAGGATTTTAATATTTTTTATGATTTAATATTTTTTATAAAAGGGGCTTTTTTTATACTATATCTTTAAACTTGTTTTTTATATATGTGACTATTATGAGCATGCTAAATTATCTTATGGTGTATAATAGTTTTTATTTGATTTTCTTTGTTTTAGTAAAACTATTAATTATTGACTATGAAATGCATTACTTTACATTCTCAATTTTTTTTGTGATTTATTACTCATCCCTAATATCATTGGTTAGTACTTACAGAAAAGTGTTCATTAATATTAGTAGTGATAGTGGAATTCCTGCACTGTTATCTCTATTATTTTCTCATTTTAAAAGATAACATTTTGTAGGAATGCTACATAATATTTTTAAAGTATCCGTCTTTTCTGTTTTATTAAGAACCTTTATTACTAATGGACATTATGGTTTATCAAATGCTTTATCTGTGTCTAAACAATTTGGAACATATTTTTTTTCCTTTAGATCTATTAATAATAAACTATGCTAATTACTCATAATAATGAATTGCCCTTGGTTTTCTGGATTAAAACATACTTGGTTATGATCTTGTTCATAGACTAAGTAAAACTGGTCTAGATATTATTTTCTTTGTAACAACTTTGTGAAGATTATTAACTTTATGTTATTTTTGCAAAATGAATTTAGTGCCTTTCTTTCTGTTTGAATGGCTTTGGAAAGTTTAACGTTGGGATTATCCGTTTTTTAAGAGTTTGGTATTTTGTGGTGGAGGGGTCCTCTTTAGTCACATTCTTTCCTTCGTTTCTTTTGTGGTAACTTATGTTAGATTTTTCTATTTCTTCTCGGGTCATTTTAGGTAAATGGTATATTTTCTATTTCACTCATATTTTCAAATATTTTTGCATAAACTTGGGAAAATATATAACTTAATTATCTTCTAATTTTGTTTGTACCTGTGGTTTTATTCCCACTCTTAGTATTTGTTATTTCATGTGTGCTTTTTCTCCTTAAGTTAGTTAATGGTATATTGATTTTATTATTTTTTTTAAATGAGCCAGATTTTGAGTTTACTTATTAGTTCTATTGTTTTCTTTTTTCCCATTATTCTCTGTTATAAAATGCATTCTTCCTTCTGCAGAGTTTTGGGTTATTTTGTTCTTTTTTTTTAAATTCAAATGTAGGCTTCCTAACAGACTTTTACTTGTTCTTATAAGTTCTGCTACATGGTCTTTTCTTCATTAATATTTTCTAGATATCCTATAATTTTATTTTGTATATTCTCTGTGACCCAAGAGTGGTTTAAATTCCCTTTCTCTTTTTCATTTCCATATGTTGAAGGAATTATGTTATATGCCACCTTTGGAATTTTATTGGAATTGTATGTAAAATGTAAACTAGTTTGGAAAGTATTTTTAAGATTACAATATGAAATTATTCTATCCTAGATTATTGCTTTTTAACCTATTATTAAAGTTTTATTTTGTGTCCCTGAATAAAGGCTTGTAGGTTTTATTTATGTAGTCCAGCACAGCTTTTATATATTTTAAGTTGTTTATATTGTTTTTGCTATTGAGAATAAAATGTTTCCATTATATTTTACGTTTTGGGGGATATATAAAAATTCTGTTTTGTAATCATTTTGTTACCCTAAGTCTAACTTCATAAAACTACTTGATGATCATAATATTTTTCATTTTGTTCTCCTGGGTTTTCCAAGTAGTAGAGCATCATATTACATTGTGACTATCACAGTGGAACAGGGATATATTTCACAGAAAATTGTGCACACTACCGGCATAGGATACAAGTTACTATA
Source organism: Balaenoptera physalus (assembly GCF_965194825.1). Classification (NCBI taxonomy): domain Eukaryota; kingdom Metazoa; phylum Chordata; class Mammalia; order Artiodactyla; family Balaenopteridae; genus Balaenoptera; species Balaenoptera physalus. Next base: position 128,201,905 of record NC_138891.1, on the reverse strand, counting down.
ACATAAGAAACTTCATGATTCGTTACACACAGACAGGCAAGCCTAACTGGCCTTTACATCTCTATAACGTGGCCAGCAGCTGATAATGATGATCCAGCACGGTCTGGCACAGGTCCTTTGAGAAGCTCCTTTGACCATTCTCATCAGCATAATCCATGGGTGCTAGGATGCCAAATGTACCCTCCTGCCTCCTCTCAACTGGCAGAGAGACTCTGGCTATGTCATGTGTATGCCTGCCTACCACCTGCAACTTCTGTTAAAAGCCCCAGAGCATTCTTACGGAGATGCTAGAGAAGTTAAAGATTGTTTTCCAGAGTAAATGATCCAGACACACTATGTACATGGAAAACCCAGACTTAAGTTTATATGAAATCTTTTCCTGAATGTATAAATAAACTATAGCTTTTTCTCCTCCTCTCTTCCACATTCTTCTTTCTAATATTCTCTTCTTAAGGCATTTGCTAGAATTTCCAGAAAAATGTTGAATGACAATGCTAATAAGTATTTTTGTCTTTATTTTGATGGGAATAACTCTAGTGCTTTTCAAAGGAATTTGATATATACTGTGTATTTAGTTATTCCTTATCATATTAAGAGAGTTTTAGTTTGTTTCTAGATGATAAGCAGATATAATTTTATTTAAATTCAAGAATAGACGATCAAATATTTTTAAATTCATCACCATCATCATCATCACATATCCAAATCAATTTTATTCAAGTATTTAAAAAATACTTTATATACATCTGTCTTGGATTATCAAATATTTTGAGTTATTTATGTCTTTGACTCTTTCATTCATCAGAAAAACCTACATTTGACTATAATTATTTTTTCTATTCTTTTTGACTACTTCAGTACCTTTTGGGGTCTGTACATTGATGTCTACTTCAGCGTCTACCAGAGAGTGAAAGAGGGAAAAGAAGTCAGGTTGAATAAGTGTTTCATTTAAATGGGACTTTTTTCAATACTTCAAAAGAAGAATTACACATTAAAAACATAGTATATTACTCAAAGTGCCAATTCAGACAATATGCTCAAAATTGCAGTATTACCACAATTTGTTAAAAATATGACTGAAGGCATATGTTGAGTTCTCTAATGTGTGTATAATATCCTACCAGAAATTATAGGACAAAAAATATTTTTTTCACCTGTCATTTTTACTTCTCAATAGAAGCATTTTCCTCTAATTTGAGAGCAGAATGCAAAAGAATCTATTTTTCTTAGGAAGATAAGATTCTTCTTATAGCTTCACTATTTTGTACCACCATTAACAAGAAAAAGTAAGAAAACACGTATGAAGCCCTAAAACCTATTCCTATTACTTATAACCATTCCTTTAAAAAGAAAAAATTAATCATTTATTAAAAAGAAAATATTAAGTATTTTAATATTAAGTTGAAACTTCAAGCTTAAGGTTTTTTGTTTTGTTTTGTTTTACAATGCCCCAGAGTCATTCTTTACACTAAATAATAACATTTTAGTGCTTTAGTTTTATAGGCATCCATAATTTTTCTTTTTTTCAAAAAACAAAGAAACATTGATAAAATTCTTAAATGATGTTAAAGAAAGTTTGCATAGAAATGCAGAAGGAATTAAACAGTAAAAGCTATTCATTAGACTTGTAATATTAGAGTTTAGCATATTTTTTCCTCATTTCCTAAAACTGTTGAATGGATCTGAACTGTATTTCTCAGTAACTAAGTCCTTTCATCTGTGAATATCTGTGAGTTATCATATAGATCCTATGTTGCTTCTACACAGAATAATGATAACTTAGTAGACTGTACAAACTGAGCTGTACAGAATAAGCCAAATGACAAAAATTAAACTGAACAATATTTTCTGAAGCATATGACCCTTTTCAGAAAAGAGAATTTTTCCATATTCTTACCTTCTTAGAAAAGGAACAGAAATGGCAATACTAATCACATACAAGGTGTATCTATGAAGTTTCAAAATAATGCAAAGAAGAAAATCAGATCAAATAACTCCTCTTTTTTTGAAACCTTCACCACTGCCCCACACCTCTTGCCGTTGGACAGGTCAATCGCTCCGTCTTTATCCATCCCCTCCTCCTTGGGCATATTCCACGTATAGCCCTAACTACACCCAGGAGCAACTACTTAAATACATCTGCAGAAGATGCTCAAGAGCCAGGATTTAAACAATCTTTGCCAAGACTGAAATTTCAAGGTGCAGGGTATATACCATTAGTGCCCAGTATAGCACCTGACACTATACATACTTAATAAACATTAAAAATATAAAAGGAGGAACAAAGGAATGAAAGACAGGAAGTAAGGAGGGAGGAAGAAGATGTACAAAAAGCCCCAGAGGAAAAACTTGATACAATTTTTTAAAAGTCATTTCAATTGGTAACAAAGATTCTTCTCCTCTCATTTTCTTTAAACAGATTTTATGCCTAGGGTGAATCACTTGAAGCTTTCGACAGCCATTTGCAGTAAATAATATTCCTGCAAAAGAGCAAGATTGCTGTACTTGTTTTAACTAATAGTGTCAAATGGAAAAAAGGAAAGACAAAAATCACATAAGAAAATCCTAAACTTTAAGAGAGATATGGCTGAAGAATCATATTGTCATCTTAAGGGAGGTTTTTCTTATGCGCACTCATTTTCTATGTTCAAATTAAGTTAACAGAGATGTGTGATTTAACAAGAGCTGATGGGAAAAACCCTAATTTTTTTCTGTGTTTTTGGTTCTCATGACATGAGTTTTCCATTGTCCTTAAAATCATCAAATCTGTTCTTAAAGAGTTACTTTTCACCATGGCACCTGGGCTTAAGACAGGGAATGGGTGACTCACAGTCTCAATTTTCTCTCAAAAGCCATATCCTAAATCCCAGCCACTCAGAAATGACATCTGAATTAGAAAGCTAATTCATTAAAATTCTTTTCTGTTCTCTTGAAAGATTATTATATGGATTTGCTTTATACTTTCAGCTTATTCCATACAATGTCACTAATTTCCTTTTGTTTTAGTTCCTAAATTTGCACACAAAAAATTTTTTAAATGCTTTACTTGAGCCTTCTCTCTCACTATAGTATTTCTCATCCTTATACCCCATGTGTTCTCTAGAAGCTTCAGTTGCTGCACAGGTGTTCAGAGCAGAGCTCTTGTGTTTAACACGCGCGTTTCTGCAGATCTCTTGTAATGTTCCTTTGGTTTCTCTTGCCTCCTTTTATTTCATCTCTAATTTCTAATGAGAAATATATATAGCTTGTGCAGTTGCCTTGAGTTCGAATGAATGTCAGCTGCTCAGCAAGTTTGACAAGCATCACATTCTTCTTTAAGGTAGAAAAGTCAATTTATTCTAATGTAAAGTTTGCCATATATTTATCCTTTGTTAGTCGAAACTTTCTCTTATAAGTTTAGGAATGGTTTTTTGGCAAAGTTGTAATACATGGGAAATGCGTAGGTCAGTGTCTGTACATAATAAGTGCTCGATAAATATTAGGGTTTGGATGGTGTTGATGAGTTCCAGAAAACATTATATATACCTACTCAGAGTCAGATATACTTACTTAAGAGTTAAAAAGTCATAAAACTGAAGTCTTTATTTTATATTTCCTGCCTCAGTGATACAATATGGAAATTTGGAATCCATTTTTCCTTCATACATATATATATTACTTTTTAAGTCATAGAATCTACAAAATGTGGCACTGAATCCTATTGTAAATGAAACCCCTTTACACCATCATATTCTCCAGCTCTTTTATAGGCTGAATAACATAAAACAAAATAGTCTTATTTGATATTTTACCTCATTGTTTTTAGACACCGGTGACAATAACACTATTAGCCACGGTAGGTTTCTAGAAACAGAAAATAGTGTGTCTGATTTTCTAATAACAATTTTCTAGTTGAGGCAAAGTTTCATTGAGGAATAACTACCTCACCAACTACTCAGCATATAATAAATTGTTTATACAGCAGAGATATACCATTAACACAGACAGCAATTTGTACATCTATTTTCATTTAAAGTGCTAAAATCACCTTAAAACTGATAGAAAATTTGAACTGGAGCTGTCCAACTTGCTCATTTTATAGATTTAGAAACTCAGTTCCAGAGAGTCTGTGATTAAGGTCTCTAGCAGACGGTGGCACATCTGAAATTAGTTACCCTGACTCTTAACCCAGCCCCCTTTCTGCTATATGCTTGTGTACATATAATTATATATACATATTGCATTAAAGGTTAAAAGATCAGGTTACCTGACTCCATCAAGCTGTGTGGGCTTCGCCAAATCTCTTAACTTCTCTGTGCTTCAGTTACCTCATCTGTGATATAGAGATATAAATCACAATAAATCTACATGTAAGGATTAATTAGCTTATATATGTAAAGTGTATATGGCATATAGTAAGCACACAATAAATGGACATTATTATTGTCACAGAAAAATGTTAAATTTTTCCTAGAAAAATATGAATTCAGATGTAACCTCATTCACAATTGGCTGTCTTCTTCTGCCTAGTTCTCTGGAGTGGACCGAAGTTCTTAATTTAGAAGCAGCGTGAAAGAGAAGGTACAGCCTGGCAGGGGACAGCAGGAAGCCACTGCTCAGAAAACAGGGAATTGGGGGTACAGAGCATGAGTTACCTGCCTACGCGTGCACGCACACACACCCACACACGTACACACCTTCAGTATGCTCCCAGCCCAGTCTCCTTAGGCCAGATGGACAAATAGAAAGTTTCCTGTAATCATTACTACTTCCTTGAGAAGCTGACAAGAATCATCCCCACTGATATTACTTCGTAAGGGACAAGCACCACCAAGTCCTCATATAGGGCAGCAGCTGAAACTGTTCTCTTTTGGCTATCACTTCCAGACCACCAGAATTTCCTGCTAGCTAGCTGCAGATACTCCAGCAGTTCATACTATTAACCTTAAAATAATGCAACTATGCATTTTCACAGTGAAGATTTTGTTCGTGATGGCAGCATTTTCACAACAGTGTAATAAACTGTTTTATACTGCCTAAGTCTGTCTTCACCAAATATTGATATAATTTGACAATATTACTGTTATCAGTGAAATGCTTTTGGATACTATTGTTGCTGTTTTTTTTTTTAATTTAGAAAATATTGGGGGACCATAACTTGCATGGACAGTTTTTCTTCAAAAAATTTCTTCAAGAACAATTTTGAACTTTGCATAAGAGGCTGGGAATGAAGGAGATGGGGTAGATATTGAGGAGGGCAAGATTACTTTTGAGAAGCTCTTGACTCCGCTGAGAACTTTACAGGCAAAAGGAAGCTGTCTTGCTGTAGCAAGGGGGTGATATCTGTCTTTGGACATCTGGAGGGTCCAGGAGAATCTGGGAGTTCAAGATTCTCAGGCTCATCCACCCAGATGTCTCCATCTCGTGTCGCAGGTTCCACACTTTTTCTGAGGACCCTGATTTGGGATGAGGCAACTGTAAGACTATTCAAGATGGCGGCGGTGGGCTGTGCAGAGACGCCACGCCGGGACTGCGAGCTAGAGGCGAGAGCAGCGCAGCTGCGCCAGATTTGGGAGAACGCCGCTGCCGCCCACGTGCTGATGAGAACCTTATAAAGCAACCCCGCCCACAGCCCTGCGGGGAGACCATGCACTCTAAATCTCCTCTGATAATGCATGTTTACCAACCAACTTGACAACACATAAAAGTCCCAGTGTGTGCAGTTCCTTCTGCATCTGCCTCCCCAGCCAGGGCAGCCGAGAAATGTGACAGCACCAGACAGCTCAATCAGATCTCTGACAGTTTCGCAGAGGCCTTGGTCTGGCCCTTCAGGCCTGAGCTCCTCGCGCGGAAAAGCGGCGCTGACGCAGCTTGGCGAGCCGTGCGCAGAAGCGCTGCGCACAACACCACTATTCAAGATGGCGGCAGTGGGCTGTGCGCAGACGCCGTGCCGGGACTGCGATCTAGAGGCGAGAGCAGCGCAGCTGCGCCAGATTTGGGAGAACGCCGCTGCCGCCCACGTGCTGTTGAGAACCTTATAAAGCAGCCCCGCCCACAGCCCTGCGGGAGACCATGCACTCTAAAGCGCCAGTTTGCGCCTCTCAACTCTGATCAAAGACTAAAGCTTTCTTTTGCTTCTAAATCAAACTCGGTCTCGTTCTATTGGCTCAAATGACACCGGGCAGAAGGACCCTTGCTGGGCACTGACTAGGGAGGGGTGGTAACAGCTGTAGTGATCCTCCCTGACATAAGGGGACTCATAGCTTGATAGCTTTCATTTCCCCTCTTCACCTTTCACACTCTCAAAACACATAATATTTAAAATCACAAATTAAAACAAAGTAGTAATTTTATCCCTACATTTATAATGGATAGAGGGTCCTAAAGGTAGAATTCTCTTTTTCTTTGAAGACTGTAAAGCAGGAAACCATCTGCCTCAAGATGGTCTCTCTCTGAACTTACTTTTCTAGTAACATCCTTATAGTACTATTTAAGGGAGATCTTAATTAATAGACATGTACCCTGGATTGAATATAATTGATGTCAATGGAAAATCTGGTCAGCGTTTGCCCATGTAACACATTTCTAACTGAATGAATGCAAGTCCAATGCTTTCTTTAAAAATGAAGGCTAATTTACTAAAGAAATTTGAAATACATTAAGAGGTCTTAGTGCAGACAGCCCTATCTTATGTTTTTCTAGGTAGCAGTGAGGTAAATTAATCTTCACCAACTGTCTAGATTGGTAAAAAAAAAAAAAAAAGATTATGCATTTTCAGATTTTTCAGCACAGTCTGCTCTCTGGCTGCAGAAGATAAAGGTGACTTTCATGACAAGCCTTGAAATAAAGAGTTAGAAAAATATATAGCTTCTCTTTTAAATTTTTTTTCAAGATTTCTAAAGCCAGGGTCAACAAACTTTTTTGTAAAGGGCCAGATAATAAATATTTTGGACTTGTGTGCTCAACTCTGCCTGTTAGCACAATGATACTCAATACTTAAACAAACGTTCCAGTAAAACTTTATTCACAAAAACAGATGGTCAAGCCCTCAGGCCGCAGTTCACCAACCCCTGCTCTGAAGCAACTATCAAAGCCATCCAACTACACACTTTTTAAATTGCTCTTTTCCTCATTCTGTTTAAGTGCCACTACTGCTACGTAAACCTGCACCTCATCCCATAGCAAGAGCCTTCACAATTGTAATGCCACTGCCTGCTATGGGCTGTTCCACCTACTGACCACCACCAAAGGGACCCTCATCGCTGTGTGATCAGTGAGTGGTCCCACCTAAAGGATGCTCTGATATTCATTGTTTTAGACTCAGTTGAGCCCAAGAAGCAGAGCCTGAGAAAAAAGAAGGAAAAAAAAAAACTTGTGTGCAAACAGCCTTGAGGTTTTAGGCAGTGGAAGGAGTAGATAAGTAAATTTAGGAACAAGAGAGGGGGTCTGATGGAGGTTCCTTAAAAAACTAAAAATAGAATTACCATATGACCCAGCAATCCCACTCCTGGGCATATACCCAGAGAAAACCATAATTCAAAAAGACACATGCACCCCAATGTTCATTGCAACACTATTTACAATAGCCAGGTCATGGAAGCAACCTAAATGTCCATCGACAGACAAATGGATAAAGAAGATGTGGTACATATATACAATGGAATATTACTCAGCCATAAAAAGGAATGAAACTGGGTCATTTGTAGAGACATGGATGGACCTAGAGACTGTCATACAGAGTGAAGTAAGTCAGAAAGAGAAAAACAAATATTGTATATTAATGCATATATGTGGAATCTAGAAAAATGGTACAGAAGAACCTGTTTTCAAGGCAGAAATAGAGACACAGATGTAGAGAACAAACGTATGGACACCAAGGTGGGAAAGCAGGGTGGGGGGTATGAATTGGGAGACTGGGATTGACATATGTACACTAATATGTATAAAATAGATAACTAGTAAGAACCTGCTGTATAGCACAGGGAACTCTACTTCACTGTACAGTAGAAACTAACACAACATTGTAAAACAACTATACCCCAATAAAAAAATTAAAAAAAAAAAGAGGGGGCCTGGCAAGAATAATACAGAGAAAGGGGAAGCCAATGCCAGGGTGCGTTCTCAAGCTGGTCCTTGTTAGGGAAAATTGGGGCTTGATTCTATCAACATTCTCAGAACAGACACGTATCACAGTCCTCTCTACTGTTTCCCAAGGAACAGAAAAGGACCCATTTAATCACTGACTCCTGTTCTGGTCAAGGGCTGCCACATGGCTGTTAATCAGCTCTACTGAGCTTCCCTGTTACCTTTGAAGCATTGTGCTCTGCAGCTTCAAGGAGCCCCAGATGAGAAAGCATTCAAAATACAGGGTGTGACTGAAGGAAATTACTATGAGGCTATCTATGCCTGCCTGAGAATGTTTAGAACAGCAATGGCCAGAGTAAATGTGAAAAGGGCAGCAAGGTGTTGACACAGGTGTTCAGAATTGTCCACCCATTGGAGTAAGTTGGTTTATACACTGATCAGATGCAAAAACAATGGAAAAAAGGCAAAATCTATACAAAACTCAGCAACTTTAGTTTTGAGACAAATCATTAACTGATAACCCTGGAAAGCCATCTTGCATATCCTTATTTTAATCTGTTGGCCTGCACTTTTGAAACTCTTTGGCTGAGTTCTTCTTACCCTGTTTTTTCTCCTACATCCCCAATGATCTTTGACTTCCCTTTATTGTTCTACATCATTCCACCACAAACATCCTCAAACTGCATTCACCAGCCATTTCTCTGCGTTGGTGTGCCACTCAACAATCAAGGTGATCTTACTAAATGGAGAAGACTAACCTGCTTCATTCATTTAAAAATGTGTGCCCACCTCCTACTCATCTCTGAATTGAGTGTTCCGTGGCAATGAGATAAAACTCTTGGTCAGAGTTCAGTACCTGCAGTCTCGCTGATCTCTTTGACATTCCTTCCCCACCACCTTCAAAGTCTCCCATCATCATTAGTCCCATTGTCCACTGATAATTCTATGCCAATCATGTCTCTAATTCTTGCAACAATGTTTCAAGTCAAGGATTGTTGTTATCTCTTTGTTTATAGTTGAAGTATTACAAAATTGTGTCAGTTTCAGGTGTACAGCAAAGTGATTCCATTATATTTTATTTTCAGGTTCTTTTCCATTATAGGTTATTACAAGATATTGAATATAGTTCCCTGTGCTCTACAGCGGGGGTCCCCAACCCCCGGGGCACGGATGAGTACTGGTCCGTGCCCTGTTAGGAACTGGGCCGCACAGCAGGAGGTGAGCATTGGGTGAGCGAGCGAAGCTTCATCTGTGTTTACAGCCGCTCCCCATCGCTCGCATTACCGCCTGAGCTCCACCTCCTGTCAGCAGTATGGTGAGTTGTATAATTTCTTCATTATATATTACAACGTAATAATAATAGAAATAAGGTGCACAGTAAATGTAATGCACTTGAATCATCCTGAAACCATCGCCCCCACCATCTGTAGAAAAATGTCTTCCATGAAACCGGTCCCTGGTGCCAAAAATGTTGGGGACCGCTGCTATACGTAAAACCTTGCTGCTTATCTAATTGTTTTCAGGATAACAGAAATAGAATTTATTAGATGACCTGTTTCATGAATATATAAGAATGTGCTATATTCTTATATTTCAATTGTGATTTTTTTGTTTTTATTTTTTTTAATTTTTTTAAATTTATTTTTTAACTTTTTACTTTATATTGGAGTATAGTTGATTAACAATGTTGTGTTAGTTTCAGGTGTACAGCAAAGTGATTCCATTATATTTTTTTCAGGTTCTTTTCCATTATAGGTTATTACAAGATATTGAATATAGTTCTCTGTGCTATATAGTAAAACCTTGTTGCTTATCTATTTTACACATAGTAATTTGTATCTGTTAATCCCAAACTAATTTATCTCTCCCCCCCACCGTTTTCCCTTTTGGTAGCCATAAGTTTGTTTTCTATGTTTATGAGTCTGTTTCTATTTCATATACAGATTCATTTGTATTATTTTTTAGATTCCACATATAAGTGATATCATATGATATTTGGCTTTCACTGTCTGACAACTTCACTAAGTATAATATTCTCTAGGTCCATCCATGTTGCTGCAAATGGCAATATTTCATTCTTTTTTATGGCTGAGTAACATTCCAGTGTGTGTATATACATACACACACACACACACACACACACACACACCACATCTTCTTAAGCCAATCGTCTGTTGATGAGCACCTGGGCTGTTTCCATGTCTTGGCTATTGTCAATAGTGTTGCTATGAACACTGTGTTGTTTATACACATCAGGACGCTGAGGCTCAGGGAAAACAATTCCCTGAAGCCACAAGATAAGTATGTGGCCACATGAGAATGCAGATTTTCAGTGTGGACTTGCCTCCCAGCTATCAGTGTATTAAGTGCAGGGGATAGGAAGGCTTCCCACACTTGGACATCATGCTTCTCTAGAACAATTTCCAAATCTCATGTTCTCAACAGCCTATTACTTAGAGAGACTGCCTAGGTCACAGCTTCACAACAGATACTGCATGAATATATTAGTCTACCATCAACAGGTTACAGGTGTACTGAGACAGCTCTCTCCTCAGCTCACAGGATGGCCTGAGAGCCATCTGGGATGAGAAATTTCCCTGAGCCAGTATTCTGGACAGCAGGCATCCTTATCCGTTGACCCAAGTAGGACGTGCAAGTATAGTTTTCTATGGGTGAGAAAGATTGAGAAGCATGACCCTGGATTCTGAAGATACGCGAATGTCAGAGATTCTGAGCTCTCCATTCTAATTGTCCTAGTGGATTGCCAATGAACTGCAAAACACAGTAACTCAGTCATTCCCTATCCATAAGATACAAAGGAGCTTTGTGAAGTCTTAAATTCTTCTTGTAGGGAGGAAGCTTAGAAATCATCAGATATTGCTCTTTACCATTTGCAATAATCACTTCCAAAATGTCTGGAATATTGACTTCCAGCCTCTGTTCAAACAGCTGCATTATGGAGGGAGGGGAGGCGGAGGGAGGACCAGTTCCTCTCTTAATCAGCTAATCAATATGTTGTGAGCTGAGTGGGGGAAATTTTGTCTCAAATTTCTTCTTCTGTGGTCTCATGTGCCTCCTGCTGACTAAAAGTGTCCACTTCCAATTTTAGACTTTATTAAACTAAAGATATTGTGTTAATTCATTTTAAGTTATCCCCGGAATACGGTTTTAAATTCACATGACTCTAGGAAGTCACTTTTATTGGGAGCAGCCAAACATTTACAAGAAGTACACGCACTTAAGAGCCATTTTAAATTTTATCTTTTGTCACCACCTGGTGGTAGAACATTTTCTCACGTCTCTTTTTTTTTTTTGCACTTTAAGTTTTCTTTTGTTGGTGGTAAGGAAAATTTCTTAACCAAGAAAATGAGTTAACTTTAGCATTGAAGTCAAGTATTGATGCAGACTAAGCATGTAAACACTTAATAAATATATTTAATGAATGAATTCTAATTTGTTTTAGTGAATTGTAATGTCTGATTTTTTTCATTTGAATTACATAAAGCTCTCATATGATGAATAAAAGTGATCCACAGTATTAGCTTAGAGGTAGTTTTCTTTCTTTTTTAAAGTTTAATTGATTTTTGGTTTAAGCTAATAGAGCTACATGAATGGAAAAAGTCGGCTAAGGCATTTTATTATTATTTTAAGAATGCAAATACATTAAATTACAATGTTTAAAAGATATTTTCTATGACACAAAAGTTAAGATTTGGTAAAAATTTATGAAATATGATTGAAAAAGTGTAAAACCTTTGGAAATTCCTGAAGAAATACTGTATTAGGAGAAAAAAAACCCAAAAAAACAAAACCTGAGCTCTACATCATTTGCTGTAGACCATCGCCACCTCGTGGATTGAGAAAGAAGTACTATAGGCTGTGAATCTTTTAAGGTGGAATTTTTTATTGTTAGAAAACTCCTACTCGGAATTTAAATTAAGTGCAATCATTGGAAACAACATCAATAACAAGTCTGACAACCTACCAAACAATTAGATAATTAAAATTCCAAAAGGAATTTGATTAAAAAATATGAGTCAGAGTCATTTCTTAGCCCCCAATTTGGCTATACAATCCTAGGCAATAACAACCACTTTGAGGTTCAATTCCACATCTGCCAAGCAAAGGAAGTGGATTGGACAGACTCTTGCAAATGCAGGACTTTGGGATCATAGCAATTGTAAGTCCAAATGCAATATACATTCATTTTTCTGTTTTCAATATTTGTTATAGTTCTGGGTTTATAACCTGCTTAGAGGAGATGTTTTCTATTTTCTCATTTATAATCAAATAAAATATCCATTTGTCCATCATTTTAGGCCATATGTCCCCAGAAGAAGCACTAATGCTAAACAGCTTTCCTATGTCTAATTGGTAAATCCTATGGCATGAAAATATGAATAAATAGCATTACCTGTTTATGAAATAGATACATTAATCATTTCTGTACACAATGTTTACACTAAAACAATGCTAACAGCTCATGTATATGACCAGGTTCTCTCATTTCATGGCTACTTGTTGAATACTTAATTTGGTATAGAATTCTCGAGAATTATCAGTCCAGTATTGTGTCTGTAAAATGTGTGAAACTTTTCCTTTTCTCTGTTAACAGGGGACAAGAAAGCTTTTAAAAGGTCAAACTGTTTGTTGTAAGAATATTTTTATGTCAAATATTTTAACTTTTATTAGGTCATCTCTACAAATAATAAAAATTGGTTAAGGTCAGTATATTAAAACATATCAAGATTTACATTTATATAAGCTTATATGTAGTCTAGAAAATCAGAAATACGGCAGAGTTTAGAACAGCATGAGATCTTTTGGATGCATGTTTAAATCAAAGAGCAAATCATTTTCTAAGTGTGAGAGTGTGAAACTTATTTACAAGGACCCAGTATTAAATGTCACTTTTACTAGTGCCATGCACAAATTCTGCTCTGTTGGTCTTGTTTCTACAGCGAGTTATTTTTTCAATTCACTATTTTCTTTATAAATATACATATATGTTATGTGTATATAGTTGTGTGTTACCACAAATACGTAAAGAGTGCCAATCTTTAAAAAAAAAAAAACAAAAACAGTAAGTAGATTAAATGTTCTTCTGAGCATGGATGAAGTTTTTCAAGCTTAGTAATTGGCAACTCCTACATCCATGCCTCTGTTGAAGCGATTAAAAAAGAATCATTTCCCAGAACTACAGGTGCACAACAGATTGGAATCATTATAGAAAAGAACAGAAATCTGGAGAGAAACCCAGTGAATAAAAAAAAAGCCATGTTCCTGGCCACTTTTGCCTTTAGCTCTCTGTTTTTTTCAGCTCTGTTTGGATATACAGCATGAAATACGTAAAAATTATAATAGATTTGAAGTAAGCCATTCAAGATTAGCAATGTATGCCTTGAATTATACAAACTCCAATCAGAATGCACTGGAGGCAGAAATGAACTAAAGGCCGAACTTGCATTAATACATTTTAAAAGCTAAAGTTTATGTAGGGGAGTTGACAGATTGGAATGCATTACATGAGTTTTTAGAAAACTACACATTTTCTGCTGGTCTTTTGAATTTCCCATCCTGTACAAATTCAAGAGAATCACATTTTCCCTTATGGATGTGTTAAGCCTCTCAGACACTGGGCCACCTCAAGTGTTTGAAATCTCCATCTCAAAGCCAGTCTGAGACCCCAACTGCAGGTCACCGTGTGTTGTTTCCAGAGCCCTCTTCTGAGCAAGAGATGTGAAAATTTATTGACGGCTTTGTCGTCATGTTTCCATGATTCCATAGTCAAGATCTTGTAGGTGTAAAGTGACTTTTCCTCAAATGTTCCCCTAAGAATCTCATCTTTCATCTAGCTGGAGAGAAAGAACAAATGAAATGAAAAAAAAAAAACATTAAAAAAATACTGTAACAGAGGGGCGAAATGTATTTAAAAAAAGAAAAAAAGGTCTGGAAATCAAACTGAGGAGTAGGGATATTTGGGAAATGAAACCTGTGAAGCAAAGAGGAATAAATCTTAGTTCAAAGAACAACAGAATGAGTTAGGCTAGACAGTATAGAAATGAATGGGGCCACTCATTAATGTGTATGTCAATATTAAATTTGAAGGAATAATGGAATGGGGTGAGAGACTGGGTGAAAGGGGGTGGGCAGAAACAGGGTCAAATAGTTAGATGGTGGGAGAATGGAGGAGCAAAGAAAAAAACTGGTCATTGAGTTACTTTAACCTGCTTTTAAAATATACGTAATTTCTGGGTTACTCATTCAGCATTTATCTATGACAATGACCTTAGGAAAGGACAATTACGCTTAAGAAAGCATCCACGCCTAAGTGTATGGGGGCCAGGGGTTGTTTTAAACGCTTTGCTTCTCCGTGCCATTCTTTCTGATTTGATCTTTCCTAAAGAGTGGGAAGCAAAGATTTTGTTTTTGTTTTTCAAGTAGGCGATCTAGAACTCCGAGAGAAAAGAGGAAGTTGGAAAGGTTTTCTGAAAGCAAAAGTTGTAAGAAGGACGCGTTGGAGGACTTGCAAGGGACGCTTTTGGCTAGAACAGAATGAAGTTGGGAAGATCTGGGGAGGAGTAACGAAAGGGACGAGATCAAACTTGGTGAAAACTGAGGGGTGGGAGCGGCGAGGCAGGAGACAGGGCCGGGCGAGGAAGTGGGAGCGCGCGAGTGTGAGGGACACGGGTCTGCCCCGGGTTTGGGGCGGTCGTTCTCACTATTGTCCCCGTGGTTTTCCGCCTGGGGAAACGTTATGAAACATTTCCTTCCTCTGTGTCATTGAACCCCTCCCTCTTTTTCGATGGAAGAACTTCTCAGCTTTTGCTTAGAGACCTATCTAGGTGGAAAGGCTCAACTTTTCTCGCTTTCCTAACGCGGAGGCAGCCTTTTCCCTTCCTCGGGGAAGAGGAGGGAGGGGTCGGGGAAAGAAACCGACTGCCTAATTTCTCCACTGTACACTTTCTAGCCCCAGCGATGCCGCCGCTCCCTGGATGGAAAAGTGGGGTTCCTTGACGTTTGTGCCAAACCTGGCCTACGTCCTGCAGCTGCTAGTAGGTGGAAGAAGGCAAACTGGGTGGGAGTTGATTATTTCTCGAATGGAGAGAATGCGCAGTTCCTTCCCTAGGCTCTGGGGAATTGAACCGCGCGTTCCAGATCACCTATTCCGGAAGTGTGAACCCGGGTTCCCACTGAGAAGTCTCTAAGGCTGGGGCTGGAGGGGGTCGGGGTGGGGGTGGGAGATGATGGTGGAAGGGGGAAGGGCGAAGGTTTAAAATGCAAACCCTTTTTAAAGTCAATGGCCTGGAAAGTGTCTCCTGGCTTCCTCACCCAGGCACGCTTTCTAGGGGACGCGCTGGCCCTATCAAGCTTTCCCGAGAAAAGCTGGGGCGAAGAGAGAGCACGTTGCAGCAAACCGGCCTGTGGCAGGCCAGGGAGATGGAGAGGTGGAGTGGGGTATTTTTCTAGAAAGGGGGGCCCTGGCTCATCTCCCAGACTGACGAGGCGGGGGCTGGCGGGGGTGGGATGCGGTGAGAGAGGGGGCCGGCGCAGGGACAGCCCCCGGGCAGGGAAGTCTTGGAGAAAGGACTCCGCTCTCCACCCTGACCGTCCCTTCTGGAAACTGCAGCCCCACGCGCGAACTGCGCTCCCGCAAGAGAGGGGCGGCGGGAAGGGACGGCAGTCCGGGAAGACGGCGGGGGAAAGCGCGGTGGCAGGGAGTACCTTCTCCCAGCAGCAGCCCCAGACGTACAAAGTGCTGCTCACAGCGCCCCTCCTGCGCCTTCCGCCCCCAGACTGACGAGCCAGTGGCGCCGAGCCAGAGCGGAGGCCGCCCCCTCCCCCGCCCAGGCCCGCGGCGCAGAGCGCGGTTTCGCTCCGACTGAGTTCAGGGGGCGGCGTCCCGGGGATAGAAAGGCGGCCAAGAGGGAGGAGAAAGGGGGTAAGGGGGGGTGGGCGGAGACATATTCAAAGACTATAAAAAGGCGGCCCGGGCTGCCCCGTTCTTGCACTCGCTGGAAAGCGGCTCAGAGCCTGGGGCCTTCGCATAGCCAGGGCGCGCGGTAGGGCCGAGAGGACAGAGCCCTGCGCAGAGCGAGGTGCACCGCGACCGAGGCGGAGACCGAAGGGGGGAGCTCCAGGCGCCGATCCTCGTGTGGCCCGTCGCCCCTCTCCCGGAGGCGTCCCAGGGCGCTCCGTGTCTCCGCATCAGCCACCCCGCCGGAGTGCGCGGTGCCTCCAGCTCTTCGCTAGAAGAAAAACTTCCCGCGCGCCGGCAGAACTGCAGCGCCTCCTCTCTAGTGACTCCGGGAGCCCCATCTGCGGCTGGCTCTGCGCGCACTTTCCAAGAATCATAGTAACTGTTAATTTTAACAATCCCGAGGCAGGCCAGCGAGGCTCTGAGCTCCGGACCCGAACAATAGCCCCTTCGCTCAGTGCGCGGCGGCGCGCGGTGCCTCCCGGGACTCGGGTGCCGCGAGCGGTCCCCGCGGGGTTCGGAAGGCGCACGGAAGGAGGCGACATGGGGAACACGGCGCGACGGTCTCGCGGCTCGCAGCCTGCGCCCGTGCTGCTGCGGCTGCTGCTCGCCGCGGCCTCCGCGCTGCTGGTCGTGCCGGGCGTGCGCGGGCGCCCCACCGAGGAGGACGAGGAGCTGGTGCTGCTGGCACCGGAGCGCGACCCAGGACACAGGACCACGCACCTCCGCCTGGACGCCTTCGGCCGGCAGCTGCTGCTGGAGCTGCAGCCGGACCGCGGCTTCCTGGCCCCCGGCTTCACGCTCCAGACGGTGGGGCGCAGACCCGGGCCCGACGCGTCGCGTTCTGATCCCGTTGGCGACCTGGCGCACTGCTTCTACTCTGGCACTGTGAACGGCGACCCCAGCTCCGCCGCCGCTCTCAGCCTCTGCGCGGGCGTGCGCGGCGCCTTCTACCTGCAGGGCGAGGAGTACTTCATCCAGCCCGCGCCCGCCGCCGCAGCCGGGGAGGAGCCTCCGGCGAGGCCCCAGTTCCATCTCTTGCGGCGGAGGCGGCGGGGCGGCGGCGGCGCCAGGTGCGGGGTCCTGGACGACGAGACGCAGCTCGCAGGGGGAGCGGGGTCGGAGGGCGAGCACGCCACGGCGCAGGGGCCGCTGCGGGACCGAGCGACACAGCGCACGGGACAGCCAACAGGTATCGGTCCCAGAAGAGTGGTTCCCACTTGTCTCTCCATTCATCTCCCTCTCCCTACCTTCTCTGTGCTGCGCGACTTGAGGGTAGGGTCCTGTTCGCAGACGCGAGCCTATGTCTGCAGACAGGACGGAGAGGTGGTGTGGAGGGAATGCGGCTTAAGATTTGGGTTGGTGAACTAACCAAAGCCTGCTGGAGCAGTTAATTCCATTTGCCCTAATAATGAATGATCAAGAGAGGACAGACGTTATCAATGATTTTTCTGCTAAGGAGAAGCGTTCCGATCCGGAAGGGAGAGCTGGTAACCCAATGCCTCCCACTTTAGTTGAATGTGAGCTTGTGCGACTTCTTTCCACCTTGTTAATTTCTTTTTAACAATTGTGCATGTGTCCTTTGGTCGAGTTGCAGCCTGGCGCTTAGTTTTGTAATCGCTGCCTGTTCGCGCACCCTGAGCCCAGAGGAGGGCAGAGATGGAGGGCGGAGGAGGGATAGTGACCTCAGAATGTGCAGCCCGCGAGCCTGGACAGCTGCGCTACGATCCCTGTTCTGCTGGCCTCTGTCCCCTTCTCCCCCTTTAAGAGTCTGACCCCGACCGGCTGGCGGTGGCGGGGCCCCTCCGCAGAACCTGCTTGGGAGGTCTCTGCCCAGCTCGCCCCGCCTCTCCGCGCCTCCCCCCAGCCTCCCACTTTGCGCTCCCTCTCGCGGCCATAATTCTGCTCGGAAGCACTGTTGAAAGTTAGTCACCGGTGATCCTTCCTGCTCCGCCTTCCCCTGTTTCTCTAAGTTGTGTGCAGTGCTTCCTGTCTAGTTCTTTTCATTCTGTCACTGACTGGGATGTCTTGTTTCTTTTTTTTAACTTTCTCACGTGGCTTGTAAAATTTTCCGCTTCTCCCCTGTACGTCCGCTCCTTGAAGCAGTTACGTGGTCAGAGCCCAGCGTAGAACTTCCCTGGGGGCTGGGTCTCAGTCAGGAGTCAGAGGGCTCTTTTGGAAACAATCAGTCGTGGCCCCGCGGTCCGAAGCAGGAACTTATTTCCCTGGGGCGGTGGGAGTGGGCCAGTAGGCTGCTTGGCAGACTGGGTGGTCCTTGTGCCCGGATTTGGCAAGAGCAGAGCACCGCAGGGACCCGTGGAACGAGCGAGCAGAGCAGAGCAGGCTGAGATGCCTTCAGGCCCGGCCCCTCGGCAGAGGCCACAGCCCTGCCCTGGGCCTTCCACGTGGAGCCCGATGATCTCATTCAGGATTTGATTCCCGGCCTGTGAAAGAGTGACTCAGGGGCTCTGCCTGCTCCCCTAGCTCCAAGATTTTACTACAGCTGGGGAGAATGATTGCGCACACTGCCTTTTTCAGATTGTATGATCTCAGAGAGGACAAAAGAAATCCTGCTTAAAAAAAAAAAAAAAAAAAAGCCTGCCCCCCCCCCCAGAGGAGCACATGGCCTTTTTTATTTACAGTAAAGGAGAAAACTTTAAAAATAACATTTTCAGTGAAAAGAAATGCAAATATTTTTGTTATTGTTGCTCCGGGTGTATTTTTGTATTATTTTCTTTGACTGGTTAGGCTTTCTTTATATACTCTGGGAAGGTAACTATCCTTGGCTAGACTGCCCCTGAACAAACTATCTTTCTTGTGTCTTTACAGGAACTAGAAGCCTAAGAAAGAAGCGATTTGTGTCCAGCCCCCGCTACGTGGAAACTATGCTCGTGGCTGACCAGTCCATGGCAGAGTTCCACGGCAGTGGGCTAAAGCACTACCTTCTCACCTTGTTCTCGGTGGCGGCCCGGTTATACAAACACCCCAGCATTCGGAATTCAGTTAGCCTGGTGGTAGTGAAGATCCTGGTCATCTATGAGGAACAGAAGGGGCCAGAAGTGACTTCCAACGCTGCCCTCACTCTGCGGAACTTCTGCAACTGGCAAAAGCAACACAACCCGCCCAGTGATCGGGATGCAGAGCACTATGACACTGCCATTCTTTTCACCAGACAGGTGAGCGGAAGACATTGCCAATTATGAGAGTATTCTCTTGGGAATCAGTTTTGTAATAAGCAGACGTATGTAAGGCATTTTACCAATAGTTTTGCACTTATATTTTTTAATTGGCCAGCATGATTAATCTTCCTTATTCCTTTTAATATTTTAATATCTCAAGTTTCACAGTCTTTTTGGAATAGCATTAGGGAAAATCTTAAAGTCACACAAAGTACTCCTAAAAGAACTACTCAACAGCAATGAATGTAGCTGCCCTCAAGCACATGTGAAGTTACACCCTGCCAAAAAGTTAGATCACAAGGTTCATGCTCTGTCTCTGTTAATAAGGACATACCTTTGCTCCTTGTAGGACCTGTGTGGCGCCCAGACATGTGATACTCTTGGGATGGCAGATGTTGGAACTGTATGTGATCCCAGCAGAAGCTGCTCGGTCATAGAGGATGATGGCTTACAAGCTGCCTTCACCACAGCCCACGAATTAGGTAAGTCCGTTTTAGAGTGAGAGTCAGCCCAATTCATGAATTCAAATTGATAAACTATGTATTAACTTAAGAGGGAGAGTCTGCAGGTTATATTGCTATTTTAGGTGCCAGAGCTCCCTAGAAACTGCAGAAAATATTTTTCCACTCTTCTCCACATGGTCATTTTTATTAGAATTCAAAATAAGATAGTAGGAGCTATGGACACATTTGGAAATTTACGTGTTTGTTCACACCCTGTGAAAAGTAGACATTGTCTCTAAAATAGATTATCTCCAAAACACATTTCTTCCTCTAGAAATATCACTTTGAGATAAATGAATCCCTGTTGGGGAAAATAAATGCTGCAAATGACCTGTATTTTAATGTGGGTTTCGGATGTCTTCGTAGGCCATGTGTTTAACATGCCACATGATGATGCAAAGCAATGTGCCAGCATTAATGGTGTCAACCGGGATTCCCACATGATGGCGTCAATGCTTTCCAATTTGGACCGCAGCCAGCCCTGGTCTCCTTGCAGTGCTTACATGATTACATCATTTCTGGATAATGGTCATGGTAAGATGCTCCAGCTTCTCTTTCTAGATGTTATCCAACCATCCACATGTAGGGTACTAGTGAAACCAGCTCTTTCTTCCTCTTCTGTTCTTTTTATTTTCCCTCCTTCAAAATGATTTTCATTGTCAACCGCATGCATTTTTAGATCTTAATTTCCAGTAAAAGATAGTGCTTCTGGTCAGGTAGCTCCCAGAGTACATTAACTTGAGTTTTTAGCAGAACGATGATTTCCTGTCATTGTTAATGCAGAAATATCCCATTGAGAATAATATCTTAATGGTAATTTAAATCTCTCTGGCATTTCCCCCCCAAACTCTTCAGCTTTCAAATCGCTTTGCTATATATTATCGCTTTTGGTGAGTATTTCCTGAAACTGATCTACCCCCTGCATGCTTTAATTTGCTATTTCTTAATATTCGCTGGCATCTTTCCTTACAGGTGAATGTTTGATGGACAAGCCCCAGAGCCCCATACAGCTCCCCTCTGATCTCCCCGGGACCTTGTACGATGCCAACCGGCAGTGCCAGTTTACATTTGGGGAAGAGTCCAAACACTGCCCGGACGCGGCCAGCACGTGCACGACGCTCTGGTGCACGGGCACCTCTGGCGGATTGCTGGTGTGCCAGACCAAACACTTCCCCTGGGCCGACGGCACCAGCTGCGGAGAAGGGAAATGGTGTGTCAACGGCAAGTGCGTGAACAAGACTGACAAGAAGCATTTTGATGTGAGTTTTCCACTGCAACACACGCTCCTTTAAAATTCAGAATTGAAAGAGACCAAGCGATGCTAAAACATTAGATACCACGTTAGCATCCCGACCTGTGGGCTCTCGCAGGGATACAGGATAGAGTCGTATTATTGATTCTTTGTCCCATGTCTTTCTCTTCTGTTTCCTGAAAAGGTCTCCGCAGAGGTTTCTAACGCTGATCATTTGTGTCTCCATTTAGACTCCTGTTCACGGAAGCTGGGGGCCGTGGGGGCCCTGGGGAGACTGTTCAAGAACGTGCGGTGGAGGAGTTCAGTATACGATGAGGGAGTGCGACAACCCGGTCCCGAAGAACGGAGGGAAGTACTGCGAGGGCAAGCGCGTGCGCTACAGGTCCTGCAATATTGAGGACTGTCCGGAGAACAATGGTGAGTAGAGAGAAGGTGAAAAGGATGCGCTGCAAACGGGTGGTTGAAAATCGGAAACAGATAAAATCATTGTCTCCTCTTTCCAGGAAAAACCTTTAGAGAGGAGCAGTGTGAGGCACACAATGAATTCTCCAAAGCTTCCTTTGGGAGCGGGCCTGCGGTGGAGTGGACACCCAAGTACGCAGGAGTCTCACCCAAGGACAGGTGCAAGCTCATCTGTCAAGCCAAAGGCATTGGCTACTTCTTCGTTTTGCAGCCCAAGGTAGTGACTTTTCTTCAGACTTTTTGCCTAAGAAACAAGGCCTTAGCTTGCTCCCTTTTCATGCCAGCTCTGTTGTACTTTCTTTAATTTATATATATATATATAAAGCTGAGCTTTTTATTTATTTATTTATTATTTATGGCTGCGTTGGGTCTTCGTTGCTGCGCGCGGGCTCTCTCTAGTTGCAGTGTGCAGGGGCTACTCTTCGTGGCGGTGCGCGGGTTTCTCATTGCGGTGGCTTCTCTTGTTGCAGAGCACGAGCTCTCTGCACGAGAGCTTCAGTAGTTGTGGCATGCGGGTTTCAGTAGTTGTGGCTCGCAGGCTGTAGAGTGCAGGCTCAGTAGTTGTGGCGCACGAGCTTAGTTGCTCCGCGGCATGTGGGATCTTCCCGGACCAGGGCTCGAACCCATGTCCCCTGCATTGTCAGGCGGATTCTTAACCACTGTGCCACCAGGGAAGCCCTAATTTGTATATTAACGTGTTCAATTTCAAGTTAGAACTGCTTTGCTTCTAGATACATTGGCAACTGCTTGCTTTGAGTTTGGTTCTGTTTTGGGTTATGAATGAAGCTTGAATCTAGCGTTTATGATTCTTGCAATGGTTTATTATTACTCCTATATGCGAAAAAAAAGCCCTTTACGCATGGTTAGGTAAATTATGTGTTAACATGGAAACCATCCAGTGGTTTTGGAAAATAGTTCAGGTGTGGCCCGAAGTACTTGTTACTGGGTGACTAGCAGTAGTATGTGCAAATGGACTTATTAAAATGAAAGTCTGAGCATTGAGAACTCTTGTGTTTGAGAACATATACTGAACTAATGGAAGCATTGTTTTGCTGAGGAGATAAATCTGGCTCTGAGGTAGAAAATGGAATTGAATTTGGTTGAAATTATCAAGTGTCATTATCACTTTAGGCTATGAAAATAGTCTCCAGTTGCATTTCAACGTTCAAGTGATTTATTCAGCACATGTTATTGCCAGGTAGTATTCTAGATACTGGGGATACAGCAGTACACAAATTGACAAAAAGCTCTGCTTTTGTTGACCTTAGCTAAAAGTGAGATAGGATACAAATAATCAAAAAATTTATAATATTTTCAGATGGGAAAAAAAGCCAAAGAGAAGGATAGTGTGTGCCGTGTTATAGAGTACTATTTTAATTTTGATAGTCAGGAAAGCAAAGATGTCATGTTAACGAAGAAAACTTTCAGAACTATCCTAGCATCACCTCTTGCCCTTGTTAATGTGTGACACCAGGTACGTGCCCTTCCTTTTTCAGGTGGTAGATGGCACTCCATGTAGCCCAGATTCCACCTCTGTCTGCGTGCAAGGACAATGTGTAAAAGCTGGTTGTGATCGCATCATAGACTCCAAAAAGAAGTTCGATAAATGTGGCATTTGTGGAGGAAATGGATCTACATGCAAGAAAATATCAGGATCAGTTACTAGTGCAAAGTAAGTGTTAAAATGCCATACTCCCGAAGGTCTTATCATTTCGATGTAACTTTTTACAGGTCTGGTAAGAATTACATTCTTAAGTGATTCCCTGGTGTTTCAAGCTAAGTATTGGTAATATGATTAGCCGGTGAAGGAGAGATTTTTATATCTGTTTTCCTTGTCTGCAGACCTGGCTACCACGATATCGTCACAATTCCAACCGGAGCCACAAACATTGAAGTGAAACAACGGAATCAGAGGGGATCCAGAAATAATGGAAGCTACCTTGCCATCAAAGCTGCTGATGGCACATATATCCTGAATGGCGACTTCACTTTGTCCACTTTAGAGCAAGACATCACGTACAAAGGTAGTGTCTTGAGATACAGTGGCTCCTCGGCAGCATTGGAAAGAATTAGAAGCTTTAGCCCTCTCAAGGAGCCCTTAACCATCCAAGTCCTGACAGTGGGCAATGCCCTTCGACCGAAAATTAAATACACCTATTTCGTGAAGAAGAAGAAGGAATCTTTCAACGCCATCCCTACTTTCTCCGAATGGGTCATTGAAGAGTGGGGCGAATGTTCCAAGTCATGTGGACAGGGTGTGCAGAGAAGGCTGGTGGAGTGCCGAGACATCAACGGGCAGCCCGCCTCAGAGTGTGCAAAGGAAGTGAAGCCAGCCAGCACCAGACCTTGTGCGGACCTGCCTTGCCCCTTCTGGCAGCTGGGGGATTGGTCGCCATGTTCCAAGACTTGCGGGAAGGGTTACAAAAAGAGAACCTTGCAGTGTCTGTCCCACGATGGGGGTGTGTTGTCTCACGAGAGCTGCGATCCTTTAAAGAAACCTAAACATTACATAGACTTTTGCACAATGGCAGAATGCAGTTAAGGAGGGGCGGTGTTGAGGGAAAAGGACAGTGGGGAAGGGCTGATGCACTGAAATCAAGAAGGCTGGAGGAATCCAGTGCACCTTGCCGGTGATCAATGAGGTGTGCTGATGAGTTGGGAGGTACAGGTAGGTAGAAAAGAAGTTAGATCATCAGAATTTCCTGCCAGTTACAAAATTGATAGGGTAGTTTATGAGGATCATTAATAGCTGACCAATAAGATAGCATGAGAAAGCCCCAGGGTGTTATTATTTCTTTTGTTAAGTCTGTGACAAGTTTTTACAAAAATAGAAACAATCGTCAAAGTAAGTTTAAAAAATATTACAATCCCTGTTTCCTGGTACTGATGAAATACTTTGTATCATGGAGGTTGGGAAATGAAAAGCAGGAGGAAGATGAGATTTTTGGTTTAAGATGTGGCTTACTTTACCTCACTACCTATGGAGGGAGAAAGGAATACACATAGGATCTTTGGCCATCACTGTTCCTGACTGCTGTGGTTTCAGAGAATGTTTATGCCATCTCTTCTACTGAGAGTTAAGAATTCAGGACTGTCCAGCATGAGAAATGCTTAGCACCGTCCAGTGACTCAAATGACTCCATCTTTCCTCTCTTGTGCCGTTATTGTGTCTTTATTTGTGAATTCATTTTGACGAAGAAACAATTCCACGTATTTGTAAAAACAGCATTAAGTCTACAAGGGGAAGAAAAGCAGTGATGTATCAGATGCTGGTAAAAGCTAGGGGAGGCCCGTTGGTCTGGGTACCTCCTACATTTCTTTCCTCCTGATGTAAGCCTAATTAAGGAATGTGGATGTGAAAAAAAAAAAAAAAAAAAACAGTTTGTGTCTGAAGAAAGTCAGTAAGATCACACAAAAAGAATGTAATGCCAGAACAAGAATGGGGTGTGTACAACAGGGTCCCCAGTGTTTGGGGACATTGCGATCACACGTCTCGCGGTGGGGAGGCTACTGAGGGGTAGCGGGTCCATCCCCAGCAGCTGGTCCAACAGTCATATCCTGGTGAATGTCTGTTCAGCTCTTCTACTATGAAAGAGAATGACTTTTTTCCATATGTATATAGTAAAATATGTTACTATAAATTCTATGTACTTTATAAGTATTGGTTTGTGTGTTCCTTCTAAGAAGGACTATAGTTTGTAATAAATGCCTATAATAACATATTTATTTTTATACATTTCTTTCTAATGATAAAACTTTTAAGTTATATCGCTTTTGTAAAAGGTCATATAAAAATAGAGTATTTATACAATATATGTTACTAGAAATAATAAAAGGACACTTTTTGAACATGTGTCTATTTATTTTAATGGGAATTAATTCCTGGGTAGGAAATCTGAAACATAGATATTGAATTTTTGTTTTGTTTTGTTTTAAAAATGTCTGGTTTATTACTTTTTTAACACTGATAAAAATATTTCATTGCATACATTTTTTTTAACATCTTTATTGGAGTATAATTGCTTTACAATAGTGTGTTAATTTCTGCTTTATAACAAAGTGAATCAGCTATACATATACATACATCCCCAAATCTCCTCCCTCTTGGGTCTCCCTCCTACCCTCCCTATCCCACCCCTCTAGGTGGACACAAAGCACCGAGCTGATCTCCCTGTGCTATGTGGCTGCTTCCCACTAGCTATCTATTTTACATTTGGTAGTGTATATATGGCCATGCCACTCTCTCACTTCGTCCCAGCTTACCCTTCTCCCTCCCCGTGTCCTCAAGTCTATTTTCTACATCTGCGTCTTTATTCCTGTCCTGCCCCTAGGTTCTTCAGAACCATTTTTTTTTTTTTTAAGATTCCATATATATGTGTTAGCATACGGTATTTGTTTTTCTCTTTCTGACTTACTTCACTCTGTATGACAGACTCTAGGTCCATTCACCTCACTACAAATAACTCAATTTCATTTCTTTTTATGGCTGAGTAATATTCCATTGTATATATGTGCCACATCTTCTTTATCCATTCATCTGTCGATGGAACAGATATTGAATTTGAAGAGAATATTTTCTTCAATTCTTTGGAAGTATGATTTCATTCTAATGAAATTATTTTATGTATCCTTGGGGTATGTGATTGCTACAAAGAAAGAAATCTATTATATCTTTGGTGATAGATAGATAGGTTTGTTACTAATGTAATAATATACACCAGTGGTTGGCCAACTTTTTCTGTAAAGAGCCAAATAGTAAATCGGTTCTGTGGGTCATACGATCTCTGTCACAACTACTCAACAGTGCTGTTGTAGCATGAAAACAGCAATAGACAATACATAGATGAATGGGCATGGTGGTGTTCTAATAAAACTTTATTTACAAAACAGTGGGCCAAATTTGTTCTGTGGGCATAGTTTGCCAACCTCTGATGTATAACATATAAAACGAAAAAGATGGGATTCTGGATGCATTTTGAATTTGTATCTCTTCCTCAATTGTATCACGTAAGTAAAATTTTGCGAAAGTATTTAAGCTAATGAGTAGAAACCGATGCCTCATAAATTACATTTGGGATAGACATGCTTGGTGAGCCAAGCCCTCCAAATGTTTCATGTGCTCTTCAGGAATACACGGGGTGTTTTGGAGAAACCTCGGAATACCCAGACCACCCTCTCGGTAGCCTTTTGTAAGTCACTCTAATTTTAATACTAAATGGTACATCAGTGACTTTAAAAGTTCAGACCACTTCCAAAGTAACTACATTTCTCTCAGGAAATAGCTTATTTGCTAGAAGACTCGGATTATGTGGTTAACCACAGACATTTCCAGCTTTATATTTTCATCCTTTTTTCCACCCGTTTTTCTCAAGTAGTTCTATATAATATGCTAATTTCAGATTCCAACGATAATTCTAATTTGCCCTCAGAATTACTCAGTGTTCTTCCCCTGAGCAGTTGAATTTAAGATATTCAGGAGCCAGGTGCATGGAGCAGAAAGTGGGGCATGAAGGGAAAGGCATGTTAGTCTATGGTTAAGATTTTTCCTACCTATTGGCCACCAGACTGATAGGTGAAAGTCAAATCTCACACCACCGGCAGTGGCCCCATATAACTCAGTTAAACATAGAATTTGGCCATGAAATTCACTGCCCTAACATGCTGTTTGCACCAATAACCTCTCCCACAATTATTTGTTTGCCTACATTATTAAGGTACAAATCCCCATAGTAAGTGACATGGAGGACACACACACACACACACACACACACGCACGCACACACAAAAGGCCCTTCCCCTCAATTACTATATAAGCTATTTGATCAAATGAGATAAATGTACCTAGAATGATAACTCATAATAAAAAGAAGTCATTTTCAGATCTTGCCTAATTCACTGATGAGTTTTTCCTTTTCAAAGGCTTGCATTGATTTGATGTAGTAAGCAAGGAGAATGAAATTCAGGACACAAAGTGATAAAAAGAGCCCAAAGATTTTCCACTACTCTCTTTATTCTCAGCTCAAGGTAATGCCAAACAACTTTCTAAGTTGCCACGTTATTTTCTTCAGCCATCTGCTGGTGAGATTTCCCTTTTATCAATCAATGGAGCCGTTTAAAATACTCTATTTTGGCAGCAAAGAGAGTTTAGCTTAAAATACACATCCGGTTCTGTGAGCTTGACCTGCTTAAAAAGAGGTAAGATTTTGTGCTCACTTCTGTAGCAGGTACAAATGATGAGCTGGCGTGATGTTGAGGACTCATTCAAACACTTGATTTTCAGAACATTCTGCAGGCACCTTCTTTCTCTAGTATTTCGACAACCACCATGCAAGCGCGATTTTTGTATCAGAGCTTCCACACAAAAATCAGCAAAATTCGTTCCAACTTCCGCTTTTGTTTAATTTGTCTTCCAGAAGAGGGTTCTGTAGATCTTAATGTAACTTAGGAACAACAGATAACAGCTACAATTTGCTAATCTCGTTGGTTTTCCAAAAAAAAGGAAAACAAAAATGGTTCATATAAAGGTTGGGTGTGCTAGACCTACTAAAGAAATTGACCAAAGCTACTCCAGTATACAAGTGTAGTCTGTTCTGCCATATGCATACTTCTGTGACATGAATGAGTTCATAGGACACTGGCAGAATGGAAACAGTACAATGTGGAAGATGCTTTGGTTCGTCAACAAGTTTTCCCAGCCAATAAATGTTTAGTGCCTTAAGAGCAGCGGAACAGGAAATATACTAAGTCATGAACATGGCGAGTCACAGAGGAATACAGAACTATGCAGAATCTCCACTCATGCCAGTTGTCTCCACTTGGTCTGCATCCTGGAAGTTCCTAATGCGGTCTGTGTTCAGTTTGCTCTTGTATTCATAATTCAAAAGCCTGAACTTTTCCTTACAGCCCCTTCTATTAATCACATTGCCCTTGTTTTAGGGTAAGTTTGTATAATTACAAACAGCTATTTGTAATTTAGCATATTTTGTTAGCTATCTTAATTTCTTTTCCTTTAGGGTTACTATTTTTCTATGTTCCACGGCTCTTAAAAGGAGTTATAAACATTTACTTGCTGGGGTCGGAAGGAGATTGAGGGCAATTTTATGTAGAATAATCCAGGAAGGCTTTTTCAATGAGATCTTTGGGAGAAAAGCAGAGGGACACAAGGGGGCAGCTCTCCAAGGGATGAGATTACAATAGACAGGGGTCTGCACAGGTGGGAGTAAGCTCAACTTCTTGGAGGGGACAGCAAGAGGTCAGTGTGGCTGGAGCACTAAGGAGAGGGGGAAAGAGAAGAGGTCAGTGGAAGGCAGAGAGCTTGCTCAGCAAAAGTAGGAAGCATATTTGGGTTTTGCTCTGAGTGAGACGAGGAGCCAGTGGAAGGAACAGAGCAAAGGAGAA
Organism: Balaenoptera physalus; assembly: GCF_965194825.1. NCBI lineage: Eukaryota > Metazoa > Chordata > Mammalia > Artiodactyla > Balaenopteridae > Balaenoptera > Balaenoptera physalus. The sequence continues at coordinate 128,173,069 of NC_138891.1, read as the reverse complement.
ACATGGCCTGACTTAACATTTTAAACTGGAATGAGACCAGACAGGAACCAGATAGGAAACTATTGCAATAATTGCAATGAACGATAATGATGGTCTGAACTAGGGTGATAGCCATAGAGGAGGTGAAGGAGGTCAGATTCTGCAGTTCAGGACTTTGAGATTTGCAGATGGATATAGATGTGAATGGGGGAAAAAATATCATGAATGAGTCCAGGGTTTTTTTGTTTTTCTGTTTTTTGGCGGGAAAAGAGTGTTCTGTGCAACATTGATGCATACTACACTCTACTTAAAGACCAACGTAAATTAAAAATACAGGATTTTTGGTAAGTATTGAAACCAGTTAAACCTATAGGTAAATATAAGTAATTGTTGAAATTACGGTTTCAAAATTAACTGGAAATATAGAAATAGTAGTTAAAGAGAAGATATATAATGTAAAATATTTTCATAATAATAATTCAAGTCTAAAACCGTATGTCATATTGACAAAATCATAAGAGTAGGATAGAAATTTCTTATGTTAGGAGTTACTAAAGGACATCATCTTATTCTTGAACTTGGTAATAGGGTAAGTATAGATGAATGATATTTCTTAAAAATAAAAACCCAAAAAATGTCTCTTCATAGAGAGAGGATGTGTGTAAAATATAACTCATAAATAAAAGAATGGAAAGCAAACAATAAGGTAATAGAATTCCAACCACATTATCATGACAACACATTGTTTAAACTTTCCTATTAAAAGACAAATATCTTCAGGATGTGTTTAAAAATAAAATCCATTGACATGATAAATAAAAGGGAACTAACTAAATCAAAATGACATTTCTTCAAAGAAGTGCAAAGATTTATCAGGCAAAGAGTAGGAAAAAGGTAGGAATAGAATATGAAATCAGCCAAAAATGTATTTAAGATGGAAAAGCACTAAGCAAAATAAAAATTAACATATCTTGTGGATTAAAGGTAGAATCTACAATAAGAAATATGTGTCCCGGATAATAGAACATCTATATATCAATCTTAAATTGTTAAAAATACAAAGAATTATCAACAGGTAAGGATTATTCTATTTGTCTTTAAAACCTTTCTCTAGGTCAAGGAAGACCAAAAATGTAAGAAAAAAAAAAAAAAGGTAAAACTTTACAAAGGCATAAAAAAGACTTGAGTAAATCAATAGACATGCAAATTTCTTTTACAGTAAGTCATAAACCTTCTATTTTGTCCAAAAATAATTAGTAGATTTGATGAAATTCCAATCACTAGCCATTCATAAATTTTTGGAACTTGATAACATAATTCTAAAGTTCTTCTGAAGAAATAAATTTGGTGAAGATAAAATAAAGAGAAGCACAACTAAAAAATGCAGTGTAATGTAAGATACTTGTTCAACTGGATTTGAAAATGCACCATAAAATTACAATTAGAAAAAAAAGCAGTACTTGTAAAATTATTGACAAGTATATTTATATGTGAGAAAGATAGCTCACAAATAAACCTTAGTAATCATAACTACAAAATATTAGAATATAATGAAGTTAGCAACATAAGTCTGTGAGTAAAAAATAATCATTCCAAACAGAGCCTTAAATTAAAAACTAGAAATTTACTTGGAAAAAAAATTTTTTAGAGCTTTCTTTCAGATCATTTGTAAACTTAAATTCCAGATATACAAAAAGTTAAAAGATTTAAATGCAACCCTGATTAGCAAATATAGAGAAATATTTATCTGATCTCTGAATGGGAGAGGAAATCTGAACACAGAAATAATGAAAGGTATTAAACACCCAAGACACACACACATAAACGAATTGCTCTGATTGGCGTAAAAACTTCAAACTTCTGTATTTCAGAAAAGTCTTTTAAAAAATGTGAGAAAAAAAAGAGTATTTTCATGAAACACAAAAGACAACCAAGCTTTCCTCAGAGCTTTCCCAAAGCCCATTGGTTTCACCCCAGGATTCCAAATGGCCACCCAATTAACCGCTGGTCATCCTTTAGATCTCAAAGTAAATGTCACTTTTCCAGGGAAACCCTTCCTAAAACCCTCAGGCTAGATTAGCTCTTAAAACACCCTGCACTTTCCTGTGTTGTCACTTTTCACAGAAATCATATACTCTTTTTAGCTCTGCATTTGTTTTGCTCGATATTATTTTCCCAGTGTTTAGAACAGTGCGTGTGCAAATGTTATATTTATTTAATGAATAGCCCTTAAAAGTAGTCAAACTATTGCGTATAGATAGTTCTACCCCTAAGAATCCATGCTAAATAAATAATCCAAAAGGTTCACAAAGATTTGTGTATGAACGTTACATAAATCTGAATGCAGCCACAAAAGAAGTACACTGAAGACTAGTTATGACACAACAAAACTTGAATCTCAGGGAATTCCCTGGAGGTACAGTGATTAGGACTCCAGGCTTCCACTGCAGGGGGCACGGGTTCAATCCCTGGTTGGGGAACTAAGATCCCACATGCTGCCGCGCAGTGTGGCCAAAAAATTTAAAAATTTTAAAAAAAGCAAAACTTGAATCTCAGATTAGTGATAATGAGGACCAACAGTCCTGGAAGTTCACTGTGTATTTTTCATGATAATTCAATTAATACTCAACCCCCGCCCCAACTATGATGTAGGTATTATTATTATTCCTACGTTATAGGTAAGGAAACTTGGCAAAGAGAAATTGAACTGCTTGGTTGAGGTAGGACAGTTAGCAAGCAGCTCAGCAAGGATTCCAACCCAGACATCCAAACTTGAGAGCCTGTAGCCTCTACACTCTTAAGCATTATGCCATATTATGCTACCAAGTTGTACACACACATACACACACACTCACACTTAACAATGTATATACACAAAAGTAACCTAACTGGCTATTTTTATTTTCTTCTTTGTACCTTTATGTATTTTCCAAATTTGCTACCAAAAAACCAACTGTATCATTTTTATCATCAGAAAAAAATGACTTATAAAGGGTAGGAAAATCCTAATTAGAGTGGTTTTCACTGGGTGAATTCTTCCTAACCAGAAATTTCCAAAAATTATAAACAGTTTCTGTTTTTGTTTAATTTGTCCCCAGTAAGAACACTTTAAAAAGCTGAAGCACTTTTGCAGTACCATATCATAAAAGAAAGTCAGTTTTGTTGGTATTTGCATGATGATGGCCATTCCAAGCATGGAGACAGAAGTCAAGATGGATAAATTGGTCTGCTGATTACTAAGTAAGTTTATATTCTAATTTAAGTATACAAATTATTTTCTGAGGATATATGTATATATATACTATCTATCACTAAAAGTACTAAAATCACATTTCAAATTCAAATCTGAGTTTTCCAACATTTTATATTTTTCTACCTCTCTGTCCCTCTTCTCAGTGAAAAGCATAAATGAACAATAAATCTTTAAGAATTTAGAGTTACTGACACTTTAATTTTTTTAAAAAGTGTGTACCTAGCAACCAGAGGAGAGCCAGGAGAATTAAACTCATAAATTCCTATCAGGCATAAAATCCACAGAGATTGTGCATCTATGTATGTGAGGTTCACTGCATTATTAAGTCCTGTAATTCATAGCTGTCTAGGGTGCAAAAGTAGCCAAATGTCAGCACTGAGGAAAGGCTGGACCCAAGCTCCACACTGACATTCTCAGTATTCTGAGACTATCTATGAAACAAAAGGATTCACCAAAACTAAGAGCAAAACAATAAACTACAATCTTCCTGGTAGATAAATGTATAAAGAATAAAGCCAAGGTGTGACAATGTTATTCCTCTTTATTATGGAAGTTTTGTGAAAATTACTTTTTAAATTCAACTGTCCTTTTCAGTTGCTCTCATTTTCCTTATGGAAACTGCCAGAGGGGCAGAGAAATGCTTTTCCTTTAAGTAAGAAGGAGAGAATGTCTAATAAGCACTAACATAGTAACATGTTAAGATGGAATAATGGTCTATTAATGCAGTGGTGTTTATTTCCTTGAACAGCGCATCAGTGAAAAGGTACTGTCACCTCATAACCAGGGTAGATATTTCTAAAATTCTCTCTTTTTTCAGAAAGTCAAGCTAGGTACTGAAGTAAAATGATACATCTGGAATTTAAAATTTTCAAGCAAAAATAGAAAAGGTGGGGATAGAAGAAACTAAGTCAGGAAAATGATGATAATCATTAAAGCTGAGTGATAGATAGAGACTCATTACACTTTGTTCTCTGCTTCTGTGTAAAGTAAAATCGAAAAACCGAAAAACTAAAGAGAAGTTGTAGTTCTTTTATCCAACTTACAAATCAATGTCAGTACTTGAAATAATTTAAGATATGACTTACATTAGTGTCCTTTTCTACTCTTCCACCTGTTTGGGGGGACAGAGAATAAATGTATGTAAAGTACTCACACTTAAAAACACAGAAGCACTCCTTAACACAGCTTGATACAGAACACAAGAGCAAATCATGTAACGGAAAGAAACGAGGAAAGAAAGAAAGGAAGGAAAGGAGGGAGGGAGGGAAGGAGGAAGAAAGAAGGAAAGAAGAGAGAAAGAAAGAAAGAAAGAAAGAAAGAAAGAAAGAAAGAAAGAAAGAAAGAAAGAAAGAAAGAAAGAAAGAAAGAAAGAAAAAAGAAAGAAAGAAAGAAAGAAAGAAAGGAAGGAAGGAAGGAAGAAAGAAAGAAAGAAAGAAAGGAAGAAAGAAAGAAGGAAGGAAGGAAAGAAGGAAAGAAAGAAAGAAGGAGAGAAAGAAAGAAAGAAGGAAAGAAGGAGAGAAAGAAAGGAAGGAAGGAAGAAAGAAAAGAAAGAAAGAAGGAAGGAAGGAAAGAAAGAAAGAAAGAAAGAAAGAAAGAAAGAAAGAAAGAAAGAAAGAAAGAAAGAAAGAAAGAAAAAAGAAAGAAAGAAAGAAAGAAAGAAAGGAAGGAAGGAAGGAAGAAAGAAAGAAAGGAAGAAAGGAGGAGGGAGGGAGGAAGGAAGGAAGGAAAGAAAGAAGACAGAAGGAGGGAACAGGGGAGCGGGGGAGAGGGGAAGAAAGACATTCTTTTTATTTGCAGTGCTATAAAACATAGAACAATTAAATGAGTTTTCTGTTATAAAAGGCTGTGAATTTATCACTTTTTCTACAAAGGCCTGATTTAAAAATTATCATAGGTTATAAAAATTTTACTACTTTATAGTATAGACCCCTAGAACTTCTATTTTGCACCAAGAAGAAGTAAACTAAGCAGAGAGAGTGAAAATGGAAAGTCACTTTTGCTTGCATATATTCAGAATTCAATATTAAGGATTAAAAAATTATTATGGCTAATGAAGTACATACCAAGGAATTTTAAATATATAACATATATATATACATATGTAAACCATATATATATATATATATATATATATTTTTTTTTTTTTTTTTTTTTTTTTTGTATATTTGAAAGAAAAGCTGAGTAAAGAGAAAGGAATTAATATGAAGACACTCAGGGATTTCTCAGTTCCTCAAGCTGAGGGAGACAGGACCATTGGTGAAGCAGGAACACAATGGTTGGCCCAGATAGAGGTCACATTTGGCAACCTTGAAGTTGCAGATGAGGGAGTTCAGCTGAAAGATTAGATCAATAGGCAAGGATCAAAGATCTCTGGTTTCTAGCTGAAGGTCTTCACCAGATGTATTAGATTAGTTGAGTACAGAGTTTCTCTCCATTTTTCTTCTTTAAAGAGAGCTAAGGATTTACCAGTTCCCTTCTGCATCTTGCATAAAAGCAGGGAAGCTGACCAAATAACAAACACAGGAGCTGAGCAGCTGCCAGAAGTAAGGGCCTTTATAATATTGTTCTGGTTTTTCACTTATTTCAAGTTGGTTTACTCAGTTCTGAATGTTCCAGAACCTTTCACCTTCAAAATTTTCACCAAAGTTGTTAACAAGAGTAGAATCGTCAGGCTTGGCTTTCATCTCCTGACTTCTCAGAGCATGCCAGAGGTAATGATAAAAACGGGACTCATTCCAAAGGAAGCTTGAGGGGAAAGGGAAGAAGAGCAGGGGCATGGACCATCCATCAGCTAGAGAAACAAATTCTGAATAAATGGAAGTTGGCTGGAGGCCTCTATCTCAAACAATAAGGACACGCGATCTGAAAAGCTAGATCTCCAAGTCTATGGGCAAGGTCCTTTGCCCCTAAAGATCACAAAGGTGATATCTAGTTATCAAAGTACAAGATATTCTGGAGTGTTCTCCGTGGCACTAGGACAATTTCTTTCAGAAGCTGGGTATTAGTTAAATCTTGTGCTTTTCTAATTAAAATGCTCTTTCACTAGCACTAATATTCTAATACTCTACATTTTTAATATCCTATAAGAAAGCAATAGTGATAATAGAATTTCCTCGTATGGACCTTCAGTGCAACTTTAGGTTGGAACTCTGAATTGAAGACACAACTATAGAAGATTGCTGAAGAAATCACAGAATATCCTGTTTATTTTTGAGTCTATGCTGTCTTTTTCCTTTCTTAAGACAAAAGCCATTGGCTTTTCTACCAAAAGTCATAATAGTATTGTATTTTTTTTTCTTTAAGAACCATATGCATGTGAAACGTTAAAAGATTAAACTGTAAACAAAGCTGAACACCTGGAAAAGCTTTTGATCCCATAGAGTTGTAAACAGTCAAAAAACCTCACTTTGGACTACACTAAAAATTGCAGGGACAGTTGTAACACAGTAATACTCAGTTCTTAGCATGATGGGAAGAAAGCAAAACATATAATTTTACAAAAGAAAAAAAAAGGCATTGTTGAGAGTCCAGAATTAGGGAATTGAACATTTATTTCTCTGAGGGATTTTGCCATCCACAACTGTGGGACTTTAGGGGGGAAAAGTACCATACCATTAATTCTTTCTAACATATCTGACTTAAATTATCAATAACCACAAAAAAGATACAGTCAAAATGGGAAAGTTTGTTAATTACAGAGCATCAATAATAATAAAGTCTGTCTTCAGGTTGCTGGATATTACACTTATTCATATTCAGAACCCAAAGGAGAAAGGAAACTAACACTGTTAAAACAAATGCTTACTTTTAAGTAATATTTTGACAGAGACTGCTGAAGAATCAAATTTTCAACCCCAAAGGTTTTATGGAGCAAGAAGAGGTCATTGTATTTTAACAACACATCTTTAAGAAAAACATCACTCGTTAAGAATATAGAGTCCACTAATGAAACTTAAAAGCTTTTGCACAGCAAAAGGAAACCATAAACAAGACGAAAAGACAACCCTCAGAATGGGAGAAAATATTTGCAGATGAAGCAACTGACAAAGGATTAATCTCCAATATTTACAAGAAGCTCATGCAGCTCAATATCAAAAAAACAAACAACCCAATCCAAAAATGGGCAGAAGACCTAAATAGACATTTCTCCAAAGAAGATACACAGATTGCCAACAAACACATGAAAGGATGCTCAACATCACTAATCATTAGAGAAATGCAAATCAGAAACTACAATGAGGTACCACCTCACACGAGTCAGAATGGCCATCACCAAAAAATCTCCAAACAATAAATGTTGGAGAGGGTGTGGAGAAAAGGGAACCCTCTTGCACTGTTGGTGGGAATGTAAATTGATGCAGCCACTATGGAGAAGAGTATGGAGGTTCCTTAAAAAAACTAAAAATAGAACTACCATACGACCCAGCAATCCCACTACTGGGCATATACCCTGAGAAAAGCATAATTCAAAAAGAGTCATGTCCCACAATGTTCATTGCAGCACTATTTACAATAGGCAGGACATGGAAGCAACCTAAGTGTCCATCGGCAGATGAATGGATAAAGAAGATGTGGCACATATATACAATGGAATATTACTCAGCCATATAAAAAACTGAAATTGAGTTATTTGTAGCGAGGTGGATGGACCTAGAGTCTGTCATGCAGAGTGAAGAAAGTCAGAAAGATAAAAACAAATACCGTATGCTAACACATATATATAGAATCTAAAAAAAAAAAAAAAAAATAGGTTCTGAGCAACCTAGGGGCAGGACAGGGATAAAGACGCAGATGTAGAGAATGGACTTGAGGACACAAGGAGGGGGAAGGGTAAGCTGGGACGAAGTGAGAGAGTGGCATGGACATATATACACTACCAAATGTAAAACAGATAGCTAGTGGGAAGCAGCCGCATAGCACAGGGAAATCAGCTCGGTGCTTTGTGACCACCTAGAGCGGTGGGATAGGGATGGTGGGAGGGAGACGCAAGAGGGAGGAGATATGGGGATATATGTATAAGTAGCTGATTCACTTTGTTATAAAGCAGAAACTAACACACCATTGTAAAGCAATTATATTCCAATAAAGATGTTGAAAAAACAAATATAGAGTCCATTCTCAGCAATATATTTGGACTTAATCACTTTGAACAAATAATACAAATGTTTAATTCAGGCAGTCATTCCTTGAAATATGGTTAAACATCCTTCCAGATGTATATGCTCAAAAAAAGACAAAAACAAAAAGAAGAAAAGAAAAACCATATTTTGTTAAGAAACGTAATAAAGAGATAAATCTGCAGAATGAGTGGTATTAGATCATCATTCTGCTGCTATAATAAATGCAGATAAGAATCAGTAAATAGGGCTCCTCTGGTGGCGCAGTGGTTGAGAATCTGCCTGCCAATGCAGGGGACACGGGTTCGAGCTTCGAGCCCTGGTCTGGGAAGATCCCACATGCCACGGAGCAACTGGGCCCGTGAGCCACAATTACTGAGCCTGCGCATCTGGAGCCTGTGCTCCGCAACAAGAGAGGCCGCGATGGTGAGAGGCCCGCGCACCGCGATGAAGAGTGGTCCCCACTTGCCGCAACTAGAGAAAGCCCTCGCACAGAAACGAAGACTCAACACAGTCATAAATAAATAAATAAAAGACCGTGAATTTCTTTAAAAAAAAAAAAAAGAATCAGTAAATATCCCTGAACCCCTATTTTGTACAAAGCCCTGTCTGAGGAACTGAGAAGGACCCACAAGAAAGAAAAAAGAGAGAAAGAGAGAAAGAAAAGATAAAAGGATGGAAGAAAGGGCTGGAGGGAGAAAGGGAGGATAGGAAAAAAGACAACCTTACCTTCAGTCTTACAATATAGCTGGAGAAATAAAATGTTTACATGTGAAAAGTTAATTCACAAGACAAGGAAGTGAGTCCAATGAGTTGTATGCACAATCTGGGTTCAGAAATACAGAAGAGAGAGGTTACTGCAGGTCAAAGGGTCAAGGAAGATTTCAGGGAAGGAGTGGAGACATAAACATGAAACAGAGTGAATGGAATTGAAGCAGGCAGGGGACCTTGTCTTAGTTCGGGCTGCTATGACGAAGTACCATACACTGCATAGTTTATAAACAACAAAACGTTTTTTCTCACAGTTCTGAAAGCCATCAATCTGAGATAAGAGTGCCAGCACGATTGGGTTCTGTGAGAGCTCTCTTCTGGGTTGCAGACTAACTTCCTATTGTATTTTCACATGGCAGCAAGAGGGCCGGAGCACACGTTAGGGTCCCTTTTAAAAGGTCACTAATCCCTTCCTGAGGGCTCTACCTTCATGACATAATTACTTCCCGAAAGCCTCATCTCATCGAGGGTTAGGATTTTAACATGGGTAGAAATAAACATTCTGATCTTTGCAGATGTGATCCAGACCCATGTGTTCTAGTCTGTTCCAGCTCCTCATAATGGCAAGTGGCATGCATACCTAATACCGCTAGTTGGATTTGGTAGAGTGAAGAGCAGGAAACCTTTCCAGCATGGAGCAAAGAATAAAAACTGTGTGTAATAGACCCTGAAAGATGCTTCCTGCCTTGTAGCTTCATTCCAATTCACTCAACTATATAGGTCAACTTAACTTGCTAAAAAGTTACCTAGAGAAATTATTAAATATTTGGATATTATAAATTTCAAAAATGAATCCAAATTACAGAGGCAAATGATGTGATCTTTGAAGATAAATATGCCAAAACTCACATATCTAAATTGACATCCTCTTCCCCCAAGTCTAATCACTTTGGACAGCAAGTCATGAGCCCAGAGCAGCCACTGCTTCAAGGACTAGAGTTCCTCCTTGGAACAGTCTTCAGATCGAATTCAGAAAAGCAACCTGTCTCATTGCCTCCCAGCCATGTTTCATTTTTGACCAAAAATGGCATCACCCAGTTTCGACACCCACCTTAGTCATGGTACTTAGCTGCAAAGGACTTTGGTTGCGTCCAAAATAAAATCCTCCTTCAAAGAGAGATTTGCCACCACAAGAGGTATTTGAAGAATGAGCTGCAGGCTCTAAAGGTAATTCCAATGGATCCATTCCAGAAATATTAAAGTCATGGCAGCATTACTAGGAAGAGAGTATGTACTTCCCAAATGACAGCCTTAAAGGGCCAGAGTGCTTTGGAGTGAGCATTCTGTTTTGTCTGTTGAAAAAGATTCAGTCATATGGAGAGGTTGTTTGACATAGTGGCTGAACATGCAAAATCTGGAATCACACTGCTTGTCTTTGGATCTCAGCTGTTCCATTTACTTGCCTTTCCCTTAACTGCCTTACCTCAATGTTCCATCTATAAAATGGTAAAAGTAACTAACTTCACACAGTTTGTATAAGGATCCAATTCTGTAATACCTGCAAAATTACAGAATTGGGTACCTGGTACATAGTAAACAGTACTAATCCTCAGGTGGTGGTAGATATTAGAGTAACAGTTAAGGCATCAGAAAGTATTTCCAAGAAAAGATTAATGTGAAGGCAGTGGAGTACTTAATGATGTACATACTCTGTTCTGTTGACAAAGACGTTTGACACCAGCTTTGTTACTAGTTACATACAACTCTCTTCACCATGATTGACTGTATGCTTCTTCTCAAGGAACCATCTGCATTTCTGGACTATTCTCTCCATACCGACTAATGTGTTTCAGCTTGACAACAAAATCTACATCTAAAACATCTCTTTGGTCCAGCCAAATAACAGTATAAATTTGTGGACAGAGAGAGTTTATTTAGAGAATGCATAATATACACGCATATCACTGTATCTGCACTAGAAGGAGACGGGGGTAGAAGCCACAAAGAACCCAGAGACCCCTAGATGTACGCATTAAATTGTTTGTTTTCCCCTATAACCGCGCGCTCATTAAAGCTCTTCGTAGTAAACGCACAATCTCCTCAAAATCTTAGTCAGAAAGAAACAGTCAGTCCTTGTATGTACTAGTTTACTTTGTCTGCTAGTACAGTTTCCCATCATGAAGATCTTGCCACACTTTCATGCAAGAATTTAACGTATTAAAAACAAGCTATTCTTCAGTTCCTTTCTGTTTGCAGTCAATGGGGTTGAAGTCCTGGATCTTTTAGTCATTAAATATGTGACCTTGAACGAGTCACTTAATTTCTCCAGATCTCAGTTATTTCTTCAGCAAGGTTAGAGCATTGGATTAGCTTATCTTTGTGGTCTAAAATCTTTTTCTTTCTTAATATCTCATGTCACTGGAGGACGACTTGGAAAGCCATCTGTAATTCATTATATCCTGATACTGAACTTCAACTCACAAAGATGCACACAGAGGGAGATATCACTGTGATGGCCCAGGCAATTTCCTTTAAAGCTTTTTTGTTTTGTTTTGTTTTAATCCAATTTCTCCCCATTATACTGGCATTTTAATTGTGTACTAACATAGAAATATCAGATTGGGTTTAAGTGACCTTTACTTAGCAAAGAATCACTTGGAGGTTTTCACTCTCAGTTACATCGTTTTTCATGGGCTAAGCCCTCTAGCAGGCATGCATTCCCCATGAAAGTGTTCATCTGGATTTTATGCTTTTTGCTGTCTCTCTATGTTTCTTAACCACACCTTTTTCTTTTATATCTCTCCTTCCTATAGAGTTCCTAGAATTGTAGTCCACACATAATAGAAACTCAGTAAAAGTTTTACTCACTGGCAAACATACGGGCTTCCTGCAAAAAGTAGCCATGGTTTCAAATATTTACAGCACCTATGGCTAAAGCAGTCTTACAGGGGACTCTGCACCTTTGCTGCTACTGAAGTGGACATACCTGTGGTTCTAAATTTCTTTGGAAGCTTGCATATTACCTAAGCTCTTTGAGTTTTAGTTTCGTCATTTGTAAATGAAGATCTACCTAAGCATGGCTCTTCAATAAATGAGATTTTATATGTAAAGCTTCTAGCACATTCTAGAAATGTTATTATTCTTATTGATATTAATATCTAGAGCAGCTGGACTCCAACTCCAGCCTGACTGTTGGACACAACAACTCAGTTATTTCGGAAAGTTTCTCTGTAATAAGAACTGGTCTGACTTAAATTGGCCTTCGGAAGTTTCTAGAAACTAACAAGTTTCTCAGCTCCAAACAAAGCATAGACAAATTAGAGTTATCCATGCCCTGGAGTGCGATGCATTGACAGCAAGCAATATGAGTGGCAAATTCTACTCTACAGGGTAAATCTATTTTTCTAGGTATTAAATTAAGAGTAAAAACATTTTTGCTTTTACTATTAAACTTGACCACTTCCCTTCATAAACAACCTTTTGTGGAATCTTACTTTCCTTATAATTGGGACTATTTTGATGGTGGCAATGGTTATCTTAGATGACCAAGGTCCTGAACTATGACTTATACCAAGTGCTTGAAATAAAATTTCCATGTTCCCCCTTTCCTTGGTTCACACTGCAGAATAAATTATGAAATAAACAGCACACATTCTTAATCAATCAGATTAATGACAGAAAGTCAGAGCTTCTAGAAATATCAAGTCATAGTCATAAGAAAGAGTGGGCCTGTGGTTTATTTTTTTTAAGTTCGTTAGAAGTGACCCAAAATACATTTCTCACTTATTGTGAATTTTTTCACATACAACAAAATAATGTTATCGCTATTTGTTCATATACACAAAAAGTATTGTGACTTTTTCAAAAGGTTTTTGTTTTAATGATGATGTGATTGTGAGGGGAAATGTACAGCAAAAGTTTAAACCATGGAAAAAAGAAAGGTACTAGAACTTGTTTTTATTTATATTGGATTCTAAAAAGTACTGTTATTTCTATGGTGATTGTGCTTTTAGAAATATTTTGCTATCAAAGCATCCACAGCAGCAGTGTTTTAGCTTTCCCTGAAAAAAATAATAATAATATAAACTGAGACCTCTAGTGGAGGAAGGTGGGAACTGTCCCCCTGATCCCTTGTTCTAACTTCACCACACTAACCAATTCTTTCCTAGAAAATGTAGGGGTTTTTTAATAACTTTTAAAACCTGCATATTTACCTCTTGAACAGTTAGTAACTTTCACTACCTCTTTATATTAAATACTTAGCAATGAAAATGAACATATATGTGATACATACATAAAATTTGAAAAACCAGTTGTTTTGATTGTAAGTGGTTTAGGGAATTGAACATACAGTTTGAAAACTAAAACATCATTTGGATCGAAAGCTCTTTTATTCCCTAGTGAAATGACTCACTGTGATTTTGTACCCTGGGGATGAAATGTGCACTGGGACTCTGGAATCCTGTAACAAGGATGATGCAGAGACTAAAAATACTTGACATTTATACATTGTTTGACATCCTGGGACATGAAAGCAGGGTTGAAGTGCTGTATCACTATCCCAGCCACAAACAAAATGATAAACACTGCAGTGTACTGCCTGAAATATGAGGCCAACTTGACAAGAAGAAATGGCTGGAGGAAGGTTATACAAAATAATAATAACAAGACAGTGAACGGAACCTAAAGGTCTGCAGAGATTTAAGGTCTGCAGCTGTACATGAGTTCTCTGCAGAAATACTTTAGATCACATGTTTTTCCACATACTTTAATTTACGGCTTTATTTGTGTTGTAGAACAAAAACCAGATTGAGTCTGTAAAGAGGATCCCTAAGGTATCATTTATAGATAACTCTGGTTGGAGATTGTCCAAGAGGACATGGACTCTTTAGCTTGTTAAACCCTGTGTTCAAATGAAACAGCTCTGAATTCAAGTGGAAAAAAATGCTCAGAAGATAAGGTTTTGACATGGTCATTAAAATGTCAGTAATTCAAAATGAGAAAAAGTTGTTCCCAAAGACACACATAAACATAAAGTCTAAAACACTTACCTAACACATATATTTTACTAAAAAATCAAGGTAAAGGTAAGAAATATACAGGATTGATCTTAGACTGAGCAGGATTACAATATGTTTTATTTTATTCATCCTTTTGAAAATATTTACTAATTTTATATCCTGTATAAAGCCTTTGATTTACTTTTAAGGGATAGAAGAGGCAGACAAAAGAGTGAGTTCCTCCACACTTCTGTTCTCCTTTGGGAAGTCAACTTCAGATAAAATCGCCGAACAATAAAATGTAGTATACGCTTTGCTACCACAGTAAGAGTTACAGATAAAATGGGCATTAGAGTAAACAGATAAAATGGACATTGGAAAGAAGAGACAGTAATATAGAGTGGGATGCTTGAGAAAGTCTTTGCAGAAGAAAAGGAATTTGAACTATGCCCTAAACTATGGGTGGGATTGGGATAGGCCTAGAAAGGCATTCCTAGAGGTATGGCAGAAACTGAAGCAAAATCTTAGAAGTAGAAGTGAGTTTAGGACAGGAGTTTCTTTTAGGGAAATCATGAAGAGAAAAAGGTAAAAAGTAGTTCATTAAACCATTCTAGGCTTGGGGCAGAATGGAGATAATAACTGAAAGCAGTAAGGATTGCATGAAAACCTGATGGATTCCATAGGCGGTGTCCTGGGGACAACAGGAAGGGAGTCAGCATTAACTTGAGGCTTCAGGGGCTGCATATCAGTATTTGCTGAACACTGACTATTGTCTGAGAGCTCTAAGGTGGTATTGGTAGGATATTAATAAAAAATAAATCTTGACCCACGCTTAAAGGAAAGTGTAATTCAATTGTCAAGATAAAAAGTCCTGGAGATGGATGTTTGCACAATAATGTGAATGTACTTCATGTCACTGAACTATATACTTAAAAATGATTAAAATGGTAAATTTTGTGTGGTATATTTTACCACCATAAAAAAGTACCTATTTTCTGGGCAGGCGAGTGAGCTTGCAATGGGGACTGAGGAAAATTAGTAGCTATCAGAGTTAGGCAAAAACATCCTGAATTTAGGAAGAGAAAGATGATTAGACCGGGGCTAATATTGGAAGGAGATAAAGAAATTTGCTGAATGAGAACCTTGAGGATCTCAGGACAATGATAGTGTCTGTATGCTGAGCCAGTAAGAACTGGGTGAGCCAAAGTACACATTGTAGTGAGTAGCATAAGCCCCGCAGAGGATACACCCACACAAAAACACACATAAGAATTTTCCACTAAATATTTATTCATGAATAATAGTGGTGACTGCAAACAATCCTTCCAAATTTGCTCTTTAAATGGCCATATGATTATAGTCAGAAAAACATTTATTGAACTCCAACTGAACTCAGAAGAATACCGTTTCTCAATTCATATGGGTAAATTTGATACATTATAGTCATTTCCTAATACTTCTTTACTAGAGTAGTTTTAATTCATTAGAAAGATTCAAAATGCAAATTTTCAGAAACGTGATATAGCAAGACATGTTGGTTGTTTGTTGCTACAAACAAACCACCTAAAAATGTAGTGACTTAAAACAACGATTATTTAATTAGCTCATAAATCTGCAGTTTGGGCAAGTCTTCATAGGACAGGTTCATCTCTGCTCTATGAGGTGTCAGCTAATACTCAGAACCTGAGGAGCCACTTCCAAGATGGCTTACCCAAACTCCTGGGAAGCTGATGCTGGCTGTCAGCTGGGAACCCATCTGAGGCCGTGGGTTATTCCTCTTCACATGGGCCTCTCCAGCTGGGCCTCTCTCTAGCTACTTGGGCTTCCTCACAACATGGTAGTTGGATTTCAAGAGCAATAGTGTCAAGAGAATGCCTTTTATGACATAGCCTTGGAAGTCATTGTCCTAGGTTCACCTAGATCAGATTCAAAGGAAGGAAAGGGACATAGATCCCCCACCTCTCAATGGGACAGCTGTCAACATCACATTGTGAGCAAAGCATGTGAAATAGAAGATATCGTTGAAGTCATTTGGGAAAATACAGTCTGCTACCCTAGATATTATAAAGGAGAAATACAGCTAAATCAAATTTTGAAAGTTAAGTTCGTTTAAATTTAAAATGAATATCATACTTGAATACATGGGGTCTGCTAAAAGTGATATTATGATATTAAATTTACTTTTGGTACCTTATCAATTTACTAGTCCCTTCTTCTACTCCAGCCATTTCCCTTCAGGCTTCAAAACTTCTATAGGTCAATTCTAGAAGCTTCATGATGTCTGCCCCTGAAGGTGGCCTTCTGACAATCATGGCTGACAGTGTCATGTTACCCTTCCCTCATCTTTAGCTCCCTGATACTTATCTTGAACCTCATCTTGAACCTATCAAAAAACTGTTATAATAAATTAATATCTGTTATAGAAAACTGATGGAGAGCTTGAGATATATACATATATATATATATTTTAAAGGATGAAATTTAAAAGAATATAAAATTATGCTTCCCATACAAATATAAAATGGATATGTGTCAAAGATTTTATTTAACTCATTAAAATAATGAGGGAACGAATGAGATGTTATAATAGATTCAAAGAACTCAAAGGACCACACATTTATGGTAGAAATGCTGAAATAAATTTACAAATGGATGCAAACCGGCAAAACTGCTCGACATCCACAGGGTCATCAAGTGCATTCCAAGGAACACAATCTGCATTTTCATGGACAGGATCTATTTCCATTTCTGTCAATTTATACAAGTTAGCTTCTACCTCTACTGAGTTATAAAAGAACATAATTAAAGATAAAGACACACCTCCCCTTTAGGATTACATAATCTCCAAAGGCTCTTGCATTTCATTGAAAGGATATTCAATAATCTCTTCTATCCATTTCAAAATTTTCTATACCCTTCCCCAGATCTTAAAGTATCATCATGATTGACTTAACCAATCAGGGCCCATTGGTTTTCTAATATTTTAGTGGTTAAGATAGTAAGGCTATAAAATCAAATAGAAAGAGTAGAAGGAACAGCAACAAGGTGTAAATTAGAGGTTTAAATTGGCTGATGGATTATTTCTGGAGCCTTTACATCTCAACTCCCTTATTCATATGTAGATTGGCTTGCCTGATGTAGAAAATGCGTGCCCACTATAGCACCATCCAGTGTATGCAGTGAGAAGAAGAGAATTCCAACAGATGACCTTCCAGCTGCTTATCAGTCCCTATAGATGACCATTTTTCCGTCCATGCCCAGAAACAAACAGGAGACCATTGTGGAACTCCCAACTCAGCTGTTCAGGAATTAAGATGAACTCCTCTGCAAAAGGCAAGTCCTACATAAACAGGACTTCTGGGTGGTCATGCTGGCAGCATGAAAGTATGATTCACTGAAGTGCAGAGTATTAGAGGCGACAAAGGCACAAATGACCCCTACAAGGTTCAAATTAGAGAGAATCCAGGAGCAATAAGAAATCCAAAGAGAAACTGAAGCTGAATATTATTTTGTCCAAAATCAAACTACTCTCTCAGCAGGGAACACATCTCATCAACAAACATCTCTTCATTTTATTGGGCTTGACACCAAACCAGATTTCCTCATTAAAATGTCTGTTACGCTGAGACTCCATGGCCGGAATTAACATGCAGCGTTTATGTTATTTATTCCTGACTCTTTCGCTGAGAACTAAAATATTTGGATTACATTACCCATGACAATGAGAGTTCTGGTGGTAAAAGCATGATCACATTAAGTCACCAAACTCATCAGGTACAATTTTGCATGCTGTGAATAAAAATTTGCTTAATGGGTTGGTGTTTGTGTTTGTTTTCTCTATATGCTTCTTTTTTAAAAAGAAATTATTTTTATCCTCATAATAAGCCCTAAGATAATTAAAGCAGGTACTATCATCTTGTATAATAGAAAATGTAACTGAGGCATAGAAACCTTAAATGTATTTTTCTTATCATCCAGCACTACGGTGATGAATACTTGGGCAAAAATCATATGTGCATATCACAGGGACTAGAAATAAATATTTAGACACCCAACCTTGGTCACAATTTATATGAATAATAAGTGACAAGACTAGAGCACAGCTGGGGAGAAGAGACAGTGTCACCCAGATTTTTTTTTTTCTTTTTAACATCTCTATTGGAGTATAAGTGCTTTACAGTGGTGTGTTAGTTCCTGCTTTATAACAAAGTGAATCTGCTATACATATACATATATCCCCAAATCTCCTCCCTCTTGGGTCTCCCTCCTACCCTCCCTATCCCACCCCTCTAGGTGGACACAAAGCACCGAGCTGATCTCCCTGTACTATGCAGCTGCTTCCCACTAGCTATTTTACATTTGGTAGTGTATGTATGTTCATGCCACTCTCTCAGTTCGTCCCAGCTTACCCTTCCCCCTCCCTGTGTCCTCAAGTCCATTCTCTACATCTGCATCATTATTCCTGTCCTGCCCCTAGGTTCTTCAGAACCTTTTTTTTTTTTTTAGATTCCATATATATGTGTTAGGATATGGTATTTGTTTTTCTCTTTCTGACTTACTTCACTCTGTATGACCGTCTCTAGGTCCATCCACATCTCTACAAATACCCAATTGTGTTCCTTTTTATGGCTGAGTAATATTCCATTGTATATATGTGCCACATCTTCTTTATCCATTCATCTGTCGATGGACACTTAGGTTGCTTCCATGTCCTGCCTATTGTAAATAGTGCTGCAATGAACATTGTGGGACATGACTCTTTTTGAATTATGCTTTTCTCAGGGTATATGCCCAGTAGTGGGATTGCTGGGTCATATGGTAGTTCTATTTTTAGTTTTTTAAGGAACCTCCATACTGTTCTCCATAGTGGCTGTATCAATTTACATTCCTACCAACAGTGCCAGAGGCTTCCCTTTTCTCCACACCCTCTCCAGCATTTAGTGTTTGTAGATTTTTTGATGATGGCCATTCTGACCAGTGTGAGGTGATACCTCATTGTAGCTTTGATTTGCATTTCTCTCATGATTAGGGATGTTGAGCATCATTTCATGTGTTTGTTGGCAATCTGTATATCTTCTTTGGAAAAATGTCTAATTAGGTCTTCTGCCCATTTTTGGATTGGGTTGTTTGTTTTTTTGATATTGAGCTGCTTGAGCTGCTTGTAAATTTTGGAGATTATTCCTTTGTCAGTTGCTTCATTAGCAAATATGTTCTCCCATTCTGAAGGTTGTCTTTTCATATTGTTTATAATTTCCTTTGCTGTGCAAAAGCTTTTAAGTTTCATTAGGTCCCATCTGTTTAATTTTGTTTTTATTTCCATTTCTCTAGGAGGTGGGTCAAAAGGATCTTGCTGTGATTTATGTCATAGAGTGTTCTGCCTATGTTTTCCTCTAAGAGTTTTTTAGTGTCTGGCCTTACATTTAGGTCTTTAATCCATTTTGAGTTTATTTTTGTATATGGTGTTAAGGAGTGTTCTAATTTCACTCTTTTACATGGCTGTCCAGTTTTCCCAGCACCAATTATTGAAGAGGCTGTCTTTTCTCCATTGTATATTCTTACCTCCTTTATCAAAAATAAGGTGATGGTATGTATGTGGGTTTATCTCTGTGCTTTCTATCCTGTTCCATTGATCTATATTTCTGTTTTTGTGCCAGTACCATACTGTCTTGATTACTGTAGCTTTGTAGTATAGTCTGAAGTCAGGGAACCTGATTCCTCCAGCTCCGTTTTTCTTTTTCAAGATTGCTTTGGCTATTTGGGGTCTTTTGTGTTTCCATACAAATTGTGAAATTTTTTGTTCTAGTTCTGTGAAAAATGCCATTGATAATTAAAGATGATACAAACAGATGGAGAGATATAACATGTTCTTGAATTGGAAGAATCGACATGGTGAAAATGACTATACTACCCAAAGCAATCTACAGATTCAATGCAATCCCCACCCAGATGTTTTTAACACACATTTCAAACTCTTGCAATGGTTTGTTTGGGTTTGGTTTGGGTTTTTTTTTTTGTTTTTTTGGTTTTTTTGGTGTGTAGTTTGGGAGTTTCAATGGGAGTGGTTTGACCTTGGACATAAAGATAGGTGTAGATGAAAGGCAACATCTACAGCATAAAATAGTGATGAATTTGTTGACTTCCCACCATACTTTGCCTTTTAAAGAGCCTAAAAACGTCTGTGAATATCTGCAGAATGCATGAAAACAGTGAAGGAAATACTTTTTTTTGTTGTCTTGCAGAACAACAGTAAAGATATACTCTTTATTGGGAATGGAGTTTTAATCTCTTCAATCACACAACCTGTACAACCAATACTGACCATAGGGGAAGTCTTCTTCAAAAGTGAATTTGCTATATGGCACTTCAGTGAACCAGAAACAAATTACACTATGATTAGAATATTCTTAGAAGAAGAATCTAACAAGTTGAAGGAAATACTTTTATGTTGGCTTTTTTTCATAGAAAATTCCTTATGACCCACTAAGCAAAACACAATGAACAGAGGCTGTTGACTTAGATATAAAACAACTACTAAATCTAATAAATATTTCTTGTTGTCCTATATCAAATTTTGTCACCATAGGATACATGTATAAAAATAACATCATATCTTTTGGTTTTTTCTTCCAAAGTAAAAAAAAAACAACTTTAATGTCTAATACATTCAGCAAAAAAAAAATTGTGAAATAAAAGTTGGTTTTTGTTTCTTTGTTTGTCTTTTGAACTAAGTGGGACTTTCCAACAGGGCCCTTGGTACCTATGTCCAGATCCTAAATGCCTATGGTAGAACAACACTGTCCTTATAACAAAGCTAATGACAAATAAATTTCAGGCATTTTTTCATCACTTAAAAAAACCAACTATTGTAATTTTCCTCTCTGTCTTAAAATCTGAAGATTAATGAATCTTCATAAATAGATTTGGACAGGAAAAGCCCATTAAGAGAGCATCATTTAGGTAAGTTCAAGAAGCTTTGTTTCTGATGTAGACGATGGATTTTTCCATTCTCTTTTGACTGTCTCAAAGTTGAATATTGAAAAAAAAAATGAGAAAGAAGTTTCTAGTCAAAGAAGGAGTTTTAACCAATTCCATAGTAGTTGTGCAAAGTAAGAATATTCTTTACTAGCAAATCAGGAATTGATGATCCATCCAAATGTATAAAAGTCCTTTGATGATGAAAGCAAATTCTCAGGACAATTTGATTTCTTTTTTTCCAAAGTGAGCCTCCACCCTAAATTTCCGACCAAAATACTTAATTTGGCAAGGGGACAGTAGCATAAAAATGAGTTTTGGTCATGAATTATATTTTTTCCTGTTCTTCATGACATTTATGTGTGCCAAATATAAATGACCACACATGTATTAAGTAACAAAGGTGTCTTTCCTTTCCAGTAGCACACATTTTATTAATAAGGATTTGTCCCAATAGTCAGAGTAAAAAAAAAAATTTTTAACTGGTTTCTGGAAATGAATAGCATAGTCCATCTGAGGTAAATTATCTAAGTTCCAGTTTTGTTTTTAGTTTTTTTTAGCATCTCAGGAGGTTACATGCCAAAAAATAAAAGTCATTTCTTGAAGAAGTAATTTACCTCACGTGGAAAAAGAGCAAAGGTATGGCCCTTGACCTTGCAAAGTCTCTAACCAAGGTTTGAGAAATCAGTTGTTGAACGGATCCCAGTAGTTCAATACTGAAACCAAATTGTAAGGTCTAAAGACATTTTATTATACTTAGTGTTCTATTTCAAGGCTCTTCTGATTTTAAAAGGGTTACTTAAAAGGTGTTATCCTAACAGCCATTTACCACCCCCCACTTTCAAACTAGAGAGTAAAGATTTGGTTTTAAATTGGGGAGGAAAAAGGTGTTACCACAGAACCCACATCCTCCCAAAACTCAATATTGGCACATTTTACCAGTTTACGTGCAATTTCTGATCTTTCTGGAGGGATCTGAACACAGAAATGAGACACAGCTTGTTCAGGAGTATTTATTGGTATGCTAAGTTCAAAAATAATTGTCTCATTTGTTCTCATTCTAGGCATAGATTCTCCCACGTAGCTTCCCCTGGGTCAGGAAAGCTGAAAATCCAATTTATACATGTAGGTGGGAGCTTCCTGAATATCGTGTTAATAATTGTCATTATGCTACTTGTATTCAGTTCGTTCTCTATGTGTATTTTTAGCTTCAGTTTCGATTCTCTTGTCTGGGTTTAGTGATAATTTTAAGGCATGTATGTCCAGCAATGATCTGCACCAGCTGTTTTATAGTTGTGTTGTATGTGGCATCAGGTACAGTGGGGCTCTGGTTTCTACTTCCCTTTTGTGCTCATCTCTGAACCCTTAGCCTTGGTTCTATCTACCAGATATTTCATCTGGGACTTCGAATTCCAGATTTGGGGGTAGGAGGAGAAACAAGGGTACAGTTTTTCTTTGTCACTTTGTCAAACATTCCCTAGTGAGAGCATCTTGAACTGGCTTGAAGGAGGTGTTCAAAAACAAAGATGTCTTAGATAGACATCTAAGTAGCTCATCAAACTTCTTCTCTGTGAAGAGAGGAATAAACAGATCTAAAACAGTAAACCGTGAATGTCTGTGTAAGTGAACGTTCTGGATCTGTTGGGCTCATCATTTCAGGAGTATAACTATTGATTTGACATAAGATGTGGAGAGCTTAAGTACAAATGTGTGTGGAAGCTAGAGTTTGAATAGTAAAATTATTCTGACAACTTGAGCTATGAATAGGTGTGGGTGGCTTGGGAGGATGGAATTAAGATAAAGAAAGATGCATTGCACTTAGCATTTATTACTTTTGGTCTATTTTTCCCAGTCTAAACTAAATTTACCTCGATGTGGATAAATCAGAGGGGGTCAGGTATCTGTGGGAAGTTTGCATGAGGCTTAGGAGGCTTATGAGAGCTTTCTATGATGAAAAATCACCCACAGAGGAAAGTTAAAGTATATGAAGTTCGTCCAAGAAAACTGTCCCAAGAACTGAAAGGCAGGTAAATTCGAATATGGCAGGCTCTCTGCTACTTGCAAGTTCCATGGCCAAGTCTTATGCAATTTTACTGGAGCTCTGTGGAGTGGCCCAAACGAGAAATGGAAAGAAATTTTCCAACCAAACCTCTGCTCAGAGAGTGCAAAAGAGGATGACATGACCCATGGAAATCAAAGGTGAAGAGACGGGTCCTCATGACTTTTGAGGTATGTCTTCATCACATGGACTCCAAAAGAAAACAGTTACCATTAGCTGGAGCACGGTTTGGGTGCTGTGGGACCACTTCTGCAGAGAAGATGCACAGGACAATCTTGTCAATGGCAGCAGCAATAAGAAATGATAGATTATAGTGGCGTTGACAGTGGCTTGTAGCACTTTCAGAAACATCAGACACCTTGCTCTCTGATTACTATGTGAAGCCAGTGCAGAAAAGAGAAGTATGGACATGCATGATATATGTCAGAGCTGGGCTTGTGAGTACTCACAAGATATTCTCTGGAGACTTGCAGAAATATTTAGGAGAGACAATGAAGGTTCCTGTAAGTCTGGAATCGATTGTGGGGGAAAAGTCAGAGAAACACTCAAGGAGACTTATTCTGACTCATATTTTTGCCCTAAAACCTGTGTGGTCCGAGGAAACACATGTTAAATCCACAAAGAGCTGCCTATTGCTGGTCAGATGCATATGTGGCAAATGTTATGAGCTGGTTTATTTAACCACTGTTTCTAACCCTTTCCTTCCTGATTACCAAATACTAAGAAAAAATTCTCATTCTTGCTTCCTTTTAGGGGGTGACCTTGTAAAACAGTTTTGGCCCATGAGACTCACAGAATTCTTCTCAAATGAGAATGATAAAATCTTGTGAGAAGAAAGCTTTGACCCTTTATACTTGCTCTCCTTTCTGTCTGGAATGAGGATGTGATGGCTGGCATTGTTAAAGTTATTTTCTGACCATGCGGTCAAATGCAGTATCAGACAATTGAAGGAGACTGGCTCCTAGATGGCATTGCTGACATCTACAAAAACTCTGGACTGTCATTTCCTGGACTTTGGAGCATATGAGAAAACTTTTACTCATTTAAGTCACTATTTGTTTGGGTTTTTGTCCATTTGTAGCCCATTGGATTCTAAATGGATATGATTGGAACATATTCTACTATTCTAAATAAGCTACCTTCTCTTCCTTAACTAATATAAATCTAAATTTACTGTTTTTCAATTAGTCAAAGAATGACCTAAAAAAAGAGCCCCCAATATTTGTTCGATCATCCTGTTGGCACAGAACAAAGATGAAATACTCATTAATTACTTGGGATCCTGGAAGGGAACATGTTAATCTGAAAGACAGAACACCATATTTGCATTTTTTGCCTTTTATTTTTTTCTTTTTATAGCAGGGCAACAGACATGGGGATAAAAATATCCTAACATATTAACTGATTGGCACCTGGTAAATGTTATGTTCATCCCTTATCTAAGTTATAAACAAGAATAAGAGAATCAAAATTCCATGGCTTTAGTGATATTAAACTAGAAATACCAAAAAAGAGATCTTTTAATACCCCAGTTGTCAGTTTATGTTGACCAGTAACTTATATTTTCACATTCATTGTACTCTATTGATCATCAAAGTTGTTTATTTACATGTACACATGAAAATAGGTAGGTACCTGTGTAAAAAAAAAAATCCTGGAAATCAAGCATAGAGAAAAGTTGTAAGCTAAATTGGGGGCCACTGGTCTGCAGTTTGACAAGTATGCCACATCTAAACTGGAGCTGAAACTTTTCCTGATTATATAATTTTCTCCAAGTAGGAAGGGTTTTGTTCTTCACTTTAGCCCCTCCCTCTTCCTAGGCTTAATGGATATAAATGGGGCAGCAATTTTCAGACAAGTGTGTCACGCAGAAAAAATAAAATTTATTGTAGTTCTATTTTTTAATTTTAGTAAAACCATCAAATACCCATTTAGCAGAGATAAAAGAGAGAGGTGAAAGGAAAGGGGAAAGCACATCCAAGAACGAGGGAGCCTGACCCTACAGTGGAAATGGCGTCTGCACCTTGTATGCGCCGCACACTCTGATTAGGATAATACGATCCAGATGGCCACTCCAAGAAGATTCCTTTCATGAGGAAAGTTCTGGGTGGGGTGGATTATTGTGATCAATGGAACAAACTGCAGCTGGATGAACTCTAGGTTACCTTTGAGAATTGCTAAATTAATGATTTAGATTAGATTCTGACAAATCTCCCAGGAATTTTTCTAAGATGGCTGGTAAACAAACAAACAAACAAACAAAGTGTTTAGGGGCTAGATCTTTTCAAAGCAAGGAACAGCAGCCTCTTAGAGATCTGTGGACATCCAGGGAGATTTGATATGGCAGGGCTTATAAGCAGTGTTGATTTTTTAGCAGGTAAACCCCAATAACAGTTGTCCAGGTTGTTTATAGCCAGCGCTGATTCCGACTGGTTGAGGCACACGCAGTACCAACTGATAAATATTTTGAATACTTATCCCCTGCTTTTCAGCAGAAGTTGTTGGCATTAATTAGAATCCCTTGACAGGAAAAATGTTGAGTCAATAGACTAAAGACATCTAAGACGAAGTCAGGATGGGAAATGACTTTCATCCGTCAAACTCTCACGGAGCATTTATTGGGCACTCAGCTCTATAACAGGTACTAGGTATTCGGTCAATAATATCTCATTTTGTTTGACTCGAGAACTTGATCTCACTAATGCCAGAACCACTCAGACGCACACCAGAATTGTTTCCCTGAATGAATCGAAATCAGTTATTCACTTGGTATTTATGTATTGAGCCCTTGCTACTTGTCTGATAGTCAACCAGGGACTAGAGTTGAACGCATTAGGTGTGCCATGACTAGCTATATTAATTCTTTTAAACCATTACATTTTACATTTGCTGAGAATACTCAGCAGTAATTTGCTTAACTAAATAGACGTCTTAAGTCTGCATCCCAGGAGCTTAGCTTCCTACCAAGAGCAAGAAAGCCAAAATAATATAGGCACAATTTTCTACCTGAAAGTCTGTGAAGAGACTTTGAGTAGGATCAAAGGAATACTCTTGGTATGGTCACTTTAGAGAAAAAGTGTAATAGATGCCATATGTAATATAAAAGAAAAGAATGAATTCTAAAAATTGCAGGGTGGGGGAATCTGAGGAAATATGATGATTTTTTAAAATGGCCAGAATAAACCCCTCCAAAAATCATTATTCACCTATGCATTTATGGTTTGTTTCTTATGAGATATTCTTTGCTAAGTTAGAGGAAGACATCTGTGGGAAAGTGTGAAACAGTGAGATAAAGTAAGGGAAGGAAATGAAAGGGCGGCCACGCAATATTACAAAAACAACTTCTAAAATACGTTCACAGATGAATAAAGGCAGGTGCACAATACTTTCTGTGGCTGCTAAGCCCAACTGTACCTTGTCAAATTAAGAAATGTTAATTGGTCTCAGAAGAAAACAAAAAAGTTTCTCTGAATTCACGAAGCAACTAGGGAGCGAGTTATGCTAAAGCTGGAAGGGGAAGGAGGAAGGCAAGAGTTGGGAAGCAAGACAAGAATAAAGGAAGGAGTAGGGAGGATGGTGGGGAGCTTAGGGATAGTAGTCTGAATTGTATTATTGATGATATAATTGTTGAGTTTTACAAACATTGTAAGATATTTTTCTAATTCCAGAATTAAAGTGGTGCTGTACCAGAGAACTGTATAAGATATTCTGCATCTGGGCATATTTGTTAGATTCAAACATGAATAACAATGTTATAACAAGCATTGAAACAATGGTTCAATGCTTGTTATAAACAATATAACAAATATGAAAACAAAAATCATAATATCAAAACTCAAATTACATTGCCAATTATATTTTACATGATATTTCATTTCAGCAAAGAAATGATCTCCCTTCAAGAAGAATCTTTATATTTAATGGCTGCATACCTGCAAATCTCTAGACTAGTTTCCCACAGAAACATGTCTTCAATCCGTAGGGATTTGTGATTGAGTATTCATGGTACCCAAGATCTGGCTGACTGGTAAATGATACAGTTTTTCAGTTTTCATTCTAATGGTTAGTGTGTTAAGTCTGATCTAACTTAAAATAACAAATGTATCTGAGAGACTGAAACTATGGAATATTCACCAAAGATAAATCAATATGTATACACCACATGGTTCTGACTCAATCTGCCATAATTCTGGTGTTAACGGATGAATTCCTATTGGAAATATTGGTATTTTAGAAAATTCAGTTGATGAAAAAATATTGATGAGCAAATAAAGTGAAATAGAACAGCTTGTGCTGTGGAAAGAGGTGACTATCAAAAACATGTTTGAAATCCTGGTGAAAACATCATAAAACCAAAATTTCTCTGATTCCATGATACTAAGTGCCTGGGTATGGAAAGAGCCAAAAAAAATTAAAAAACAAAAATACACACTCTCTGAGGTATTTTTCCAGCTACTTAGAAAGGTAAACATAGTGAAGATGTCTAAAAAGTCACTTGAAATATAATTAGTTTTCTCACCTGCTTAAGCTTGAAACCTGGCTTAAAGTCTATGATTTTTCATATATTGATATTTCTGCTCATTTACTATGGGAAACAATGGACACAAATAATAAAGACTAAATAGCTCGGTGTAAGTCTCTTCTCCCCTAACTTTAAACAATATATATTTATGGCTTAAGGACATTTATTTGCTCGATTTAAACAAGTCTTTAATGTCTTAGATTTAGCTAACAGGCATGAAGCCTACAGCATACACCCAGCAAATGAAGACAGATGTGAGTGAAGGAAAAACCCTTTCATGGTTCTCATAAAAGCTCTCAAGTTGCAGCTGGCGGTATTTTCTCCTTAAAAGGTATTAAGAAGTTACAATTACAAAACTTTGCATAGTGGAAAGTTGCATAATTCTCCCCACCAGCACTTGTAAAATATTCCCGTCATTTTCTTTCTCTTTTGATAATCTCTAGTTTGCCAATGCATTCAATTTCAATCAAGATTTTTTCCTTGTACTATTTCAAGTCAGGAATTATACATGTAGGAAAACAACATTTTAAAATTTGGGACCATGACATTTTCTTTTTAAAAGTTTTTTTACTGGACAGAATATATGAATTGTAATGAACCACCAGAGCTTTCCAATATGTCCTGAGGCTTTGGTGATGGGGACACGAAGTTAATCATGTAATTGCTTTTAATTTGAGGTAATTGCCTCCTTGTTTCACAGTAGTTTTCTCCTAAAGCTTCACTCTGGCTCTCAGCAGATGTTGTGATGTTTGAAACGCACGATCCTTCTCTAGGGCTCTGTCATGAAAAGGTCACTGATGAGAAAACAGAATTCAAACAGAGCGTGGGACCCTGACCTGGTTGTGTACTTATCTGGCTATTTTCACAGATCTATTTTCTACAGGTTATAAAACTAGATGATATTCAGTAAATTCCTGAATTTGCCTTTTCTCTTTCTCAGTCTTCTGGAAAATTTCCAGGTGGATTAAAATGAAAGTAACATCACACGTGATCACGTGATCGTGAAGACAGAGGAAGATAGTAAGGAGAGGTCGTAGAGTGGATCCCGAGCCCTTTATTAAAAATGAAATCATCCAATATGCACACTCAATTCTTAATAAAAATGCAGGATATAACCCATCCCTTTATTCTCGTAATCCTCAAATGCTATAAAATCATGGCTCTTCTACAAATTGATTGTGTTCATCCCTTCAACTAGGTCACTTAGAAACCAAGCTCAAAAATGACAGCTGATGGTCGTCTAACCTTCTCTGTCTGCCTCATTCTGTCTGTTCCTGATACCACCAGCCCAGTGAAAGAAGATGGATTTTAAGTCGTAAAATGAATAGGCAAAGTCATAGCTTCTCCTCATGTCAATTTCCGGGAATTTAAGTAGATGGTGTTGGGTGGAAAGGGAGGAATGTGATGAGCTATGGAGTGAAGCTTGAGGCTGGGAAGGAGAGACAAGGGAACTCTTTTAAAGCAGCAAAAAGTACATACCAAAGCCATGAATTGGCTTGGCTCACAACCTGGGTACAGTGCATATGAGCGCACCTACCTGCATACTTCCACACAGCCCATCACCCACCCACCTGCCACCCACTTTTAGACTTCCACAGGCTAGGCTATCCAAGAGCTTGGGAGAGGCTCTTAAAAAGCAGTCTGGCTCCTTCCGCTCTGGGGTCTGATGGAGGAAGGGCTGCCTGGAATGGGTGGCAGCACCTTCCACCCAGGACAACTGAAATGTCCAGAAAGGGGACTGCACGTTCTATCCTCATGCTTTTCTCAGAAACAAAGGGAAGGAGGGAAGAGTAAACAGTTAAGGCGGTGGGTCTGGAGAGTCTGAATTGGAGGCGTTCCTAAATGTGAGCATAGAACAAACTACCCGCAGCTGGCCTTGACCTGCAAGAATCAAGTGTATTCTTTGAAAGAAGTAATGCTCATTTCTAACGTGCAACCTTAAAAAGGGGATGGGAGAAGGGAGTGGTTCTTTATTCAGTCTATACAGAAGAATGTCATTTCATTTACTTCTCTCTTCAATTGATTGATTTTTTTTTAATCTAAGAAGCATAGGTCCTTGCTTTAAATATGGTCCTCACCCCACCCCCTTTTCTGATACCTTTTTCCCACACGTGATTCGTAATATTTAACTCAAAGGAGATAACTGATGGAGTAAGACTCTCAAAACGGAAATTTTGCAGAGTCACAAAAGCAAAGGAGGCTCCAGAGCTTATCTTCAAGTTCTGCCTTGTCTATCTCTGAATCTTCCTTTGTCACATGGTGCCTGGTTGGGCAGAAGCAGTTGTGAGCCTTCACAGCATAAGAACTGAGTGGACAAAAGAGAATTCATCATGACAGCGAGTGAGCAAGTGTGATGCTGTGACAGTAACTCGAGAAATGAACCCAAGTAATTGGCGGCATCACTCACTCGGCCCCATGGTAAAGCCGCTTGTGCCAAATGCAGAAACGACGCAGGCAGATCTCTGGCGTTACAAACTGCAATACCCTGGAGTTCTCATGCTTCATCTTCGGTGGATCTTTGACTCCTTTTTGAACTGGATAAAAACCATGAACCCTCTCCCCTTCCCGGCAGACACACAGACATGCACAATTTTGAATGCACTTGCCAGGAAGTCCCAGACTCCTGGAGCCGTTGCACATGCCCTAGGTTAAGAACCCTTCTCTAGAGAAACCTTCCTGAAACCTCTTCTGCGATGTTTATAAGAGTTGGTTTGTTTGAGAGAAGATGATTTCATAGCTCTTAGCTTTGAACGCTTGTCAGAAATTGAGATTTCCTTTTGGGGAGTGGCCTTTCCATGCTAAGCACTTGATAAATATTTGTTGAGTGACTGAGAAAACAAATTAGTGAATGTGCAATATCTAGATCTTACAATTATATATATCTACTCTATATCAAAGGCTAGTCTGATTTGCTGTACATTTTGGATTGGGGTGGTGGCACAGGCTTGCTCACCATAAATCCTGGCCTATTACAGCGTTAAATGAATAGACGGATGGACACAAATGGGACACTTAATCTGATAAGAACACATTCACATTTTTCACTCAGATTTATTATCATTAATACTTCCCACTGTGGTAAGTATCTCTCCCAAAGATGCTCATATCCTAAACCCGGAAGCTGTGACTGTGATACCTTACCAGGATAAAGGAACTTTGCAGATGAGATTAAGGTTACAGACAACGAGAGTGTCCTGGATGAACCATGTGGGCCCAATATAATCACAGGACTCCTTAAAAAGCAGAGAACCTCTACCAGCTGTGGTTGAATAAAGATGTGAGGATGGAAGAAGGGTCAGAGAGATGCAATGTTGCTGGCTTCGAAGATGGAGGAAGGGAGCTGTGAGCTAAGGAATGTGGGTGGTCTGGAAGTGGATTTCTCCCTAACACCTCCAGAAGGGAATGCAGCCATGCTAATGCCTTGACCTTAGCCCAAGGAGACCCATGTCAGACTTCTGACCTACAAAAATGTGAGATAACAAATTTGTGTTGTTTTAAGCAATCAAGTTTGTGATAATTTATTACAGCAGCAGTGGGAATCACATATGGTTCCCAATAATGGCAGGTGATATTTCTTGAGCTCTGGCACTGTTTTAAGTACTTTACATGGAATAAATGGATCTTCACTAATCCTTTCAGGCAGGTACTAATATTAACAATACTCGACAGAGGAGCAAATGAAAGCGACTTGCTCCAGGCCATCCACACCCAGCCAGTCTGACTCTGGGTATCACGTACTTCACCCGGGACTACTGAAAGGAAGATGGTGGCTCAGGCCAGAGAGCTGATGGACATGAGAAAAATGCATGGATTGGAGTTTTTGAAACTCTCCTGTGGAGGATGTGTGTGTGAGTGTGCGTGAGTGTGTTTGTGTGTCTGTGTTTGTGTGAACAGTGTGTTTACCTGTGTAGCTGTCTAGGCATCTTTGGGTAGGTCTCTGTCATCTTAGGGTTGATGCTAAGCACATAACAAAATGTCAGTTTATAATGCTTAAAGAATGGCTTACATATTTCCAGGTCACTACTTCTTAAAATAGAATAGCGTATCCCTACTACTACCTCTTTGAGGCAGTGGAGATAGATAGCACATCTGGGTAGCAACTAGTCTACAAGAACAAAATAATCATCAAGAAAAAAGAAAATCATCAGGCTTTTCAGGGTTTAGAACAACCCCTCCCCCTGCTCTTTATGTTTTTAGTAGAATCTCTAAGGTGGCGTTTTGAACATGAGTTGCTAGTTTGGAGTACGTAGAGGTCATAGAATTCACACTCTGTATGTCAACTCATATTCCAACTCCAGGCAAAGTGAGAACAGAAGGCATCACGAGGATTTGCTGTGCTCCTTTCCTAGAAAGGACCTTTGCCTTCAAGCTCTGGAATCCTTTCTCAGACTGCTATGTAATTTCTTGTTTCCAGTCCTGGCCAAAGGAAGAAAAGTCCTTCCACCATCAACCCCAAACCAGTGAATTAATGAGTACACATCAAGGCACATTTGTGAGTTTTTTCTTCTTAAAATTTGGAACTGTTCTAAGGAAGGACTTCTTAGGTCAAAGAAAAGACATCTTTTGATTAGCTTGAGAGAAGGAAAGCTGTCATTTTTAAATGTTATCCTATGACAACATCAAATAAGTGTCAATAGAGGAAAACATTTGCAATCATGACATTATTTCTTATTTGTGCAAACTCCAAAGTCTATTTCTGACACAATTTCATGGGGATATTCTGAAACAAATGGAAATATATGCTGCATTTACTTATACAGGAAAATGTCAAAATATTCTGTAACCTTTGACATATACTCTCCATAGATAGAGAAAGAGAGAGAAAGATATGGATGGACTATGTTGTAGATTATTTTATTAAAAACACAATGTCCTTCAGGATATAGCTTGCATATGATTTATTTGAGTGAATGAGAAACATATGTCCTTGTTCAGAAATCTTCAGTTAGAAACACCATGTGTTTCAAAGATTGAGAAATTAGTTTGATAAGCAGTTCCTTGAGAAGTTAAAGACCAATTTCTGGATACTGCCAATCATCTCATATTAGTTTCTCTCTGTCTTAAGTGTACGTGGTTTTCTTTTTAAAGTTTCCCAAAGAAAAGAAAACTGACGGTCTTAGGGACCGGTAACATCAGTCAAATTAGGACTTAATCCAAGAGTTTTTCTACGTTCTCAGAAACAACTGGGTCGCAATAAACCTCTCTCCTACGTAAATAAGTCTGGCTGGACAAAGTTTATAGCATCACAAAGAATGAATCACTGTTTTATTTATTTATGTCTTTTCTAGCTATCTCTAGAGAAAGAATTCTTTTGGCAGCCTTCCCATTACTTTTTCACATTCTCTCTCCACCAAGTTCCTCCAGCTATGCACACTAGCACGCATGAGGATATTATGCTGAGTGTGATAAGCCAGATAAAGACAAATACCGTATGACATCACTCACATGTGGAATCTAAAAAAGGTGAACTTGTGAAAACAGAATAGTATGACAGTTACCGGGGCTGGGGGTACAGGAATAGGACAGATGTTGTTAAAGGATACAAATTTGCAACTAGTAGATAAATAAGTCCTGGAGATCTAATACACAGTATAATGATTACAGACAACAATACAGTATTATAAACATCAAACGTACTAAGAGACTAGGGCTTAATTATTCCCACCACAAAAAAGAAAGGACAATTATGTGACACGATAGAGGTGATAGCTAATGCTACAATAGCAATCATATTACAATAGTGAATGTAGAAAATCACCATGTGTACACCTTAAGCTTACACGAAGTTGTATGTTGAATATATTTCAAGAAACCTGACAAACAAAAAAACAAGAAATGGAAACAACCTAAATGTCCATTGACAGATGAATGGATGATGAAGATGTAGTACATATATATAATGGAATATTACTCAGCCATAAAAAGAAATGGAACGGGGTCATTTGTAGAGATGTGGATGGACGTAGAGACTGTCATACAGAGTAAAGTAAGTCAGAAAGAGAAAAACAAATATCATATATTAACGCATATATGTGGGAGCTAGAAAAATGGTACAGATGAACATATCTGCAGGGCAGGAATAGAAACACAGACGTAGAGAACGGATATGTGGGCACGGTGGGGGAAGGGGAGGGTGGGATGAATTGGGAGAATAGGTTTGACATAAATACACTGCCATGTGTAGAATAGATAGCTAGTGGGAACCTGCTGTACAGCACAGGGAACTCAGCTCGGTGCTCTGTGATGACCTAGATGGGTGGGATGGGCGGGGGGGGAGGTCCAAGAGGGAGGGGACACCTGTATACATATAGCTGATTCACTACACTGTATAGCAGAAACTAACACAACATTGTAAAGCAATTATACTCCAATAAAAAAATTAGTTAATTAAAAAAAGAAAGAAACCAGCTGCCTCCTTATATTCATGGCCAGCCTTGTTCTCCTCGAATATTGTGGCAGCTGCTTTGTCATTAGAGAGTCTCCATTGTCTTTATGGCTATTCCTTCATAAAGAGGTGACTTGCAATTACTAATTCCTTTCTAACCACTTTTTTTTTTTAAACATCTTTATTGGAGTATCATTGCTTTACAATGGTGTGTTAGTTTCTGCTTTATAACAAAGTGAATCAGTTATACATATACATATGTTCCCATATCTCTTCCCTCTTGCATCTCCCTCCCTCCCACCCTCCCTATCCCACCCATCTAGGTGGTCACAAAGCACCGAGCTGATCTCCCTGTGCTATGCAGCTGCTTCCCACTAGCTATCTATTTCACGTTTGGTAGTGTATATATGTCCATGCCACTCTCTCACTTTGCCCCAGCTTACCCTACCCCCTCTCCGTAACCTCAAGTCCATTCTCTAGTAGGTCTGTGTCTTTATTCCCATCTAGGCCCTAGGTTCTTCAGGACCTTTTTTTTTTTTTTTAGATTCCATATATACGTGTTAGCATATGGTATTTGATTTTCTATTTCTGACTTACTTCACTCAGTATGACAGACTCTAAGTCCATCCACCTCACTACAAATAACTCAATTTCATTTCTTTTTATGGCTGAGTAATATTCCATTGTATATATGTGCCACATCTTCTTTATCCATTCAACTGTTGATGGACACTTCAGTTGCTTCCATGTCCTGGCTATTGTAAATAGAGCTGCAATGAACATTGTGGGACATGACTCTTTCTGAATTATGGTTTTCTCAGGGTATATGCCCAGTAGTGGGATGACTGGGTCATATGGTAATTCTGTTTTTAGTTTTTTAAGGAACCTCCATACTGTTCTCCATAGTGGCTGTATCAATTTACATTCCCACCAACAGTGCAAGAGGGTTCCTTTTTCTCCACACCCTCTCCAGCATTTAGTGTTTGTAGATTTTTTGATGATGGCCATTCTGACCAGTGTGAGGTGATATCTCATTGTAGTTTTGATTTGCATTTCTCTGATTAATGATGTTCATGGTGTATGATCCTTTTAATGTGCTGTTGGATTCTGTTTGCTAGTATTTTGTTGAAGATTTTTGCATCTATGTTCATTACTGATCTTGCCTTGTGGTTTTCTTTCTTTGTGACATCTTTGTCTGGTTTTGGTATCAGGGTGATGGTGCCCTCGTAGAATGAATTGGGGAATGTTCCTCCCTCTGCTATATTTTGGAAGAGTTTGAGAAGGATAGGTGTTAGCTCTTCTCTAAATGTTTGATAGAATTCGCCTGTGAAGCCATCTTGTCCTGGGCTTTTGTTTGTTGGAAGACTTTTAATCACAGTCTCAATTTCAGTGCTTGTGATTGGTCTGTTTATATGTTCTATTTCTTCCTGGTTCAGTCTCGGAACGTTGTGCTTTTGTAAGAATTTGTCCATTTCTTCCAGGTTGTCCATTTTATTGGCACATAGTTGCTTGTAGTAATCTCTCATGATCCTTTGTATTTCTGCAGTGTCAGTTGTTATTTCTGCTTTTTCATTTCTAATTCTATTGATTTGAGTCTTCTCAGTTTTTTTCTTGATGAGTCTGGCTAATGGTTTATCAATTTTTTTATCTTCTCAAAGAACCAGCTTTTACTTTTATTGATCTTTGCTGTCATTTCCTTCATTTCTTTTTCATTTATTTCTGATCTGATCTGCTAACTTTGGGGTTTTTTTGTTCTTCTTTCTCTAATTGCTTTAGGTGTAAGGTTACGTTTTTTATTTGAGATGTTTCTTGTTCCTTGAGGTAGGATTGTATTGCTATAAACTTCCCTCTTCAAATTGCTTTTGCTGCATCCCATAGGTTTTGGGTCATCGTGTTTTCATTGTCATTTGTTTCTTGATATTTTTTGATTTCCTCTTTGATTTCTTCAGTTACCTCTTGGTTACTTAGTGATGTATTGTTTAGCCTCCATGTGTTTGTATTTTTTGCAGATTTTTTCCTGTAATTGATATCTAGTCTCATAGCTTTGTGGTCAGAAAAGATACTTGGTATGCTTTCAATTTTCTTAAATTTACCAAGGCTTGATTTGTGACCCAAGATATGATCTATCCTGGAGAATGTTCCATTCCATGACCACTTGAGAAGAAATTGTAATCTGCTTTTTTTGGATGGAATGTCCTATAAATATCAAATAAGTCCATCTTGTTTAATGTATCATTTAAAGCTTGTGTTCCTAATTTATTTTCATTTTGGAGGATCTGTCCATTGGTGAAAGTGGGGTGTTAGAGTCCCCTACTATTATTGTGTTACTGTCGATTTCCCTTTTTATGGCTGCTAGCATTTGCCTTATGTATTGAGGTGCTATTATGTTGGGTGCATAAATATTTGCAATTGTTATATCTTCTTCTTGGATTAATCCCTTGATCACTATATAGTGTCCTTTTTTGTCTCTTGTAATAGTCTTTGTTTTAAAGTCTATTTTGTCTGATATGAGAATTGCTACTCCAGCTTTCTTTTGATTTCCATTTGCATGGAATATCTTTTTCCATGACCTCACTTTCAGTCTGTATGTGTCCCCAGGTCTGAAGTGAGACTCTTGTAGACAGCATATATACAGGTCTTGTTTTTGTATCCCTTCAGCCAGTCTATGTCTTTTGGTTGGAGCATTTAAGCCATTTACATTTAAGGTAGTTATCGATATGTATATTCTTATTACCTTTTCTTAATTGTTTTGGGTTTGTTATTGTAAGTCTTTTCCTTCTCTTGCGTTTCCTGCCTAAAGAAGGTCCTTTAGCATTTGTTGTAGAGTTTGTTTGGTGGTGCTGAATTCTCTTAGCTTTTGCTTGTCTGTAAAGATTTTAATTTCTCCATTGAATCTGAATGAGATCCTTGCTGGGTAGAGTAATCTTGGTTGTAGGTTTTTCCCTTTCATCACTTTAAATATGTCCTGCAACTCCCTTCTGGCTTGCAGAGTTTCTGCTGAAAGATCAGTGTTAACGTTATGGGGATTCCCTTGTATGTTAATCGTTGCTTTTCCCTTGTTGCTTTCAATATGTTTTCTTTGTATTTAATTTTTGATAGTTTGATTAATATGTGTCTTGGTGTATTTCTCCTTGGATTTATCCTGTATGGGACTTTCTGCACTTCCTGGACTTGATTGACTATTTCCTTACCCATATTAGGGAAGTTTTCAACTCTAATCTCTCCAAATATTTTCTCAGTCCCTTTTTTTTCTCATCTTCCTCTGGGACACCTATAATTTGGATATTGGTGCATTTAGTGTTGTCCCAGAGGTCTCTGAGCGTGTCTTCAATTCTTTTCATGTGTTTTTTCTTTATTCTGCTCTGCAGTAGTTATTTCCACTATTTTATCTTCCAGGTCACTTATCCGTTCTTCTGCCTCAGTTATTCAGCTATTGATTCCTTCTAGAGAACATTTAATTTCATTTATTGTGTTGTTCATCATTGTTTGTTTGCTCTTTAGTTCTTCCAGGTCCTTGTTAAATGTTTCTTGTATTTTCTCCATTCTATTTCCAAGATTTTGGATAATCTTTACTATCATTACTCCAAGTTCTTTTTCAGGTAGACTGCTTATTTCCTCTTCATTTGTTTGGTCTAGTGGGTTATTTCCAAGATTTTTGGATCATCTTTACTATCATTACTCTGAATTATTTTTCAGGTAGACTGCCTATTTCCTCTTCATTTGTTTGGTCTGGTGGGTTTTGACCTTGCTCCTTCATCTGCTGTGTATTTTTCTGTCTTCTCATTTTGCTTAACTTACTGTGTTTGGGGTCTCCTTTTCGCAGGCTGCAGGTTCATAGTTCCCGTTGTTTTTGGTCTGCTCCCAGTGGGTAAGGTTGGTTCAGTGGGTTGTGTAGGCTTCCTGGTAGAGGGGACTGGTGCCTGTGTTCTGGTAGATGAGGCTGGATCTTGTCTTTTTTGTGGGCAGGACCGCGTCCGGTGGTATGTTTTGGGGTGTCTGTGAACTTATTATGATTTTAGGTGGCCTCTCTGCTAATGGATGGGGCTGTGTTCCTGTCTTGCTAGTTGGCATAGGGTGTCCAGCAGTGTAGCTTGCTGGTCGTTGAGTGGAGCTGGGTCTTAGCGTTGAGATGGAGATCTCTGAGAGATCTTTCACTGTGTGATATTACATGGGGCCAGGAGGTCTCTGGTGGACCAATGTCCTGAACTCGGCTCTACCACCTCAGAGGCTCAGGCCTGACACCCGGCCAGAGCACCAAGACCCTGTCAGCCACACGGCTCAGAAGAAAAGGGAGAAAAAAAAAAAGAAGAAAAATATAAAT
This sequence comes from Balaenoptera physalus, assembly GCF_965194825.1. Taxonomy (NCBI): domain Eukaryota; kingdom Metazoa; phylum Chordata; class Mammalia; order Artiodactyla; family Balaenopteridae; genus Balaenoptera; species Balaenoptera physalus. The sequence goes on along the minus strand of NC_138891.1, from coordinate 128,134,750 downwards.
AAATAAAATAAAGTTATTAAAATGGAAAAAATGATTGAAATTTTTAAAATTTAAAAATAATTTTAAAAAAGAGAGAAAGAAGAGAGCAACCAAACCAAAAAACTAATCCATCAATGATAATAAGCACTAAAATCTATATTAAAAAAAAAAAAAACGGTCAGTCAGAACCCTAGGACAAATGGCAAAAGCAAAGTTATGCAGACAAAATCACACACAGAAGCATACACATGCACACTCACCAAAAGAGGAAAAGGAAAAATATATATATATATGTACATATATATATATAAAAGGAAGAGAGCAACCAGATCAATAAACAAATCTACCAATGATTATAAGCTCTAAATACTCAACTAAGATAAACATAAAACCAGAAACAAATTGGGTGCATAAAGCAAACTCCAAATTTACAGTTGCTCCCGAAGTCCACCACCTCAATTTTGGGATGATTTGATGTCTATTCGGGTATTCCACTGATGCAGGGTGCATCAGGTTGACTGTGGAGATTTAATCTGCTGCTCCTGAGGCTGCTGGGAGAGATTTCCCTTTCTCTTCTTTGTTCGCACAGCTCCCAGGGTTCAGCTTTGGATTTGGCCCCGCCTCTGAATGAAGGTCACCTGAGGGTGTCTGTTCCCCACCCAGACACATCGGGGTTAAAGGAACAGCTGATTCAGGGGCTCTGGCTCACTCAGGCCAGGGGGAGGAAGGGATATGGAATGCGGGGTGAGCCTGTGGCGGCAGAGGCCGGCATGACGTTGCAACAGCCTGAGGCGCGCCACCTGTTCTCCCGGAGAAGTTGTCGCTGGCTCACGGGATCCTGGCCATGGCGGGCTGCACAGGCTCCCAGGGGGTAGGTGTGGAGAGTGACCTGTGCTGGCACACAGGCTTCTTGGTGGTGGCAGCAGCAGCCTTAGCGTCTCACGCCCGTCTCTGGGGCCCGCGCTGATAGCCGCGGCTCGTGCCCGTCTCTGGAGCTCGTTTAGACAGTGCTCTGAATCCCCTCTCCTTGCGCACCCCTAAACAATGGTCTCTTGCCTCTTCGGCAGTTCCAGACTTTTTCCCAGACTCCCTCCCGGATAGCTGTGGTGCACTAGCCCCCTTCAGGCTGTGTTCACGCCACCAACCCCAGTCCTCTCCCTGCGATCCGCCCGAAGCCCGAGCCTCAGCTCCCAGCCTTGCCCGCCCCGGCGGGTGAGCAGACAAGCCTCTCCAGCTGGTGAGTGCTGGTCGGCGCCGAGCCTCCGTGTGGGAATCTCTCCGCTTTGCCCTCTGCACCCCTATGGCTGTGCTCTCCTCCGTGGCTCCAAAGCTTCTCCCCACCCACCCCCCGTCTCCACCCGCGAAGGGGCTTCCTAGTGTGTGGAAACCTTTCCTCCTTCACAGCTCCCTCCCACTGGTGCAGGTCCCGTCCCTATTCTTTTGTCTCTGTCCTTTCTTTTTTCTTTTGCCCTACCCAGGTATGGGGGGAGTTTCTTGCCTTTTGGGAGGTCTGAGGTCTTCTGGCAGCGTTCAGTAGGTGTTCTGTAGGAGTTGTTCCACAAGTAGATGTAGGTTTGATGTATTTATGGGGAGGAAGGTAATCTCCACGTCTTATTCCTCCACCATCTTGAAGACACCCCTCCTTTCTTTATTTTCTCTCCCCCTCTTTCCTGTCATCCAACGTGAGGTGCTCCAATTAAACACATCCTGAGCCAAGTTTTGCTGTCAGTGATTTTCATGCCAAAGCCTCCCGAGAGCTTATGCTCAGTTCCAGTTGCATCAGAGCTGATTTCCACGGCGATTGTGCATAAGAATACAAGGGCAGGAACTGACCCTGAGGTCATGTGCAGCAGTAACTGACGGCCAAAATTTGGCCCAGACTGAGTACATCTACTGTCAGCAGAGTAACTTGTTGATAATATCCTTGGCCAACTTGACTGCTAATGCCAAAGCAATTCGGATTCGGAGCAATTATGTAAATCATGCACCAAATACAAATGTGAAACAAAATACAAACAAACAACGCTCTCAGACCACAAACGTTAGCAGTCCACGTTAGGGGACATGTGAACAATAGCAAAAGAGATACAAAGATGAGTTTGTACAGGAGAGAAAAGGATTTTCAAGGGGGAAAATAAAAGGAAGGCACGATAGAAGCTTTGCGGGATGATGGCTCAAACTGCAGATAAATTCAGCCTGTATATTATCAAGTTTGCTAACAATGTAAATAATGAATACATCAATGACTTAAATTAGCATTAGTAGAAGACCAGTAAATTTGAAGGCCAAGGAGGAGTATCTATTTTTCTCGTGATATTACTTCCTCCCATGAAATGATCTAAGGGGACCACCCTTTAAAAATAAAAGGCACAAGAACTACATTTCTTGAATATTACCTGTCAAGGGATACCTTTATGTAAAATTACCCATCAAATAGAATAATTAATAAGAAAGTAATGATAAAATCAAAACAAACTAAGATATGAGAGTCTGCCATATAGAGAGACTAAACTCTAAATTCATTAATGTCACAAGAGCCATATTTATCTCTTAAGAACACGTCTCATTAACTTTATGTTTAGTTCTGTAATAACAAGTACATCCTAAGTCATTTATTGTTCCGTTTGTTGTAGCAAAGCCAATGCAATAGTCTATTATATTTTTTTAAGATTAGCTTTGTTATTTTTAGACTAAACTAAACAAGCACTCACATCTCAAAAAGAAGTCATTTTTGCAAAACAATGGATTAGCCATCCATGTCTCATGTTAAATCAATAAAGATAAAATAACATGGTAGATGTTTTATATTAAATGAAGCCCATTGCTGATGTTTTTAAAAATTGGAAATATTGGGCTTCCCTGGTGGTGCAGTGGTCAAGAATCCACCTGCCAATACAGGGGACATGGGTTTGAGCCCTGGTCCAGGAAGATCCCACATGCCGCAGAGCAACTAAGCCTGTGTGCCACAACTACTGAGCCTGCGCTCTAGAGCCTGCAAGCCACAACTACTGAAGCCTGCGCACCTAGAGCCCGTGCTCCGCAACAAGAGAAGCCACCACAATGAGAAGCCTGTGCACTGCAATGAAGAGTAACCCCCGCTCGTCGCAACTAGAGAAGGCCTGCGCACAGCAACAAAGACCCCACGCAGCCAAAAATAAAATAAATAAAAAAATAAATTTATTTAAAAAATTAAAAATAGGAAATATTAAAAACCATCTAGATTATATTAATATTATAATGCAAGCTTTTAAATTCTAAAATATTGGACCTTGATATACTTAGAATATTTAATTGGGAAATTTACCCTTAAAAACAAATATGCATTTTGTTTTCTACTAATGTTTTCTTAGTTTTGACCTTAAGTTTAATTTTTCTTCTCAATATGTAAAATACAATTTAGACACACAATATGTATAAAGAAATCATTAGTTTTAGTTTTCTTAGTCTACATTTGTTAGGACTTCTATAAACATTCTGTAAAGGAGAATTTTATGGAGAATAGAATAGCTATCGTTATATATATATGAGGAATTATCTTGGATAAAAAGTTACTAAGATTATTCTGGGTTTGCCCAGACAGCAAAATTTGGACCAAAAAGAGAAATGTAGTGATCAGTCCAATGAAAAGTCTTACCAACCAGAACTATTTTGTGAAGTAGTGAGGTTCTGGAAGTGTTATAGAGGCCCTGTGGTCATTGGTTAAAATGTTGAAGAGGTGATTTCTAAAATAATTTGATTTTTAAATGTGTTTCTTCAAACACTAGAATTCTTTGTTTCAAAACCCCTGCATTCATTTTATTAAAATATCCTGTTATATTGAGAATACTGACATGCATTGTAGCAGCTGACTGGTCAGTGTGTTGAGAGAGATAAATTACTACTCAAACCTTGATTATAATTATTTGATTCTGAATCTAATATCTATTAAATCAGCATAAAATGAATTATGCTTATAAGAGGAAAATTAAGAGGAATTATATTTGAAATTATAGAAAAATCTGTAGCGATTTCAGATGGAACTAGTGACGGAAAACATTTTAGAATTTTGAGTCAAGATCATATAATGTGTGGGCAAATAAAAGAAATTGAGATATGATGGGTGGAGTCTAACTTTCTTTGTTTATCTTCCTATAAAAGAAACTTGGAGAAATTGAACTCTATCCACTTTTAAGCTTCCTATGTATTGATAAAGAAATTCTAAATGTAATTATTTAGTGCTTTGCATATAAAGTAGAATCTATAACTATGTTTTCCTGAGAAACTTTTCACAGAATCATAGAAAATTGATAATTACTCAGGTGTCTGAGTTGCTGAGTGGCTGTAATTGCATATATGAATCATCTATATGGGTGAATTTAGGTGATTCTAAATCACATACATTTGTTCATATACATATGTTCTTCAAAAGTAAGCTCAATGTTATCACTCCAGCATCTAATAAGCCCTGGATATGGATTATGCTGTTAAACTAGAATTGTCAAATTTAAACTACTCATTTTGCAAATTAGGAAAACGGAAATCTCAAGGCTGAGATTTTCCAAACACAGTTTTAAGTCATGTGGTCCCTTAGGATAACAAATTGAATGTTCCAGAAGTCAGAGGAAAAAAAAAAAAAAAAAACTCTGTGTAGATGAGGCCCAAATTCCAAGGAAAAAAATCTGAATCAGTACGTTGAGGCTTAGAGCAGCAAACAAAGAGCACAGCACCTAGTTCTCCAAGAGGGCTTTCTGCACACTCATCGCTTTAATACTTGTTGTCTGATAAAATTATTCTTTGAAAGTACCCCCTAACTGTGTCTCAGAATGGCTGTGATTAATGAGGGGAACCAATCATATCACATAGCTGAGATGTGTGTCCTCTGTGTTGGACTTTCCTAATATAAAGTTATGTCTAGAAAGTTGAGTTTATTTATATTTGCTTTCCAGTTATTGAATTCATTACCTGAATGTTGGCAGATAAACTGTTTTTCAGAATTCTCTCAAGCAAAAATTCCAGAATCTAAGTTCTGAAGGTGGGACGTGGGCAGAAATGAGGGATTGGCACAGGAAGTAGTCATGGAAAGAGTAGGGTTGAAAATAGTTATCATAAGGGCAAAGGAAAATACTAGAAGGAAAAGATGCTAAGAGCTCTTTCTTCTGATATGTATCCTTCACAGTTCCAGTGTGGAAAAGCACATTTAATACTTTTGGGCAGTTGGTCCCAGGCGAGAAGGACTTTGGAAAGAGATAGAATTGTCAAGACACAAATCATCCTAAGGAGAGGAAAAAGGAGAAGAACAGAAGAGAATGATAAAAAGTGGGGTAAGGAGATGGATGTGGCGTGGAGAGCCCTAATCTTAATCTGGAGTTTTCTTTCTTCTTGCTCGTGACACAGAGAACTTTGGGCAAGATTTGGTAAAGGTTTTGGGTCATTTCTCAAGGCGCTACTTATTCAGCACTAATTAAGTTCATATTACATAGATTGTCATTACAGTGACACCAATTCTGGCTTTGTGAGAATGTCCAGTTCTTCCTAGTTCCTACCCTCTTCTTAACTCTGAAACCTGTCTAGAATCATAAGTGGCTCTATGGTACCATGCAGAGTCCACTGAGCCTCTATTAGTGAACGGTGATTCCAAGAATGTGTGCTCCATCCCATCAGATCTACTTGTATTTGAGGGGCAGGATAGTGTAGTAGATGGGAGGAAAAGATCTAGAGAAATAATGCTCATGTTCACGTGGCTAGATTAAGATGACTCTGTTTGAATATGGACAGGTTACCCAACCTCTGTTCTCAGTTTTCTAATCTGAGAAAAAAAAGAAAAAAGAAAAAAAAGAGAGACTAAAAGTACTCCAAGGATTTGTTAAATTAATCCATGCAATGTGCTTAAAAGAGACCATGGATTATAACATGTTTCAAATGTGTGCTGGTTAATAATCTTACCCCCTCCAGGTGGAAAGAAAGCTACATTCTGTCTCTGGAACTAAGCACGCTCCTGGCTTCAGGGGCCCTGCTAGTGTTCCATCGTGGGCCCTGTACACTAGATGGTCTTCCTTTAACAACGGCTCTGAGGCTTGGATATTCTATAGGGTAGGAAATTGATGCAATCCAAAGTCAAAGTGCTTTCTTGAGGGTTACTGCTTCTGTTTCTTCCAGGGATCTGAACTGGGAGGAAAATTTGACAAACAACAAACAAACAAAACAAACACAGTTTCTAGATGCTCTTTACTTTGCCTTCAACTCCAAAGGGACATTTTAACTTTCAAAAATAAAACTGGATGGGTAGTGGTTCAGATTATGCCAACCCACCCAAAATTATTCTGGCTAAATCAAAATGTATTTCCCCTACCCAGGCCTCCCACTACCCAACTCCTAGGATAAGGCATGACAGATACAGTTAAGAAACAAGGAAAGAAACCATAACAGGATATCTCTATGATGCTTTAGATAAAATTCCATTGAATAAAGTTAAATTCATCTCTAAATTAGGGTGTATGTTCTTCATATTTATTAGAATCTTTTGGAGAAAGTCTCCATGATTCATTTTGGAATATTTTCTTAGGCATGTTTTCTGACAGGTCAGTCTTCTTAACAGCCTGCCTAGAAAAGGAAGTTTCCTGAGCAGTGTTTCCTATAAACTCTCTTCAAAATTTTCCTACAGAGAAAATTCCCTAAGACAATATTTCTGTGCATAAAATCATATTCTGTTTGCCAAGAATCATCATTTTGGGAAAAAAAATAAAATCTTAGCAACAATCTTCTTCTAAGCCTTAGAATCTGAGGGAACATTCTAGTATATATAGTGGTCAGTATAACATATTTAAGTGGCTTCATTCTAGTTATGGCATATGATTAAAGTATTAAACAATATCATTTTGAAGATTATAAAGTCATTTTGGGGGTAGAATTTTTTAAGTTTAAAAAGATCCAAATACACTCTAAATATGTGTGTGTGTGTGTGTGTGTGTGTGTGTGTACCCATGTGTTGGTATTTGATACGTATCTAAGTTTACTGACTATTTTAAGTCAGGCTTGATTTTTGAGTCAGACTGAATTGAATTCCAATGCTGACCTCGCTACTCATTATCAGTGTGTTCTTTCTTAAGCCGCTAAATTTCTGTAAGTCTCAGCTTTTTCACCTGCAAAATGGTACACCTAAACAAAGTTGTTTGATTTACGGTTGATATATATGATAAAATATATAAAGTCTTCTATGTATTGCCTTTCCTATACTAAGTACTCAAATGTAAGCTAGCTGTTTTTTTTTTTTTTACATAATTACTTCAAACAGAATCAGAAAAATACTGTCTCTTGGACAATCTTAGCAAAGAATATTGTGCAAAAAAAAAAGGCAATTTAGATGACACAAAGTTTTATTCCACCCTTTAAACTTCTTGAGGTCTTAATTGTGAATAGACCAGTTTTGATTAAATACAAATATTTTTTCAATTGTGTGTCTTTACTTTGGCTATTAAGTTATCCATATATGGTATTTCTGAACAGCATGAAAGCCTTTCTATCAAAAATTCACCCCCAAATTTCAACCTTTAAAAATATTATAAGCACTTCTTCATTTAAAGGAATGATACTCTATTCAAAATTATTTTATCAGGCATGAAATTGTTGAATTAGCTTTAAAAGTCAGGCCAAATGAATGTGGGAAGAAGGTAATCAGAGAGAACAGTTCATTAGCTCATGTGAAACAGCAGTTAATGTTGTCATGTCTGGGCCGAGACGAAATTGGTCGGATTGTCCTGCCAAGGAAATGTCGTGGGAAGGAATTATATTGTCCAGGAAAGAGTCCTAAGAGGAATGTTCCTTTAAAGTCCATGCGAAAATCCGCTATTTTGGGTATAAGACTGTACTCCACTAAAACGAAACTGTTACAGCTGTGACATTTTACCAATAAAAACCATAAATTTCTCCCACTAGTGACATACTCTAGTTTGATCATAGGTAGCCTGAAAGTATCAAGGGGAATGAGTGTTGGGCAACAATTATTTCTAATTTCCATGCCATTAGTCTCCTCCAAACCCAGAATTTGGGGTCTGTATTGGACTGTTCTGAAATTTTCCCTGAAATACTCTTACCAGCCACCCAAGGAGCCCTGGATGAGCTCTTCGAAATTACGGAATTGGACTCCCAGAGATGGGATTAGTCTTGGGTTTGGCTGTTCTTTATTGAGCTAAGCCCAGTTGAGTTTGAAACCTCTTGGGTGTGACAGTGACTGCACATCACCAATGGGATATAGACACTTTGAGCCAATGGAGATGGAGTTGATGGAGATCTATTCTGGATTGCCTAAGGCATACTCTCCCAAGTGCCTAAGAAATAACAGCTGTCTTATTGCAAACCAATGCATTATGGGTGAAGAAAGAAATGAAAGAACCCAAACAGTTGGTCCAATGCATTCATCTTTGTGGCGAGACACCACAGTTGTTTCTAGGTTGAGAATTAGCTTTTGGGAAAATTACAAGTATCCAGAGGTGATTGGAAAGGAAATGTGATGGAAGCTCATTGTGGAATGGAATAGAGCTGCCTGGGTGGGACGGGGGCAAGTCATAAGCATCTCATAATTTTCTAAGACAAAGTATAGAAGTTTGGGAAGTGTGGTAGATTGCCTGCTTTCACGGTCTCAATCAATGACTATCTATGTCCTTTGTGATGAGAACTTGCAGCCACTTCATAAAGAAATGGAGTCTATATTCTCCCCTCTTGAACCTTGATACTCTCTCTGGTCAGTACACTATGTCAGAAGTAAGTGTGTGCCAATTCCTAGTCTAGCTCTCAAGAGGCCTTTTGAATTTCCACTTGCTTTCTTGGAAACTTGAGGTTTAGCCGGAGAACAAGTCTGGGATAGTATCCAGAAAAAAGGTTAACATAGCAGGTCCGAGACTGCTGTCCTTGGAAAGACCTGCTTGCAAGATGGGCCCTGAGCTGGCATCTGAAAACTTGAGTTTCTCGAATGTCCCCACCACCCTAACTGATAAGAGTGGCTCATTGTGCCTAAAAATGTTTGTGCAAACAATATGGTTTATGCTGAACACCTGCTTTTGTTCTGAGAGTCTGGAATTTTGGTACATGCCAGGCAGAGGGTGCTTACTTAACCAGCCCCTCATACAAACCTCAGGTGTTGAATCGCTAACAAAATTCCCTTGTAGACAACATTTCAGATGTGTTGTCACAATTCATTGCTGGAGGAATTAGGCACAACTTATGTGATTCTACTAAGAAAGGACTTTTGGAAGCTTGCACCTGGTTTCCTCAGGAATTTGCCCCAAATATCTTTGCTTTTGTTGATTTTGCTTTGTACCCTTTTGCTGTAATAAATTATAGCCATGAGTGTGACTATATGCTGAGTCCTATGGCTTCTCCTAGTGATCATTGAGTCTGGGGAGTGGTCCTGGGGACCAGCTGATTGAAGATGGCCTCAAGTGGGAACGTTTCTCTGCTTCACGGGGTCTTTCATTCCTCAGTAGGCTAATTCGTTGACTGCCAGATACATCAGTGAATCCCAGATGAATCCCAGATGAACTATCCCAGAGGTGGGAGCAATTTTGGATTTGTTTGCTATTTAAGGTAAGAGTCTACCGTTGGCAAGCCAAGCCCAGGAAATATCAGTAGTCCTCACCACCCAATCCGTTAATTTGTGAGAAGTAGTAAATGATTGTTGTTTTAAGACACTAAGTTTCAGGATAATTTGTTATTTAGCAATAACTAACTGATCTAAGAAGCCTATGAATTAAGTAAAAGAAAACTGAAAGTCTTCAGAACAGAGATTAAAACTTGGTTGGCAAAGGAAACAGTTGAAAAGTTCTTGGTTTGAAGAATATTTAAATCCTCTGCACATTACTCAGTAGGTGAACTAAAAGAGACATTTGAAGCCAAAAGAATAGAATTGGTTTTCAATGTCACAAAAAAATGAGCTCCATAAGTTGACATGGCAAATGTGAATTCACTTTTTATCAGGGCATAGGTGTAAATAAGACCTTCTTTGACCAACTATTTAATTTCATATTGCCTCCAGCTTTGACCATGAAGCCTGGCTTTAAAGATAGTTATCCTTAAAGGCTGGGCAGTGTTTTTGGGTGACTTTAATAGGTACTAATATGTAAAAATTATCTTTGGTTCTGTTTTGTTGATGCATTATCAGATTAAAAGAAATCCAAACTATGGTTCTTTCATTTGATACCAATGGATTTGTATAGTGGGAATCAACTGATGTTCACCCTTCAGTAATTTCTAATGTTATTTTGAAGAGCAAGTGTTTGCATTCTTATGAAATCATTCTGCCAAAATTGAGACTAAATGAAAAGAATAGTGGCATTCTCTCATTTGTTATTTTGAAGTGGATCAAAACTCTGTATTATACCAATATACCATTTTAAATTACTTTAAAATGGGAAGAAAGTGGCTAATCATTATCAGTTAAAGTACTCGTGAAATAAAAATATATTGTAAGAACTGTAAAAACAGAGCCTGATAAATATCACTGCTGCAAATGAAAAGGAGGGTAACAATTTCAATTTTTTCATGGAAGATTCATTTGCTGTATAGTTTTGAAATCTGGGAAAAGCTATTAAACTCACAGCATCTCATACATTTTATAAGAAGCACTCTTGACACTAAATTAACTAAGTAAATAGTAAACTTCCTGGATTCACCTAAATGTACTTTCTCATAACTGAATTATTTCATGTAGATTAATTATACTTAACTTCATTAATCTCAACAGTTCATTTTGACCCAGCACATTAAACATATATATTTTCTGCAACAGATGTATAAGAGATGAATTAGCAAACACTGAAAAGCACATTGGTGAGCCTGTTAGAGAGTACATTTCAAATTAATGGAGCAGAAATCTTAAATTACGGTAGCCTCCAAGTATATACAGTTTTCTATATTTTAGTAGATGATTTTTTCCTGGTCTGTATCACATGAACTAGATAAAATTCAACTGACTATTTTGTTGTTGTTGTTTATTCTACTTATTTCTTTCCTAATAAATTATCTTTTTTATTAGATACCCCTTACCCCAGCTATCAAATTGGACGCTTAGTTTGGCATCAGATATGTGGCTTGTTAGCTCAGCTAGTTAGTAATGTGTGCTACTATCAGTGCCAATGACAAGAATTTCTTCCTTCAAAGTCAAGTAACCAGGAAGAATGTCTTCACAGGGGCAGCTGAGGAACCATCATAACAGAACTAGAAATATGTACGTAGTCTGTCCTCTTTTTGTCAAGACAGAATCAGGTGCCATCACATTAGTGAGGACAGGTAGATTAGGTGACTAGGTAGCACTTAATTAAGACTAACTTCAAAATAAACCTCAAGCTACTGTTACCCCAAGTCCTCTGTTCCACCAGCTCATGCAGTTTAAGCTCTCATTCATGCTGGAAATGAATGGAAATGGTCAGGATGAGGATGGTTAGAATTTAACAGATTCTTAAATTGGTACACACTGTTCCTTGTTATTGAATCAATATTTCTTTCTCGATCTCAAAGTGTTACTCTTTTTCAAGAATTAAGGAAGAAAAACATACAACTCTATGTCATTTTGGAGAGTCTTAAAAAACAGAAATCAATGCACATATACAAAAAGAGAAAATTATGCAAACTTAGGGAAAGAAGTACATGACTGTATAGCTCTTTTATCTCTTTTATAAAACATGAAAAGATCTGCAGTGCATTTAAGACATAATAACACTCTTGCATATTAGAGTTTTTTCTCCAAGTAACAGAAATCTGTAACTACTACTACTTGTGAACACATAATGTTGTATCACAAAGTTTTTGTTCATTAGCCCAGGATAAATACATAATTATAATAGACTAAAGAGGAATTACAGGGAAGGTGGTGGTTTGAGAATCACTCTTGCCCCACTCTCTCCTGATTTCCCATGGAAGAAACTCAATTGTAAATGAAAGAAAAGTCACTCTTCAACTGAGAATCATGAACTTTTTGTTTTGCTTTGTTTTGTTTTGTTAATTTCCTTCTTAGGTACTTGGGATGATACACATTGTGAAAGTTTAATCTAGCCCAAGGTAAATGTGATGGTTAATTTTATGTGTCAATTTGGAAGGTGCCTCTGGTTGAGACTGACATTTTAAATGGTGAAGGTGTGAGTAAGCAGATTGCCCTCCATAATGTTGATGGGCCTCATCCAATTAACTGAAGGTCTGAAGAGAACAAAAAGACAGGCCTCCCTGCACAAGAGGGAAATTCTCTAGCAGACTGCCTTCCGATTTCATCCGCACCATTAGCTCTCCTATGGGCCTACGTTACAGATTTGGATTTACCAGCCTCAGGGCATACTAAGCCAATTCCTTGTAATAAATCTCCTTCTACATACGTATGCATCTTAATGTCCCTGTTTATCTGAAGGACCCTAACTAGTACAGATTTGGTACCAAGGGATTATAAAAGAACAGAACATTAAGGATGGCCTGACAGAACGAGTAGATACAAATGGATTCTTGAGAGCTTTAGCCAGACCTGTGTGCAACTCACTAAATGATGACCTTCAAAATATGGAAGGTCTGTCCTGGACCCCACATATGTTGCAATAGTAGGTTTCAGGCTTCCGTTGAAAACATAAATAGGAACAATTAAGTTGACATTGCTCTGTGTAACGAGTCTAATGTTAGAATGTCTGGTGTGTTGAGTCCATTATTCTGAGACCTTGGTCAACAAGGGTCACTGACTTTCTCCCTAGGGAAGCATGAGCCACTTTACCACCTTTGCTTCTCCTATGTATCTTTCTGAAACTAATGAAATGAGCTGGGCACAGCAAGATAGTTCAGCCATTTTCTCCAAAAACTTCTTAAAGCTTGGAAAGCCCATATATGACACATATTTTATTTCTCATCTTAAATTACCCCAATTCTTCTGTCAATTCTTGCTCACCAAGAATAGCCCAAATAGTCCAAATGATAAAAGTCCTGCAATGTTAAAATCTTCACAGTTTAAAGTTGAACCACTTGCCATTATTACATTCATGTAAAAAATGTCTCATTAATAGATTCTCCTTTTTCTTTGAAAAAGTTAAAGACTTATGATTCTGGGAAGGTGACAGCATTGGTAGAGTCATGTGTTTTGGATCTCCCTGAATCCCCACCTGAAACTAGAGAGAGCAACTAGATTGCAAATCTCAAATCCCAGATACAATCCTCTCAACAAAAGTGTCAAGGTAAGCCCAAAACTCAAGCAAGTGAAAACAAACCTTTAACAGGAAAAAGAGTTCAGGGTTCCAGCATTTGTGTTGGAATAAAAGGAAAGAAAAGAAGGAAAGATTTGTGTTTACCTTACCTGAGAAGGGAAAAATTTGAAAATAGCAGGAATTTATCCAGAAGCAATGAGGGCCATTTTGCAAAGAGCAGCTAAAATTCAGAAGGGATTTTTGTTTTGTTTCATTTTGTTGTTTTCTTTTCTCTTCTCTTTTAATTGAAGTATAGTTGCTGTACAATATTATATAAGTTACAGGGGTATGATATAGTGATTCACAATTTTTTAAAGTTATACTCCATTTATAGTTATTATAAAGCATCTGCTATATTCTCTGAGTTGTACAGTATATCCTTGTAGCTTATCTTATACTTAATAGTATGTATCTTTTAATTTCCTACCCCTATATTGCCCCTCCCCCTTCCCTCTCCCACCTGTCACACTTGTCAGACTGGCTATTATCATCAAAAAGAAAACAAATAACAACTGTTGGCAAGGATGTGGAGAAAAGGGAACACTCGTACACTGTTGGTGGGAATGTAAGTTGGTGCAACCACTGTGGAAAATGGTATGGAGTTTTCTCAAAAAACTAAAAATAGAACTACCATATAAGCCAGCAATTCTACTCCTGGGCATGTATCCAAAGGAAACATAAGCACTAATTCAAAAGATACATGCACCCTAATGTTCATAGTAGCATTATTTATGATTGCCAAGATACTGAAACAACCATGTCCATCAATAGATGAATGGATAAAGAAGATGTGGTATATATGGAATACTACTCAGCCGTAAAAATAGAATGAAATTTTGCCATTTGCGGCAACATGGAGGGACCTGGAGGGCATTATGCTAAGTGAAATACATAAGAAGGAATTTTTTTATCAATAGTGATAGCCAAGAGTGTAGTAGTCCATCATAAAAAGATAAAGGAGCTGGAGCGACCTGGCCTTTGAGAGGCACCAACCTAGGGCCCCTTCCAGGACGGGGTCCTCCACTGAAGAGAAGCCACTGGGAGTGGAATAAAAATTGAGTAGCATCCTGATAATGGAGAAGGAGTCAAAAGATCCAGATAAAAGCAAGAGGGGGACAGAGACAAGAGTTCACAAAAAAACAAGTGACTATATAAGGAAACACCAAATGAAGGAACTTGGGAAGTTAGAAAAGCTATCTTAAACTCTGCCTCCTTTAAAAACTTTAGAAAAACAAAAATCATTTCACATAAAAATAAGTAACGGAAAGCTATCAAAGTCAAATCTTATACAAAGATGTTTTGAGAAAAAGGAAAAAAAGAAAACAACTGTGTAACATCCCTACACACAATGTAAGCATATTTGAGTGACACATTCAAAAAACTGATCAAAACTATAACTTACTCTTTCAAAATAAGCTAGAAAACTTGAAGAAAATAATTCAAGTATGAAGGACAACATAAATCAGACAAAACTCAAGTAAATATTAGAAATATGAGAAAAGATGATTTAAGACCAAGTTTGAAAAACTTTGAGGAATTATAAGAATGAACAAATGAAACTGTTAATGACTTAAGAGAGAAATGGTAATAAAAAAAATTTTTAAATAAATGAAGAAATAGGTTAAAAGAATTTAAAAGAAAGTAACAAATACTGAACATAGACAAAGAAGATTAAAATATGGATAACATCGGTCTCTGAAGAAGAACAAAACAAGAAAATACAGCAAATACTCATAGATTTAGATCTAGATAAACACAGTTTACTACATAGAGATATGGATATGATGGAAATAGTAGCTTTTATCTTTGTATTTTTATTTCCTAGCTATTAATGAACAGCATTAATTTGATATCAACCACAGCATATTTGTTAAATTCTCTTACTAATCTGCTAATTTTTTGGCAATCCACTTGGGCATTCTCTATCAACAGCCATGAAAATTGCTAATACTACAACTTTACGCTTTCTTTACCAATTCTTATAAATTTTTTGAAATATATAACATTATATTAGTTTCAGGTGTACAACATATCGATTCAATATTTGTATATATTGTGAAATGATCACCTTAATAAATCTAGCAACACCTGTTAGAAAATCAAATTATGTATTTAAACATATTAACAGATCAAAGAGGTAAAAAGTATGTGATCATGTCCATAGATGCAGAAAAAAGTATTTAATAAATTTAACATTTATGTATAGTAAAAGTACATATTAAACTTGGGGCAGAAAATCTTATTACTTTTGTGATACATTTTTACACTTATACATTTTTTCCAAGGTATATTCACTGGCTTTATTACAGAACTAAATACATGAGACTGTAGTGGATTTCCTTGTTTTGTTCCAGATTTAAAGGGAATGTTTTTAATGTTTCATAGTTAATACTTGCAGTAGTTTTAGATTCTCTTTAAAAAGTTAAAAAAGGAAAACATAGGCAGAACACTCTATGACATAAATCACAGCAAGATCCTTTTTGACCCACTTCCTAGAGAAATGGAAATAAAAACAAAAATAAACAAATGGGACCTAATGAAACTTAAAAGCTTTTGCACAGCAAAGGAAACCATAAACAAGACCAAAAGACAACCCTCAGAATGGGAGAAAATATTTGCAAATGAAGCAACTGACAAAGGATTAATCTCCAAAATTTACAAGCAGCTCATGCAGCTCAATATTAAAAAAACAAACAACCCAATCCAAAACTCGGCAGAAGACCTAAATAGACATTTCTCCAAAGAAGATATACAGATTGCCAACAGACACATGAAAGAATGCTCAACATCATTAATCATTAGAAAAATGCAAATCAAAACTACAATGAGATATCATATCACACCAGTCAGAATGTCCATCATCAAAAAATCTACAAACAATAAATGATGGAGAAGGTGTAGAGAAAAGGGAACCCTCTTGCACTGTTGGTGGGAATGTAAATTGATACAGCCACTATGAGGAACAGTATGGACGTTCCTTTAAAAACTAAAAATAGAACTACCATACAACCCAGCAATCCCACTACTGGGCATATACCCTGAGAAAACCATAATTCAAAAAGAGTCATGTACCAAAATGTTCATTGCAGCTCTAATTTACAATAGCCAGGACATAGAAGCAACCGAAGTGTCCATCGACAGATGAATGGATAAAGAAGATGTGGCACATATGTATAATGGAATATTACTCCGCCATAAAAAGGAACAAAACTGAGTTATTTGTAGTGAGGTGGATGGACCTAGGGTCTGTCATGCAGGGTGATGAAAGTCAGAAAGATAAAAACAAATACCGTATGCTAACACATATATATGGAATCTAAAAAAGAAAAAAAATGGTCATGAAGAACCTAGGGGCAAGATGGGAATAAAGATGCAGACCTACTAGAGAATGGACTTGAGGATATGGGGAAGGGGAAGGGTAAGCTGGGACGAAGTGAGAGAGTGGCATAAACATATATACACTACCAAATGTAAAATAGATAGCTAGTGGGAAGCAGCTGCATAGCACAGGGAGATCAGATCGGTGCTTTGTGACCACCTAGACGGGTGGGATAGGGAGGGTGGGAAGGAGGGAGATGCAAGAGGGAAGAGATATGGAGACATATGTATATGTATAACTGATTCACTTTGTTATAAAGCAGAAACTAACGCACCATTGTAAAGCAATTATACTCCAATAAAGATGTTAAAAAAAAAAAAAAAGTCAAAGAAATTCTTTTCTGCCAGCTCCAAAAAAGAAATTGAGGAGATTTCCTTACTGTTTGTCCTTTTAGAGATTTTGTTTAAGAATATAATTGTCCCTTAAATGTTTTGTAGAACTAGCCTAAAAACAGTCTCAATAGTTATTTTATTTGTGGGAAAGATTGCAAATACAAATTCAGCTATTTAAATTAATTTTAGAATCTTTTAGGTCTTCTATTTCTTCCTGAGATACTTTAAGATCATATGCACACAAATACACACAGACATGATACATATATGTAAATATATGTAGATACATATGTACATCCACATATGATTGTACATTTCATTTACCATTTCAATTGTTTCGGCGTAAAGTTATTCACAAGAGTGTTTTATTATCACTTTAATCTTCACTGAGTCTATGGTCATGTACACTACTTTGATTTCTTGCACTGGGTTTTTGTTTGTTTGTTTGTTTGTTTGCATATCTCTATTATTTTCTTGACTAAACTCCCATACTAATTTTATTGGTATTTTTTTAAAACTTTTTTTATCCTTTGCATTTTATCACTTTTGTGCATTAAGTTTTGCACTTATCTTGTTCCTATTTTTGCTCCTATCTCATATTTCTACTCTCTTTGGGTTTAATCTTTTATTCCTTGTCTAACTCAATGATTCTCACCTGGAGGGAGCATCACCTACCTAGAGACACGAAGAAATGTGCGGAGGCATTTTGTTTCCACCTTGACTCTAGAGAGCTCTTGGCACTTAGTGGATGATGTTTATCCAGCAGTGTGTGGAACATTCCTGTTCAATAAAGAATTCTTCTTCCCTAAAAACCAATACCAAGAGCTTTGGTTAGGTTTATCTGTTAAAGGCTTAAAATTCAGAGTATTTACATACTGTTCAGGACATATTGGTCTTTTTTGTTATATTTTTCTAACTTTAAGTTACTATGTATGATGAAACTATTTTTAACCCAAAAAAGGAGTTACAGACTCACTAGGGAACGTGTTTTATAAATAGAATATGAAGATCATAATGTGAAAAGACTGTGATATTTGAGACTAATAAATTTTGGGATGTGTGCTCTGGTACATGCATATAACTGCTCATATAACTGAGCTATTAGATCAAATGACAGACACATACTTCATGTATGAAATCCACTGGGGAAGCTTTTAAAACAAATGTAGGAGATGCCCTCTTGTGTTTGATTTTTCTGTGGTAAAGTACATTTAAGGAAACTGTCTTCACTTCTTAACCTAATTTTTTGATAGTCTATGAAAAATGAAAAAAATGCTTAACATTTATTAGGTGTCTACAAGGTATTATTGTATGTTTAAAATACAATTCCTGTTTTCTAAGTAATCATTTTCCTGTGATTAGAATGACTTTACTTTTTTCTCTCTGCTTTGATTTCACTTTAACATTGTTAAAAACAATTGTTCCATTGAACAATTAATATTTGAATTCAGCCACTTGTTTTTACTTGAAATAATAGATACAGCTGTGGACAAAGAAACCTGTGCTTGCAAGATATTATATAGATTCGAAAGTATTTTCAAGCAAAACATTTCCCTTGTTTCTCAAAATAATCCTGTGAAGTGTGTAAGTTAAGTGTATATCCCTGTCTTTAGGATGTAAAAAACTGGAGCCCTGAACCTCAGCAACACCTTGGAACCAGACCACAGGTTCCTTAGAGTCCAGTAGAAGAGTTGGACCTGAACCTGGCCCCAGGCCTTCACACACTAAAGGATGAGTTTGACCTATGAGGCTTGACAGTTTTCTGTCATGTTTTCTGAGCCAGTGTTTGTGACTCATGGCTGACACATGACCTTTCTCTACAGAATAGAATACTAGAAATTGGAATCAACCTCAAAAAATCTAGACATTATCTATCACAAGTATCACATATATATGTATCATGTATGTATTGCAATATACATACATGTGTGCATGTATAAGTGTGTATGTATTACCTTTCTCTATAAGCTAGCATTTATTCAAATTGAAATTGTCAAGTTTTTACAAAGACAATTCTGATAAGGAGAAAATTTTTAAATATTTAATGTTTAAATATAACTAAATACTAGAAATGCTTGGCTATTTCAGCCTTCCCAAATTAGGAAACATCTTAAATCCAAATATCAACAACTTCTGATATCTTCGTATTCTAGTAAGTGCTACGATGATTTACAAAAAAGAGGGACGGCCATGAAGACATATTACTCTTGGCTATGTTACTAAAATCTTCAATCTGATTTGGTTTGAGAAATCAAAGAAAGTTGGGAATTCACTGGACTGTCTCCAAAATTATCTTAAGCACTGAAATAGAATGGATGCCCTTTTCATTTTGTGAAATGAATTTTCCATGTTCTTATGAAATGGATGATCTTTCGGTTGTATTAATGTGATGTCTTTTGTGATTCTGGAATAATAGGTCTGGTCAACGGATCATCCAGTCTCTGAGTTTAAGACCAAACTGGTTAGACATGAGGGGAGAACATATAAAAGAATCTGCAGACAGAAAGGAAAGACAAAAGTGTTGCTGGCTGTGGTGAGGTAACATTTGATACCTCATGAAAAGCTACTTCCTTGCCATTTGGAGGGAAGTATCCATGTTCTTTGCCTTGTTGACTGAACACAGATTTCACCTCATTGGAAACATTCTTAGCAGACTCTTAAGAGCAAGAAATGGATTAAAAGTCTTATCTTAATCAACTGTAGCTTTGAGTGCTGTCTGCTGCTCTGATGACTCAGAAACACCTGCAGGGCACTTGTTGCTGCCCCTTGCAGGCTGCAGAGCAGGAAAGTATCCCTGCATTCTCTAGAGGGCTCCGAGCACTACCTTTGTATCTTTCTGGATGAAAAAGCTGCCTTGTGTTTTGTTGTGTATCTGGTGAGGCATGTTGCTTTTATTTTGTGTTAGTGGTTGTGATAGACATTTTTTTAATCTAGTCTGAATGAACCCTTTGTCTCTTTTCTGCTAGATAGTGTAATAGGTAATATATGTATTTGTTGATTTAAAAAAATCATTAGATGAGGTCATGAGACTCATGAAGTTTGTACTTATCAAGGCATGAAATATGACCACATAGATAATCCACCCTTGCTCTGTTCCACGAGGCTAATTCAGGTCACCTCACTGGGTGGGATCATTAGAGGTAGAAGGTGTGCATTTGGTACATTCCAAAAACCCACCTCTTCCCACCACCCACTCTCCCCCAGCCCCGTCTGTCAGCACAGCATGTAAGTCTCACATTACTTGCTGGCCCCAAATAGAAAACCTAAACTCGTCTTCCTGCTGAAGACCCACTTTTCCCTTTCATTTTTCCATTGCTGGCTCAGGCTGGTAAACAGGGATGACGGGGGAAGAGAGATGAACTATAAAGATATATATGCGAGGCCATGAGAGTGGATGGGTATGAATGTGTGTGTGTGTGTGTGTGTGTGTGTGTGTGTGTGTGTGAGAGAGAGAGAGAGAGAGAGATAAAGTAAAGACAGAACAAGCTCAGAAAAACACTCTTGTCAGAAGAGTAATGTTAACATTATTTACAACTTTTTAGAATAAATTGTATATAACTCTGAATTGCCGTCTGAAACTGTTGATATAGTAAATGAATAAATAAATAAGGCTGTTTATCTCATTTGTTTATATTCTTGCTGTCTGGGTATTGTTTTTACTATCTTTTCTAGACAATGTCAACACCTTTGGAAACCATGTCTAAAAATATACCAAAACAGCAAATTTTGGTTTCACAAAGCATTGGACAAATCAGAGTGATGTGTTATATATTAATAAATCTTCATTTGTGTGTTACATTGAAAGTAACAGAATTCTGTTTCCAGGGTACTAACGCAGTGTGTTCGTGTGTGTGTGCGTGTGTGTGTTTAAAACCAACTCCCCCTTTAAAACGTTCATAGCTGTTTTTTTCATTTAATCAGCCTGGCAGTCTGATAAGGAGACAAATAAACAGAGTCACAATGACTTCTGGGAGGTCAGAGAAGGGGGAATCATTGAAAAACTTTTTAAAGAACTATCCAACTTAATAGTAGCAGCAATAAAAACCAAAAAATACAGGTATAATGCTTTGACTCTGAAAACTTTCCAGTTGGTAAACTCTGGACCCTGAACACTTACTAGCAGATCACTGGAGGTGAATTTTCACATTTACCTATTACCAAGGTCCACATGACTCTGGCCTTTCCTCCAGCTGCCCCTGAGGCCATCCTGCTAGCAGACTCCATTTCTGATCCTTCATCTTTATCAAAGGCCTGGGCCATGGATACAGGATTGGCTACAACAGTAGGGTCCACTGTGAAATGAAAATGAGAAGTCCCTTACTGAACAATTATTAAGTTCAAAGTGATGAACTTTGACCTTTTTAGTGGGGGGGCCCTGTGTGACTCTGTGGGTCACACAACCATAAAGCTGGCCTCGTCTGGATGGTTTTACTGTTTTTCCACTGGGTTATATTCTAGTTAGCTCCTGACTCCTTTCTCAGTCATTGGTGACAAACCATACTTCATACTTGTTGGTATCCCCGCAATACTACTCTGCTTCGTCTCTTCTAAGAAGAGTTCAGTCCAATCTCTGAATTACACTCGTTCATGGGTAGCTCTCGGTCAATGTTCACAGCAAGTCTCTTTGGCCTCCTAACATCCTATCCCAGTTCAGGTGCTAATGGCCTGGCCCACCAGCACTGCCTCTCCCCAACCCTCTCCAATAGGAACAAGACGAAAAAGGACATTTGTTTCCATATGTTTTGCCGTATCTGTCAATTTCCAGCCACATGCAAATCATGAAGGAAGTAGAAGAGATTAGATTGGAGTTAAAAAAAAAAAAAAAAACTGTGCAGATTACAGATTGCTTTGGCTTTCGGAATTTGCCTGAATCCTATTTTAAGTGAAAAAATTTTAGTCAATTCAATAATCTCCACTTGAAAAACAGTTTAGAGTTATCAAGTAGATACAGTCTGGATGTTTCTTTTTACTAATCGGAAATGAAAATTGTACTTACCAAGTACTTAATATATGCTAAAAACTTTAACACTCCATCCTGTTGTGTCCCTAACAATCTGGTGAGGTAAGTATTCATATTTTCCATTAGCCTGGAGGAGTATAATACCGAGTTTATGGATAATTCCATTGTTGGCAACAAAACTAAATTTCTTGAACAGCCCCTATTGGAAAGCATTGGATGAATGGCTAGAGTTACCTTCTAAGCCCCCTCCCTCCTCAGGGATGGCAACTTGGCCGCCACTCCCAGTGCCACCTGGTTTGGTGTTCCCTTTGCCATTGTCAGCACTTTCTGCTCTTGTTATCTTGACCTCCATGCCCCAGCTGTGGTGCCCTGAGATGGGCAACTTCACCATATAGTCTGATCTGCTCTGAAACGACATTGCCAGGGGTAGACCCCTTTACTTCTGAGGCTGGGTAGGAAGCAAACTCCATGATCCTTAAAGGCTGGGAACATATGGCAGGACTCACTCTCCTCCTTACCCTACAACTCAAATTCCTTTAACCTCTTAGAATCTCTGTGGTCTAAGGGTACTGACAGCACTTTCCTTTCCAGTAGAAAAGGGGGTTTCTCTTCCTCTCTTGTCCCTCCCTACCTTTCCATGGTGGGGGGAGGGGGGGAGATTCACTCCATATCCCCACCATATTGCTCTTATCTTCAACTATAAATTCCTGCATTCCTATTGATAATCACCAGATCACCCCCATTGCAGCTGCAGATTTGGTTCTTCTCTTTTGGAAATCCCTTTGCCATGCTACAGATGCTCAAGGTGATACAGACGTTAAACTGAGGGCACAAAATATAAGTTTGTGGCTGTGTCCAATGTCCAAGCTTTTCAATTGCTCCACACTGTTTTTCACTTAAGAGTAGAGAGAATGTGCCAGACAGACTTTAAGGTAAACCCTAAGATCCCCATGGTCTGGTATTCACACCCTTGTATAATCCCCTCCACACCCAGAGTGTGGAAGGACTCTGGAACTTGCCACAGTAGAATGTGGCAAAGGTGATAGAAAATCACTCTCTTGACTAGGTTATGGTTTGTGGCATAGGTGATGGATGTCACTCTCTTGATTATCATACATCATATAAGACTTCATCCTGGTGGATGACTGGATCTGGAGTCTCTCTTTGTTAGTCAGGCTTCTCCAGAGAAAAATAACCAATAGTGCATGTGTGTGTGTGTGTGTGTGTGTTGTGTGGATGGATAAATAGAGATTTATTATAAGGAATTGGCTCATCCAGTTATGAAGGCTGGCAAGTACTAATCTGCAGTGTGGGCTGGTAGGCTGGATACTCAGGAGAGCCTATGGTGCAGATGAAGTTAGAAGGGAGTCTGTTGGAGAATTCTTTCTTATTTGGGGAGGTCAATCTTTTTGAGAACAAAAAGACTTTATTTGATTAGACGAGGCTCACTTACATTATGGAAGTCCATCTGCTTTACGCAAAGATCACTGATTTAAATATTAACTTCGTCTAAAAACATCCTCCAGTTGAAACATACAATTAACCATCATACTCCTTTTTTTTTAAGTTTTTACTGCAGTATAGTTGATTTACAATGTTGCGTTAGTTTCAGGTGTGCAGCAAAGTGAGCCAGTTATACATATACATATATCCACTCTTTTTTAGATTCTTTTCTCATATAGGCCATTACAGAGTATTGAGTAGAGTTCCCTGTGCTATACAGCAGGTCCTTATTAGTTATCTATTTTATATTAGTAGTGTGTACATGTCAATCCCAATCTCCCAACTTATCTCCCACTTTCCGTCATACTCTTCTATGTTCACTTTCAGGAGCTGAGCTGTTATCAGTTCTACAGTCACAAGGAAATGGATTCTGCCAACAATCTGAGTGAACTTCTAGTGGACCCTTCCCCAACTGAGCCTCCAGATGGGAACCCAACTCTGGCCAACACCTTGATTGCAACCTTGCAGAGGGTCTGTTTAAGCCATGCCTGCACTCCTGGCTCATAGAAACTGAGATAATAGATGTGTGTTGTTTTAAGCAACTAAGTTTGTGGCAAATCATTACACAACACAGAAAATAATGCAGAATATAATCTGTTTTAAGCTAATTGTCTTTAAAGTATCTCCCATCTCCATTCCAGAAATGATCTTAATATTCTGTTTATCAAAGTTGTATATTTACTGGTCTCACATGACCTATAGTATATCATTATTATTAATAAAACCAGTGCAATTCTTTTATCATTTCTGCTGGTCCTAAAATATAATCATAATGTTCTCATATGGTCATATGGTTCTCAATGTAACATTAATAAAACCCATACATCAGTGTTTGAATATGCCTTTCCTATTTTTCTGAACTACAACATGGAGTGAAAAATGAGGAAACACGCATAAGGGGAACAGAATTCAACCTGATGATTGGAAAATGCTTTCTCATCTTTGTGCCTATAATCAGAGAGTTGAACCAGATGAGCCCTGCATATCTATTCTCTGGGATTCTATGACTCCTTGGATAAGCATTTGGCTCTATATCATCCTGCACCCAAGAAAATTAATTAATTCCAAAAGTCAGTCCCAAGCAAGTACAATATACAATACTGCATGTTCTCTCTGTGTCAAAAAGGTGGGGTTAGACCCAGTGGTGCTGTAGAAACTTGCGACACTATTGTACAGAGGTACACCACCACTCTTGGGAAATACTCTTCAATGAGCCACGGCTCAACAGGGTTCCTTGAGGTATTTTGAAGTCTTATGTCATTGCACTCTATGCCAAGCCTGCCAATAAAAGATGTGGATCTTCTTGAGTTGCTCTGATTCTAAAGCTCTGGGCACATATTCACTTGCTGACTTTCATAATCCTAGGTAAGTCTAATCTAAGAGCTTGTTTATGCATTCAACCCACAGGTTGGTTCTTTTGTTTTTGAAATAGAACTTGTCTGTGAGTCTTCCTTTTTACCTTAAATTTTTGCCAAAATGGGAGTAGGTTGATCTCCTCCAGTCTGTTTCTTTAACCATGCTGACTCTTTCATGCACTAGGAAGCAAATAAAAACAGGCTATGGACACTCCAATCTTTTCAAAGCCATCACTGAGGGACTTGCTCACTTTAGCCTAACCTATGTCCTTCAAGATCAGAGATCTGCAAGGATACAGTTGGAGCACTGACAGCATCTGCTTCAGGGGGAGATGTTGTCATTGAATTGGGCTCCACATTTCTGGTGGAAATTGGTCTAGGAGTGAGTGAGGCCATGTGCTAACACGTAACCATTAGAGATAAAGTGGCTGTAGTACCTGTGGTTAGCAGACAGACCGTAGTGGTAACCACAAAGTTTTAAAGTCAAGAATCTGTGGCAGTGGTTAAATTAATTATGAATTATTAAAACTGAATTAAATAGAAAGTATAATAAAGTAAGGCTTCGTTTTATCTAAGTAATTGAGAATATACAACCTCTAGATCTACTGAATGGAGAACAGATTTGAATCATAATGATAAAGAGACCCAGATCATTACCCAATTTCCAGGAAAAGATCCTAAAAGCATAGTTTAAAAGAAAATCCCTAGACACCTTTGGCTCCCTGAAACATGAAGTAAGACCCATTATTGTGGGAAAGCTCATAGAATTCTGTTCCTCTTCACAAGATGAATAAACCAAAAACAATACTATATTCTTCAGAGATGAAGCTGTGGTAATTTCTACAACACATCCTCGTTTAACATGATGTCATGTGCAGTTAGCAGATGTGACTTGGACCATGAAAGTAGATTTACCCTTAAATAAAAATGGATGGTATCTTAAACTGCAGTTGGAGCCCAGATTTTGTCCTTTGACTGTAATAAATCAACACAGCTGCTATGCAATTATTGTTTCTCTAAATCTATCAGTAAAACGCACCAGAGCAATTTCATTTGTCAGTGACAGCAGTGCATCTTCACTCTTCTGGTTAAGACTCCATCAGTTTTCTGACTCTCTGTTACTATTTACTTCACAAGGACCTTGATTGTCTCATCATCCCACAGAATATAGGCTGGTTCCCTCTATTGATGAAATAGGGCCTGGTGAGCAAGAAATAGCAGCTGCCCTTGGTTCCTTGGTAAGACAAATATGAAGTAGCATAGAATTTCACAAAAAATCAGAAGTCTGCCACTTCAGGGAAGTTTTAGAAGGTCCAGGGGGCAGGAGAAGATAAAAATATACCAGTACAATGTGAAATAGAATTTATTCTATCTTGTACCCCTTTCCTCTAAGAAAGAGACATAATGTTTTCATGCTTCCTTAGATTTCAGAGGCAAATAATTTTGGATGAGGTCTTGTGACCCATTTACCAAACATCCTGTGATTATGGCAGCTTTGAATGTGGGGACAGATCAAGAAAAGACTCTCCGTCTGGGCCAGGCTAGAGTGCAAGCTGCTCTGCCATTTGGCTTCATAACCAAGCAGATAAAATAGTGTTCAAAGTATCTGTGACAGCTTAGGATGCTCAGTGGAGCCTGTGAAAAACCTGGATAGGAGAATCACAGTGCACAAGATGCAGAACCCTAGCGATTTTGGAAAATCCATGATTTTTTTTTGTAACCAATGCTAAAAATACTTTATTGCAATATAATTTACAAATAGTAAAATTATCAGTATTAAGTGTACTGCCCATTAATTCTGACAAATGTATACACCTGTGCAACCATCACATAAAGATAAAGATCATGTTTTTCACTCCAGCAAGTCCCTTCTTACCCCTTTCCAGTCAAGTCCCACCACTTTAGACAACCACTATTGACTTTGATCACAAGAGATTATTTTTCCCTATTCTTCAGCTTCATATATATAATGCAATCACACAGTCACATTATGTATCTTTTGTGTTTGACTTCTTTGGATCAACAATACTTTTGAGATTCATCCTTGATGTGTGATCAGTAGTGTTTCACTGAGTGGTAGAGTTGGCCTTCTGTATCCCCAGGTTCTGCATCCATGGAGTCAACCAACTGTGGATGGGGAGGCCAACTGTATTACGTCACGGAAAAATCCATGTTCTCCTCTGCAAGTAAATATATTCTCTCTCTCTCCCTCTCTATCTCTATCTCTATCTCTATCTCTATAACAGCTCCTGGCTCACTACTGAGTCCTTGAGAGACTGAATTCCTGACCATGGGATATTACATGACCGTGTGACCTATGCTGATCATCATGAACTGGCTCCTGTATGATCCTCCAAGTCATAAAGTTGAGTGTGAATAAAGCAGTACTCCATCATCAAGGAGAATAATAGTTAATAACAAGATCAGGATAAAACCAGTTCTTAAGGCACAAGTATTTTTAATGAGCAACTGGTTCATACTTCCAGAGTTCCTCTATCTACTGCTATACCATGTTTCCTTTATTCCACATTTATGGCTTAACTGTGAGCTCTCCATGACCAACTGATAGAGGAAGAAAAAATAATTGTGGTTTATAAATAGTTCAAAACTAAGGAAGACATAGAGTGCTGTGGGAACACAGATATCCTTGAGGAGGGAGATTGGACAGAACAAAACTTTCAACTGGCTGTATATTTGCATGAAAGGAAAGATGGTCAGAATTATGTATCTATAGTGATGCATGGGCAATAATTAATGGTTGACTGGATAGAAGGGACTTGGAAGGAAAGTACCATTATATTTCTTACAAAGATATCTGAAACATAATTGGAGGTGAACTTTTAAGAATATGCCCAGAACTTCCCTGGTGGCACAGTGGTTAAGAATCTGCCTGCCAATGCAGCGGACAAGGGTTCGATCCCTGGTCCAGGAAGATCCCACATGCTGCGGAGCAACTAAGCCCGCAAGCCACAAATACTGAAGCCCGGGAGCGTAGAGCCCGTGCTCTGCAACAAGAAAAGCCACCACAATGAGAAGCCCGTGCACCACAACGAAGAGTAGCCCCTGCTTGATGCAACTAGAGAAAGCCCACGCACAGCAACGAAGACGCAACACAGACAAAAATAATTAATTAATTTTTTAAAAAAGAATATGCCCAGAGGAAAATAATTGTATCTCATGTAAATGCTCCCCAGAGGACACTGACTGCATAGGACCTTCTCAATGAAGTGTTGCACAAGATGGTCTGTTCTGTGGATGTCATTATTTCCTTTCCCATGGCAGCTAGTGCCTGTCTGATGGGCTCATGAAAATGTAGCAATGATGTCAGAATCAGAGGTTATGCAAGGGCACAGCAATGTGAATTTCCCTTTCAAAAAGCAGATCTAACTACCACCAGTTCTGATTGTCCCAATGGCCAATAACAGACACCAAGATTGATTTTCAAAATCGGCACCATAACAAAATGAGAGCAGCTAGTTGACTGGTGGAAGTTTAATTATGTTGGATCTCTTCCATTATGGAAAGAGCTTCAGTTTGTTCTCACATTAACAGAGACTCATCCTGGATATGGGTTTGCCTTCCCCATTCACTATGTTTCTTCCATTGCTACCATCTGTTGACTTAGTCAATGCCTCATTCATCATCATGTTGGCTCAGCACACTTAACAATGCTCCTGATCACCATTCTTTTTACAGCAAAAGGACCAAGTCAATGAAACCCTGAGGGGTAGAGTTCACTGAAGCATCTAATAAAGTCCATGTTTGCTCTCCAGATCATTTGCTTCTTCAAGATTGTCTTGGCTATTCATAGACCTTTGCATGTACATATAAACATTATAATCATCTGGATAAGTGTTATGGACTGGATTTTGTGTCCCCCCAAAATTCATATGTTGAAGCCCTAAGCCCCAATGTGAAAGTATTAAGAGGTGGGACCTTTGGGATGTAATTAGGTTTAGGTCATGAGGGTGGGATCCTCATGATGGGATTAGTGTCATTATAAGAAAAGATCAGAGTGGCCCCCTTCCTCCCCACCCCCCCCCCAGCAGCCATGCGAGGACATACAATAAAAAATGGCTGTCTGAAAGCCAACAAGAGGGTTTTTACCAGGAACTGAACTGACCAGCCCCTTGATCTTGGACTTCCCAGCCTCTAGAACTGTGAGAAATAAATATCTGTTTTTTTAAAGCCTAATTTTTATATAAATTCCTAGCAACAGAATCATTCTGTGTAAAAACTCTTACTATGTGTTGCCTAATTGCTTAGTGTCTTCGATTACAGTTTCCAACTTCTGAGTGGGAATTACGGAGGTTGTCTACTTCTTCTTTGAATATTCTACATGCTCCTGAAATTGATCGCTCAGTGAAAGATAAACTTTTGGATAAAGTGGTATAATTATGTCAGGAAGAACACAGGAAGCTATACATCTAAGCAAGAAGATTTCTACAAGCTCTTCAGGCTTGTTCAATGATAAGCTCAAGAGCAAGGAGACCCACAGTTCCTGACCCTTTTTTCCGTCCACTTACTCTTTTCATATGTTTTACTGTATTACTGAGAATGCTCTCAAGTTGTCACACACACATGCAAATTAAGTGAATTAAATTCAGATGTGGCTCGAAGTTTAAAGCCACGTATCTAAATGTAATGCACAATAATTAGGAGTCAGAAATGGCACATTAATTTTTTCTAAATAAAATTAAATATGACCTTAAGCCCTACTGACTGCCATTTGTAAGAAATCTAAACACCTGGCTTCAAGGTTGGTGACAATGATAATGAAAATTTTCTCTTAGGCTTATTGTTGTCATATACATTGAGGCTTGGTTGGTGATTCTTAAAATAAACCCTCTGATGTCAGGTTTTGTAATTAAAAAAAAAAAATCTCACTAGCTGGGCACTAGCTCCTCTGTTGAGAAGGATTCAGCACTCATCTGTGAGGACAGGATTTGTCACAGACAATAAGCACTTAGGGATAACAAAGAAAAGGTAGAGTGAAAGTGTCAAACCAAGAGCTGAAGATGAAAACAAAGGTTACATCAGGCTGCGGTCTTGTAGATAATCCCAGGTCTGAAATGCCCTGAAAGACAATTTGGCCAATTGCCCATGTGCTCTTTCCTTCAGCAATTTAGATATGGGAAAATGTCAAATGAACAGGTAAAGATGACAGGTTGTGGGAACGATTTTTTTAAATGTTTCTTTATTAGATCAACTCTACTGGATGAAGCAAATCACAGTAAACTGGTTAAAAATTAAAAGGAAAAAGTTTATATTTACAAACTAATCCTAGCTTAATTCCCTTTTTTTCATGGAGCTAAAGTTTTCTTTCTTTTTGTACTTTTATCAGAAATTAAGTATATAA
This sequence comes from Balaenoptera physalus, assembly GCF_965194825.1. Taxonomy (NCBI): domain Eukaryota; kingdom Metazoa; phylum Chordata; class Mammalia; order Artiodactyla; family Balaenopteridae; genus Balaenoptera; species Balaenoptera physalus. The sequence continues at coordinate 128,104,702 of NC_138891.1, read as the reverse complement.
AATATATTGAAATTTAAAAATACGATGGAGAAGAGTATGTGAACCTAGCAATTTTTCATCTGTCTTTGTAAGTAAAGCTTAGATGAAATAACACACCAGAATTTTCCATGCCCTACTCATAAGTCCACAGAAATAGTGTCAAGGTATATGTTAAAGATTTGGGTAGACTTGAATACAACTTCATAAGCCCTTATGTGTGCAGTTATTTGACAACTGTAACTGCCTTGAGATTTCATGAAATGTCACATACTATTGAGAGGAAGAAGAAGCCCATAATCATGTTTTGTCTCTTATAAGCAAGATTTTTCAGCATTTGTTAAAGCTTGTGAGGAGGATTGCGGTAACCCACCTTCTACTGCCAGGTTAGATTGGTGTTAATTTCTCTTTACCTAGAGGCATACATGGGACTGAACCTTTAGGAGATAACAAATTAACTTTATACAGTTGTCAGTTTTGATGTTGATGTTAAAAACCAAATTATTTATCATATATTTCTATTTCCCACTATTAAAAAAAGGACTTGAAGAAAATTATTGGGAAAGAATAGCACAAAAAAATAACAGCATTGAAAAGGGAGAACACAGAATTAAAAGGAGAAAAGCAAATATACTATACCTTCACTTAGCATCGATGTAAGTCTAACTACATATCTTAGAGTGAACAGGAAAATGTTATAAATCTCTTTACATGAGAGAGGGAAATATATTCATTCCTCAATCATACTAAGACTTCAGGTATCCCAAATGCTTATATGCATTTTCTCCTGGGACATGAGGTTGAAGCTATAGAATGATACAATGCACAATGTTCATGAAAGCAGAGTTACAATAAATCCAGCTCTGGATTTAAATGGCTTTGCCAGGAAGTCCAAAGCTGTGCATTAGGATACAGTCCAGTAAAGGTGAATCTGTTATGCACTCAAGCACTATAACTGAACTATGTAGCCATCATATCAGAATTTGATCCAAAGTTTGCATGTAAATTACTCAGAAAAGTGGCCATACAGGTTTTCTCCTAAATTATCTTCTGGAAATATCCTTTCCACCAAGACTTCGATAGAAACTTTATGACAGACAGATTAGCAGGTTAATTACATCCAGGACTGGAATAATAGCTATGCTCTCCTGTTTACTAGGTACAGCCATTTATGTTTCTTAGATTTCAAGCACTGTGTGAAATACCAGGACAGGTGAGTACAAAGAGCCTCTTAGGAAATAAATTATATCTCTTCCAGCTTCTGCACTCCTGTTTAGATGAAGACTCAAAGTTCCTTACCGTGGAGCATGACAAACATGGTTTTAGTCTGAAAATGGACCATAGCTTCTGCTGCCAGACGTGCACAGGACAGCTGAAAAACCTCAGTAATGCAACAGAACAAGAACCAAGTTCTAAGAACGTGATCTCCCCACATGCCTGCCAAGCTGTTTCAAAAGGCAGTTTATAAAGCTGATCAAATAAATCATCTAGAAAGAGTGACTTGTACTGACTACTTAAATGAGTACAGTTCAATATGTGTAAAAAGTGTCTTCCCAAGACAATTTTTCAAAATCAATGTTAATTAATGTTTTGGAAATTTAAGAGAATAGCAAAGCCATTTTTTCTTCAGGTCATTATTGTTCCATCATAATAAAAAATAAGCAGACAGCATACAAGAAAATACTCTTCCTCACATCCATTTTAAGAGAATCAAACATTCAATTAATCTAAAACTAGTGTCAAGCATTAAGTTAAAATTTTTATATAAGATATAAATTTAAAAGGAGACACCAAGGCACAACTTTTCTTTAGGTTGTAGAATTTTACAAAATTTACAGACACACTAATTACACTAGTTACAGACTTTTTTTTTTTTTAATTAATTAATTAATTTATTTATTTATGGCTGTGTTGGGTCTTCGTTTCTGTGCAAGGGCTTTCTCTAGTTGCAGCGAGCGGGGGCCACTCTTCACTGCGGTGCGCGGGCCTCTCACTATCGCGGCCTCTCTTGTTGTGGAGCACAGGCTCCAGACGCGCAGGCTCAGCAATTGTGGCTCACAGGCCTAGTTGCTCCGCGGCATGTGGGATCTTCCCAGACCAGGGCTCAAACCCATGTCGCCCGCATTGGCAGGCAGATTCTCAACCACTGCGCCACCAGGGAAGCCCCAGACATTTTTTATTACTTGATTTTGTCAATTTATTTCTACCATAGCTCCAATACTTAAAATGTCTCAAAAAATAGGTTTTAAGGGGCAATGGGCAAAGTCTACTGCATTAGCTTGGCCTGCCATAGCAAAATACCATAAACTAAGTGTTTTAAACAACAGAAATTTATTTATCACATTTCTGGAGGCTGGAAGTCTGAAATCAGGGTACCAGAATAATTGGGTTCTGGTGAGAGCTTACATCCTGGCTTGCAGACTGCCACGTTCTGGCTGTGTCCTTACAAGGCAGAGAGAGAGCAAGCAAGTACCTTGGTGTCTCTTCTTATAAGGGCACTAATCCCATCATGAGAGTCCCACCCCCATGACCTATTCTAACTCTAATTACCTTCCAAAGGCCCCATGTCCAATTACTGTTACACTGGAGGTTAGGGCTTCAGCATATGAATTTGAGGGAGACACAAACATTCAGTCCATAACATTCACCAAACTGAGATTCTAGGCAAAGTTAAACCAGGGTCAAAACCCAGTAATGACAAGCAGAGAAATAGAAGCAGAGGTGAATAGACAGAATAAGAATGCTTGTAACAAGAGAACATATGAATTAAGGAAGCTGGGTCAGTTAAGACTACTCTCGGGGGAGAATGAAATTTATTTCTGGGTCCTGAGGAGCCCTTATGTCTTGCTTCAGAATCTGCTCCTAATCTGACTACCTGATACACAGGAAGTGGATTGCAGAGCTACTTTCCTCTCTTTTGCTTCATATTCTTAATGTTTTTTTCATATTCATAATGTGAATTTGCTATTGACCACATAGTGTTCCAGAAGCACTTTTAAGTATTTTTGGACCTATCTTTGTTGTGTGTCCCCAACTAGCATGAAGCTTCTTAAGAACAAGGACTTATTTCTTATGTCATATCTAAATGACTACATTAGCAACAAATTGCATCCTGCAATATAATGTTAATAGTTCAGTTATTTACTGAAATTCTTCCTCCTCTCTCATATCTTTTCTCACACTAGATCTCACATTTTCTCCAGCTTCACCCTCTACAGATTAATCTTTTCTTCTTCTAACCATGTCATTGTAGCTTTCAAAATTTTCTCTGTTGAAGTTTTATATATTTTAAATTTAGAGTTTTTATATACCACTTGATATTTTCTTAAACTACGTTTTAAAGGAAAGTTTGGATTTCTTAGGATCAGTTTTTTTTTTTTTTAATTTCTGTGAAGTCACAAGTGGAATGACAAGCATTTTATGGTGCCCTCTTCAAGGACATAATATTCTTAAGATGAGTTATGAAAAATTAAGATTTTGCCTTTGACTCAGTGGGTAATTTTGACTCAAATTCCATCACCAAATGCCATCAGAAAGTGTTAATTCCTGGCAGGCTATTCTCTTGAGAAAGTGATCATTATGTGTCAAAAAAAAGTCTCTCTCTCTCTCTCTCTCTCTCTCTCTCTCTCTCTCTCTCTCTATATATATATATATATATATGTTTTGTGTCCTCTGAGGCATGCTTACCTTGAAAGAAACCAAAGCTTCTTTTCTATTTTGCAATAGAGCTGTGTCAGGACAAAATCATGGTATTTTAGCTAAATATTTCTGTAATATTTTTCTGATTATAAGTAATATCTTCTCATTATGGAATATTTGGAAAATATGAAAACTATGCAATGGAAAATAAAAATCACTTGAAGCGTAGATATAAATAGCATTAACATTTCAGGGAATTTCCTTTCAGTCTCTCTGTGTATGTATAAATATAGTTTACATTACTTATGCATTCACTTCTGTGTCTTGCCATTTTGCATAACATTATATTAATAGTGTTTCCGTGTCATTAAAAACATCAGAAGTATCATCTCTAATGAACGTAAAATGCTACATTGATGGTCATTTTCTTTGGTAGCAGCTTTATTGAGATATAATTTATATACTTATATTCATATAATTCACCCATTTAAATTATACAATTCAGTGATTTTTAGTGTATTTACAGAGTTGTACAACCATCACCACAAGCAGTTCTAGAATATTGTCATTACTCTACCAAAATTAAAAAATACCTTTTAGCTATAACCTCCAATGCCCCCAGCCCTCCAGCCCTAGGTAACCATTAATCTACTTCCTGTATAGATATGTCTATTGGACATTTTATATAAATAAAATCAGATATAATGTGATCTTTGTGACTGGCTTCCTTCACTTAGAATAATGTTTTCAATATTCATCCATGTAGCATGTATCAGTACTTCATTCCTTTTTATGACCAAATAATAACCCATTGTAGTGGCTATGTTTTTAAGATAAGTCTTTATAAAGCAAGGATATTGGTTCTAGGCTTGTCACGATTTGTTATAGAGTTTTACATAATAAAGAGGATCATTTTTTAAAACATTTTTTCAAGTCAAACATACTGATTTTTTCACATTCTCAGATCTCCTTTCTTCTCCATTCATTCAACAAGTATTTATTTACAGACTACAGAATACCATGCTTTGTACAGGCTTTGTAAATACAATGTGAACAAAATCGACACAATCCCTGTTTTTACAATTCTGTGAAAAGCCCAACTTTAACAAATAGTGGTACAAATAAATATAGAATCAAAATTTAAAACTGAGATAAGAGCTAGCAGCGCCCTCCAGCCCCTGTCTACCAGGAACACAGCTGCAGTCAGACAAAACTGGGTTTGTTGGCTTGTTGCTATAGGGAGAACACACTCCAGGGGGAACCATGGAGCATTTCAGTGAAAGAGCCTTCATGGTGGGTGTTATAGAATTGGGGTTTATACTATAAGATTTTGGAGAAAGTTCAAGAAAGCTTAGTTTTGCTCTGAACTGAGTGCTGTCAGAAAGTAAGGGCCATTCTATGATTGGGATGCCTCAACAATTTTTTTATCTAAAGACAGGAGGAATGTAGCAGGGTAAAGCTATACTTAGTAAAGAAGCACCAGTCATTTACATAGCTAAGCGAGGGAGGTTTGTGATCGTTTTGTGATTTGGACTGTGCTCTTGATTTTGGCTATGCTCAGGCCGACATGACTAAGGAGTGGTCTTGTTTCGGTTTTGCTCCATCTTGGTCACAGAGTGGCCTTGTCTGATGTGTTCTGTGACAAATTCCTTATATTCAGCAGAACACCATGGCCTAGCTCTTAGAGCCAGGCCAGCTCAGCTGACAGCCATCAGAGGTACTTTTGTATTTCTCAGTACCCTCTTTTGGCCAGGGGTGGACAAAGTTGGCCTGTAAGATATGAATATACAATATCCAGGACATTATCATTACCACGATTTTGCCTATCAAGAGGTTGTTTGGAGAAGGTTGTCTATAGTTGCTCCTTTGTTAGAGGAGAAGTCATTGAACCATCTGATGTGACAATCGCTATGATTTTGGAAAGGATCCACTGGCCAGTTGTAACTCAGCCAATCACTCAGGGCAAAATCTGGTGATTAGCCCTTGTAAGACAACCTGAAACAAGAGGTAAATTACCAAACACAGCCCATGAAAATTTGTCCCAACATTCATCTGGGTCTTTTCTACAGACCTGGTTTGCTTTTTTCCCACTAGTCATGGATTTTTTTTTTTTACCTGATCTATAATATTTGTAGGTGTGGTCATTGTGTTTATTATAAGCATAAACTGCCTTTTGGCTACCCAAAAGGAAATCAAATGCTATGCAATGCCCATGATAAAACTGGCTAACGAATTCAAACTCTTATTTTGGACTTCCAAAGCAGAAGTTGTGTTCTCATAAACAGTAGTGATTTAAAAGGGTAGACAATCCAGTGGAAATATAAATATTGAAAATCTCAACAGAAGTGAACTTATGATTGTGCTCTGAAAACGGGAAACTTTTCAGGGTAGAGTTAAACAGCTGCTGAAAAGCTAGCTGGAGTGTCTCTGAAGAGAACAAACTGAATATTTTAGCCAAGATAGCCCCAATATTTATTCTTATTCTGAATGGGCTAGATTTTGCTGGCAGGGTCGACAAGTCTGGCTATGAAATTTGAAAGACTCAACGCAGAATGAAAGGAGAGCCCATTTGTTCAAAAATTATTAAGAAATTCAAGATGGCAACAGCAAAGCATTAAACCATCCTGAAATTCTAAGGGCAGGGCTGTGTGAGACTGCACAAATCCTGAGTCAATGAATAACTTCAGTAGAAACGTTTTGTTGATGTTAGGTCAAGGTCTAATTTTTACAGAACTGAAATCTGAATTAATTGCATAAGGTATTCACCAGGAGGGACCTATAGAAAGGCATTTTGGTGGCCATGAGAATGCACCTTGCAGAACTCTAACTAACTTAAGGGAGTGTAACTGGCCTAGGGCCCTAGCTGCTGCTCTCTGAAATCCATTGCCATGTTTGGCTCATCGCCAGCCAGTGAGTAAGCACTCCAGTGACACTAAGTGCCAACCCTAGGATGCAGGGAACTCTGTCATTAACGCGCCTGTTCCTTGTGGATTCCCCAGTGGCCTTGCTCAACTTCCCTTAGATTACACACTTGTCTAGGTTGCTTTCACCCAACATTCTTTTCTTCTCTTTCACTCAGGCTCAGACTTTCATGGAGTCTGATGGCTTTCCCAGCCTCTACCTACCTCCTCCCCATTTTTTCTCACAGGTGTTTGCCATAATAAATTTCTTTAGATCTGCTTCTTGGAGGACCTGGACTAACACAAATGGTACTGGATGTGATCTGAGAAAACAGGTGGTAATAAGGGGACTGGGAATGGCTCACGCATTGCTCAGCAGATGGGAGCAATGTATCCTGCTTGGTAGATAGGTCAGGGATAGTCCCTTACACGTGGCGGTGGTCAGTTGTTAATGATTGCATCTACAGTGACCTAGAACAATGTTTTGATACAGTCATTTGAAAACTACAGGGAAACAATGGCTGCAAAGACAGAAAGACTGCAACTTTGGGGTTAGCTGATTACTGCAAAGGTGCATTGATGCCCTGCAGAAGGAGATTGAGAAATTGAGAGCTGCCAATAGGCAGTTAGTGGCTAAGTGTGAGAGATGGAGTTTAGGTGGGAGCTCACAAAACAGTCCTCATCTCCTTCAGTGGAAAGACAGACCATTAGCGCAGCAGGTGGAAGACCAAAGGATCCAAGTCTCTGAGCTCAGGGATATCAAAACACTCAGCCAAAGCAAGCTGTTATATGAAAGTCAAGGCCCTGGAGGGAAAATTCTGGAATTCTGGAACATGAGCTAGAGACATCTGGATGGATGCTGCTGATGATGTTTACCAAGCATCCTCCTCTGGACCCTCTGGGCTTGCAGAGGTGGCCCATCTTTCTTTGGTGAGAGCTAATACTTCCACTGTGCTAGAATATCTACAGAAACCTCTCCACTACAGCACAACAGATTTCCTGTCAGGAGATGCCCCGTCTTCTCTCCTGGACACTAGGTCGGTAACTACTGTCAAATCCCAGCCTAAAAGAGCTAGGGATTTGATGGTCCTGATAAAAGAGGAAAGAGACTATATGATGAAAGAATTGCTGGAATTAACTGGCACATACTGGTCAGAGATAAGGGAGTACACTGAGATTGGATTTTAAGGGTACTTGATCAAGGGAACCAGAAATTAAGACTGGATAAGCAAGAACTCCTTGACTTGGGGAGTCATTGCTCTGGGACTTAGCATTTAAAATTCAACCATCTACTTCAGAGGTAGGGCAAATTTTGCTAGGGTTACTTTTAGAAACCTGGAATAAAATGACAGCCAAATCTCAATGAAGTGGAAATGTCTGATTTGCCCTGGAACATATCAGAGAAGGGAATATGGGTGCTGAGAAGAGGGTATGCTGTAATGGCTATATGTTGCAATGCCAGACACCAACAGGACCCAGGAGAGGAGAGAGGACCCACCATTCACCAAGGCCATCAGGAATGTGATGGTGATAGGGGGCACAAGCATCACTAAGAATTTTCTTGTGGCCTCCTCTGCAGGCCAGGAATGGTAGTAGGAGTTGTAGTCACAAAGCTAGGGTAATTAATATCCATGGAGATGATGGACCCTGAAGAAGTAGAGACCAGATGGAAGCACTTGATGGCCACAAACCAAGAGGCCACAATTACTAAAGTGAGCAGCAGGGTGGAAGGACAAACAAGGGACCATGATCCACTGAAAGTCTTGGAGCTGTTTAACCAACATGTTTGTGTTTCTAGGGGCAAGGTAGACAGGCAGTCAACAGATGTTGTTTGAGATCTAAAACCAAAGGAACAAGAACTGAAGAACAGGAAGATAATCATAGTTTCAAAAAAAAAATGACCTCTTGCAAAGATCCCACAATTTATTGATCGAAGAAGTGGGTGAGACCCTACAGGGAAGAGCCCTGGAACACCATGGCGAGCATATGCCATAACTATTCCCCTAAGTCTTAGCCTCAAGGGATCTATGTCCACCTCCTCAGGTCATAGTATGCTGGGAAAAGGAAAATATAAACACATTTAGAAGAATGTTGAACGCAGGTTATGGGTTGACATTGATGATCAAGGACCCAAAGCATTATTGTGCCCCCCGCCATTAGAGTAGGGAGGCTATGGGTCCACGTAATATATAGAGTCCTGCCTTATAGCGAGCCCAGTGCATCCATGGGCCACTAAGTAGCCATTTCCCCAGTGCCTGAGTGCATGATTGGAATTGATATACATGGCAATTGGAGTAACTCTTCTATCAGGTCTCTTCTCTATGAAGTAAAAGCCACCAGAGTGGGGAAAGCCAAACATAAACCTGCAATTGCTCCCCACTCCCCTCAACACTGGCCAAGATAGTAAATCAGAAACAGAATCGGATCTGCAGAGAAATGGTAGAGACACGAATAAAGACCTAAAGGGTACAGGGTTGGTTTCACCTGTCATAAATCCATTTAATTCTCCAGACCAGACCCTGCAGAAGATGGATGGACCCCAGAGAATGCCTGTAGACTGGTGTACACTTCACTGAGCAGTAGCAGTGACCCAGTTGCTGGGCCAGACATGGTTTAACTGCTAGAGCAGGTTAATAAGGTCCAGAGAACACGGTACTCAACCATTAATTTGGCAAACTCAGTCTTTTCCTTTCCAGTTTTAAAAGAGGATCTGAACTCTTTGGGGACAGATAAAAAATATTTATTTACAGCCTTTCCTCAAGGCTATGTTAACTCTCTTATCCTCAGTCATAATACGGTACAGAGATCTCGAATGCCTGGACATACCTCTGAATACCACATTTATTCACTACATTGATGGTATCATGCTGATTGGATAGAAAAGGCAAGAAGTGGCCGGTGTGCTGGAGGCCTTGGTGAGACGCATGTGCTCCAGAGGATGGGAGATACCACTGGCCACTTCAGTGACTGAAGGGACTGGCCACTTCAGAGAAATTGTTAGGGGTCCAGTAGTCAGGAACAATGATGGACTGAAAGTTAAAGACAGATTGCTGCCTCTTGCGTCCTCTATCACAAAGAAAGAAGCACAGAGCCTGACAGGTCTCTTTGGGTTCTGCACACAATGCATTCCTCCTGCCTAACAAAGAAGGCTGCCAGCTTTGAGCTGGGACCAGAGCAGGAAAGGGCCCTGCATGGTGTTGGAGACGTCACTGGTAGGAGAAGATGCAATGTGGCACTCATGACAAGTTCCACTGGGAGAATAACAACAGTTTCCTGGGTTTGTGAAACAAGGTCATGCCATTCATAACAAAGAATTACAGTCTTTGAGAAATAGCTTTTGACCTATTCCTGAGCCTTGGCAGAGATGAAGTGCTCAACCATGGAGTACCAAGTGAATGTGTGTCCAGAAATGCTCACTATGAGCTGGCTTCTCTCAGACCCACCATGTCATAAATGGGTCAGACAGGCTCCTCAGCAAACTATAATAAGATGCACATAGCATTCTTGGAATGAGTCCAAGCAGGGCTAGAGGGCAGAGGGAGCCGCAGGTGTCTCAGACCCCCATATTACCCATAGCTGTGCCCCTCCCCTGACTTCCACTCAGGGCTGCATGAAGGGACCCGTAAAACCAGCTGAAAGATGAGGGAAAAGCCCAAGCTTTGTTTATAGGTGGATTGGTTCAGTACATGGGTACAAGCCCAAAATGGGCAGTGGCTGAATTACAGATACGTATAAAGGTGGCCTTGAAAAATAGTAGAAAGGGAAATTCTTCCCAATAGACTGACCTGTGAGCAGTACACTAAGTCTTTCGCTTTGTTTGGAAAGAAAAGAGGCCCAAGGTGAGAATATGTACAGATTTCCATTGAGTGGAATGGAAAGATGTCTGGTCAAGGACCTGGAAAGAAAAACACTGGGAGAACAGAGACAAGAAAGTCTAAGGTAGAGGCCTGTGGAGAACCGATGAGAGAGGATACTAAGTGTGAACTAAATGTTAAAGATCATTAAAACACCCACCGTGGGAAAGGAACTGAACAACCAAGTAGACAAAATGACTTGGCTGGTGATGTCCACCTGTCTTTGTCATTGGTCACCCCAGTACTGCATGATGGGCAGAATGGTCACGGTGGCGGAATTGGAGCCCAACAGCTTGGACTCTCATGTGCCAAAATAGATCTGGCTACTGCTGCCCCTGAATGTCCAAATGGTCCACAAAGGAAACCAACCGTAAGATCCTGATGTATTAGCTTGCTAGAGCAACCATAACAAAATATCACACACTGAACAGCTTAACCAACAGAAATGTATTATCTCACAGTTCTGGAGGCTAGTACCTGAGATCAAGATGTCGGCAGGATTGGTTCCGTCTGAGGTCTATGAAGACGAATCTGCCTCTCTCCCAGCTTCTAGTGGTTTGCTGGCAGTCTTTGGCATTTCTTGGCTTGTAGAAGCATCCCTGATCTCTGACTTCATCTTCACATAGCACTCTGTCCATTCTGTGTATCTGTGTGCAAACTTCTTTTTATAAGGACACTAGTCATATTGGATTAAGAGCCCACCCTACTCCAGTATGACCTTATCTTATCTAACTACATATACAATGACTCTATTTCCAAATAAGATCCCATTCTGAGATACTGGAGATTAGGACTTCAACACATGAAATTTTGGGGGGATGGGGGGGTGGGCACAATTCAACCCTTCACACCCTGATAGAGCACAGTTCCTCAAGAAGATCAACCAGACTCTTGATGGTGAGTTAATTACATTGGACCCCTTCTGTCATGGAGGACAGCAGTTTGTCAGGACAGACCCCTGTCAGATATTGGTTTGCCTTTCCTGAGCAGAGCTTCAGCTAGCATTCCTATTTGGGGGCTTATTGGAAGCCTGATTCACAGCCATGGAATCTTGCTCAACATAGCTAACAACCAGATCACAGGAGTGACCCAGGATAATCCCCCGCCATGCCATCCAGAGGCAGCTGGAATGTAGAATGCTGGAATAGCTTCTAAAAGTGCAACTGAAGCTCCAGTTCTGAGAAATCACTCAGATTAATGGGGTGCTATCCTTTAGGACAGAGCGTATTGATTATATCAGAGCCTCCAGGAAAGCTCTCAATCCATTCTGAGAATAAACAATTACCAAAACATATTCATAGCTCCTGTAACTCGTATTCATTTCTTATTTATACAGTCTTATCAAACTTATGGTGCTGGTAGGTAGGACATGTATTGCAAACATCTTTGGAAATACTCTTAAAATTACCTCACTAATGTTGAGTCAATATCACTGCCGATTTATCTTTGCTGTTACAGATAATATCCTGAAGCATTTTTGTTAAACTCCACAATTATGATCTCTATCTTCTTAAGTAATAGAAAAGCATGTAAAAAATCTTTATTTTGTTTTCATAAGATTTTTCTACAGAAGTTAGGAAGCACTACAATATTTGAAGTCAAGGACTAGCCCCAAATCGTGCTCACTTTTAGTGTAAATATTTGCTCTTTTATCTTTTTCTAGCTGGCAAGGACAATTAAATTCATGATTTGAACTGATTTAATTTTGGGGAGTGGCTTATATTTCGGTAACTCAGATCTGTTATAACATAAGCTGCTTGGTAATTTTCAGTTTTTCTTTTGAAGCTAAGCCATCAACAAAGTTAAATTAGAGATACTCAAGGCAGTCTCTAATGAGTCTCTGCAGGACTTGGAGAGTTTCCTAAGAGGTGAACAATCATGGCATTCTCCTTCTTCCGGGCTTAGAGTGTTGCAGCAATGGGTGGTGATGTGTGAAGGGAAAGAATGTAACTAGCTGAGAAATTCGGGGTGTGTTCTGTCAGTAGAAGAGTCTGCATAAGAAATCATTAATCTTAAAGAAGACCCTAAAAAGAAATCAGCTGAAGCTTTCACAAGATTTGCCACTGCTTCTATAGCTCTTGGACGGATTGAATATACCTTGACTACTGCAGCTAATGAAAGACTGAAGAAGGCAATGGGCTTTTGATGATTTCTATGTATTGATTTAGTACCCTGAGTGGATTGGATGTTTGCGTCCCCCCGGAATTCATATGTTGAAATTCTAATTCCCTGTGTGACTGTATTTGGAGTAAGGAAGTAGTTATGGTAAATAAGCTCATAAGAGTTGGTCCCTGATCCAATAGAGTTAGTGTCCTTATAAGAATAGACACCAGAGAGTTTGACCTCTCTCTCTATTCCCATGTGCATGCACCAAGGAAAGGCCATGTGAGTACACAGTGAGAAGGCAGCCATCTGCAAGCCAGGAAAGAGTTCTCACCAGAAACAACCATGCTGGCATGATGATTTCAGATTTTCAGCCTCTATAACTGTGAGGAGACAAATTTCTGTTGTTTAAGCCATCCAGTCTGTGGTATTTTGTCATGGCAGACTAATTCAGTACAAATCCTGTCTAGAGTTCTCATGAATAAAAATATAAAGTGTTTATAAATCAAGAATTCTAAAAACAAAGCATTTTCAAAGTCACTTATTGTGCCATTCTTGCAGTTAAAACATGAGTATCAACAGAGTATATAAGGGACAGAAGGAACCTCTGCTAATCTGGGCATAAAAATAACTTAGTCATGTTACAGAAAAAAAGATGCAAATGTTCACGTTACTCCTTTTGTACATTTAGTGGTAAGAGATTTCTTTGACTGAAGTCACAAACTTTTTTCCTCCAGAAACAAGAGAAAACTGGAGGATAGATAAAGTAGAGTTCAAGTCTCCAGCCTAAGCCTACTGAACTGGAATCCTTAGATGTAGAGTACCAATATTTGCATTTTTAATAAGCTCCTCCAGGGATTCTTTGCACATTCAAATTTGAGATGTAATCCCTGTATGGAATAAAGGGATGGGGGAATGAAGAGGTAGTGGGTCAGGAGAGAGGAGAAAGGATTTGAATAGAGATAAAAAGATTGTGACCCAAAAGACTGATTCTTTTGTGGCTATTTCTGAGAAAGAGGGATTTTACAACTTCCTTCAAAACCCACCACGAAGTTATCAGCTCTAGCTGGCACCCCTAATAAATGTTCAACTATCAAGACTTTCGTAAAGATAGAATTCTACTTTACAAAAGAAAAAAAATGTAAATCCTACGGGAACTTATATATATGAATAAACCAGAAAATATCAAAAGAAGCAGGAAATTTCATTGAAATTCTACTATTGGCTTGAATGATTGCAAGCTTAGCAAAAAAAAAAAACCACTGAGCATGAATATGAAATATAAAACAAAGGCAGTGGATGTTCTATTCACTGGAATCTGAATATTGGTTTTGTTGCTCTTTACGTCTTTCTGAAAGAATCAATCCAAGATGGTGAGTCTATATTAGTCAAAAACAGATATATTCAGGGGGAGACATGCAAATGTAGAGTGAACTCAGGCTTCTGGGGTAATGTAGTGCCCATCCCAAAGGTATGTGAGGTGTTTCTGCCAACATGCACTCTACCATATCGGTGATCATTTATAAGAGAGGGTGACTGAGAGAACAGATTTATGTCCACATCAACTCTGGGCCATGTGGCTGAAGAGGGCCTGGGGACAAGGTTGCATTAGGACATTGTTGAGTCCTAGGAACCTTTGCTTTAGTGGTCCCTTGTCTCCATAAAAGAACATCAAAAATGATATTTTATGACTATGCTGGTATATAGACAAATTTAATCCAAGGTGAATTCATTACTATGTATGTATGTATTATTATATTCATATTTTTTATCTGATTCAAAAGAAATTAAACATTCCCTGAAAGTATCACGGGCCCTAGGCACTATAGGGTGTCTCTTCTGTCTATAGCATAAATCAACCCTGACCAGAAGAAATAGCAGTGATCAGAGAAAAACTACAGTGAGAAGACCCAAAGTCCCAGACTGAAAAGTCTTACTGCTCAGGGAGAACAGAAGAAAGATTATTTTTAAGAAAACAAGGGAAATAAAGAGTGATAAGCAGGTAAACAGCTCCTTGGGAGGAGGGGAAAAAAAGCCCTCATTTGTAGCTTTGGCAATTTCTGGGCTGTAAATACTCTCCCTATGGCTGATTGTAATCTACTAATGGTTTAACAACCAGTTTGAAAAATTCCTGGATATTTATCAGCCCACTCTCGTTAGCTTGCACGAGCACACAACTTCAGAGGACTGTTATCAGTCTGCAGAACATTCTACTTTTTCTGAGGAAACCCACCAATGAAATGACGTAAGCAGACTTCAGGACCAGTCTTGCGCTCGGTCATATGAAAGCCTCCAGCCTTCTTCTACCTATTGCTAACAATAGCCTAAAAATTACTCCAAAATTAGGGAGACCTAAAAATTCAAATTAAACCCTAACCTATTCTTTCATTATTATCGGTTAGTCAAGAAGTAACTCTAACATCATATTCTTTTCTTTTTAATAGACGTTGGATATTAGAACCCAGACACTTCCTAGCGTTGTTTTCTGAATGTGTATGGAAGAAAAACATCTGGGGAGACCCTAAGGTTGAACTCTTTCAACCGGAAATTTGTCTTGAGAGCTGCCTGTCCTTGCTTTCTGCACGGGTCTAGAGAACCCAGGCCCGAGGTCACTTTATGGTCAATAGTTACAACCTTCTTCGCAGTTGTGGTTTCAGTAAACACTTGTGTCTGAGTTTTTTACGCCAATATTACCCCGAATAAGTAAGCCTTTTTTTCTCAATGAAGAGCATTTCCAGATGGGTTCTAGAGAATATTAATAATGGAAGTTTCCACAAATGATAATGCCCTTGAGGAGGACAGCTGACCTTTGTTTTTATAGAAACCACACCATGGTACCTCAGTGTCTTAAAAACAGGAATTATACATATAATTATATATAATAAATATTAATACAATATAAGTATTAAAAACTTATATATATCATATATATTATACACACACACAATTTTCATTTTTAGTGGCTGCTGTAAAAAATTGCCAGTGTTTACTGCCTTAAAAGCATACAAATTTAATATCTTACACTTCTGGAGGTCAGAAGTCCAAAATCAGTCTCACAAAGTACCCGAAAGGCTGGTTCCTCCAGCAGGCTCTAGGGGAGAACCCATTGCCCAGGCTTTTTCAGAGTCTAGTCACAGCCTGCCTTCCTTGGCTCTTTGTCCTTCCTCACATCACTCAATCTCTTGCTTCCATCCTCACATCTGCTACTGGCTCTGATCCTCCTGCGTCCCTTTTACAAGGACTGGGATGGTTAATTTTATGTGTCACATTGACTGGGCCACAGAGTGCCCAGCCCAAATATTTGGTTAAACGTGATTTCTGGGTATGTCTACAGGGTGTTTCTGGGTGAGATTAACATTTGAATCAGTCAACTGAATAAAGCAGGTTGCCCTCCCCCAAATGGGTGGGCCTCATCCAATCAGTTGAAGGCCTGGATAGAATAAAAGTCTAAGTTAGGAAGAATTTTCTCTCTCCGTCTCTTTTCAAGCCTGAACATCTTCCTCCAACTTTGGACTTAGACTTGGACGGGAACTTATACCACCAGCTTTCCAGGTTCTCAGGTTTTTGGATTATTCCTAGAACTACTCTCTCAGGTCTGCACTTCTCAGCCTCTAGAATCACATAAGCCAATTCTTATATATATATCCTTGAATACAAGGCCTGTTATGATTACACTGGTCCTGCCAAGATAATCCACCCGAATTTTCTCATCTCAAAATCTTTAACTTAATCACATCTGCAAAATCCCTTTTGCCATATAAAGTAACATTCACAGAGATTAGGACCTGCATATCTCTGTGGGGCATTATTCATCCTAATACACACACACACACACACACACACACACACACACAAATGAGTACAAAAACTAGCAAATAAGTTTAATTTTAATTTGTCTGACGTTTGTGTGTTTAATCTAAGTATTACAATTATAACAGAAACCAAATAACTTTCAAATTTCTACCATAAAAAATAAATTTTGTGGGGCTTTAGCAGATTGCTTTAGCTTCTAATTACAATGAAACATTTATCTAAAATCTCTGTAACAAGAGTCTCAAAAGACTTCATGAATATTATCTTAATTTTATTCTTGCAACATCCAAATGAGACAGAGCAGTTGTCAGGTATTTTATGATAACAAATACAAAGTCCAAGCTTTTGAAATAAAGGAAGATGACTTATTAAAACCTTCTAAGTGTCCCTGATTTACTGATAACTTTTAACGCAGAAGGAAATGAATAGGTGTCTGATGTTCAACTCATGGTTTAATTGCAAATACCTAGATTAGGTAAGCAATTGTTATTGGTTCCTAACTTTAAAAAAAGTTGCAGAATATAAAACATATACACTATTTTCATATTTAGCATCTCATTAAGACCCATGTTTCTCTGTCTATTATTTTTAAAGTCCCAATCAAATCATAACAGATCACACCAGAAATTCATGTTACATGCAATTATAGGATTTAAACTCAGTATCAGTTATTACACATGTCAAAGCAAATTAACATCCACTAGTTCACATAAAAATAGACGTCTCTCCCCTAAAACTTTGTCCATTTCTCAACTTCTCAACCATTTGCCCTGTTTCAATATACTGTAAATTCCCAGAATCAAGTGGCTTTCTCTCATTCCTCTTGGTATTCTACAACTTTCCTGCTAATGTTTACAATGTTAGATAAATTCTGCTGAAGAAGTTTATACGTTCAGAATCCAGGAGGGTCAAATTTATTTCTTTATTTGCTTCTCTTAGTGAAAAGCCTAAATCTCCTACTTTCCCTTTAACATTTTCCTGGATCTCTTCTAACCAGCTCTTAATTGGCAATTGAGATGTTATTTTATATATTTTTATCCCTAATCCTTGTCTATCCATTTGAAATGCCACTATCAAAACAGCCTTCCCCGAAATAGCATCTCCCTCTACTCCCTAGAAAGAGCCAGAGCTTCTACCATGATTTTGGGGGGGGGGGTGCGCGTGCGCACGTATGTGCGTAAATTATCTTGTCTTGGCAAGTTTGTGCCTGTATATATGAATGTATTTCCTGTGACTCTACTGTTTGCTTTAGAGATCAGAGAATTCCCATTCTAAAAATGACCAACTTTTTCTTCTTGGTACATCCCAGGACGGTCCTTCGTCTACGTGTTCTTGTTCGCGAGCCATCACTGCCTGCGCTGCAGTTCAGGCTTCATCTTATTTCTTCCTCCTGTTCCTCATGCCTTCCCTCTCCGTGCCAGAGCTCCATGGGTGGCCTGCTGTCATCGCCCTCTGCACCTGTCCCAATGAGCAGGCCTGAGACGCCGCCAACACACCCTCCGTGCCGGTGAGTGGCTGCGGTGTGTGACCTCACTGCTGGGAAGGCTGCGGTCCGATGGTATGCGGTGTCTAGACACCATTTGTTGTAACTGCTTGGTGAGCGGAAAGCTCTGGTGCTGGAAGGTTCTCACAGCTGTGTCCAAAAGTTACTCATCAGAAGTTTGACAGCTGGGATTGGGTCATACATCTCTGCACCCTCAGTGCTCATCGTGGGACCGGGACACTTAGTCAGCGCTCAGAAGTGTTTGTTGAATTAATAGCAGTTTGGAGGCAAATTGATTTTCTGCCGTTACCACAGAATCTAGGATAGGCTTGCGATGAAGGGCGTGGACGCTGAAGGCAGAAGGACATTGGGTTCAATTCCTGACTCCACCACTTTCCAGCCGGATGACACTAGGCAAGTTTTACACCCACCCTGTGCCTCAGTTTCCTGACTTGTTAAATGGGGACAACAGTCATCCCGCCTAATAGGATCGTGGTTATTAGAAGAGCTTGTACATTTTTTTAAAAAATTGAAGTATAGTTGATTTACAATGTTGTGTTAGTTTCAGGTGTATAGCACAGTTAGTTTTACATATATATATATATATTCTTTTTCTGATTCTTTTCCTTTATAGGTGATTATAAAATATTCAGTATAGTTCCCTGTGCTATACAGTAGGTCCTTGTTGGTTACCTATTTTATATATAGTAGTGTGTGGATGTTAATCCCAACCTCCTAATTTATCCCTCCCCCCCATTTCCCCTTTGGTAACCATAAGTTTGTTTTCTATGTCTGTGCATCTAGAAAAGCTTATACTTGGAAAGCTCTTAACAAATCACTGGGCACAGGGTTAAAGTTCCAAAAATGCTATATTTTTATCCTCATCACATTTCATCTGCAGTGTCTCAACCAGACTGCCGACTGTCATAATTTTCTCAGTCTGATGTTCTACAAACATGACATTATGTTACACACCAGTTTTAAAATAAATAAATAATTTAGCAAAAATATTTCCTCCTCTCCCTGTGCTGAAGGTGTTAAACGGACTGTAGGAATGACTTTCCCCACACAGGGAACTGGGTGTCAGCAGCCCGAGTGCTCCCAGCAAAGAAAGCAGGCGAGAGGCTCGGAGGGTTGGGTCTTCCTTCCAAGTCTTACGTTACAAAGGAAAAGACACCGAGATCCATAAATACGAACAAACCGCACCCCCTTCTCCTTAAACTAAGGGAGCCTATTATGACTCAACTTGTTGTCAGGAGCTATTTTACTAAAGGTAGAAAACAACAAAGTAGGCAGCAGAAACATAATTTTGAACGCAATAATATTAGCTAAAATTTAATGTGCCCCCCCTTCCCCAAATGTACCTCTGAAGTGCTTCTGGCAAAAAGAGAACTAAGCTGCTGGAAGTTGAATGAGGAGGGGCCAGGGGAAAGGTCTTTTCATCAAAAAAAGCGAGGAAGAAGAAAGCAACCGTAGAGAGGGCTGTGCTGGAAGAACTCTGGCAGGCTGACACCTCCAGATACGGCAGCAACCTGAAGAAGCGGCACTTTTTCACCTCCCCGTCCCCCAGGGCAAGGGCTAGCGAGCGTTTTTCGGTGTTGATAGGACCCACCTCCTGCCCGCATTCTCAGCTGGGGGTGCTTTCTGAGAGTAGAGGCCATGGACTATTTATTACTTTTTAACTAAATTAGTTTTACCTTCAGGGCCGTAATTCCTTGTCCTTCCTGCCCCACATTGGTGCGCACGTGCGCACTCACACACCTGTCGGTTTTATTTCTGGACTGTATGCACTGCTTAGTTGTATGGTATGTAGAATAACCACAGAGAATTTACTGTGTAGAGTGACTTGGGAAAGGAACAGAGGTAAGGATTTCAGGCTACTAACCTTGTATTCAATTTGGTCATATTTTACCAGGTGGCACCCAGTGTCATTGGCTGAGTCTCCCGCATACCCCGAAGTATGGCTTCTGCAATCACCATATCACGCAATCATCTTGGATCTATATATACAATATGGATAATCTCACCGCCAGCAGCGGTAATATAGAAGGACAAAAGGAGAAGGCAAATGTTGTGTTATCGTTAAATTACGAGTTAAAAATAAACTTCCTAATATAACCACGAGGTGGCGCATTTAACCCAGAATCAGCTGCTACTACATCAGTAATATTTTATTTTTATGCAGGCTTTTTTTTTTTTTACTGTTTTGGGAAGGACTCTAAAGCTGAAATAAAAGAGAATATCATGTCTTAAAAATATGAATTTTAAACAAAGTTCTGTGAGCTATACTAGCGTATAATTCCCTAAAACATGAGCTGAATTTTTAAAAAGTCTTAATGGCCACGCTGCAAGTAATCCTAGACAACTTAATGAACCAAGTGATAGATTTATTAAACCTACATCTTGAAATGGATAGATTTGTAGAACGAAGGAATTGTAAACAAAATAACAAGCCTGGATTTTCTGTGGCACTCAACTTGACTCATAAGGAACCTAATTCACGTGCCTCCTTAAGCCTAAATGTTCACGGTTATATTAATCCAAACCGATTTTCATTATTCTAGTTGTTTTGAAGACTGCATTTTAAAGTCAAGATGTTATGTTTAACACAAATGAGAAAACCTCTTCCAAACCAAACGTCTTTTAAAAGGACTAATTTCAGCTGAGTTGATGTTGATTCTATGAAAACAAATAATAATGTATCTTGAATGTGCTTAAAGCACAGGTAGTAGCCAACCTATTCTCTTGCCTTTTTAAAGGAAATGATCAATTTAAGTAAGAAATGTTGGCTTCTTTTTTGAAACCTAGCACTAAGCTTTGATAATGTGGCCAGCATTAAGTCACAAGAAGGGTCATGTCAGTTCCAATGTACAGTCTGCATGTTCCCAGCAACACAGGGCAGCATGGGGGTTGCACAAGCCACATTTTGTGAGCTGGAGCAAATCACACTGGGTGCCTTCTGGTGAAATCTAACCAAATAGGATATCAAAAGCATTCTCAGAAAAGGCTCAGGTACCCTAAAGGGACTTTGGGAGAAGGCTTTCTTGGACATAGGGGGTGGAGGAGTGGGTAGAAGGAGTAACATCGCTGTCTTAGCTGGGAAGGCGGGGGGTGGGGGACATCATGAAGTGACTCTAAGAACAGCTGTTTGGACTTTATTTTCTACAGCATCAACATACCATCCAGGTATTTTTGCCTAAACCTTCTGCTTCTGCAGGATCATGACTTCTTTTGGAACTATGAGCTCTGTCTAGGGCTGAACACTGCCCCAGACCCCAAACAGACATCAGTTCTGCTTTGTGGGCAAGGCGCAGGCTACTGAGAGCAAGAGGTGCGCCCAGATGATGGAGAGCTGATGGAACTCCTCAATACAGGGATGGATGGTGCTCAGTGGAGACTGGGACATCTGCAGCCTCTGCCATGGCGCCATCTAGTGCTGGCAAG
The DNA here is from genome assembly GCF_965194825.1 of Balaenoptera physalus. NCBI lineage: Eukaryota > Metazoa > Chordata > Mammalia > Artiodactyla > Balaenopteridae > Balaenoptera > Balaenoptera physalus. The sequence continues at coordinate 128,083,490 of NC_138891.1, read as the reverse complement.
CGTTACTGCAACCTCTTGATGGTACTGGTTCTGATGGTGACCGCATAGGTGCTGGTCCCAGGGCTTCCAACCTCTCTCATCTCCCCCAAACCTTGGATCTGAGACAGGAGAGTGACCCAGCTTCCTGGGAAGTCAAGAAGACCATAGGTACCTAACAGGAAAGTAAGAGGAGGTTTGTGGGGGGAAGGGAGCAGATGTATTGCTTAGTTTCTTAAACTTTTAATCCCTCAGTAAGACTTTGTAAAACAACCAACTTTAATACTAATTCCAGCACCCTGCCCATTATCATAATAAAAAGGGCGGGGGAGGATACTTAGGTCTTTAATTCACTGTTTTTTTGTTTTTTTGTTTTTTTGTTTTTTGCTTTTAAATCAGATGTTGATTGCACCGCTTCCTCAGAGTTACGTGGTGAACCACTGCAAGAGCCTAAAACCCACATTGGCTGGACCTCTAGTTATTGGCTCCATGGGAATCATGGGTAGAATCCTTTCCTGCCTCTTCCTGGCTTCTGGTGTGGGCTGTCCTGGCTTGCAGCTTCATCGCTCCAATCTCTGCCTCTGTCATCATACGGCATTCTCTCTCTCCCTCTGTGTCTGTCTTTGCATCAATCTTCCCTCTTCTTAGCAGTCACTAGTCATACTGGGTTAGGGCCCACCCTGTGTTAATTTGTTTACATCTGCAAAGACCATATTTCCAAATAAAGTCATATTCACAAGTACAGGGCTAGAACTTCAATAAATCTTTATAGGAGTCACAATTCAACCCATTAGACCATCCTAGCATTTTGGCTGAGGGGTGCCTGGTGCAAAATCATATATATATGTACATATATATATATATATATATATATGTATATATATGTATATGTGTGTATATATATATTTTTTAAACAGTGTTTTGTAGCATTTATATTATTTTCTAAAGCAATTTCACTCCAGTTAACTAATCTTGTGTTCTGTAGAGTTCTCTGCAACACATAAGTCAATATAGTTTTCCCACACTTGCCAACAGAGGAGCCTCTGAGACATTTAGCAATTTTTCAAAGACTCTATATCAAGTTAGGAATAAATTTGCTCTCTTTATCATACTCCTCTCTAGTGCTAAAACAAAAAACAAAGAAAACTTTACAACAGCTCTGTGAATCAAATAACAGTGAATAATGCTGCCAGACATTTCAAAAGTCACGTCATTAGGGACTTCCCTGGTGGCACAATGGTTGGGAGTCTGCCTGCCAGTGCAGGGGACACGGGTTTGATCCCTGGTCCGGGAGGATCCCACATGCCGCTGAGCAACTGACCTGCGTGCCACAACTACTGAGCCTGCGCTCTAAAGCCCACGAGCCACAACTACGGAAGCCCGTGTGCCTAGAGCCCATGCTCCGCAACAAGAGAAGCCACCGCAATGAGAAGCCCGTGAACCACGACGAAGAGTAGCCCCTGCTCGCCACAACTAGAGAAAGCCCACGCCCAGCAATGAAGACCCAATGCAGCCAAAAATAAATAATATAAATAAACAAAAGTCGCATGATGAATTTGAGCTTATCAAAGTGATAAGTAATTTTGGTAAAAAGCAAGAACAGATATGTAGTGCTCACTTGAATTCTACCTTAACATTTGACTTCAGTTTCAGACTATCCTTTATTGTTGCTAAAATTCTGGAAATACTACGGACCTAGGGTATTTTATACGGTTCCTAGGTGAAGGAGTAAAGTCCCAAATAACACTAATAGATGAAGGATTATTTTTTTTTATCAACTTTATTGGAGTATAATTGCTTTACAATGGTGTGTTAGTTTCTGCTTTATAACAATGTGAATCAGCTATACATATACATATGTCCCCATATCTCTTCCCTCTTGAGCCTTCCTCCCACCCTCCCTATCCCACCCATCTAGGTGGTCACAAAGCACTGAGCTGATCTCCCTGTGCTATGCAGCTGCTTCCCACTAGCTATCAGTTTGCATTTGGTAGTATATATAAGTCCATGCCACTCTCTTACTTCATCCCAGCTTACCATTCCCCCTCCCCGTGTCCTCAAGTCCATTCTCTACATCTGCGTCTTTATACCTGTCCTTCCCCTAGGTTCTTCAGAACCATTTTTTTTTTTTTGTAGATTCCATATATATGTGTTAGCATATGGTATTTGTTTTTCTCTTTCTAACTTACTTCACTCTGTATGACAGTCTCTAGGTCCATCCACCTCACTACAAATAACTCAATTTCATTTCTTTTTATGGCTGAGTAATATTCCATTGTATATATGTGCCACATCTTCTTTACCCATTCATTTATCGATGGACACTTAGGTTGCTTCCATGTCCTGGCTATTGTAAATAGTGCTGCAGTGAACATTGTGGAACATGACTCTTTTTGAACTATGGTTTTCTCAGGGTATATGCCCAGTAGTGGGATTGCTGGGTCGTATGGTAGTTCTATTTTTAGTTTTCTTAAGGAACCTCCATACTGTTCTCCATAGTGGCTGTATCAATTTACATTCCACCAACAGTGCAAGAGGGTTCCCTTTTCTCCACACCCTCTCCAGCATTTATTGTTTCTAGATTTTTTGATGATGGCCATTCTGACTCGTGTGAGGTAGTACCTCACTGAAGTTTCTGATTTGCATTTCTCTAATGATTAGTGATGTTGAGCATCCTTTCATGTGTTTGTTGGCAATCTGTATATCTTCTTTGGAGAAATGTCTATTTAGGCCTTCTTCCCATTTTTGGATTGGGTTGTTGGTTTTTTTGATATTGAGCCACATGAGCTGCTTGTATATTTTGGAGCTTAATCCTTTGTCAGTTGCTTCGTTTGCAATTATTTTATCCCATTCTGAGAGTTGTTATTCTTCTTGTTTATGGTTTCCTTTGCTGTGCAAAAGCTTTTAAGTTTCATTAGGCCCCATTTGTTTATTTTTGTTTTTATTTCCATTTCTCTAGGAGATGGGTCAAAAAGGATCTTGCTGTGATTTATGTCATAGAATGTTCTCTTAAGTTTTCCTCTAAGATTTTACAGTGTCTGTCCTTACATTTAGGTCTTTAATCCATTCTGAGTTTCTTTTTGTGTATGGTGTTAGGGAGTGTCCTAATTTCATTCTTTTACATGTAGCTGTCCAGTTTTCCCAGCACCACTTATTGAAGAGGCTGTCTTTTCTCCATTCTTGCATCCTTTTTCAAAACTAAGGTGACCATATGTGCGTAGGTTTGTCTCTGGGCTTTCTATCCTGTTCCATTGATCTATATTTCTGTTTTTGTGCCAGTACCATACTGTTTTGATTACTGTAGCTTTGTAGTATATTCTGAAGTCAGGGAGCCTGATTCCTCCAGCTCCGTTTTTCTTTCTCAAGATTGCTTTGGCTATTTGGGGTCTTTTGTGTTTCCATACAAATTGTGAAATTTTTTGTTCTAGCTCTGTGAAAAATGCCAGTGGTAGTTTGATAGGGATTGCATTGAATCTGTAGATTGCTTTGGGTAGTAGAGTTATTTTCACAATGTTGATTCTTCCAATCCAAGAACAAGGTATATCTCTCCATCTGTTTGTATCATCTTTAATTTCTTTCATCAGTGTCTTATAGTTTTCTGCATACAGGTCTTTTGTCTCCTTAGGTAGCCTTATTCCTTGGTATTTTATTCTTTTTGTTGCAGTGGTAAATGGGAGTGTTTCTTTAAATTCTCTTTCAGATTTTTCATCAGTAGTGTATAGGAATGCAAGAGATTTCCCTGCATTAATTTTGTATCCTGCTACTTTAACAAATTCATTGATTAGCTCTAGCAGTTTTCTGGTAGCATCTTTAGGATTCTCTATGTATAGTATCATGTCATCTGCAAACAGTGACAGCTTTACTTCTTCTTTTCTGATTTGGATTCCTTTTATTTATTTTTCTTCTCTGATTGCTGTGGCTAAAACTTCCAAAACTATGTTGAATAATAGTGGTGAGAGTGGACATCCTTGTCTCGTTCCTGATCTTAGAGGAAATGCTTTCAGTTTTTCACCATTGAGAACAATGTTGGCTGTGGGTTTGTCATATATGGCCTTTGTTATGCTGAGGTAACTTCCCTCTATGCCTACTTTCTGGAGGGTTTTTATCATAAATGGGTGTTGAATTTTGTTGAAAGCTTTTTCTGCATCTATTGAGATGATCATATGGTTTTTCTCCTTCAGTTTATTAATATGGTTTATCACATTGATTGATTTGCGTATATTGAAGAATCCTTGCATTCCTGGGATAAACTCCACTTGATCATGGTGTATGATCCTTTTAATGTGCTGTTGGATTCTGTTTGCTAGTATTTTGTTGAGGATTTTTGCATCTATGTTCATCAGTGATATTGGCCTGTAGTTTTCTTTCCTTGTGACATCTTTGTCTGGTTTTGGTATCAGGGTGATGGTGGCCTCATAGAATGAGTTTGGGACTGTTCCTCCCTCTGCTATATTTTGGAAGAGTTTGAGAAGGGTAGGTGTTAGCTCTTCTCTAAATGTTTGATAGAATTCGCCTGTTAAGCCATCCCATCCTGGGCTTCTGTTTGTTGGAAGATTTTTAATCACAGTCTGAATTTCAATGCTTGTGATTGGTCTGTTTATATTTTCTATTTTTCCTCGTTCAGTCTTGGAAGGTTGTGCTTTTCTAGGAATTTGTCCGTTTCTTCCAGGTTGTCCATTTTATTGGCATATAGTTGCTTGTAGTAATCTCTCAAGAACCTTTGTATTTCTGCAGTGTCAGTTGTTACTTCCTTTTTAATTTCTAATTCTATTGATCTGAGTCTTCTCCCTTTTTTTCTTGATGAGTCTGGCTAATGGTTTATCAATTTTGTTTATCTTCTCAAAGAACCAGCTTTTAGTTTTCTTGATCTTTGCTGTCATTTCCTTCATTTTTTTTCATTTATTTCTGATCTGATCTTTATGGTTTCTTTTCTTCCGCTACCTTTGGGGTTTTTTTTTTATCTTCCTTCTCTTATTGCTTTAGGTGTAAGGTTAGGTTGTTTGAGATGTTTCTTCTTTCTTGCGGTAGGATTTTATTGCTATAAACTTCCTTCTTCGAACTGCTTTTGCTGCATCCCATAGGTTTTGGGTCATAGTGTTTTCATTGTCATTTTTTTCTAGGTATTTTTGATTTCATCTTTGATTTTTTCAGTTACCTCTTGGTTACTTAGTAATGTATTGTTTAGCCTCCATGTGTCTGTATTTTTTACAAATTTTTTCCTGTAGTTGATATCTAGTCTCATAGTGTTGTGGTCGGAAAGGATACTTGATATGATTTCAATTTTCTTAGATTTAACAAGGCTTGATTTGTGACCCAAGATATGATCTATCCTGGAGAATGTTCCATGAACACTTGAGAAGAAAGTGTATTCTGTTGTTTTGGGATGCAATGTCCGATAAATATCAATTATGTCCATCTGTTTAATGTATCATTTAAAGCTTGTGTTTCCTTATTTATTTTCATTTTGCATCCATCCATTGGTGAAAGTGGAGTGTTAAATCCCTTACTATGTTTGTGTTACTGTCGATTTCCGCTTTTATGGCTGTTAGCATTTGCCTTATGTATTTAGATGTTCCTATGTTGGGTGAATAAATATTTACAATTGTTATATCTTCTTCTTGGATTAAGCCCTTGATCATTATGTAGTGTCCTTCTTTGTCTCTTTTAATAGTCTTTATTTTACAGTCCATTTTGTCTGATATGAGAATTGCTACTCCAGCTTTCTTTTGATTTCCATTTGCATGGAATATCATTTTCTATCCCCTCACTTTCAGTCTCTATGTGTCCCTAGGTCTGAAGTGGGTCTCTTGTAGACAGCATATATATGGGTCTTGTTTTTGTATCCATTCAGCCAGTCTATGTCTTTTGGTTGGAGCATTTAATCCATTTATATTTAAGGTAATTATCGATATGTATGTTCCTATTACCATTTTCTTAATTGTTTTGGGCTTGTTATTGTAGGTCTTTTACTTCTCTTGTGTTTCCTGCCTAAAGAAGTTCCTTTAGCATTTGTTGTAAAGCTGGTTTTGTGGTGCTGAATTCCCTTAGCTTTTGCTTGTCTGTAAAGATTTTAATCTTTCTGTCGAATCCAAATGAGATGCTTGCTAGGTAGAGTAATCTTGGTTGTAGGTTTTTCCCTTTCATCACTTTAAATATGCCCTGCCCTTCCCTTCTGGCCTGCAGATTGTGTGCTGAAAGATCAGTTGTTAACCTCATTGGGATTCCCTTATGTGTTATTTGTTGCTTTTCCCTTGCTGCTTTTAATATTTTTCTTTGTATTTAGTTTTTGATAGTTTGATTAATAGGTGTCCTGGGGTGTTTCTCCTTGGATTTATCCTGTATGGGACTCTTTGCCCTTCCTGGACTTGATTGACTATTTCCTTACCCATATTAGGGAAGTTTTCAACTATAATCTCTTCAAATATTTTCTCAGTCCCTTTTTTTTTTCTCTTCCTCTTTGGGACCCCTATAATTCGAATGCTGGTGCGTTTAATGTTGTCCCAGAAGTCTCTGAGACTGTCCTCCGTTCTTTTCGTTCTTTTTTGTTTATTTTGCTCTCCAGTAGTTATTTCCACTATTTTATCTTCCAGATCACTTATCCATTCTTCCTCCTCAGTTAGTCTATTTATTCCTTCTAGAGAATTTTTAATTTCAGTTATTGTGTTGTTCATCACTGTTCATTTGCTCTTTAGTTCTTCTAGGTCCTTGTTAAACGTTTCTTGTATTTTCTCCAATCTATTTCCACGATTTTGGATCATCTTTACTATCATTACTCTGAATTCTTTTTCAGGTAGACTGCCTACTTCCTCTTCATTTGTTTGGTCTGGTGGGTTTTTACCTTGCTCCTTCATCTGCTGTGTGTTTCTCTGTCTTCCCATGTTGCTTAACTTACTGTGTTTGGGGTCTCCTTTTCACAGGCTGCATGTTTGTAGTTCCCATTGTTTTTTGATGTCTGTCCCCAGTGGCTAAGTTTGGTTCAGTGGGTTGTGTAGGCTTCCTGGTGGAGGGAACTGGTGCCTGTGTTCTGGTGGATAAGGCTGGATCTTGTCTTTCTGGTGAGCAGGACTGCTTCCCGTGGTGTGTTTTGGGGTGTCTGTGACCTTATTATGATTTCAGGCAGCCTCTCTGCTAATGGATGGGGTTGTGTTCCTGTCTTGGTAGTTGTTTGGCATAGGATGTCCAGCTCTGTAGCTTGCTGGTCGTTGAGTGGAGCTGGGTCTTAGCATTTAGATGGAGATCTCTGGGAGAGCTTTTACTGTTTGATATTACATGGAGCCAGGAGGTCTCTGGTGGACCAATGTCCTGAACTCAGCTCTCCCACCTCAGAGGCCAAGGCCTGACACCCAGCCAGAGCACCAAGACCCTTTCAGCCACACAGCTCAGAAGAAAAGTGAGGAAAAAAGAAGGAAAGAAAGAAAAATAAAATTATATAAATTTATTAAAATTAAAAATTAAAAAATATTAAAAATTAAAAAATTAAAAAGTAATAAAAAGAAAGAAAGAAAGCAAGAAGAGAGCAACCATACCAAAAAACAAATCCGCCAATGATAACACACGCTAAAAACTACACAAAAAAAATCGGACAGATAGAACCCTAGGACAAATTGTAAATGCAAAGCTATACAGACAAAATCACACAAAGAAGCATACACATACACACTCACAAAAAGAAAAAAAGAAAAAAATATATCTATCCATCTATATATTTAAAAAAGGAAGAGAACAACCAAATGAATAAATAAATCTACTAAACTCATAATAAACTCTAAATATTAAACTAAGATAAACATAAAACCAGAAACAAATTAGATGCAGAAAGCAAACCTCAAGTCTACAGTTGCTCCCAAAGCCCACCACCTCAATTTTGGGATGATTCATTTTCTATTCAGGTATTCCAGAGATGCAGGTACATCAAGTTGATTGTGGAGATTTAATCCACTGCTCCTGAGCCTGCTGGGAGAGATTTTCCTTTGCCTCTTTGTTCACTCAGCTCCTGGGGTTCAGCTTTGGATTTGGCCCCGCCTCTGCATGTAGGTCGCCTGAGGGCATCCATTCTTCACTCAGACAGGACGGGGTTAAAGGAGCAGCTGATTCGGGGGCTCTGGCTCACTCAGGCCGGGGGGAGGGTGGGGTATGGATGCAGGGCGAGCCTGCGGCAGCAGCGGCCAACGTGTCGTTGCACCAGCCTGAGGCGCACCCTGTGTTCTCCCGGGGAAGTTGTCCCTGGATCACGGGACCCTGGCAGTGGCGGGCTGCACAGGCTCCTGGGAGGGGAGGTGTGGAGAGTGACCTGTGCTCGCACACAGGCTTCTTGGTGGCAGCAGCAGCAGCCTTAGCGTCTCATGCCCGTCTCTGGGGTCTGCGTTGATAGCTGCAGCTCGTGCCCATCTCTGGAGCTCCTTTAGGTGGTGCTCTGAATCCCCTCTCCTCGCGCACCCGGAAACAATGGTCTCTTGTCTCTTAGACAGGTACAGACATTTTCCCGGACTCCCTCCTGGCTAGCTGTGGTGCACTAGCCCACTTCAGGCTGTGTTCACACAGCCAACCCCAATCCTCTCCCTGGGATCTGACCTCCGAAGCCCAAGCCTCATCTCCCAGCCCCCACCCGCCCTGACGCGGGAGCAGCAAGCCTCTTGGGCTGGTGATTGCTGGTCGGCAACGATCCCCTCTTTGGGAATCTCTCTGCTTTACCCTCTGCACCCCTATTGCTGCTCTCTTCTCCATGGCTCCAAAGCTTCCCCCCTACCCATCCCCTGTCTCCGCCAGTGAAGGGCCTTCCTAGTGTTTGGAAACTTTGCCTCCTGCACAGCTCCCTCCCCAAGGTGCAGGTCCTGTCCCTATTCTTTTGTCTCTGTTTTTTCTTTTTTCTTTTGCCCTACCCAGGTACATGGGGAGTTTCTTGCCTTTTGGGAAGTCTGAGGTCTTCTGCCAGCGTTCAGTAGGTGTTCTGTAGGAGTTGTTCCACATGTAGATGTATTTCTGATGTATTCGTGGGGAGGAAGGTGATCTCCACGTCTTACTCCTCTGCCATCTTGAAGGTCTCCGAGGGATTACTTTTGAAATATATTCAACTAAGTGTAAGAAATCAGCTTTGCACCAAAATTGAAATGAAGTATCTGGCAATATCATGAAAATGACAAATTAGATTTTTTTTCTCGATCATTTTATTTAGTCCTAAGTCATTGCAAAACATTAACAGAGTTTACAAAGAAAGCATTAAATTAATTAATTCAAAGTTGGAAGCACCTCATATAGATGGTCTAATTATCCATGAAAATGAGACAGCCGTAATTTCTTTTAATTTAGTCATCACTAAGGGAGGTTATATTTACCTCTGACTCTAAATTCCACAAAGTAAAATCAGAAAGAGCTCAAATTGCCCAATAATTAGTTATAATTATTTTAACTTAATAATTTAATAATAATTAATTTAACTCATGTAGTTAAAACAAATAATTAGTTTCCATCTGATTTATGAACACTCAAATCATTTGCTTGGAAGTCAATTACACAGAATATAAAAAAGGCAAGAGGTAGGTATGCTGCTTTATTTTTAGAACAATATGCAAGCAATCATTGAATTTCTTAAAGAAATCCATTCGTGTTTTCCCTATTGATTGGACTGTGTTACAACAGTGAAGGGTGCTGGTGTAATGAACGTGGATTTGTCCAAGGTCTAGCTAGGAGGCAGTATTACATTGTGAGTAAGGGAGTGGCCTCTGAGTTAGACACTCAGCTCAACAATTTTCCTACGATGAGCAAGTCTTTTTATCTTTCTAATTCTTGCCTTTCTCAACTGTACACTGGGAATAATAATAGTGCCTAACTGTGGCAGAGAGAATATCATGAGTTTTCCAAACACTTTCATTTCTTGTGGGCATACAAGTAGACTCTACTTCCCAGCTCCCCTTGAATCAAACTGATGCTATTCCTAATTCTGGCCAATGGTATGTGAGCAGAAAAGGTGTATGCCAATTCCAAGTTTTGGCTCCTGAAATATCCCAGGAGACTGTTCACATTTTTTCTTCATTGGTTAGTCAGCTACATGCAAATAACCCAGTAGAGGAAGTGGAGGCTTAAGGTAGAAATGGTAGAGATACTAGCTTGAAGAAGCCTGGAATCACTAGGTTCCAGAATCACTGCTTGAAGATAAGGAAATAAGCACTGAGATTTGGGGGTGCTTGGTACAGCAACTCACATATCCCAAATAATACACAACCTTATAAGTTTGACGTAAGAACTAAAAGACATGGCAATCATGGAATGTCTAGCATGTAGTAAATGTTCAGTCACTGATGGATATTATTACTATTTAAAGGCAAAAGAAATATATAATGTCCTATTGCACATTATGGCCTTGTTAGTAGTTAAAATGTCTTGAGAAAAATAAAGAAATTGATTATATATATCATCTATTCTAGAATGCATAAAATCACATTACTTAATGTAGTATAATATCACTTCTTATCCCCTGGCACAGGACCATCAGTATTCATTAAAGGCTGAATGAATGGTAGTTCCAATGAATAAATTAATCCATGAATACAGGATAATAAAGGAAATTTTTCCTGTTTAATTGCACTGGACAGAGTTATTAAATACTCTATACAGATTAGGAATTTTTGAAGACTCAAGAATGACAAAGGTGCTTAACACTAAGAAGGAAGAGGTACACAAAGGAACGCACAGGTAGCTTCAACGAAAGGGCATAGATACTAGTTCTTACATTATATGGTGAATGCATGAATGTTTACATGATTATTCCCTACCTGACACATATGCTTCTATATATTGTGTTTGCAGGCAGGTATAAAATAATAAAAGGTTTAATAAAAGAAAAGTAATATTCAATATAGATGAAAAGGATTAGTCATCAGAGTTTATTAAATGAGCAATCTCTGTGACTATTAAAAGATATAGATATGAAAATGCTTTTGACATTCAAAAATCATAGAGGTAACTTTTAGTTCTAATTGAGGGACTGACAGTTGAGAATAATTGAGAAGAGACAACATTTGTGGAGGGAAGAAAATTCAAGGCAAAGAATGAGATACTGACTACCTTGCAAGGGTATCAGAACAGTCAAACTCTGGTCCCAGCCCCCTTACTTACCATGGGTTGGGGGCAGATAATTTCTTGGAGGCTCCATTCCCTGGTACATTAAATTAGGGGATTGGATTAATTGGTTAATTTTGTGATGTTTCAGGGTTATTATTTGTTCAATATAATTATTAATAAACATTAGTTTTCATTGCACTGTGTGTGGAAGAAATTATCAGTTAGAAAAGCTCTGGCTGATAGTACGCAAGATAAATCACCTTTTAACTGGGTATTTTTTCTTGATATATAAATAGCTGCTTTCCACAGAAGCCAACTTATGTCAAATAATAAACTGAAAAAACAAATGGAAAACTAGAATATTTTTTTCATACTTAATTGGTCATACACAGCTTCTACATATTCCAAGCAAACAAATGCACAATAGGGAATGTATTTTAATGAACCTTCATAACAATAGAAGCAATGTGGGAAAAAAAATTGATCCAGAAAAAAAAAAAGATGATTTGAAGATGTATTTATGGCATACCTGTCACCCAGTTCCTAGGCAACCAGGCACTCTTCAAACAGAAAGAAAGGTAGATAATTATAGATGATGGTATATTTGGTCCTTCCTGCTTAAGGAAGGAAATCTTCAAGAAATAAAACCATACATGAATCCTAAAGGTGTCATTTCATGTATCTAATTTGAAATGGAATTTCTTGACTGAATCATAGCACCTTTCCTTTGATGTAGAGTCTAGTGATGGTTTCTTCATCCGAGCCATAGCTGCACACAAACCTCCCCCTTGCACATCCACACCCCCCTTTGCTCTGCATCAGTAGCATCTGGTCTGCTGTGCTCGCTTTCAGCCACAATTGTCAACTATTTTTAAGAGAGACTATTGAGAACAGGAAGAATCAGGGAAATGATGCCGAAAACTCAGCTCTGTGCACTGGTGCCAGATCGAATCTCGGAGACAGAGTTTTGGGTGAAGTAGAAAAGAATAGCTTTAGTGCTTTGCCCGGCAAAGGGGGACACAGTTGGCCCATGCCCTCAAAACTGTGTGTCCCAACCCAGGGGGGATTTGGTGAGGAGTTTTATAGCAATGGTTCAAGGGTGAGGTTGCTGATAAGGAGCAGTGTGTGTGCAGGGCCTGCATTCATTTAATCTGACCTCAGGTGGTCTCCTGATGAGCTTCTGTGGTTCTTGAGGTTATCAAACTGAGACCTTCTCTCTGGAGTGAAGAATGCTTCATCAAGTAGTTAATATCTTTCATTTGTTGGGGATTTTAGTTCCGCAGAAGAGCTCAAAGATCTTGTTATGTGTATCCCTTGAGGTGGAACCAGGATCCTGTCCCAAGGCTGCACTACTGTTCCTTGACTACTCCTCCCTTGTATCCACATCCTCTCCCTTCTCTGATTAGCAACTGTTTGAACCTGCCCTTTGGAACTCAAGGAAGGTCATGGAGGCTGAAGATTATTCCCTAAAAGTAAGAAACAGGGGACACAGAAAGGCTTTCATGCCCAGGAGCCCCACAGGGTCCTGCTCGGTTTCAGAAATGGGTAATGAAAATATGCTTTCCTGGTGATTATTGAAAAGAGCCTTTTTTTCAATCCAGAAAATATTTTTCTATTCAAAGAGAGTTAGTTCCAGCTTTTGTCTGGTTTTGTTTTGCTTTCTACAGGTAGCAAATGCAACCGTTCAGAGAAGCACCAAGGCAAAAGCAGAGCACACAGCTTAGGCAATCCGAAGACAAATCAAACCCTGTCTCAGGTCTGTGAGAAAAATGCCAGCCAATATGGGCTAAATCATGAGCTATTCTTGAGCGTGTTCAACTTCAAATCCAAACTAATTATTAATTTAGTTGAAAAATAAACTTTAACACATGCTCACATGTTGAGGAAAAAGTAATCAGTCAATCTAAGAAAGTAATAGAAAATGTTATTTGAGCCAAGTTGAGGATTATAACCCAGGAACAGCCTCTCAGAAAGCTCCTAGAACTGTTCCACCTGTTAGAAGTCAAGACATATTTATATAAGTTTTTGAGACAGAGGACTGTACATTAAATGACATATTATTGACAGTTTATACAGTCTAGCAAGTAGTAGGTCATGGGTTATAGTGGCTCCTTACGAGATCAAGAAGGAATGTTATCTTTAAGGAATTGTCTTGTTGGTGCTGGGAGAGTGTTGCTCTGTGTGGTTGAGTAGGTACTTCTGCCGATGGGGAGGTTTTGAAACTGTGGACCTCAGATTGAGACTTGAACCCACCGTCTTTTAATTGAGATCACACACCTAGTCTCAGGACTTAATGAAGCTCAGGTTCTTGATGTCTCATGGCGGAAAGAATTCAGTGAGAGACAGAGTGATAGTTAGGAATTGGATTTATTTAAAGAGAAGCACACTCCCACAGACAGAGTGTGGGCCATCTCAGAAGGTGAGAGGCCTGGAAATATGCATGGTTAGTTTTTATGGGCTGGAAAATTTCATAGGCTAATGAGTGGGAGGATTATTCCAATTATTTTAAGGAAGGGACAGGAATTTCCAGGAATTGGACCACCACCCACTTTTTGACCTATTATGGTTGGACTCAGAACTGTCATGGTGCTGGTGGGTGTGTCATTTAGATGCTAATGTATTACAATGAGCATATAATGAGGCTCAAGGTCTACTGGAAGTCAACTTGTCTTCCATCTTGGACCTACTTGGTTCTAACCAGTTTTTGTCATGTCCTATGGCTATGTCATTCTTTTACATGTTGTACCCTGCCCCCTTCCCTTTTGTTTCAGTTTGGTGGATGCACAATGCACAGTGGGGGAGAGAGGAGACCAAAGGGTAGAAAAATTTTTTGTGTGTTTAAATTTTTCTTGTCTTGCCATAAAATATGAATTTTGTTTCACAAAAAATACCTATGGAATATTTTGTCTGTGTCAGATACCATTTGGGTACTGAGGAAACAATGGGCAGAGCCAGCACGTGTCCAAGTTCATGGGGCTTCCAGCCTGTGGAAGAAAGTGGAGAAAGATACTGAACCAATGAACTCATAAGTGACTAAATAAATACAAATTGTGATAACATCCAAGGAAGAAGAAAAAAAAAAAAAAACAGCTTCACTAAAAGCCAGTAACTAGAAGATGTGCCTTGGTGATCAGAGAAGATCTGTGAGCAAGGGATTTAGGCTGAAGCTTGATCATTGCACCTTTGTTCTTTAATCATTAAAACTAGCCCAGATGTCCTAACAATAAGGGACTGGGTTAAAGGATGATAGGATCTTCTTGCAATTTATTTTTATCCATTAGGACTAAGAAATGTCTCTGGACTAAGATGTCTAAACTTTACTCTTAAATAAACCAAAGGCTGAAACCCCCTCAGCAAGGACTTAGGCAAGGAACAATACTTCAAGCAGATGAAACAGCATGTACCAAGGCTCTGAAGTTAAAAAGGTCTTGTCATTTCCAGTAAAAGAAAAAGAACCATCAGGGCTATGGAATATTTGAGGGAGGGGTGGGAGGGGAGTAGTACAAGCTGAGATTGAAAAGTTGTAGGTCAGGCCTGCAACACTTGCTAAGCAGTTCATCTTGCATTCCAAAGGCAGTGAAAAGCTAATATAGGGTTTACAGAGGCCAGTGACATGACTGAACTTACAGTAAAAAGAATGGATTGGGGAGTTAAGAAAAAAATACAAGTTGGAAGGCTCCATGGCAATAGTTCACAGAGAAAATATACTAACCAGAAAAGCAGAATCCACGCAAAGTATCGATATTATAAAATGAGGAAATTTAAAGCAAGGAATTGGTTATCCGTATAATGGAATTGATGAAAAGCTAAATAGAAGTTGGTGGTGAGACACTCCATGGATTAACAACATCAAGAAGCCTCTACCACCCCAAGGTTGGAGGTGAAATGGAGCAGGACCTTGTTGGGCCCTCCTGGGTGCAAATCTTTTCTGTGTCCCCCATTTCTTGTTTATAGGAAATACGCTTCGTTACAGCCTTCTTGACCTTCCCTGAGTTCCAAAGGGCAGATTCAAACCATTGCTAATCAGGGAAGGGAAGGAATGCAGAAACAAAGGAGAAGCAGTCAAGAAACAATAGTACAGCTATGGGTCAGGTCCTGGTTCCACCTCAAGGAATATACATAACAATATCTTTGAGTTCTTTTGCAGAACTAACACCACTACCCAGGACGATGGCAACTTCAGGCTGAGCATGAGATTCCTGGAGCACTACCCTGTTACCTCACCACCAGCCAATCGGAAGAAAGTCACACACCCTACAGCCCTCACCCAAAATTTTGCCTATAAAAACTTTTCCCAAAAACTATCAGAGAGTTTGGGGGTTTTTTGAGCACAAGCCACCCGTTCTCCTTGCTTGGCCCTGCAATAAACCTTTCTCTGCTCCAAACGCCAGTGTTGTGGTTTGCTTGGCCTCACTGTGTGATGGGCACACCAACGTGCATTCAGTAACAGAAGGCAGCAGGACCCCATGATGTTAGCAGAATCCTAGTATAAGCAGCTCATCGCAAGAAACTGCCCTCAGCAGGAAACCCCTTTTTTTGGTCAATTTAGCAAAGCTACATTGTAACTAATGTTTAAATCAGGCGCCCCTGTGCTCTACTCATCTCTGGCCTTAGAACACCTTTCAAATCTTCTGATCACACAATACTTTGCCTAACCTGTTGGTTCCTTCCATAGATCAAAGAAGTAGAAATGAAGAATAAGTAACTAACAGATGACCAGATCTCTCCCCTAGCTTCCCCTTCCATAATCTCATGAAAAAACTGCATGAACAAACTCTGTGAATAAACTGCGTGAACAAGATAGCATCTAAAGAAAGATCACAAGAAGTGGACGAGCCTGCAGATGGTGGGAGATGGCGAACAGTCTGATGCCCTATCTCAATGATTACCTGAGATCACTTCTCCTTTTCCCTTTAAATATTTTCATGGCCGAGCAGAACCTTTGGACTTGGTTTTTTGCAGACACTGAGTCCACCATCTCTTCAGATTTCCAACACCTGTTTAAAAGCAACTTTCCTTTCTATCAACCTTCACCTCTCTCTCTCTCAGGTATTGATTTTTGAGCAGTGAGCAACTGGACCTGCATTTGATAACACGAGGCTGGATCATCTGGTGGAAGTAGGAACCACAGTGGGTCAGTCCAGAAGGAGATGAAGTATATAATACTTCTAATACATGAGTATTTAGGATTTCATTTCTGTGAAATATCAATATACACAGGATAAGAGAAAATGAGACCCCAAAAAAAGGCTCCCCCTAAGTAATTTTCCACTTTGTTTCTTCCCCCCAAAAGAGGAGTAAACACCATAACACCATGACTCTCTCAAAATTAAATGAAAGCACAGTCCCACCAATGTAAGATGGTCAGCAGGATGGCAAAAGACACCATCTGGCTCTGATTCTCCTGTAATTCCACTGGATGGTCTTTCTTCTTGGAGATAATACAATAATTATAATCCCATTGTTCCTTAAATTGGAGTACATTCTCCCTGAGTAATCATAGTTTTATTTTCTTGCACGTGGATCAATGCTCCAACTTCTTTTGCTCTCAGAAATATTGCCTAACATTTCCACCATTTCACAGTTCATTTACACCTTTGCAAGAAACAAGGGAATTACAGTCAAATCCTTTTCTATTTGGAATCAACATTGCTGTATGTTAGATTTGTTGAGGAAAGGTTTGCACGGATGGGGTTTGAAGAGCTTAGTAAAATGATGTCATTCCTGTTCCCTGCATATCCAGTAATTGAATTGGCCTACCCCCTCTCCCCTAGTGTTGAAAAAGTAGTTTCAAAACAATAGATGGTAGAGGCCAACTAGTAGATATACAGTAGGGCCAGAAATGATATAACATTTCTATAATCTCCATGTGTGTTAGGAAAAATAATTGTCCCCAAAGATGTCCATGTCATAATGCGAAGACCTATGAATATGTTACTTTATGTAGAAAAAGGGACTTTGCAGATGTCATTAAGTTAAGGATCTTAAGATGGGTGAAGTATCCTGGATTATCTTGGTGAGCCCAATGTAATCACAAGGGTCCTTCCTTATAAGCGTGAGGCAGGAGGGGAAAATTCAGAGAAGAAGATGTGACTGCAAAAGCAGAAGTCAGAATCATATGCTGGGCCATGAGCCAAGAAATGTGGGCAACTTCTAGGAGCTGGAAAAGGCAAGGGAACTTCCCCCTAGAGCCTCCAGCAGGTTCACGGCCCTTTGACCCATTTTAGACTTCTGACCTCCAGAACTGTAAGGTAATACGTTGGTGTTGCTTAAGCCACTTATTTGTGGCAATGTGTTATAGCAGCAAGGGGAAACTAATAAAACATGTATAAAAATTGTAACACAATGCCTACCATATAGCATTATTTTCATTATTATTATCATCTAATATTTTCTTATTTCTACCTTGTCTTCACTTTATGTATTTTCTTAACTTGCCATTGTTGAATTTTAGGCATTGTGTGAAAATAAACTTTTTATTTTATTGTTATCATTTTTAGTTATGGAATGTGGGGGGGGAAAAAACAGAAAACTCTAGCCTGTTTTGGAAATTACTAGAAACAGAAAGCAACTATACTGTCTTTATGTTGGAAGTGATAGTCTTCACTAACGATTTAAAAAAAACTAAATTATTGTATCCATTCATATAGAAAGTTGGGCTGCTAATTTGGTGATGTATTTGGAAGTTTATGGAGTATTGTACTTAGAAGCTGAGTAGATGTCATGCTTATGACTTTTTCCTTCCTTTCCTTTTGACCTCTAAAAAAGACCTGGATACTATAATAAAATTTGTTGTTTGAAATAGAAGCTATCCCAGGCTTTATTTCAATATTTTTCTTCTGAAGAATGCTAACTAAAACTTGTATTGTAAAAGTTATAATATTGCATGTTTAACTGCTATAGCCTATTCAGAACACAATGCTTATATTTTCTATGGAGTTTCTCTAATGTTTTCAATTTGATGTAAATCCTTGGAGAGAAACTGAAACTAGTCCCTTAAAAGAGAATTTTGCTTTGCAAATGGCCTGGTCATCTCTCAGATTTTTTTTGAAACCCATGCTGTTCATTTCCCCATTGATTTAAGCTATGGGGGCTCCTATTATCATATAATACTGTTTCTCCTCCCATGTCAAAATGTCCTGACGGTCCTACATGAAACTCTGCAAATACAAATGCGTGGGGTTTGGAAAACTCCTAAGAACCTTCTCCATCGATTATCAGGTTTACAGAGCAACACCCAGAACATTCAAGCCAAGTTTAACTCAGTTGGGTAGAGAGATGAAAACTCTGTGCCGCTGAATGTTGCATATGATAAATTTTTAGACAATTTCCCAGAAAGAGATTGCAGTCCTTCTGAATGATGTGTTCCCAGCTGCATTTACCTATCAGCTGCTCTCTGCTCTGTACCTATACATATATATTGCTTATGTTGAGAAAAGAAAATCTGCTTTCTGTGACTATAAAACAAGGTATGCAATAAAATATTCATAATGCCAAACTTGCAGCCTTCGGTACATGCAGTTTCTAGAATGCCAAATATAATGAACACTCCAATTAGAACTGCGTTTGGTTCTTTTTTATCCATTCATGTTTTACATTACCTGTGTGTGCATGCTATATATAGCTGCTGCCCTTTCCTCATGTGAACTTCATCCATCTTGGAAGAATTTTAAAACTCCCTTTTCAAATTCTCATAGCCTTTTACTGTTAAATAAGTTCTTGCTGACATTTACAAGTCATACCATTTACAAGCATGCACTGTGCTCTTCATGTTTATTCCCCATTCATTGCAATAAAATGTAACATTTAATGCTCTATTGATTATTGCTGCCATAACAAGTGACACTTTTAATGAGTGATTTTCTTTTCTAGGCTTCATGCTGGATGTACATTACATAGTAAGCAATATTCTGTGTTAAAAAAAAATTTACTTGCGTCCCATAATAAGCTTAAGACAAGCTACTTTCTTCAGTTTATGAAAAAGTATAACATTAGTGCAAGTAATATTACTAATACTGAGATGTAAAACAGATTGTTTTTCCAATGACACCGATTTATGGTGGTGAAGACATTTCCTCGCTAGTGTTGAAATCATTAAAAGTTCATCATTTACTTGGTGAATCTATAAGTCAAAAGTTGACATACATTCCCTATTTACATGCAAGGTATATGAGCTGTGGGAGTGGATATTTTGTGTTTAGCTTTAAATAACTCCTTGCAGCAGGGAATGAAGGAGAAAAGAAGAAGAAATATTTTAATGCTAATTTAGAAGTTTGGAAATTAGATTTGTGTTCTTTAATTATGAGTTTTTTAGTCATTTTTTGCTAGGAGACTATTTGCTTATTATAATGATAGAAAGGTCCTTATAAAATAAAGACTTTTGAGGCGTATTGTATTCATGTTTAATTATTTTATTTATTTATTTTTGGCTGCGTTGGGTCTTCGTTGCTGCTCACAGGCTTTCTCTAGTCGCGGCAAGCGGGGCTACTCTTCGTTGCGGTGCGCGGGCTTCTCACTGTGGTGGCTTCTCTTGTTGCAGAGCACAGGCTCTAGGCACGCAGGCTTCAGTAGTTGTGGCACACGGGCTCAGTACTTGTAGCTCACAGGCT
Organism: Balaenoptera physalus; assembly: GCF_965194825.1. NCBI lineage: Eukaryota > Metazoa > Chordata > Mammalia > Artiodactyla > Balaenopteridae > Balaenoptera > Balaenoptera physalus. The sequence continues at coordinate 128,063,847 of NC_138891.1, read as the reverse complement.
CTAGAGCACAGGCTCAGTAGTTGTGGTGCACAGGCTTAGTTGCTCCGTGGCATATGGGATCTTCACAGACCAGGGCTCGAACCCGTGTCCCCTGCATTGGCAGGCGGATTCTTAACCACTGCGTCCCCAGGGAAGCCCTTCATGTTTAAATTTGAAATTCCCAAGAATCAGCTAAAGTTGTATTCACATGCACAACTAATGTGACTATGGTTGTCCAGTCACTCAAAAAAAATTGAATCAAATTATTTTTTGAAATGTTCACTCATTTTTATTTTATTTTATTTTTTGACTGGGTCATCATAAAAATTCATGAATGGTTCTAAAATGTAAAGCAGCTTAGATGTGGCCTTCTTGACATCAGGAAGCTCTATTTGTTCCCCAAATCTTTACTATTCTGTACCTTAGTCCTTAAATACGACCATTCATTTTTTTTTCGAAATAATCACTCGCAGAAGAAAATGTAAGCAACTACTGTAAAGGCCGTCCCATTAGACTTTATCAGATATTTATCTTTCAGCTAATGATTCATTATTTCCTTTCTAATTTGACAGCTGGCTGAGAGCAGCTTCCTGCAGAACAGGGGACTCTGGAGAGCAGCGACAAGCATTTAGCACAAGAGCTCTGTCCGTGGACGCCAAGTATTAGAGAGACGCCAAAGTGAGGGTTCTCTTAGCCAGCGGGTGTGGGTATTCATATCCATAAGCCAGTGGTGTATGGATAAATATTTGGAATAGTAAGAGAAAGATGAGGAAGAAGACCAAAGAAAGTGTAGGGGGCAGCGTGAACGCACTCCAATAGCAGATATCGTACACTTCAAATTTAGCCCCAGTGCTGATGCCATAACAGGAGAGCTTAGTGCCACAAGAAAAGAGTAAAGAGGAAAAAGTCATGATGTCACAGATACGGGACAGACAGAAGAAAATATTTAATGATGTGGTTAATTTGAATCGCTATTGTTCTACCTTTTCTACACTCTCCTCCTAAGTCATCCAAACAAATCCTAGCCAAGTTAATAATGTCCTGGCAACCTTGATTTGGAGGCTCCAAGTGACATATAGGAATAAAGAAGCATCCTTAAGACTCTTCTTTAGGTGTGGATTTTAGAAGTTACTCAATTTTCCTATTTAAATGCAGAGTTCCTGCATTGTTTATAAAATGAACAATGTGAAAACATTGCTTATAATCAATGTTTTTTTAAGGGAAATACACAATGACAACCATTATATATTCTTTGTCATGCTATGGCTCTCTGAGATGGTACGAATGTATTCACATAATAGGTGTGCATGTGAATCGAACTCCAGAAGAGGATCGAAAAAATAAATTTTCGGAAACCAAACCATGTAATGGACAATTAGATCTGCTCTATACCACATGAACATCTGTAATAACTATGTATTTCATCATTTTTTCAATTTGTTATATGTAGCATAGTGCCTATAGACAATGATTTTATGCATTTGTTCAGCAAAAATGCACTGAATGAATAATAAGCACCAGGAATTGCATTGGGTGCTGCATATAACAGCAAGCCAGACACACAATTCCTGACCTCAAAGAGATTACAGTCTAGTGGGACATGAATACAGTCAAGGGCAGGATACCAATGAGGCATATAGAGCCTCACTGGATGAAAGCAAGTGAACCAGAAGCTGAAAGGATGGACAAGAATTAGCAAAGTGGATCAACCACAGCCAGTAACAAAGATATTTGGAAAACCCAACATCTTTGGGAACAAGTGATAAGAAGAAAGATTCTGCCCAATGAGAATTTTGGCTAATAATTGTCCCATAAAATTGTCAATTTTAATTTCCACCCAGAAGTCTCATATCATATAAGAATAGAACACTTAAGTTGGGGTAAAACATTCCATTATTTTAATTATTAATTGGGATTGTTTAGAATTGATGTGCTTTCTCTATAAACATTGATTTGTTCAAGAAATATTTTTTGAGGTCACACTTTTAGTCACTGAGGATGCAATGCTGACAAGGATAAAAATGACACCCGACTCTAGTGGACATTTGTCATGCATTTTGAAGAATTCTCCAGTTTTTGAGTCAGGGTAGGGCACACAGACTTTCTCCCCCTAGAAGTGCTGACTATATTCAGTACTTTTCCAGCCTCCCTTGCAGCTAGCTATAAGCACATAAGTTAGGCTCTGCCAGTCAGAGCTAGTAACACAAAAAGAAAGAAGAGGGACGTTGCCTTTCCTCTCTGGCAGTGTTAGCAGTAGCAGTGGTTGTAGGACTGGGCTCCATGAAGAAGTAAAATCTGCTCCATCGACTGTAGTGGTAACATAGCATCTGGTGTCCAGTGGCAGCTTGAGTGGTTTCTCAGCAGAGTAATAGTGTTTAAGAGAGTGTTTCCGGGCCTCGAGCCTAACTTTCCAACTTATTCAATGATTCGGTGAGCTACCCCAAATCTTCTTTCCTTGCTTGTTCTGACCCAGTAGGCTTCTGTTGCTTGCAACAAAGAACCATGATTGATAGACCAGCTTCAGAGCCAGCCAGCCATTAAGAAAAGCAACAATCAGAACAAGGAACATATCAAGACTCAGCAGCCTCCAGCATGTTGATTTCTCAGAAGCATCTCACTATAAAAATGAAAAAAGTGCATTCATTTTGGCTTTGAGCTTTCTCTATTAAATCCTTGTATTTGTCTGATTAGGCACCTATAGGAAAATGCCATAGACCAGGGGGCTTAAACAACAGACATTTATTTCTCACAGTTCTAGAGGCTGGAAAGTCCAAGATCAAGGTGCTGGAAGATTTGGTTCCTGGAGAGAACTTGCTTCCTGGCTTGTAGCCACCTGCCTTATCATTCATTGCAGTATATTACATTTATGTATATATTTTAGTCCTGAATGATGAACATGACATGTCTTCATCAAATTGTCTAATTAGTTGCAGGTCCTTTCTCCACCAGGGTTGGACCATGAAGAAGAACAAAACTACAACTCCCAAGATCTGCATTTGATGCCAATTCTTCCTCCTGAACGTACTACTTTTACTCAAATAAACCCTCTCCCCAGATCAGCTACCTATGCAGCAGCCCTGGTGCCGCCCTTCATCCACCCATTCCTGGTAGACAGGAGACTCTTCTAATGGTGAGTTTGGCTGCAGGACTCCGTAGAACTGGGCTGCAGTCTAAGATGCTTCCATCCCAATTTCTTTCCTTTTTTTCCTTTCTTCTCTCCTTCACTGGTTGTCAGACTTACATCATAATCTGACAGTTCTTCCGGCCTCTCCCAGTTGCTTCCTCATCTGTTCCCACAGACATTTTTTTTAAAAATAAATTTATTTATTTATTTATTATTTATTTTTGGCTGCGTTGGGTCTTCGTTTCTGTGCGAGGGCTTTCTCTAGTTGCGGCGAGTGGGGGCCACTCTTCATCGCGGTGCACAGGCCTCTCACTGTCGCGGCCTCTCCCGTTGCGGAGCACAGGCTCCAGACACGCAGGCTCAGTAGTTGTGGCTCACGGGCTTAGTTGCTCCGTGGCATGTGGGATCTTCCCAGACCAGGGCTCTAACCCATGTCCCCCGCACTGGCAGGCAGCCTCTTAACCACTGCACCACCAGGGAAGCCCCAGACATTTTTTTTAATCCCTTCTTTGTATCTGCTTCTCATAAAACCCCAACTAAGACATCGTGTAACCTAGTGTTCTTGCTCATGTTTCTGGCCATTACCACCTATGCATTTCATCTGATTAGATCAGAAACCAATTGGGATTGGGTTGCTTCTCATTTCAGGTTGAATAGAGGACAGGTATCTATCTCCCTTACCCTGCCTGTCATGTCTTTCCAAATGTTTGCTGGAAAATTCTATCTGCAAGCCAGGGCTACCTTCCCCACCACCCCACCCCAATCAAGACAAAAGGCCTGAAATATTTTAAGTCAAACAATGCCCTCATCTTGACGTTGAGTGTCAGGTGTCACTCTCCTTGATAGGCTGCCTGGCTCTGAACGCTATGACCCAGGATTGTGCCCTCAACCTCAGATCCCTCCCCAAAGTCATTCTGATGACAAGACACTATGTAGAAATGCACTATGTTCCCCACTCCCAGGCTACACACACTTGGTCCCACTGGGCCATTTATGTGTTCCATTGTTGAGGCCTAAGTTTCTTGTTTAATCTTCATCCCAAGTCACTTTTCCAATAATGTTTAGTTCCAATGTTTCTTCAAGAAGACTGATACTCATCATTTGTCTTTCCAGACTCCCCCCAAATCTACAGCCCAGCACCCAGCAAGATGACATCATCCTTCTATAGTCAGAGAGACCTTCCAGATATAACTGTCTGTGTAATTTTGAATAGTGCCTCTCTTCTCTACCTGTAGGGAGATCTTCTACTTGATCTTGGATTCAACTTTGGCCTAAGGAAACAGTGGTCATAGTTGTAACCTTGGATATTAGTTTTCATTTATCATGCTGACATTCATCCATCTTATAGGCTAATCTATACCCTAAACCTGCCCAGTTCCAGGGAATAACACAAATGTTAGGTCCCTGCTCCTCTTTCTACCTGCTTTAGCAACATCTCATGGACAAATTCCAATATATAAGATAGAAAAATGGAGTAAAGAAGCCAACTTTCTCTCTCCAAGATTTTTCTTTCTAAAATAAACGGTGAATTGAATATCAGACAGAACTAAATACTTGAGACATAAACTCTAGTACTTCATGGTAGAAAATGAAAAGAAGATAAAAGCATACTAGGTACAGTATTTTCCTTCAAAAAACCCAAGACTGAAAAATTCATAGCAACAAGTCCAGAATAAGCAGTTTCAGATTTCCAGTTCAGTAAATGAATCACTAAGTATTTCTTTAGTACTTGGTTAGTTGCATGTTCGAATGGTGTGAAGCCCTGGCAATATAAAACATGATGTTACCTCCAAGGCACTTACAATGTGTTTAGGGGGACAAGATCAACACTTGGGAAAAATTCTACAGCAATACAAGAAAGTTCAATAATGGCACACATTTGGTGTAAAACAGAACTTCAGAGAACAGGTAGCTTTCTGAAGGCAGGAGTGTTCTGAGAAGGCCCCATGGAGAAGAAAATTGAGGCTGCATGTTGATGAGGCCAAATTTGATACTGGAAGAGAGACAATCTCTGCAGAGAACAGAGTGTGGCTTCTAATCATGGAGAACTATAAAAACATGAGGACACTTGGACTCCTCAAGCTCAGAGCATCTGGGTAGTGGTACCCAAGTTGCAGAGGATGCTTAAGGCTGGTAGTGCCCAGTACAAAACATTCAAGTGCTGCTCCTAGAGGCAGTGAGAGGTTTTCCATAGACCAGTCTGGGTTCTAGAGTCAGCTGTCTCAAGACAGAGCTTGCAGATGCTGAGAGCCTGGCTAAATGACATCTCAGTAGTCACCTCTTTTGAAACTTTTCTTCCTCCAAATATCTGTAACTTAATCTTTTCATTTTACCTCTTCTCAAATAGACTGTGGGTAGAGATGCTTGAAATCCTTGCAACCCATGTTCACCCATCAGCCAGAGTGGCCACAGCCAGAGCACTTGCACCTGGGAAACTCTCTCTAGCCCATCTCATCCCACTGTTGCTCATCACACGCTCTGATTTGATATGAGTAGTCACCATGGCCAGTTGAATCCCAATAGCTATAGACAATGTCAAGAGCTCTGAATTATGACTTGGGGTCCTTTTATCAAGTAGTCTTTATGACATATAAATAATATAAGTTTATATGTTTAAAAAGCCAATTCAGATGCAAGTTCAAGTTGGGTATCAACACTTTATTATAGTCCTTAAATAATTGGAAAGCAGTATCCTACTAAACTGCGTTCTACCAAGAGTTATCCTTGCTAATTAATATGTTACTTGAGTAGAGAAGAGAGTAGCGGGAAAGAAATGTCCCTGTAATTGATTATTTACCTATTCAGTGCTTTTCCTTCACCACAACTTAACAAAATAGGAATGGCACCCCCATTTTACAGATGAGGAAATAGGTGTTCACAAAGATAAAAGAATCTTCCCAAGTTCTATAGCCTGAATATAGCAGGGCCAGTTCACACCTCCGACAAGATGATGCCACTGTGTTGAACTTTTGATCTTTAGTTGTCTGACAATGCACCATTTCATAACACGCCTATGCATGTTCAAAGCTTCCCCTCAGAGATCATAAGTGTTCCCAGGCAGCTGCCCTGAAAGAAAGGCTTCCCAGAATGTAAACATTTTTCATAAATGCATTAAATAGGAGCTTTGAGGCATTACCCTCATATATACTTATGAGTAAACAATCGTGTAAGCCCAAATAGATCATGGGTAATTTTCCATAAAAATGTAGGGGAAAGTACATTGCAATATGATCACCTGGTTTTCCATCTTAGATACATTCCTGAAAAGCTGAACATAAAGTGAAAAAGTATAGATCTTCTATCAAGGCATCTTTCATATATGAGTTCAAAAAACCCTGACTAAAAGCAAAAAGTCATTCTTGTCTCTAAGATAAATCCATTAAGTTATAGGCTAGTTTACAAATCAATCAAATTCTAAATATCCATACCAAACTTTTGCACTGATGGTTTTATATCAGAATATAGTAACCTCAACTTTGGAACACAATAAGCACTAAATCACACAATACTATCCCTTCCAGTGAAATATATATGGGTCTTTGCTCCTGAAGGTTGTACTACTGACTCACTTTCGAGGATTTTTTTTTTTTTTTTTTGGTAGTTTTATCTCCCTCCAGGATTTGGAACCCAGTTTTCCATCACCTGGAATACTGCAACCACCTTCTGGTTGGTCTCTTTTGCAGAGGTATATCATAGGTATCTCCAACTTTCTTCCTAGCCTAGTTCATTCTCCTTACTGTTACAAAGTCACTCCCTGTTCAAAATCCCCCGTCAGTTACTACCAGTTTTCAAAAGTCCAAGTTTCTTCACTTGACGCTGAAGCACCTTCCTGATATGATCCCAGTTTGGCTGCACTAAGCTTCTCCATTTCCCAGCTTGGCACCTCCTTACGCACCTCCTTCCTTGGGTCATGTGTGTGCACTTCAGAATGCCTTTCCTTGTTTGCCTGTCTGTCCAAATCCAATTCCTGAATTTAAATCCAGCATTGGGTTTACTCCTCCAATGGAGCACATGTTGCATCACATAATTGTAATTTACCTTGACATACCTTTCCACACCATGAGATCTCTAGTTTCTTGAAGTCAAAGACTGCGTATTATTTAGTCCTGGTGTTCTCAGCTCTTAGCACTAGTCTGAGATGTGGTAGGTATGAATAAAGGGCTATTGGGGGGATAAATGAATGAAGGGAGGTCATGAATTGTTAGTAATCCAGACTTCCTTGTAACATATCCTTATGAAACAGCCAACTGATTTAGAGAGGTTGAGTTTATATTTTGGTATACTGCAATTCAGCACATAACATTAGAAAAAAAAATGTATTCCTTTTCTATATTTTATTCCTCATTCACCATTCTTTATGGTCTTATTTTTGAAGGCACAGCATACATCTTTACTGAATAAATAATGAATGAATACCTTCCCATTTTATAATTCAAAAATTGCAGAGTTGAAGGTGAGGTGCTTATGAGGATAGTCAGAGATAATAATATTTACAGAGAATTTACTATGTGCCTGGCACTGTGCTAGGCATTTCATGTGGGTTATCTCATTTCAATCTCAGAGCATTTTACCCTAGATACTATTCTTATTCTCATTCTACAGATTAAAAAAATGAAACAGACACAGGAACTAAACACAGGCAGTGTCAATGTGAAATGCCCTTTCAAAACTATTTTCCTGCCTTGTTCTTTGATGGAGCAACACAGTGAATGTAAACATTTCTGTTTTCTTTTCCTACTTGCAGGGTTTGCCTCTGTAAATCCCTGTAGTTTCTGGATACACAGGTCAACTGTAAAGCTTGTACAATATGTAGTTTTCCACAACTAGAATTTCATTGGCAAGTTTCTATCTCACAGTCCCTTAAGTCAAGTTCAGTTATTCCTACAGCAAACCTTTAATTTTGTTTCTCTTTTTATTTTTTCCCCAGTTTCTGTTGCTTTTATTCTCCCAGCCCCAGTTCTGAAAAAGAACCAAATTGCATGACAAAAAGAAAGTCTTTTTTTCCTCTACTGAGCGAATAAATTGAGACGTAGCTTACTTTGTGTGTGTGTGGGACGGGGTGGGGTGGGAGGGAATATTTTCTAGGGCAATGTCAGGAACTCATTTTAAAGTAATTTATTTATAACAACAAATGAATGCTTTACTACAGCTAGCTGAGTGAAATACCTCATTGGAGAAAGGAGAGATTGTTAAGTCCAGGAACGTTAAGACAGCCTTAGCTGAGTGAAACATGATAGTTCTTTTAATCTATAATTAAATTACTCTCCTGTCACAGCAAAACACTTGAGAAGACTCTGGGACCCTTCCTTTAAGTGTACTTTATGAGCATAATCTAAAAAGCACGCTTTAGATTTGTTGTGAAACAACAAATGTGTCAGTTGTGAAACACACTGACAAACCATTGAGTAATGCCTTTCAATGAATTGTTTCAAAAATTTACATAAGCAGATATGAGAAAATCTGGACTAAACAATCAGATGGTTCACTGTTATGCAATTACATTTTCATAGGACTGTTCATTTCTGATTTGCTTAGCAAAGGAAAAGATTTAACGTACTTGCCTTAAAAAGAATAATTTATAAGTCCCCATTTCACAGGTCAGAAGCATGAGACTGTGGGGAAAAAAACACATGCAATTTCTGCTTTGAATGGCAATTTTAGAGTTGATATAATGTAACTCTAAATATCATAGGCAGTTGTTGCATGAGAAAGAACAAACTTGCCTCTATCTGATTCTACAAGGCTTTCTTTTTTTTTTTAAGACGTTTTTATTCTTTTTTTTTTTTTAACATCTTTATTGGAGTATAATTGCTTTACAATGGTGTGTTAGTTTCTGCTTTATAACAAAGTGAATCAGCTATACATATACATATATCCCATATCTCCTCCCTCTTGCGTCTCCCTCCCACCCTCCCTATCCCACCTCTCTAGGTGGTCACAAAGCACCGAGCTGATCTCCCTGTGCTATGCGGCTGCTTCCCACTAGCTATTTATATTACATTTGGTAGTGTATATATGTCAATGCTACTCTCTCACTTCTCGCCCTTAATTTTATAAGCATAATTCCAATAGGAATATATGCCAAACTACTTAAGTGAATATTCTAAAATCTTATGAATCATTAAATTGTAGATGATTAAGCTATAGAAATGAAAATGAAAGCTTTTAGCAAGAACTCAAGTGACTTCCAAGGATCATAAATAAAAGGGGAAAAAATATAAGGGAATTTTAATCACAAAGTGTTAAGGATATATAAAGTTCCTTTAAAAAAATTATTTTAGCTCTCTAGTTTCTAAAATATAACTTGAATTAACCCAAACTGATTTTGAGCTGACCCTCTAAATTTGGATATCTTTTTTTTTTTTTAACATCTTTATTGGAGTATAATTGCTTTACAATGGTGTGTTAGTTTCTGCTTTATAACAAAGCGAATCAGTTATACATATACATATGTCTCCATATCTCTTCCCTCTTGCATCTCCCTCCCTCCCACCCTCGCTATCCCACCCCTCTAGGTGGTCACAAAGCACAGAGCTGATCTCCCTGCGCTGTGTGGTTGCTTCCCACTGGCTATCTATTTTACGTTTGGTAGTGTATATATGTCCATGCCACTCTCTCATTTTGTCAGATCTTACCCTTCTCCCTCCCCATATCCTCAAGTCCATTCTCTAGTAGGTCTGTGTCTTTATTCCCGTCTTACCACTAGGTTCTTCATGACCTTTTTTTTTTTCCCCCCTGGATTCCATATATATGTGTTAGCATACTGTGTTTTTCTCTTTCTGACTTACTTCACTCTGTATGACAGACTCTAACTCCATCCACCTCACTACAAATAACTATCTTATACAAGATCAGATGGTGTTTGATAGCATTTTTCGATCACTGATTAGCTTTGAGGAAAGGAAGATTAGTTTGCATAGAGATGTCATTAAGTTTATAAATTTGTTTTCACCCAAACATATTAATTTATATGCTACAATAGTTTATCATGCTTAAGAAGCAATATTATAATATTAAGTAGGCCACAAACACAGAGTATTTTCTGTAAGCTTTCTCATTTTTTTTTTTTTTTTGAGATTTTAGAGTATTTTAATGTCCATTTCTTCAGTGGGTACATTTTGAAATTATTAGGATTAACAACTTAAAAAGGGTAGAGCAACGGAAAAATGGAGAACGCAAACAACTGGTTCTCGCGGATTTAATTTCAGATTCTAGGCATGATGTGATTTTTCGAAACCACCACCAAAAAGTGCTTACCTCGAAAATCTAGAAATGGCAAACGCAGACAGATCTTTGGAAACTACAAATCACTACAGCCCACATAATGGGGAAGCACGCGGCCCTCCAGCTCTCAATGTCAAGTGCAAATGTGCAGGTGTCCCCACAGCGCAGCCAGGGTAACGGAGCCGTGAGCAGCCTCCAAGCTCCGTGAGGGTTTCATAACTGATGCTCTGCATTTGTTTGCATTGGATGCAATTATATGTGCTTGTTTATATATATTTATACATATATAATTTGATCTGACCTGAGGCCAAGAAGAAACTAGCAATTGCAACTCAAAGCAACTATTTACACACATTCAATTCTGAAGTATTGCTTCCTGCCCCTAGTTCACGGGAGGTATTGCCACTCTGAAGAACGCGTCCACCGAATGGGAAGCGCTTGAACCCGAGGCTCAGAAGCCCGTCTGCGCAATGCCCACCGAGTCAGAGGCCCAGCGCTGCGGCTGCAGGCACTCCGTGGTTCCGTGTCGAGGTATGCTTCCACGCAGGGGCTGGGAAGGGCCCGGGTCACTGGTGGCCCAAAGGGAAAATCTGTACTGGTTGCTTAGGAAGGCTCGGGGTGTTTTTTTAAAGACAACTTAAACCGCCCGTCAAAGGCTCCCATTTGCACAATGCTGAAGCCCTCTCTCTCTCCCTGCGTCCGCAGCCCCTTGGCTTCCCAGGAATCGCAGGAGGGGAAGGGGAAAAAAGAGAGTTTGATAGGGAGGAAGCGTGTGCAGGGATGACCTCTGTGGAGCACGTTTTGAGCGGAACAGCAGGGACACGGGGAACAGCAGGAAGCCCCCAGGCCCCTAGCCGCCGCCAAAGCTTTAGAGCCTGGAGCCAGCTGGCTGAGGGCGAGGCCCACGCTCAACACACTTCTTAATACTGACCGAAGGAACCCCTGACGTGAGAAAGCACTGCTCCTAACCCAACTCCCTGATATTTCTTGGGTTTAGTACAAGGCATTTCTTTAAGATATGTACAAGGCATTCCTTTAAATTATGTCTGTAATTATCTTACCTTGGTCACTGTGGAAGGGAAACAAGCATTGCATTGATTAAATGTGTACTCCGTGAATTTGATAAGATAGCAAAAGTGGTGAGCTCGTACTGGTCATATAGTTCATCTCAAAAGTATATCATGGCTGAGTAATATTCCAGAGTATATATATACACCACATCTCAACCATAAAAACAAATGAAATAATGCCATTTGCAGCAACATGGATGGACCTAGGGATTATCATACTAAGTGAAGTATGCCAGACAAAGACAAATATCATATGATATCGCTTATATGTGGAATCTTAAAAGATGATGCAAATGAACTTACTTGCAAAACAGAAACAGACTCACAGACATAGAAAACAAATTTATGGTGACCAAAGGGGAAGGGGGGGAGGGATAAATTAGGAGCTCGGGATTAACATATATATACTACTATATATAAAATAGATAACTAATAAGAACCTACTATATAACACAGGGAACTATACTCAATATTTTGTAATAACCTATAAAGGAAAAGAATCTGAAAAAGAATATATATATTATAAAAGAATATATATTTTATATATATTATTAAAAGAATATATATATACACATACATATATAGCTGAGTCACTTTGCTGTACAACTGAAACTAACACAACATTGTAAATCAACTATACTTCATTTAAAAAAATACACAATGATTTTAAACAAAAGCATTTCAATTGCTAGTTTTATTTTACTTTTATATTCAAGATAAACCCTTTGAGAACACACACACACACAATTTCTTATGGATATAAGGGACAATGAGAAAAAAAAAACTTACTTTATGAAGACTAGTGAAGAGTACAACCTACTCCTCATTAAAGAGCTTGAAGTGTGCATCAAAAAGAGGCCTGATCCAGCGACAGATGAATGGATAAAGAAGATGTGGCACATATATGCAATGGAATATTACTCAGCAATAAAAAGAAACGAATTTGAGTTATTTGTAGGGAGGTGGATGGACCTAGAGTCTGTCATACAGAGTGAAGTAAGTCAGAAAGAGAAAAACAGATACCATATGCTAACACATATATATGGAATCTAAAAAAAAAAAAAAAAGGTTCTGAAGAACCTAGGGACAGGACAAGAATAAAGATGCAGTCGTAGAGAATGGACTTGAGGACACGGGGAGGGAGAAGGGTAAGCTGGGACGAAGTGAGAGAGTGGCATGGACATATATACACTACCAAATGTAAAATAGCTAGCTAGTGGGAAGCAGCCGCATAGCACAGAGAGATCAGCTCTGTGCTTTGTGACCACCTAGAGGGGTGGTATAGGGATGGTGGGAGGGAGACGCAAGAGGGAGGAGATATGGGATATATGTATATGTATAGCTGATTCACTTTGTTATAAAGCAGAAACTAACACACCATTGTAAAGCAATTATACTCCAATAAAGATGTTAAAAAAAAAAAAAAGAGGCCTGAGATATAACCACAACATGGGCTCCACCAGTTTGCAGAACCATATTGTTCTGTCCATATGATACCCTGAGACTTAATTCTATTCTTTTAGATGGGATATTTGGCAGAAACCCAATTCAACCTTGCCACAATCTTAAATGAGCTATTATTATCATTTTTTTACCAGTCATGTTCTCTTGATGGAGACCCTACAAATTACGACAATGTCCTGGAACGAAGATTGGCCAGTGTGAACATGGGGAGAATGGGCATTTGGCATCATTGATTCATACTTTGTTCACTTCACAAGGTAAACCAACCCTTTTTTCCATTTTTAAGAGTTTGTTTTTGAGGATTCAATTTTATGTGTCCATGTGCATGGGTTTGAAAGGACTGGGATAAAACTTTCCTAGCCAGTACTTATTAGTTCACACATAGAAAAGCAACCTCACAGCAGGCCCAGATCTGGCCTAGAAGACTGAGGGCCACACGATCCCTTGACACTATGGGTAATGACTTTTGTCCTTTTACATTCTTAGGAAGCCATTCTATCTGGGTGGGTACTTGCACGTGGAGGGCTGCATGCTGAATTCACTGCTAAGGTGTGGTTGGTGTCGCAGGCTATGTCACGGGCCCACCACACCTAACTACCATAAAGAAGCAATTTAAATCCGTTTAAGAAATTGTGCATGTCAAATCCCATTCCATGGCCACCTCAAGTCCACCACCTTGCCAGGATATTCACCTTACACATTATATTAAGTCCCCTACACACGAACCTTCAAGTTGCGAACTTTCAGAGATGAGAACGTGCATTCGCATGTCCAATCACGTAAGTTAGTTCACATGTCTGGCGTACATTATCATGTGTGTGCATCCTCTACAAGTGGTTGTGCTTCTGTGTACTTTACTGTACAGTACTGTATAGAGTACAGTAGTACAGTATCTTTATTTCAAGCCCAGGATGTCTGGAAATAAGCGTAAAAGCAGTGGTGATGTAGCTGATACTACTGTACTTTTCAAGGTACTGTACTGTAAGATTTTAAATGTTTTCTTTATTTTTTATGTTAGTTTTTTATGTATTATTTATGTGAAAAGTATTATAAACCTATTGCAGTACAGTACTATACAGCCGACTGTGTTAGTTGGGTACCTAGGCTAACTCTGTTGGACTTACAAACATATTGGACTTAAGAACGTGCTCTAGGAAGGGAACTCATTCGTATGTAGGGGACTTACTTTTAGAGGCTTTTAGACATTTGGGAAAAGATGAGTAATGATCTTCCAATATCCTTTTCTCCTCCCTCATTGTAATTATAGAATCCCCTGTCACCACTGACCTTTTGTGAGCAGCATTCATCCCTGCTGCCCCATCCAGAAACTACAATTCCCAACCTGCTTTGCATCTGGTTATGGTCATGCGACTAATGGGATGTGAGGGGAAGTGATGTGTGCACCTTCTGAATTACTTCTCTAGAAAGGAAGCTGCTTCCTTCTAGGGAGGAGGAAACACTGAGCAGCTAATCTAGACTCAGAGGTGAAATCCAATGCCTCCTATCTTCCCTGGATCTTCTGCCCAATATAAACAAAATATGAGAGAGGAAAACATGCATATCTTGTTTAAGCCACTGTAGTTTTGCAGGTTAGCCTGTGCCTTAAATAATACATCAAGCTGTAAAGAAACCTGTTTAACTATTAATAACCTGGTGCAACCAAAATTTATGATGATAGGACTAGAAGTTCTACTAAAAAACTAGTGCTCCAACAACATGGTGATTAGAGAATGGGGAGAAAGGTAACTAGCTCATACCTTAGAATTTGTATATTTTCATATATATGCTAAGGTTACCATCCAGTTGTATTGTTTATTCTATCCAGATTTTTAAACAGGCATTTTGGGTTTTTTCGTTTCTTTTCCTTTACCTATTTTATTTAATACCTGTAATATTATAAGTAATATATATGTTGGTTATAAAGTATAACAAGATCATGGACAAAAAGAAATTTTTTAAATAAAATTCTCTCTTTACCTTAGGAAAAAAATATCGTGAACACTTATGAGCATTTCATCCAAGCTAGTAAGTAGAATCTTACTAATAACTTGCATCTTCCTACGTGTTTCTGATCATCTAATACCTCAATCACCAGCCCAGAGGTGCTCAGGATTCGATATTTTAAGAAAAAATAAATTAAAAATATGTTAATACCACTTGTAATCACACATAGATGTTAACCATGATTCAGACTTCGGGTTTAGTTCTGAAAGTTTAAACATTCTAAGCTTGGTTCTGTAAAACATTGTATTAATTCCTCCCTCAAGATCTGCTGAATAGTTCATAATGCAATAGTGAAGGTAAAAGGCCACTGCTTAGAGCCTCACATATGGGCGTGGATTGGAAAAGAGAATCTGAAGGAAAGAAGAGTACAGATGGTGGAAAAGAGGTCAAGTCTTCCCAGCACAGCCAAGGAGACGGCATGTGGAGTCAAATAACCAGGGCTTCGGCCAGCATTCCTATCTGTGAGTAAGAAGCTGAGATGTGGGTAAGGGGACTGATGAAGAATACGCTTCTGTAATCTTTGAATCGGTGATAATGTGATGTGTCTCAATACCTTGATGCATATAAAATGCGTGTTTAGAACAGTGCCTGGCACATAGTCAGCACTATTTAAAAGTTGCTAAAACTGCTATACTTGGGAAGGACGTAGAAAAGCTACTCCGCCATACAAGTTATTCCTTTGGATAAAGACCATGGGAATTCCCTGACGGTCCAGTGGTTAGGACTCCGCACTTTCACTGCCAAGGGCGCAGGTTCATTCCCCGGTCAGGGGACTAAGATCTTGCAAGCCTCGGGGTGAGGCCATAAATAAATAAATAAACAAACAAACAAATAAATAAATAAATAAAAATAGATAAGGACCATGAACATGTAAAGTGATCCCTTTATTGATTTACACTGAGATGGTGGGATTTAAGCCACTAGAATGTTCTTACATTACAGTAATTTACATTCTAGTGACTTGGTTTAAATAAACGAATCATTGTTACTTATGTTTATCTAGTTTGTTGATGTATCCCCAAGCCTTATCACTATGTTTGACACATCGTGGATGCTCAACAATATTTACTGAATAAATGTCTAAGAAATTAAAAATGTCCAAGGAATTTTCCTATTAAAAGCATCCAGGTTGCTCTCTGGCACTGGCATAACAAATATTCCACTAGGCAGGAAGACAGCAGATTCCTAAATAAATTCTTGTAATTCAGAAACTTTTGAATTTGACTGATGGTTCCAGAACCCGACTGCTGAATGGAATTATCTGAAGGAAATTTATAAATACAAATTCCTGGGCCTGACACAAGAGAATCTCAATCAGTAGATCTATACTTTTGGTTTTTTTGTTTGTTTTACTTACTTGAGGTCAAATTTTATCTGCAATTTAATAACCTGCTCTATAGATTAAATCATGAGACTATAAAAATATCAATTTCACAAGAATACTTCTTCATGAATAAATGATACTCCATTGAGTGAATATGCCATAATTTACATTACTTTTTATTTTCATTGAACACTTAAGTTGCTTGCATTCTTTCTATCACTATTATATATTTAAAAGTTAATTTGTATATTTAAAAGTGCATTTGTTGACAAGGGGTAGAGCTTTTTAAAACACATTTTGTTGGGGTTTTTATCCTGGTTTGCTTTTCCTGAGGTTTTTTTCCAGGTTTGTTTATTAATGTCTATCTATCTCCTCATTTGTAAACTATCAAAGCAACTTTCAAGATCTGGGCTAGACTTCTCCCCAGCACAATGAGATGGGAGGGATGTTCCAAGAGGAAAGAGACTAGTGTAACAAGTTATTTAAACCTCCATTTTATAGGGTAAATATCCTTTAGCTCCCCTATAAATATACCACCAAATCCTATTCTGGTTTTGTTTTCAAAATGTCTCAGATTTTTCTACTCTTTTCCAAAATACTGTGGTTACCAAATTTAGAATCGTAACCTTATACCTTGAGTAGTACTGAGAAGAATAATTCCTTATAATAGTCTTGACTGGTGTCTAGACTTCAAACTTCTACCTTAAACAATACATTCTGCTACTAATGTAAAAGTTTCAAAAAGGCAAAATCACAACTCATTTAAATATAAAATGAAGAAGCATCAAAGTGAGGGAATTAATGACTGAGGAAACCAGTAAGATGTTAAAAGTAGTTCAACGAAGAACAGACTATACACATATACATATATCTGTACATGTATTCATTTATGTATGTACCTGAATACATACATGTGTATGTGTATATATAAAATTAGGAATGCTAAACTAAAGTTGTTAGTAGATGCAATACTGGTTAATATTTTATAATATAATAAAATTTTACTTTTGGGCTCATCTTTTCTACAGAACAGAAATCAATTTTATCAAAATTTATTTGCATCATCATCAGTTTTTTACAACCTAACTTCTGACCCTACTGAGTTACAATACAGCTTAGTCAATAGAAAAGCAATCAAAGGTGCACATTCCTAAACAACTAGATAAACCCAGCATTTCACTGAAAAAAACACCCAGTAATCACTTCTGCATCGTCACTTATAATTCATCTTTTTTGCTGTTTCAGCATTTATAATATAGTCTATGTCATGCCCCTTCTCCACCGTCCAAATTAATCATTCCAGAATACACCCTCCACTCAATACAGGTCAATTTTTGCCATTTCCTGCACACTCCATAAATTTCTTCCTTCTCTACCCAAACTTCCTTCCAAATAATTCAGCCAACCTGTGTAGTAGGTACCTGGCACATAATAGTGAATGGATATACTTTCTACTCTCATGGAGTTTACAGTCTAAAACAACCTTTCCTTTTTTCTCTATGAACTTAACTACTTTTTATCTTTCAGCACTTTGTAGAATTCTCTCTATTCCTGCAAGAAGCCTTCTCCAACTGCACCCACTGACACTCAGCACTTAAAATGGAACGTGTTGTGTGAGCTTTGAATTCCTGATTAGTTTACAAAATTATTTAGGATGGGGACTCTGTTTTAACCTTTAATTTTAACTAACTTCTGCAACATCTACTACTTTTTGGTTTAAAACTGATAACTGTTACTTGAGAGGCAGGGACTGTATATAAAAACTCACTTCTTCAGTCTCCGTGTCCAAGAGTTTCTGGAACAATTTTGCTATCAAACTTTCCTGATGTTGCTAGTTGAGATTATCCTAAATTATGATTCTAAAGCTTTGACTTCAGAGTGATAGCTGTCATGTAAATATAGATTAAAATGAGCATAAATATGCAGGTGCTGATCTATAAAAACATCTGTACTGTGAAGCAAACCACTTATAAAACAACAACAGAGGAAAATTTCTGGAGGAGGAGATAAGAGTGGTTACATTCCTAGTGTTTGTTACAGAGACTACTGTTTCTTTAATTCCTTAGTTTATTAAGAGTTCCCCACTACAGTGGAAATTTCATTCTCTTTTGCTAAGAACGAGTAGGTAAAAGTTATGCATGTCTATGAGGCTGTGCATTTCAAAAAGAAAGTAAGAGAAAGTATAGTTCCACAAGGTTAAAATATTAGCATAAAACATTTTCAAGTCCTTGGTTATATTATTATGAGTCTCTATTCGAAACAGTCACAGAAAAGTGCCTCATGAAGGGTTCAGATATTTCCAAATGGAAATAGAAGATCTGATCTGAATGCAAAATCAAAAGACCATCTACCATAGCGATTTTATGTTATACTTGTGTCATCTTGTTAACAATTCCTGAAAATGAACAGAGTGTAAGCTCTGGTAAGGAAACTATTTTTTTAAATTAAAATCTCTTTCTCTATTGTAAAAGTTTCATATGAGGCATGTGCATCCCATATCTTTCCAGTGGAAGCACAATAAGTTTAGGTAGAGTCAAATTGCTTGCTTCATCAGTTAAAGGTTGATGGTTAGAAATAAGATGACAATGAATTTGCACTTAGGACTGAATGAACTTGATAATCATCTAACAAATGCATTAGACTAAGGAAGAGCTTCATTTCCATCTGTCATTAGTCTCCTAATCAAATTGCCTAAACACCATAAAGGCTCACAGGCAAGATAGAACAAACACTCAAAATGATTTTTTTTTTTTTTTTAATTATCTCGTTTTCTTCCTGAGCTCTCTGCCAACCCCTCCTGGTCCTTATTATGAGAACTGAAAATAAATTGAGGCACAAACCAAACAAATAATGAAATTTGAAGTAATGAAAGCTAAAATTATTTCACTTTCTGCTATTTTCTGTGAAATTACAGAAATTCACACTAGAAGCACTTCAATGCTTCTTATGAAAATAAGACCAATATTTTAGAGTAAATTTCTGAAAGTAAGATAAGATTATAGCTGCTAAAAACAATTCCTGAAACCAAAGACTTTATGACTGATCGACACAGGTGACCAAAGCACTAGAAGATTTAACACCAAGAGTTAAAATTCAGAAGCTACTCATTTGCTGTAAGGGAGAAACAGCAAGAATCTGGATGGAAAAAACAGCATGGGCTTGGCAGAACATGTCGTGCTAGAAAAATAATTAATATGATTTTAACAGAATTAATGTACGAAGTGTATTCGGGAACCAATACTAAGCTATTTTTATGAAACTTACTCCATATGGAGGAGTAATCCTTTCAAATTTGATATTAAATCATTTGTTTCCTGGCACCATTTCAATGGAAAAAATTGCTTATATAATTATTTAAAATTTAATGTTCACTATATATGTGGCAACCCGTAAGGCAAAAGCATGGGTATAAATTCCAAAACAGTCAATGTTCTTTCCAATACACACATATAATACAGATTAACAAGTTTTGGTACCCACTGATGTTCATGTATTTCATGAATGTTTATTTCTTTATATGGTACTTACCAGTTACAGCTAGACCAAAAGTAAAGTATTTAAACTCCCTTCTTGTCTACTTAATAGAATTCCAAAATTGGTAACCATGAAACAATATCTTCTTGAAAGCACCCAGATAAATCTGGTGTTGGTGGTCCAAGACCATACTTTAAGAAAAAGTGCTTTAGAGAATCATCACCTCATGGAAGCTAACGTTATTATTTTTTTAAATTATTTGTTGGTGTGAATATGATGGCATTCATCTCTCAAGTATCTGTGGAAATTGAAGGAAGAGCCATGACATAGCTAATCTAAAAAAATAGATAACATAAGTATAGATAATCGACTCTCCAATACCTTACTCATATTCCTAATTTTGTCTAATGTAATTTTAGAGTGAAGTGATGTTTCTAGCCACATGCGAGGCAGGTTGTGAGAAAAGAGGGCCCAATGCCATGTTGAATCATCGAAAAGAGATCAGATGATGGTTCTTCTCCATGACAAGCTTTGGAAACGGGGTAGATTACTGTAATACTGTACAATATGGGAGTTGGGATCTTATCCTCTTTTATGCCAATGTTGGATGATGCCATAGTGAGTGGAAATTTCCAATTAGGAGAAAGATTCAAAATGACAGTGGAGGAAAAAACAAATGATCTTGTAATCGACTGAAACCTCAGCCAGCGATGACGCTCGATAAACTCTCCAAACACAAGAATGCAACAAAAAGCACAAAAATATAGATTAGATGTGGGTGAGCAAAATGCTTGGTGCACAGGACAATGCCTCCGAAGAACCACTACTGCTCACATCCCCACGTTTCTCCAACAATCATCAGAATTGTGAATCTTCCAATAAACGGATCCGACCGGAAGCTTTTGTTTGCAGTGGAAACGACTTACTCTTTAATTTTCAGACAAGTATTTTCTTCCACTTGAACTTCTTCTGGGCCCTAAATAGACACTGTTAATGTGCTTTTTTTTTTTTTTAAGTCAATTTTAAAGAAGTAGTGCATGAAGCTATAAGACCAGTTCATTAAATGCGCATCATTGGTATTGGTTTTTAATCTTAGCTCTCTTGTCCCCTCATTGGGCACACACCACTTTCATTAACTTTCAGGGAGTTGCATACATGCATTAAGGAAAAGAAAGTTCTTCAGAGTAATGAGGCCAGAAGTGTATGACAGCATCATTGCTTTTCCCCCTTGCTTCGTACTTACACACGATACCACTCTGCTACCTCCAAATAAGGCTTCTCAGCCTTAGTTTCTAAACATAGATATAGCAAGCCATTCTTTGTTGTTTCATAACCATTGCCACCGTAGTTTTACAGAAATGTGTATTTTCATAACGAGAGGAACGATTTAAATGATTTTCTTTAACATCTGCTAACTTCCATGACTGCGTATTTATTGAATTCGGTCTCTGAATTTGCTAGGGGCTATTCTAGAGCTAACAGAAGAAGGTCCCTGCTGGATTTGAGCTTACAATTTAAAGAAACAAAGCAAATAATAAAATAAGCATAATAACTTGTGTTTGTATAGTGTTTATGATTAACAAATTGCTTTCCCATGCCTTATTTCAGTTAATGCTTCAAACTACCTTATGGAGGAGCAATGTGACATGATTACCCCAGTTTAAGTATGGACTAGCTGAAAGGTATAGGTGTTTTTAAGTTACTCAGGGTCACAGAGTCAGGGCAGTAACAGCCCGGGCTATGTTCATCTTTGCTGACTCTGACACTAATGTTCAAATGCTCTTTCCAGGCACCAAGTTAATGTAACTTTCAATAGTTGCTGTACATTACCCCATAGGTGGAAAGATTGGACTCCTGTCCCTTTGAAAGGAACAATAAATTCTTACACTATTTACATCGTTTTCCTGCAGTTGATGGGAGTTGACTTGAGACTTAGGTGGGAAAGAAACAGAGAAAAACAGAAAAACCTATTTTGAACATGACCTACGGGCAAGCAGAATTTAAAAATGGGAAGGGGAAAAAGAAGGGAGAACAAAGCAAAGACTAGATTCCCTTGAAAGGACATGAAAGATCGTAAGAAAGACAAAAATGTAAAGGGGATTCCGCATGAAATAAAGTTACATGAAATGGTTTAGAGAGAATGATGTTTACCATTTCTAAATTTTAAGGCAGGGCACTTTGGGGTTCTCTTCACAGGTGTGACTGAGACGTTAAAGTAAAAAGAAAAACCACAGTTCATAGTAAAATCTTAGCAAGCCCTCTTTATATCTGAACTGAATCCAAAATGACTGGAGATGGAAATTGAGAAATACGACTTGGCTCTTGGGAAGAAAAAAGGGTGCATACTAGAACTACACTGAGAGAATGGAGAAGCAAGCTACAAAGGGAGCAGGAGAATCAATAAGGAATCAAAGATCTTAACCTTTTAAAGTCAGAGCACTAGGATAAACAGTGCAATTTATCCCGTGAGTTAGGAAAACGGTGGAAATAAAGCAAGAAATTTAGTGTTTCCTGAAGTCCTATGACTCTGAAGATTAGGGTTTGAGATTGCTGAAGATAGTCATGTTAATTAAATTAAGACACAGTTTAGGATAATACATTCCAGCCTATATGTTGATGCACTTCTGCCTTTTTCTTTTTTTTTTTTACTAGTCAGTATGAACCGAGACATGATCAACTGCCTTCTGTTAATGGATGCATTCCATTTAGCTGATGTTTGGATAATTATTTTCTGAAATTATCTTCAGATACTTAAAACAGAAACAATGTCTAAGTTCTGATGGGAATAATAGCTCATTTTTCAAAAACAGATGAGATGTTTGTCTCATCTTTCTTCAGGCTTTATTTTTTTATTCAAGCTTATAATACAGGAGAAGAAATATTGAGATGAATTTCATATTTTCTTAATTATGTTGGTCGTCAGGTCAGGAGAAACCAATCAAGCACATGTGCTGATTAAACTTCTAAGCTTGGTTATGCTCAAGTGGCTGACTTTTAAGATTAGTGAAGCAAAACCCTAGCTCATTTTTCTTTCTATTTATTTAACTTAATTTGATGTGTGATTTTATATTATGCAAAGAAAAGAGTTTTAAAACAGCTTATTTTTGGCATAATTTGGCTAAACCTTTTTTTTTAAACATCTTTATTGTAATATAATTGCTTTACAATGCTGTGTTAGTTTCTGCTTTATAACCAAGTGAATAAGCTATACATATACATATATCCCCATATCTCCTCCCTCTTGAGCCTCCCTCCCACCCTCCCTATCCCACTCCTCTAGGTGGTCACAAAGCACCAAGCTGATCTCCCTGTGCTATGCGGCTGCTTCCCACTAGCTATCTGTCTTACATTTGGTAGTGTATATATGTCCATGACACTCTCTCACTTCGTCCCAGCTCACCCTTCCCCCTCCCCGTGTCCTCAAGTCCATTCTCTACATCTGCGTCTTTATTCCTGTCCTGCCCCTAGGTTCGTCAAAATCTTTTTTTTTTTAATATTCCATATATATGTGTTAGCATACGGTATTTATTTTTCTCTTTCTGACTTACTTCACTCTGTATGACAGTCTCTAGGTCCATCCACCTCACTGCAAACAACTCAATTTCGTTTCCTTTTATGGCTGAGTAATATTCCATTGTATATATGTGCCACATCCTGTCTTTTCTCCATTGCATATTCTTGCCTCCTTTATCAAAACTAAGGTGACCATATGTGTGTGGGTTTATCTCTGGGCTTTCTATCCTGTTCCATTGATCTATATTTCTGTTTTTGTGCCAGTACCATACTGTCTTGATTACTGTAGCTTTATAGTATAGTCTGAAGTCAGGGAACCTGATTCCTCCAGCTCCGTTTTTCTTTCTCAAGATTGCTTTGGCTATTCGGGGTCTTTTGTGTTTCCATAAATTGTGAAATTTTTTGTTCTAGTTCTCTGAAAGATGCCATTAGTAGTTTGATAGGGATTGCATTGAGTCTGTAGATTCCTTTGGGTAGTATAGTCATTTTCACAACATTGATTCTTTAAATGCAAGAACTTGGTATATCTCTGCATCTGTTATTATCATCCTTAATTTCTTTCATCAGTGTCTTATAGTTTTCTGCATACAGGTCTTTTGTCTGCTTAGGTAGGTTTATTCCTAGGTATTAGATTATTTTTTGTTGCAGTGGTAAATGGGAGTGTTTCCTTAATTTCTCTTTCAGATTTTTCAACGTTAGTGTATAGGAATGCAAGAGATTTCTGTGCATTAATTTTGTATCCTGCTACTTTAACAAATTCATTGATTAGCTCTAGTAGTTTTCTGGTAGCATCTTTAGGATTCTCTATGTTTAGTATCATGTCATCTGCAAACAGTGACAGCTTTACTTCTTCTTTTCTGATTTGGATTCCTTTTATTTCTTTTTCTTCTCTGATTGCTGTGGCTAAAACTTCCAAAACTATGTTGAATAATAGTGGTGAGAGTGCACAACCTTGTCTTGTTCCTGATCTTAGAGGGAATGGTTTCAGTTTGTCACCATTGAGAACGATGTTGGCTGTGGGTTTGTCACATATGGCCTTTATTATGTTGAGGTAAGTTCCCTCTATGCCCACTTTCTGGAGGGTTTTTATCATAAATGGGTGTTGAATTTTGTTGAAAGCTTTTTATACATCTATGGAGATGATCATTTGGTGTTTCTCCTTCAATTTGTTAATATTTATCACATTGATTGATTTGTGTGTATTGAAGAATCCTTGCATTCCTGGGATAAACTCCACTTGATCATGGTGTATGATCCTTTTAATGTGCTGTTGGATTCTGTTTGCTAGTATTTTGTTGAGGATTTTTGCATCTATGTTCATCAGTGATACTGGCCTGTAGTTTTCTTTCTTTGTGACATCTTTGTCTGGTTTTGCTCTCAGGGTGATGGTGGCCTCATAGAATGAGTTTGGGAGTGTTCCTCCCTCTGCTATATTTTGGAAGAGTTTGAGAAGGATAGGTGTTAACTCTTCTCTAAATGTTTGATAGAATTCGCCTGTGAAGCCATCTGGTCCTGGGCTTTTGTTTGTTGGAAGACTTTTAATCACAGTATCAATTTCAGTGCTTGTGATCGGTCTGTTTATATTTTCTATTTCTTCCTGGTTCAGTCTCGGAAGGTTGGGCTTTTCTAAGAATTTGTCCATTTCTTCCAGGTTGTCCATTTTATTGGCATATAGTTGTTTGTAGTAATCTCTCATGATCTGTTGTATTTCTGCAATATCAGTTGTTATTTCTCCTTTTTCATTTCTAATTCTATTGTTTTGAGTCTTCTCCCTTTTTTTCTTGATGAGTCTGGCTAATGGTTTCTCAATTTTGTTTATCTTCTCAAAGAGCCAGCTTTGACTTTTATTGGTCTTTGCTATTGTTTCCTTCATTTCTTTTTCATTTATTTCTGATCTGATCTTTATGATTTCTTTTCTTCTGCTAACTTTGTGGGGTTTTTTGTTCTTCTTTCTCTAATTGCTTTAGGTGTAAGATTAGGTTTTTTATTTGAGATGTTTCTTGTTCCTTGAGGTAGGATTGTATGGCTATAAACTTCCCTCTTCGAATTGCTTTTGCTGCATCCCATAGGTTTTGGGTCATAGTGTTTTCATTGTCATTGGTTTCTAGGTATTTTTTGATTTCCTCTTTGATTTCTTCAGTGATCTCTTGGTTATTAAGTAGTGTATTGTTTAGCCCCCATGTGTTTGTATTTTTTTACAGATTTTTTTCTTGTGATTGATATCTAGTCTCATAGCATTGTGGTCAGAAAAGATACTTGATACGATTTCAATTTTCTTAAATTTACCAAGGCTTGATTTGTGACCCAAGATATGATCTATCCTGGAGAATGTTCCATGAGCACTTGAGAAGAAAGTGTATTCCTTTGTGTTTGGATGGAATGTCCTATAAATATCAGTGAAGTCCATCTTGTTTAATGTATCATTTAAAGCTTGTGCTTCCTTATTTATTTTCATTTTGGATGATCTGTCCATTGGTGAAAGAGGGGTGTTAAAGTCCCCTACTATGATGGTGTTACTGTCGATTTCCCCTTTTATGGCTGTTAGCATTTGCCTTATGTATTGAGGTGCTCCTATGTTGGGTGCATAAATATTTACAATTGTTATATCTTCTTCTTGGATTGATCCCTTGATCATTATGTAGTGTCCTTCTTTGTCTCTTGTAATAGTCTTTATTTTAAAGTCTATTTTGTCTGATATGAGAATTGCTACTCCAGCTTTCTTTTGATTCCATTTCCATAGAATATCTTTTTCTATTCCCCTCACTTTCAGTCTGTATGTGTCCCTAGGTCTGAAGTGGGTCTCTTTTAGACAGCATATTTACAGGTCTTGTTTATATATATATATATATATATATAAAGAAAAGGAAGAGAGCAACTAAATCAATAAACAAATCTACCAATGATAATAAACGCTAAATACTAAACTAAGATATGCCTAAAACCAGAAACCAGTCAGTCACATAGAACACACCCCAAGTCTACAGTTGCTCCCAAAGTCCGCCATCTAAATTTTGGGGTGATTCGTTGTCTATTCAGGTATTCCACAGATGCAGGGTACATCAACTTGATTGTGGAGATTTAATCCGCTGCTCCTGAGGCTGCTGGGAGAGATATCTCTTTCTCTTCTTTGTTTGCACAGCTCCCAGAGTTCAGCTTTGGATTTGGCCCCAGCTCTTTGTGTGGGTCGCCTGAGGGCGACTTTTCCCCACCCAGACAGGAGGGGGTTAAAGGAGCAGCTGATTCGGGGGGTCTGGCTCACTCAGGCTGCAGAAAGGGTGGGGTATGGAATGCGGGGCGAGCCTGCGGCGGCAGAGGCCGGCGTGATGTTGAAACAGCTTGAGGCGTGCAGTGTATTCTCTGGGGGAATTTGTCTCTGGATCACGGGACGCTGGCAGTGGCGGGCTGCACCGGCTCCCGGGAGGGGCGGTGTGGATAGTGACCTGTGCTCACACACAGGCTTCTTGGTGGCGGCAGCAGCAGCCTTAGCGTCTCCTGCCCGTCTCTGGGGTCCGCGCTGAGAACCGCGGCTCACGCCCGTCTCTGGAGCTCCTTTAAGCGGTGCTCTTAATCCCCTCTCCTCGCGCTCCCCAAAACAATGGTCTCTTGCCTCTTCGGCAGCTGCAGACCTTTTCCCGGACTCCCTCCCGGCTAGCTGTGGAGCACTAACCCCTTCAGGCTGTGTTCACGCCGCCAACCCCAGTCCTCTCCCTGGGATCCACCGAAGCCCGAGCCTCAGCTCCCAGCCCCGCCCGCCCCGGCTGGTGAGCAGACAAGCCTCTCGGGCTGGAGAGTGCTGCTCGGCGCCGAGCCTCCGTGCGGGAACCTCTCCGCTTTGCCCTCCGCACCCCTGTGGCTGCGCTCTCCTCCGTGGCTCCGAAGCTTCCCCCTCCGCCACACGCAGTCTCCGCCCGCAAAGGGGCTCCTAGTGCGTGGAAACCTTTCCTCCTTCACAGCTCCCTCCCACTGGTGCAGGTGCCGTCCCTATTCTTTTGTCTCTGTTGTTTCTTTTTTCTTTTGCCCTACCCAGGTACATGGGGAGTTTCTTGCCTATTGGGAGGTCTGAGGTCTTCTGCCAGCGTTCAGTAGGTGTTCTGTAGGAGTTGTTCCACATGTAGATGTATTTGTGGGGAGGAAGGTGATCTCCGCATCTTACTCCTCTGCCATCTTGAAGGTTTCTTCCTGGCTCAACCTTTCTGTTTCACATTTTGGGTTGTTAAGACAATCTTTAAATGATGTTTCTAATTATTTCAGATTCTTGCTAAGCACAAAGTTTGCTAATTTTTGGAGTTCTATAGATTGTAGTTTTATTTTGTGTCATCCCAACCTTCTAGGTTCCGAAGACTTCTCTTTATAACACATTCAGCAGAGAAAGTGTAGAAACACTTAACAAATTGGTAATAGAAATAAACCAGGACAAATTTGAATGTGTTTTCTTTTTAAATTTTACATTATTTTCATATAATATATGCTGACAATGTTAAAGAAAAACTTTTACAGGCCCAAAGTTCTCTTCACATGTAAACTAGGTATCATATAAATAACATTAATCTTTTTTAGTTCTAGAGTCAGGAAAGAGGATGACTTTTTTTTTTTTTTTAGAAGAGTCAAATTTTTTTATGAGAAATAGCCCAACCACTCTTACAATTCTCCCAAATTAAAAAAAAAAACAATCAAAGCAACAATTTCCAAAGCAACAACAAACAAACCTAAACATATAGAAGTTAAATTATTATTATTTTTTAACATCTTTATTAGACTATAATGGGAGGGAGACGCAAGAGGGAGGAGATATGGGGATATATGTATATGTAAAGCTGATTCACTTTGTTATAAAGCAGAAAGTAGCACACCATTGTAAAGAGGATGACTTTTTAAAAAGGTAATGTTTCTTCCTATTTATGGTATGATCTAGGAATTTCAAAGGGATGCCTTTACTGATATTTTGATTCTATTTGCTATGGGAATAGAAAACACACTTCTGACCTTTATCGTGATATAGTTTATGTTCACAGCTATTAAATCCATATTCCTAGTGAATCATGTGTTTCTCTGCTCCATTTGCAGTGCAAAGTGAAGTTTTGCCACCTCCTCGTTGGTTTAAATCATCAGTCAAATATGCCTATGAGAACTAAGTAAAGAAATATAATTTTCATCTGACACGAGCCTCACTGGGCTGTTTTCCACTAAGGGAGCATACACCCAGCTTTATCATCAATGTTTTAAAATATGAAGTTCTTGCAATTTAGGGTTGAATGATTCCTCTATACTTTCATGCTCTTTTTGTGATAGATTTTAAACTGCTTGAACCTGCTTTCATTTATGCCACTTTTAATATATAGAAATAATAGAGCTGTCAGTGTCCTCTTTAAGCTGAGGGAGGAAAAACTATTTCTTAGAGATATAAGCAGAAACAGGCTTATCTGGATAACCTTATGCTCATCCAGGTAATCCTCTAAGGAAATGCTGTTCAGTGCTTTGTGTGTTTAGAATAGTTCTTGCCTGAGCCATCCTGTGACTTAGGGAAATAACATTCCATCATCCTCTGATGGCCCAACTGTGACAGCGGGAATGTTCCTATGATATTTGTTGACAGGAGTATTGAAACAGCAAACAATTAAATCAACAACAGTGTAAGATAGCCAAGCTTCCTGGGCATTTGGGTCTTACAAATTGAAGTCCAGAACGGATGGGCAGTAGTTTTTAAGTCAGTAATTACTGAGGGTGTTTTCTAGATGGAGTCTGCTGGAGACTTAAAATCCACTACCTTGAGAACATCAGGTTGAAGAAAGGTCTAAAGTGGAGGTCTGTGAACTTTTGAGGATGATGATGGACACAGACTCCACTAGTCCTGTCCCAAATATACTTCACACACACACACACACACACACACACACACACACACACACACAAATATATGTGTCCTTCTACTCTCACAACCAGAACTAGGCCTGCGGCCCATACTTCAAAGGTCAGTGATGATTCCACAATCCCTACAGCTAGGTTTTTCTGTAGTTTTCCAATCTACTAAATTGGAAAATTCACATGAGATCTTGAAGTGGTATCCACATAGGTGAGGTTTCTATCTTCCTGGTTTCTCTGAGTGGTTTTCCACACAATCTTGAAGGAGTTGAGAATTCTTTTCTTGATATTTCGTGTTGGGAATGAGGTCATCCAATCAAAGGTAACAGGGCTGCTGGGAGCTGTCATGAGATATCTACTTAATTCCAACAAATATGGTCGATTACCATAATTTTATAGAACTGGTAATTTTATTTCAAAAAGAAAAAAGGGAGCAAAGCAGGAGGGAAAAAGTCTTGACATTGGTTTTATGATGTTTTCAGTCTTGGTTTATTGCTGGTGACCATATAAATACTATTCACCTTGAACAATTCACATATGTTTTAAATGTAGCAAAAAAAAAACAAAAAAAACAGCAGAACATAACATGGCAGAGAATAGGATACGAGTAAAAAACAAAGAAGAAAAATCTTAAAATGTAAAGGGATTTTTATATGCTGTTTTTTCTGTGAATGGAGCAAATGTCCTAATACATTTTAATGGATTTTAATAGGTAACAGTTCTATAATATTCTTTTTTAACTTCTTGGAATTCTTATTCCTCATGAAATCTATACCTTAAGAACAGGGAATACCTCAGGCTCTTAATTTTTTTTGCTGAATCCCTCCAATCCTTTTTCTTTTTCACTTCATTTACAAGTGTACTACTTAAATAAAATCTAACATTTTATTTTTAATTTAATTTTTAATTTTTTATACAATTTTTAAAGGTTACACTCCATTTACAGGTATTAAAAAAATTGGCTACATTCCTTGTGTTGTACAATACATCATTTTATCCTATCTTACGTCCAACAGTTTGTACCTCCCACCATTTTAAATTGATAGGAATCTTAGGAGAGGCTACCTCTTAAGGAAAAGGGGTGAAAATGTAGCTTCTTTGATAGAAGAAGCAGTAGGATCTTCCTGGCTATAACTTCTGCTGATACTTAGAATGCTGAACATTTATTATAATTTAGATGGAATTATTCAATTCAATGTAATGCTGGAACCCTTTATAAAACAGCATAGTTGCTAGGAATGCTTTCATCTTAATTGGGGAAAATGTTGATTTTCTTAGCTATAGTATTTACTCAAGGAAATTAAAATTTGAATACTGTGACTTGGCTAACTTATTTTACATAAATTCTCCCTTGTTAGATCATCCAATTGTACATGGAGACTCTCCATTCCTATATCAAAAACAAGAAAGAGAGAGAGAAAGAGAAGAGAGAGAAGAAGGCATGGAGGGAGGGAAAATTGAAAGACGTAATAGTTAACATATTTTGCTTTCTTCTGCCAGGCAAGTGTTTTATATATTTTATCTTAATTAATCATTGCAGCAACCCTATGAGATGGTTCTATTATCTTCTTCATTTTTCAGATGGAAAAACTGAGGAACAGCAAGTTCAAATGATTTTTCTAGCTAGTAAGTGGAGATAGATCCATTTTACTTAATTAAAGAATGTGTGGGCTTCCCTGGTGGCGCAGTGGTTGAGAGTCTGCCTGCCGATGCAGGGGACACGGGTTCGAGCCCTGGTCTGGGAAGATCCCGCGTGCCGCGGAGCGGCTGGGCCCGTGAGCCACAACTGCTGAGCCTGTGCGTCTGGAGCCTGTGCTCCGCAACAAGAGAGGCCGTGATAGTGAGAGGCCCGCGCACCGCGATGAAGAGTGGCCCCTGCTCGCCGCAACTAGAGAAAGCCCTCCCACAGAGACGAAGACCCAACGCAGCCATAAATAAATAAATAAATAAAATTAAAAAAAAAAAAAGAATGTGCAAGGCTAATCTTGTGTTTATCAGTGACAATATGGCTTAATATTTACTAAATGGGATAGTAGAAGCTTGATAAATTGAACCCCTTCTCCTCTCTTCATTATTGTTTAAAAGAGAATAAAGTCTTTAGGGACATAAAAAGTTATTGCATTTCAGAAAGAAAAATGTGGTTGAGGAGAAATGGATTAAAAAATTGATAAAAATGACAGACAAATTGATGATACAGACTACCAATACTGCTGTAGTTTAATATTTATTCCTTTATTTGCAGTCTCTAAAAACTTAACACCAAGAGAAATAATTTTACATATATTCCCTTAAGATTATCAATATTATTTCTCTTCATTGCATCAACATTAAAGAAGAGGACTTATGTCAGCCCACAAATCCTGAGAATGAAGACCTTTTTAATTAGTAAGCCAGCATCACAATCTTTGGGATTTCAAATGAAGCTGAATGCATGAAAGCAAGTACAGTAAATCTACACAAAAGACAAATATGCTATGATTTGCACATGCTTATAAATGCTGAAGAAATGTTAGAAGTTATCTTAGTCTGTTTGGGCTGTTACAGCAAAGTACTATCGACAGAGTGGCTTATAAACAACAGAAATTTCTCACAGTTCTGGAGGCTGAAAGTCAAAGATCAGGGTGCCAACATGAGTGTGTCCTGGTGAGAACCCTTTTCCAGATTGCAGACTGCAGTCTTCTCTCTGTGTTCTCATATGGCAGAAGGCGCAAGGGAGCTCTCTGGGGTATCTTTTATACGGGCACTAATCCCATGCATGAGGGCTCCACCCAATGACTTACTTCCCAAATGTCCCACTTCCTAATACCATCACACTGAGGGGTAGGATTTCAACATACGAATTTTAGGAGAACACATTCAGTCTGTAACAGATGGATACCAGGAAACTGACACTCAAGAAGAATATGATGTGCTCTGATACATAGGATAGAGTGTGAATTTTGATACCCAAATGCCTAGGTTCAAAGTTCAGCTCTGTCACTTACTACCAATGTGATCTTAGGCCATTACCTACCTTCTCCGTTGCCTCAGTTTCCTCATCTCTGGAGTCTAACCGTTTTTGTCCATACTATCTTTCCATCTTTGTTGGCTGCTCCCCCCTGGCTGAGAGCCTAACCTCCCAGATATTTTCCAGATAGATGAGGTGGCTTTTATCAACCTAGGGCTATTCTCAAAAGGGTGCAGCTGTGAGCTATTAGTAGCCAACACTCACAAATGGGATATGGGTGCACTGGCTCCCTTAATTTAAACAAAACTTATTACCATCTTATCCTAAAGTGGCCTTGGAAGCTTTGGCCTAATAATTTACAGATGGGAGCAATATATTAGACGAGGTCACCTGCTGGCATCTTTGACTTCCTTAGTCTTAAAGTTTGGAATTCTATAAATGGGTGAAAAAAACCCACCAAATTTTAAGAAATAATTAATTATGAAAATTTACATTAAACACTGCAAATTAAAGATGGGTTGCTTGTATTTTTAAAAAAATCAACCAAAACTTTCATTTTTGAAGTAGTAGTCTTCAGAGGTAATTAGCTGCTTCTAAGGTTTTTCCTATTATTTCTGTTGGATTTCATCGCTGATTTGTCACCCACCTTTCCATACCTGGAGTAGCTTAAAATCAGACTGAAGACTCAATTCTACCCTTTGTCCCATGACTTTGATAAGACTGTTCAGACTAATGAATGTTCTGCAGTTCTACTATGAAGCACTCTTGCTGCTCATCTGATAACTCCATTCTCCACCTAAGAAAACTTCTTCATTGCAATAGATATAGCAATAATGTTTACATGGTAGTAATTATCAATGGCATGCTTCTGCATGAGAACTTTCTACAAGATTTCTGGTGGTATTTTTCAGTCCCATAATATAAAAGTTGGAATGGATTTGCACATTATCCAACCACTCTCCCTATTGACAAATAAGAACATTGAGGTTTACAGAAAGTAATGACTTTTCCAAATTATCAGTGCTAGTTCAGGGTGGAATGGGAACCAAGCATGAGTTCTCCTGTGAAGTAGTTTATTAGTCTTTCCACTGCACCACACATCTTTATATTTCTACTGTTTAATAGACACTAAATTCAAGATTATCTGTTATCTATCTATTTGCCTATCTATCATCTGTCTAATTTATTTATACACCAGCTTGCTTCAGAAAGGATTTAAGCTGGCTTACAAAAAAAGACACAACACAAAGAGATTTTAGACATTTAATATATGAAGTGGAAGGAACATCAATTTGGGAAAAATAAGCTAAAGCCATGATCAAAGGTAATGGACAAAGTGTATGTTGTGAGACTTTTCCATTGGCTAAAGATAAGACGTTCTCTAAGATCTGAGATTTCTACTCTGCAAAGAAAGAACACGTATTACATGATCACATCAGTGTGGATCAGGTAGCTGGATTATTGGTTACAATGGATCATAGTCACCATAAAATAAAAATAAGCTAGTTGCTTAAAAGAACAGTCAAGGGCTTCCCTGGTGGCGCAGTGGTTGAGAATCTGCCTGCCAATGCAGGGGACACGGGTTCGAGCCCTGGTCTGGGAAGATCCCACATGCCGCGGAGCAACTAAGCCCGTGAGCCACAACTACTGAGCCTGTGTGTCTGGAGCCTGTGCTCCACAACAAGAGAGGCCGCGATAGTGAGAGGCCCGTGCACCGCAATGAAGGGTGGCCCCCCACTTGCCGCAACTAGAGAAAGCCCTTGCACAGAAACGGAAGACCCAACACAGCCAAAAATAAATAAATAAATAAAATAAAATAAAATAAATAAATAAATAAATAAAAATAGCTTTACTGTGAATATAATGCATATGTTTAAAAAAAAAAAAAAGAACAGTCAATACTTTCTGACAAAATTGTTAAACTGTTTTCTTGAAGAGAATGGCACCTGTCCAAAGAAATAAATTGCAAGTGAAATCAGCTTGGTGCCATTGCTGTTTTCTGACCATGTGTTCTGTCAGAACCTAAAAAGAAACTAAATAGAACACTTTTTTTGTTACAGTTTTGCAAAATTATAAACAGATTTTTGTACTATTCTAACTTAAAACACAAATATAATTAAACTCCTGCCTTACTATAATTATACCAGTATATTTAAGAATAGTTTTATGTAAAGTCACAGTACGTAGTGAAATTGCTGCCCCACAATATCATTTTCCTACTAAAGTTTGAAACTCTGTCATTTTAAGGTGAGGAGTCAGAGGTATTTGGGATGTTCTGAAGGTGTAAGGGACATCAGAAGTCTGAAAGATCACTGACTAAGTCTGTAGTCACAGAAAGCAGTCATCTAAACTATATACATTTTAGAAATAAGCCCAACTTATTTGTTTAAACTCTGCCTGGTTTCTTCAACCATTCTTTGAAGGTAGTTTATTATGCCTCCAAAAATCACTAAGAAATGTATGGAAAAAGAAATACAGCCCCAGTTAGATCTGTACCATATCTAGGTCAAGCTCACTAATGTTACATATATGAAGAGAAGATTGCCTCATTATTTATTGTGAAAACATCACTGGTTGATGAAAGCAGAGATCCTTTAGCTTTGATTGCTCAGAAGCTCAACATTATTAGTCCACCAAGAGATTGATTCAAATCAGCCATATTGCCATTTTGTTATGTATCAGCTGTGGCTTTTCTTAGGATCCAGATTCATGTTTGTGTGTCTTTTTAATGTTTATTTTGTCTCATATTTCATTTCAATAGGCCTTTTGGTCAGATAAGCAAATTTTCTGTCAAACACATTCTTCCCAGAACTCGTGAGATGGACTATTGCATTCAAAAGGCACTCATGTAGGAATCATAAATCGTAGACCAAGAAATCAAATTCCATTTTTATATCAACTTTGTAGAAAATTTTTCATTTTCCATGAGAGAGAAAGGTAAATGATTTCCTTGTGGCCTCAGCCATCTGTGGTCTTCCCAAGATTCCAGTTTCCTTAAAATTTCCAGTTCATTCTGATGATAGAGCTTGAGGTGTTTCTACATAAATCAGTAGACATGGAAGTTTTAATGAGCTGGTTAGTTTTTGGGAGTTTCTTTACTACATATCAGATACTTATAGTGAGAAGACAGGCCATCTGTAAAATAGGCTTTACCACTTCACCATTCCTCAGAAAATCATCAGTAACCATAGTCCTCACTTTTTTGAGAGATCAGAATCATCCTTCCTCCACTTATCAAATTGTCTTTTTTGTCCCCTGCAGCACTGGGGACTACTGCTTAAGCAGCTCTGGAATTACCCTTGAAAGTCAATTTTACTTACTGCCTTACTCAGAATAGTGTAGAAATTAAAATAATTCTTCTACAAATTTAAAATATTTTTCTATTTACTGACTTCTCGGTGATGGTCTTGATACTGCTTTCTTTCTTCAAAAATTTCCTCTTCTTGACATCCTTCCTGGATTATTTTTTCTTCCTATCTAGCAACTTATTATTTTTACCAATGAAATAGAAAGAAGAGAGGTGATCGTCACACCCTTTCACTTGGTGCTAAAAGAGGTTGTCCAATCTGTTCTCATAGCACCAGTAATTGGAAAATATTTTGGTCAAGATGTCAAAAAAACACAGTATATATCTGCATGTTACTAAAATAGTTCTTTATGTCTCCATACCAACTAATGGAACCAGATAAACTTTAATCCTCTGCCTACCCTGTGTACACACACACACACACACACACACACACAACTTATCTCCTATCTTTAAAATCCAGAAAATCATTACAAATTTATATGACAAACTGCCTCTTTTAAACCCTTATCCTACTGTGATTGCATAAACGAGGAAACATTCCCAGAAATGGAAACATGAAGTCAGCCTGTCATCCCCATCTTTTTCAGTGAATCTCTTTTAATTAGGAAAAATGTGAACAAGGTCAACCTGGCTGTTGACCAACCTGAACCAAGTATCTCAAATCACACCGTGACATATATGCGTCTCCTTTATCACAGGACCCTTGGACTTGTAATACTACAAGTCTACTAATTTGAAAGTATGGGCTTTACAGACACATCCCAGCCTGCAGGTTTAGGTACTGCGTCACCTGGAGTCCTGGTAAGAAAAGATGCCACACTGAAACTGAGCAATTTGAAGAGAGTCTAATGAAGGGATGATTTACAAAGGGATATTGCTTAATCTGAGACTAGCAACTGACAGAGCTGCTATCCCTAGGTCCGAAAGAAGCAGTGACTCGAACTTGGAACTTGAAAATGGCATGATTTGGAGAAGGATTGCTGAGAGCAATTTTGGCCTCCGGTAGAGGGAGGTTGCCAGCACTTGGAAGGAAGCCTGAAGAAAACATTGCCTAACCTCACTCTCTTGTCTGTGCTTCTCATTGGCTGAACACAACCTGAATCCAGAGAACTGGGAATCTCTGGCCTAGAATCAGCATCCTGGGGCACGGAGTAGGGTGGAAAGGGGGTGGAAAGTGGCACTCAATGGAATAAATGGAAAGTATTCAGCTCAGTCACTACCCTTGAAAATGGTGACCATGTGGGGCAACATGGCAGGCACCAGAAGACACATCCTCCAGTCCAAAGCAGAAAATTTGAACTCTAAAATGACATTCTAGAAGTGCGATGCTACAAGTAGTCTCTTTGGGATTCAACTGGCACAATCTATCATTATGCCCTTATATCAGTTTCTGAAGTAATCTGTCTTTGTATCCCCCATATGGTCGTATATAGTCACATGCATAGTAAATTCTCAGTAAACTCTTGGTAGAGTCACTGAATAACTTTCCTCTTATGTTCCCTACCACTGCTGCTAGCCTATTATCTTGTATGAGTTTCTGTCAGCAACGTTTCAAAATTCCAGGAACGGTCATGTATCCACATGCAGTGGTGTGCCAGACTTGGACAAATAATACAGAATGCTGTATTTTGACAGTTGTGATCAAGGCAGTGCAATTGCTGTTATATCCAAGAGAAGTGAGGTCAGCAGCAAGTCACCTCTGTCAAATGAATTCATTTAGAAAATCCTCGTGGAATACTTTGTAGTTTTACTGTGACACTGTCTCACAGAGCTAAAATGATATAGATGGAAATGTTCAGTACAAATTCAGAAACTTTCCTTCCTCTCCATTTCTCAATGAAAAAAAGAAAAAGTAGTATTGTCTGCCAATATCAGGGGGATATAGATGCAAGAACATCTTTTTCTGCTACATGAAGATGAATTGCCTGTAGCGATTGCCATTTGAAAATTGTGGTCTCAAATTTTAAGCATCCATGTTGTACTTTTAAAAGCAGGTAAGTCCTGTTCTGATGGAAATGCACACGCTTCACTCTTCTGTAGAATATATTGCATCCAAGAAAAGGGTTTATTTTTCTCCTCTAAAATTTCCATATCTCCGGTGATCTATGGGGGAAAAAAAATCTGTACTGGGTAGTGCAGTAAAGGTCACACACTAAGTATGCAGCTGTATTACTTTTGAGACACAGAAGCAAACTCTTTAAGTTCTAGTAGCTAATTAAGATAAAGATTTGCTTGGCACGCAATTTTGCTTCCTTAACATCTTTTATATTGAAGTCACTCTGACTTACAGAGCATTGTACATTTTAGTCACTGACCCATAAAGTACAAATGAGAGCTGGTTAAAGGATAACAGTGGGCATTCCGAATAACTTGCTGAGAAATGCCTCAAACTTGGAAGACGTTTTAATAATAATTCACCAACCAATTCCGTTAAAGACTAGAGAAGCACAAAGAGAAAATTTGAATTACACAGCTCCTCTTGCTGTAATTTAAAGATATTTCAAGCTAAATTTAAGCCTTTTGGATGTGATATCGTGCTGTTTTTGAGCCAGCGAATACAAGATACTAATAATAAAAACTAATTAATGATAAACTATATTTCTGTACTTTACATTTTGCTCCCAATGAATGTCATTTATATCTCAACACTATATTTTAAAAGCTCTCGTCCTTTAAAGAAATACACCAAGCAAAGATAATTTAAACTGGCTTTATGATACACCTATGACATCTATTTTTTTTGAAGAAATAAAAATTATTTTTATTTGCAAAAAACATACTTGATCACATACATAGAAAATTTTAAGTAATCTTCAGAAAACAAAAATAGCTATAGAGCTAACAAGTTCATTCAATAAAGTAACAATACATAGGTCAATATAGAAAAACTGATAGTATTTCTATAAACAAGCAACAATTTTTTAAAACCTCAAAATATAATATAATTTGCAATTTTATATTTATTTACAGTAGCGTCCAAGGAAGAAAATGAATGGGGATAAGCTTAACAAAAGATATTCAAGTCCAGTGAGCCAAAAACTAAAATATATTGCTAAAAAAAATTAAAGAAAACTTAAAACAAAGTATGGAGAGATACATCACATTCACAGATGAGACTACTCAATATTGTTCAGATGTTACTTCTTGTCTAGTTGAGCTATAGATTCACTGCAATCTCAATATAGATTTCAGAAAACTCTTAAATAAAAATTCACAAGCTTATCACAAAATTTATATGGAAATGCAAACAACTTAAGCAAAAAGCATCTAAAAAATTGATAGACTCACACTACCAGACTTTAAGGCTTATTATAAAACCACAGTACTCAAAACAGTGATCTTATCATAAGAATAGATATTTTAAAAAATAAGGTTTTTAAAAAATTTGCATCAACTTCAGCCTTTTGTCAATATCTCCTGTGGCATACATTTTAGTTCCATCTGTGTTACATACACAATGCTAGCATGCTCTGTGAATGAATTTGTTTCTGACCACTTTTTCAAAGTACAGTTTTATTTTTTGTTTTTTCAAATTTTGGATATTTTGCATATATATTAACTTCCTGGGACTTCCATAACAAAGTACCACAAACTAGGTGGTTCTAACGATAGAAATTTATTGTCTGACCATAAATTCTGCAGGCTACAAGCCCGAGATCAAGATGTCTGCAGAGCTGGTTCCTTCTGAAGTCTGTGAGGAAGAATCTGTCCTATGCCTCTCTCCAGGTTTCTGGCATTCCTTTTGGGTTGTATATGTTATCATCTCACTTTCTGCCTTTATCTTCACAGGGCATTCTCCTTGGGTGTCTGTGTCCAAATTTCTCCTTCTTATAAGGACATCAATCACACTTGATTGGAGACCCACTCTAAATCTAATGTGACCTCATTTTAACTTAACTAATTACATCTGCAATGACCCTGATTTCCAAATAAGGTCACATCCTTATAGTGGGAGTTAGTACTTCAACATGTGATTTGGGGTGGGGAGAACACAATTCATCCTCTGATAGCATGTCTGGTCATTAATTTCAGTCTTTTTTATTCTTTTGCCTAAGTCCCTATACTTTTAATTACTTTCCTTTCAAGTTTTCTAATGAACTTCTACGTCTATTCCACTTTTAAGTCCATTCACTGAGTTGTTTCTTATTCATTGTGTTACATGTTCTTTTCTCTATATTTTCTTTGTTTTATATTCTATTTTTTTCTCATTATGTTCATTTCCCTTTCAATACTTGAACACGTAGACAATAACTATAGAAGATATCTTAATGTCTTTGTCTACTGATTCCATCATTTTCGCCATCTGTCTTCTCCTTTTGCCTAATTTTTCTCCTGTTAATGGGTTACATTCTTCTTCTTCACATGTCTTTTCATGTCTTGTAATTTTGGACACAGTGAATTTTTGTTGATGAGGACTGGATTTTATAGTCTTCCTTTCAAGGATGTTAAAGTTTGTTCTGTCAAGTTTTAAAATTAATTGCAGAGCTGCTTGATCTTTCCTTAGCTTGTCTAGAGAAGCCATTATTCTAGGGCATAGCCACATTACAGAGGCATGGCCCTTCTACCATCTTTGCCCAATGCCGCAGATGTTGAATGACTACATTCATTCTATCTGGTTAGAATATAAAGTGTCTTCCAGCCCTATTTGAGGTCTGCGAACTGTTCAGATTATACCTTCCTTGGTATTCTTTTCCCAATCTCATGACATTTCACCCTACACATATGAGGCTTGGTATTCATCAACACAACAAAGGGCATCCTATGCAGATTTCTAGAGCTTTCTCCTTGCAGCTCTATCTCCCCTAGTACTCTTCCTTGCAATTTAAGCTATCTCATTCTTTCAAAAGTGGACTCCATCTCCTCAAACCCTGGGGACCACCATGCTCTCCTTATGATTCCACTCCCTGCACCATGATTCAGGAAGTGCTTCCACCCAGATAGCCAGAGTATTCCTCCAACTCCCGTCTTTTGTTTTCCTGTCTCATGGATCACAGTTCTGTGTTCTGAGTTCTAAAAACTATTACAATTTTTGTCCAGTATTCTAATTATTTATGGCGGGAGAAAAAAATCTGGATCCAGTTACTCCATCATGAACATAGTAGAAGATTTACTATGCATTTTGATAAACAAGTTCTCTAATGGAATTTCTTCTTTAATGGTTAGTGCTTTTGTCCTATTTAAGCAAAATGATGAAGGTAATCACATTTTCCTCTAATATCTTTATTGTTTTACTTTTAACAATTATATCTGCAATTCATCTGAAAAAAAATTTTTTCTGTATGGTGCATTAGGCCATTTGATATTCAAGATCTTTTTTTCCCATTTGAATGTCAAATGGCCTAGTCTATTTATTAAAAACCCTTACCTTTTATTGCTTTTACAAATAACATCACTATATATATATCATTTTACTTTGGGACTCTGTTCCATCAGTTTGTCTATTTGTACACCACCACCGCACTCTGAATTACTATAGCTCTATAATAATTTAGATAGATAGTCTAAGTCTTTCAGCTTCGTTTTTTACAAGATTGCCTGGGCCATCCTTGGCCGTTGGCATTTCCCAATGTATTTTAAATTCAGCTTGGTGATTTCTAAAATAAATAAACAGATAAATAAATACTATTTTTTATAGTATTTTTTATGGTGATCTTATTGAATCTTAGACTTGTGTGGGAATAATTTAAATCTTTACCATAATGAGGCTTCCAAAACCTCCTGAAATATTTTTAAATTTATATAGATGTCATTTCATTTCTGTTGATTGGTTCTTGGATTTTAGGAAAAAGATATTGCACATCATTATTTAGATATATTCCTATGTGTCTGATTTTCTGAAATCAGACAGAAAGAAACTAATATCTTTCTTCAACTTGTTTCCCTATACATTTGTTGCTGGTACCTAAACATACAATTGTTTCTTGTTTATAATCATCAGTATAGTCACATTGCTCAATTTACTATGAATTTAATATTTTTTTAAGTTATTTTGGAATTTCTACATACATAAACATCTTGTTCTACATAATGGCATCTTTATTTCCCTCTTAATTATCCTTACACTTTTCTTTTCTTTTTTTTTTCTAGACTTATTGGCTAGAGACTGAATTAAAATATTGAATTAAAGAGGTGTCATCATCCTGTTTTTAACCTTGAGGGGATATTTTCAATATTTCACAACAGTGTATGTTTATTCCTATAGGTTATTTATGGATATTCTTTGTCAGGTTAAGAAAATTTCTTTCTATTTCTATTTACTCTAACTTGCAAGAAGGTTTTTGTGTATGTGTTTGTTTTCATCATAAATATGTTGAATTTGACCAAATTTTTTTTCTGTATCTTTCAATATGACTATATGACCTTTATTTTTTATTCATAATGTAGTTTTATTCGACTATGTTGATCAATTTTTTTAAAAATTTTGTATTTATCTACCTTGAATAAACTCCAATCAGTCTTGAGATAGAACTTTCTAATGTTTGTTAAGCCATCTTCTCAAACAAATTGATTATGAGCATGTTGGAATTTGTCTTGAAATTTGCCACAAAGGGGCTTATGAACATGTCAATTCATATAGTTCCTCAGGGAGGTATATTTTATAGAGAAAATGGCTGTATAATAGTTGTTAGATTGGATAAAATATAATGCAACAGCTAATTAAACATTAGGCTCTTCCTAAAGTTGAACACTGTTAGAATTTTAGGAGGGGCTCTCAGGTTTATTAATGTCTATCAGAGAATTGCTGGAGAATCTTATCAGTAATGGTAATTACTTCCAGAAGGAATGCCTTATCACATTAGACCATAAAATTCTTCCAAATTTTGGACAGTTCCTTTAAATGTCAAACAAAAGATCTGTTTATTAACTGAGAGGGTCATGAAAAGCTATGAAAACTGCCCAGATTTCATCCAGTTGTAGAACAAAAGAATGGGTTCACAATGGAAGTTTAAAGGGATAG
The DNA here is from genome assembly GCF_965194825.1 of Balaenoptera physalus. Classification (NCBI taxonomy): domain Eukaryota; kingdom Metazoa; phylum Chordata; class Mammalia; order Artiodactyla; family Balaenopteridae; genus Balaenoptera; species Balaenoptera physalus. Next base: position 128,021,597 of record NC_138891.1, on the reverse strand, counting down.
TGGTGGAAAGAATAAAGATACTCTTTGCTGGTACCCTATTGAGTCCAGGTGATCTTTGCATTGTGGCACATACCCTTTGATCCATTACTTATATTTCTAGTTATTTGACATGAGAGGATAATCATGTATGGATCACATATATAGCTATTAATATTCTCATTGTAACATGACTTATACCAAAAATAGTGAAACAATGAGAGAAGGTGGGAAGGAGGTGGAAAAGAAAGAAAAATTTTCAATGCTTATCAGTGATGGAATGACTGTATAATCAGAATCCATCAGTAAAACTAAATAGTTTGCAGCAGCCATTCAAATGACTATTATTGAAGGTTTTCATTAACATCAATATTAATCATACATTGTTAAATGAACAACAAAAAACCAGATTCCAATATCATATATTCTCATTAAAAATAATGTATACACAAATAGTGTATATAAAAATCCTGTATATAGTAATGTGGAAAGGCTATATTAAATTATTTCTGGGATGATAGATTATTTTTATTTTCTTATTTTTGATTCCTTTATACCTTTCTTAAATATGTTTTGCTTTAATAAGAAGAAAAAATATTTCTTATAATAATATCTTTTGTTGTAGTTAGACACAAACACAACCTTCCCATATTATTTCATAAAAGCCTCTAAAACCCTTTTTAAAGGATGCTTTCCTCAATGTAAAGCAATTCTTTAACATGCTTTACTGAATGTATACCAAAAGGCCAAGAGAGATCTTCCGTTTAACTTCTGTGTTATTTCCTACACTGCATTATTGAGAATATAGCTTAGTGTGTTTTTATTCCAAGCATGCCTCGCACAAGTAGCACACATTATTTCACCGTAGCCCATGGCATCCTTTGTGCAAATCTGCTGTCAAGTAACCCACCAAATGCAATTTATCCAGTCCTCTTTATAGTTGCTGGAGGTTCTGGAATTATAAAGTCCCTGGCAGTATTCTCCAGAGCAATACTTTGTTACTTAGAATTTGCCTGTACAAAAAGGAACAGGCATAAGAATGCAGTGTCATCTAGTCAATGATAACAACAGTCCGAAAAGCGGCGTAAGAACAAGTAAGCATGTGCTCGAGGTAGTCAGTCAGATTCCTGTGATACCTGTGAAGAATGCGGCGCCAAAACACAGTCGCCCATCTGAAAGCCACAAGAATTTTCAGTTGCCCATCTGAAAGCCACAGCTTCTACAGAGCGCTGGATGTCCTCAGCTTCTTTCATTCTGGGAGGAATCTGATTGGAAAAATTATTGCTGATGTGTTCATTAAGAACAAGATTAAGGGGCTTCCCTGGTGGCGCAGTGGTTGAGAGTCTGCCTGCCAGTGCAGGGGACACGGGTTCGAGCCCTGGTCTGGGAGGATCCCACATGCCGCGGAGCAACTAGGCCCGTGTGCCACAGCTACTGAGCCTGCGCGTCTGGAGCCTGTGCTCCGCAACAGGAGAGGCCGCGATAGTGAGAGGCCCGCGCACCGCGATGAGGAGTGGCCCCCGCTCGCCGCAACTGGAGAAGGCCCTCGCACAGAAACGAAGACCCAACACAGCCATAAATAAATAAATAAATAAATAAATAAATAAATAAATAAATAAAAATAAATTAGGTCACTTGTAAAAAAAAAAACTTCTAAAAAAAAAAATAATAAAAAAAAAAAAAAGAACAAGATTAAGAACACAATAAAAAAGAAATGAGCAAAAGACTTGAACAGAGACTTCTCAAATGACCAGTAAGCATATAAAAAGTAACCTGGGCTCACACCAGTCAGAATGGCCATCATTCAAAAGTCTACAAATAACAAATTCTGGAGAGGGTGTGGAGAAAAGAGAAACCTTCTACTCTGTTGGTGGGAATGTAAACTGGTGCAGCCACAATGAAAAACAGTATGGAGGTTCCTTCAAAAAACTAAAACTAGAGTTGCCATGTGATCCAGCAATCCCACTCCTGGGCATATACCCAGACAAAACTATAATTCAAAAAGATACATACACCCCTACGTTCACAGCAGCACTATCCACAATAGCCAAGACATGGAAACAACCTAAATGTCCATTGACAGATGAATGGATAAAGAGGATGTGATACATATATACAATAGAATATTACTCAGCCATAAAAAAGAATAAAATAATTCCTTTTGCAGCTACATGGATGGACCTAGAAATCATCATACTGAGTGAAGTAAGTCAGAAACAGAAAGATAAATACCATATGACATCACTTATATGTGGAATCTAAAATATGACACAAACTTACCTATGAAATGGACTCACAGACATAGAGAACAAACGTGTGGTTGCCAAGGGGGAGGAGGGTAGAGGACGGATGGAGTGGGAGTTTGGGATTAGCGGATGCAAAATATTATATACAGAATGGATAAACAACAAGATCCTACTGTATAGCATATGATATACATATATATAACTATATATATCTCCTGTGATAAACCTTAGTAGAAAAGAATATGAAATAAAGTGTATATATGTATAACTGAATCACTTTGCTGTACATCAGAAATTAACACAACATTGTAAATCAACTATAATTGAATAAAATAAATTTTTTTAAAAAGTATCTTGGGCTCACAAATACCAAAGAAATGAATATTAAGTAAATGCTATTCTCACCAAAATTAAAGGACTAGTAATACCAACTGTTGGCTAGGATGTGAAGCAACAGCAATCATCATATTCTGCTGATGGAAATGAAAACTTATACAACTACTTTGGAAAACTGACAGTAGCTACTGAAGTTCAACAAATGTCTGACTTATGACACAGCAATTATCCAACTCAGTATATAATCAATAGAATTCTGTTTGTATGCACATCAAAAGACCAGTATAAGAATGTTCATCAAAGCACTGTTGAAGCTCCTATTCTCATTCCTAAACATTCATCACAGTAGCACTATTTGCAATACCCCAAAATAGAAACAATGCAAATGTTCGTCAACCCAAATGTCTATGAATTTTGGTATATTCAGAGAATGGAATACCATTCAGTGATGAAAAATAAATGACTTACAGCAACATTCATCAAAAAGAATGATTCTTACTGTAACAATAAAAATAATCATCCTTGTTGATGAATGTTGTTAGAATCATAATGTTCAATAGTCAACATTAAACATAATGTTGAGTAAAAGAAGCCAAACACAAAATATGACATAGCATATAATTCCATTTTTATACAATTCAAAAATTAGCAATGTTAAATTATGGTGTGAGAAATAAGGATAGTAGGTATACTCTGGTTGGGGGAAGAATTTCTAGAAGGAGGCATGAGTGGGCATCTGGCATATTTTTTCCATAGATTTGGTCACTTTATAAAAGTTTTAAATTTGTGCACTTTACTGAGCATGTGTCTTAAGTCAAAAGTTTATTTAAAACATTTTTAAACATGCAAAATTAATCAATGGTATTAAAAACCAGAATAGTAATGATCTTTGGGGAGGAATCTGGGCATTGCTTGGGAGCAGGTCTGAAGGGGGCATCTAGAATGCAGGTAATGTTCTGTTTCAGGACCTGAATCATGTTTACTTTAGTGTTTTCACTATGATTTGTGATATTTTATATCTATTTCTATTAAAAATATTTATTAATAATTGTTTAAGATATACATGAATTATTGGAATTTTTCTTTGTGTGTTATAGTTCACATTTTTAAACTGCTTGGAAACAGTAATAACACCTTTGTCCAATTTTCCACGCTGATAGGCAAGAACATGTCAACTACACAATCAATATTAAATACTAACTCTGCTAGGCCAGCTCTAAATATGTATTATGTATAGCAATAGAATGAGATTGTCTATCAGAAAACATATGTACCTTTATGCAAATAATATTTCAGGTGTGATATGATCTGGGAATCTCTGGCATCTGGCATCAAATTACAGATGAAATTTGAGCCCAAGAAATTGAACTATTTACATTTCAATGGCTTAAAATAAGTTTTATAGTCTTTGACTCTGAAAGAACAGAATCTTGATTTTTAAAACAATATGTATGTAATTAACAGCTTAAGTCTAAATTTGGGTTACTACTAGAACTTAAATCTATCTTGCTCTGCCTGGAATACTGGTGAGTGAAGCCATCAGAGGGCCAGAGGACTCTCCCAGGGAATAACAACCTAACTAAAAAGACCATTAGCACAAATATCACAGGTAATTCAGATTCACATTTTCTTCTGGCCCAGTGACCCCATTTCTCAGATGACTAGCCAAGCCCTAAGAGCAAAATCTAAGTAAACACCCATATGCAAACACAGTGTAACAGAGATCCAAAGTCGCCCTCTTTCTGGAACAGCCTGACTCTCTGATGTTGCTGGGAAGAAATTTCTCCTTCTTTGGAACAGAGACACTGGCACACTGCAGCACTGTCAGATAGAGACAGAAGGAAACAGCACCATGACAAGCATTGCTGCTGGCCCATTATTAGCACTAGCAGCTAAAGGTGACAGCACCAGCCGAGGCTGACATCGCTGTAGTTAGAAGTCTCTGTTGAACTTGGAGGGTGGTCACAGCTTCAGTCTCCATTAGAGACAGTAGCAGCTATAGGAAATGACTCAACAAGGATGAAGTCCCTTGTGCATCTTGACTCACTGCAGGAGATGCATACAATTTTTATAGAGGTTAAGAGGACTTGAGTATATGAAGCTCATGTATGAAGGGTCAATTTGAAAGAGAAAAAAATATTGAAAGAAATTATATTATGAAGGTAATTATTTCTGAGTCTCTGAGAAATCGGTGGGGGAGGCTCGAGGGACAGAGAGGATTTTGGAGATTCCTTAACTGTGGAGAGTTGGAAGAAAGTTAAGATTATTAAGATGAATTTAACCTTACTGAATCCTAAGGCTGATATTAGAAAACAGATTATATTGCTAATGAAGATGAGTAGCTTGATTTTATAGAATTTTTCCCCATTATCTAAACTTTGCCTATTTCCTAGTTATATAAATAAAAGTTATAATTCATCATTCTCTTACATATTACTCCTGATATAGTAGAATTCTTAGGCTAAAGCTTTTTAGATCTTTCCTCCTTGAAATTCTTGTCAACTTTTTAAAGCCTAACAGCACAAAATAATATCAAATGCCACCTGCACAGCATGACATAGCAAAGAAAGGAACTGTGTAATCCCTTCTCAAATGTACTATTCAGATCCAACCAGAGTCATAAATCTGTAACATAGTGACATTTTAGAACAAGCTATTACTCCAGAATTTGAAAACACACAAAATCTAATTAATGTTTCGGTTCTTTTGCCTTGTTCTTTGTTAACTTGGAAATACTAGTGCCTAAATTCTAAACTTCCAAAGAAATGTTAAAGAAAACAAACTTCTGAGTAAAGAGTACATTTGGGTAAGATCAGGACTGGAATATTGGCATCCAACTTTTCCCTCCCAGAACCTAAATGCAAGGGCTAAAAAAAAGTAAAAATAATGGAAAATCTGCATTGGCGTCAGAGATGGCAGAAATGTACCAATGACATGTTATGAAAAATTAGTGGAATTTCTAATAGAAATAATCCAATTGGGAATAGACTAAAAGATTTGCCTAAGAGCCAACTCCTAACTCTCTCTCCCAAGAAAGCAAAGGAGTGAGAAAATGCCTGGCGGAAATCTGGGCAGAACTGCAGCATTTCCTAAAACATGGAGGCAAAAGGGCTGGAGATGAGGATGGCTGACAGTTTAGTGGAGGAGAATGCCTCTTGGATCTCTTCTACACTGTGGATCAAAGCAATCGGAAACGGATGCCATGGGAGGTCAAGTGTAGCCATGGCAATCAGAGTCAATGGCAGCAGGGCTGTCTCTTGATGCAGCAGAACCTCATCTGACAACGAGTCACCTTTGATTGTCCCAAGAGGGGAGAAAGTAGTTTGAGTGGAAGGTAAAAATGTTCCCTGGTATAATGCCAGATGCCCGAACTGCCCACACTTCCAGCTTCCTCTCTGCTTGCTTCGAGTGATAGACTCACAGAATTGGTCATATAAACTTCTATTAGCCTATGTCCACAAAAGGACTTACACCAGAATATAGCAGTGTTATTCATAATAATCCCCAACAGGAAACAACCTAAAATGCCCATCAAAAGAGAATGGATAAACAAATGGTGTTATATTCATCCAATAAAATGATATTCATTGATACAAAAACCATGAACACGGACACATGCAACAATATAAATGAACATAAAAACTTTATCTTATAAAGATGTACACACCAAAGAATGCATTTTTATGAGAATATCCACTTACATGAGTTTCACGAAAAACTAACCAAGGGTGATAGAAATCAGAACAATGATTGTCTATGGGGAATTGCCTGAATGGGTGTACGAGAGAATTTGGGAGGTGATGGTAATGTGTTATGTCATGCTATTTACAAGGGTAAATCCATTGTCAAAACTCATTGAATTTGTCAAAACTAATATGTGTGCATTTCACAATAGGTAAATTTCACCTCAACTAAAAAAAAGAAATTATCTGAATACTGTGACTCAATTTTGTGCCTTTCATTGCTTAAAAATCCATGTGTGGCACCCCTCTAATACTGTAAAGTGATGTATAGCATGCCTTTTCCTGTGTGCTTAATTTAAACTTAGTTTCATTATTTCCATATCCTTATTTTTTTCTTTTAAAACAGCTTTATTAAGATATAATTCATATACTATACAATTCATCCATTAAAGTGTACAATTCAATGGCTTTTAGTTTATTTACAGAGGTGTTCCCTGGTGGTCCAGTGGTTAAGACTCTGCACTTCCACTGCAGGGTGCGCGGGTTCGACCCCTGGTCAGGGAAATAAGATCCCACGTGGTGCAGTCAAAAAAAGTAAAAAAAAAAAAAAAGAAAGAAAAAGAAAAATATATAGACAGGTGTTATCGTGGAGAAGACCCATGTCCTTATTTTTATTGGACAAATTTTTTCTTTATTTTATTCTGGTGTCTCTGTGTGTGTGTGTGCGTGTGTGGAATAAAGGGATGATTCTGGATCCATTATATGATGAAAGACTCTTTTCCCTTTTGTTTTACCAAAAGCAACTCTTTTATCCTTTAATCTCAGTTAAAACACACTACAGGGAAATTACCAAATATGAACAAAACTGGCTTTTCTGTTGACTGCACCTATCCAAAATAAAGCTGCTTCTTTTGGGCTAAACCAAAATCACAAGATAAGAATTGTTCATTTAACTGCTTCACTGACTTTCTATGAACTGAATGCTTAATAAACTTAGAAAGAAAAAGAACTTCTATATTATCTTGTTATTATCTTATTCTTGGTATTCTAAGAGACCCACTTATATGGTGACTTTACATTAAAAAAAAAGAGCAAGGTAATAATTTCAACCCTATCAACCTCAAGATAAATGAAAAAAATAAGTTCCTTATTCCTTGCTCTCATTTTATGATATTAAAAGTTTTACCCACCCTGATATTACTCTTAACAAGTCCTGAAAGATACACATCTTCTGAAAGTAGATATCTAGAGAAAAAATTTTATGAAAAGAAGAAATATGAGTCATACTTATTGAATTTTTGTTTAAAGAAAAATATGTCAATGAAAATTGCCTATAAGATCTAATAAACAATTCCATGAAAGTTATTCTAACCTTCATTCAGCCTTGCTGGGCCCATTTCTAAAGTATCTATAGGGTATAAGGTACACTCACCATTGACTTGTTCCTTTCTGTCCTCTGAACAATCAGTTGTTATTTCCTATAATCATACTTTCGACACCTTCCAGTATTCATCCCCTCTCTCCATCCCCAAAGCTTTCACCTAGTTCAGGTCCACTTTTCATCTCCCCTGGATTATTTTTAAAACTTCCTAGCTGGTCTCCACAGCTCTAATTCTCTTAGGGCTACAGCACTAATCTTGCTAAAACACTATGTCTTAGTCCATTCAGGCTGAGATAACAAAATAACATAGACTGGGTGGTTTATAGACAACAGAAATTTATTTCTCACAGTTCTGGAGGCTGGGAAGTCAAGAGCAGGGCACCAGCAGATTCACTGTCTGATGAGGGCCCACTTCCTGGTTCATAGACGGCAGCCATTTTTTGCTGAATTTCACATAGTGAAAAGGGTGAAGAATCTCTTGGATTTCTTTTAAGGGCACTAACTCCATTCTGAGCACTCTTTGCTCATTATCTAATCACCTCCCGAAGGTCCTACCTCCAATATACCATCCCACTTGGGGTTAGGTTTCAACATATGAATTTTGGAGGGACAAAAATATTCAAACTAGAGCACACCGACAGGACAGCACTGAGCTCACTTGCCTGCTCAAAAACCTTCGGAAGTTCCTCTATTGCCCAACAAACTCCATCTAGTCCCCTGGGACAGAAGCACAACTGGCCCAAATTTACCCAACCACCTTTGCTTTGCTGTAATCCTCTGTACATCCAAATCTTTAAAACCTGTAATTAGAAAAGTAATCCATTCTGGCCATTAAAAATCAAACTGTAGAGCCGTATAAAAAAATATGATAAAGTGAATGGTTTTCTACATCCCTTCAACCTCATTTCTAAGTAGTAACTGCTGTTAACATTTCAGTGTGTATTCTTCATCCCATAAACAAAATATACCTGTATATTGTATAGAGATTGAAATATGAAAGTGGATTTATGTTTGGGAACTTGCATGTTTCCCATGTAACTTTTTGACATGAATATTTGTTCAGTCATTTGTGATTTATCTTATTCTCTTCATGATTGTCCTTATTCTGTTAATAGACTGTACTAAATATAATTTATTTAATTGGTTCTTATTAGTGACATTTGGACTACTTCGATTTTTGACACTTTTATACAACACTTGGTTGACTATCTTTGTATCTACATCTTGCGTGCACCAGTGAAAAAGTATCTGTAGAGAAATTTTCTCAAAGTGAAATAATCTAATCAAATGCCATATTCATATTTATTTTGAAAAATATCACCCAATTCTTCTTTAAACAACCTGCACCAATTTATGCCCATTTCCCACCTTCCAGCTTGACAGCAGTAGGTAATATAAACTACTTTAATCTCTCTGCTTTAATGGGTGAGGACTGGTATGTCCTCTTTAAGTTTCCATTTTAAAAATCATGAGTGAGTTTGAACATCTTTGCGAATATCAATAGGTCATTAAATGTCTCTTTTTTTTAACTCTATTTTTATAGTCTGCCAGAATTTGTGGAGTTGTTGAGCTTTCTTCGTATTGATTTCTATGAGTTTCTTGGGAGTTAATCAATTTCACCATTTTTCTATCATGTCAGATACAAATAATTTTCCTATTCTGTGTGTGTTTACACTCAAATGATTTATTTGTTATTGTCATAAAAATGATTTTAATGTCATCAAATTTATTAATCTTTACTTTTTGGAAGTTGTTCTCGAATTAGTGTGCATAAGAAGCAGATAGGATCGCTACAATGCAGATTCCAGGAAAAGAAGAAATCAACATTACGCTAATTACATGAAAGAACTGGAAAACTTTCCTTCTTTCTCTAGGCTCTGGAATAGTTTAAATAGATTCAGAAGAATCTTTTCTTTAATGCTAAGAAAGAATTGTCTTGTAAAATTCTTTAATGCTAAGAAAGAATTATAAAATTATCTAGTCTTGTTATTTTCTCACTGTGTATATTAGCTGTTTGACAAGTATCTCATTTTATTTTTTAATTTCTTCAAGTTATTTTTTTCTCCCTTCTGGTCTCAATATTGATAATTTGCATTTTTCAGAAAAAGCATACATTTCTTACGAGTTTTAAATTTGTTTTCAAAGGTTTGTTTTAATTCATTTTAATAAATAAGTTTATATTTTATATGTGTTTATGTGTGTGTTTATTTTACTTACACATATCTAATCTGAATATAACTGGAATATATTACCATTTCATATCCCTACATATAAGAGATGAAATTTCCAAAAGTTAGGGATGAAAATGGACCTCTAAAATAGAGATAAAAATGACCCCATAAAAGTAGGGGGAGCTTTTCAGAGTTAAAGCCTTTAAGGTACTTGAGTTGTTCAGAAAAAAAGTACAGATGATAATAAACTTTATAAATTTTAAGACAAATATACAAGTTAAAATTTCAAGACTTACTTCATAAAATTTAGAAATGCATGTTTTACACTATACATATAGGAAAAGAAAGGGGTAAATAAATTTTACTAACCCAATGGAAGGCTAAAAAAAGAATAACAAAAGCATGGAAAATCAAGGTAAATAGAAAGAAAAAAGTAAGATGGTAAAAATAAATGCAAATATATAAATAATTATAATAATATAAATGGACCAAATGGCTTCTAAAAGATAGATATTTTATTTTATTATTTATTTATATTGAAGTATAGTTGATGTACAATGTTGTGTGTATATATATACATACATGTTGTTGTATATGTATACATATATATTCTTTTTCAGATTCTTTTCCCTTGTAGATTATTATAGGATATTGAATATAGCTCCCTGTGTTATACAGTAGGTCCTTGTTGTTTATTTTATATGTAGTAGTGTGTATCTGTTCATTCCAAATGCCTAATTTATCTCTCCCTCCCACCTTTCCCCTTTGGTAACTTTAAATTTGTTTTCTTTGTCTGTGAGTCTACTTCTATTTTGTAAATAAGTTCATTTGTATCATTTTTTTAAATTCCACATACAAGTGATATCATATGATATGTCTTTCTCTGTCTGACTTACTCCACTTAGTATGAGATATTTTAAATACAATTAAAAACCCCAATTGTATGCTATTTATGAAATTCCCATCTAAAATTTAATGACACAGGAAGGTTAAAAGGAATGGTTCACCTATAATATCAGACAAAAATAAATCAATAGAGTAAATAAAGTTAGTTCACAAGTGTAAAATTAATATATATAAGAAAAAATAGCAGCTGTAAACTTATGCACACATACTAAAGCCTTTAAAATGCAGCAAATAAATTTTTACAGCATTAGCAAGAATATGTCAATCCATATAGTGGGAGTTTTACACAAGTCTCCTAGAAATTAATAAATCAAGCAAACAAAAGATATGGAAGATTTGAACAGCATAATTAACAAGGTGTTGGTCATATACGGACTGTTGCATCTTGTAATTACAGAATACACATGAAATTTTAAAACTGGAAAGACATTTTAGAATTCAAATCATATTTAAACAAAGAAGAAACATTGCCATAATATAGAATATGATATTAAATTTAAAATTCATAACAAAAAGATCATGTGAGAAAATGGAAACATTTTGAAATTACAAAACATGTACATACATAACTTTTGGGTCAAGGAAGAATCATAGTAGCAACTATAAAATACTTCACATGGAAAAAGGTGAAAATATTCACATCAAAATTCATGGAATTTAGGTAACTCAGTTTTTAGAAATTTATAATAATAAATTCTTATAGAAATACAGAAAACTATCAGCAAAACAACCAAAGAGGTTAGAAAAAGAACAACATGGAAACCCTAAATAAGAGTAAGAGCACACTTTCTTAAAAATTACAGAGGGAAAATAAAATAAACTCAGTAAACATACCCAAAAGCTATTTGTTTGAAACAGCTATTTAAGTAAATACACCTGTAACAGGTGTTTTTCTTTTTTTTTAAGCAAACAAAAGACACAAACAATATAGGAGTAGAAATACACTCTGACAAAATAATACATTGAGCAAAATTATACCAATAAATTTGAAAATTTAAATGAATTGTAATATTTCTTAGAAAAATAAAACTTGTCAAATCTGACTGAACACTTATAAGATTCCATTGCTTATAAATTATATTTTATCATTGTCAGCTTGAGTAGTAAGACAAGATGAAGAAATAAGGATTAAATAAGAAGAAGTCAGATCTCACAAATGATATGATTAGCTACATAGAAAATCTAAAACAGAAAAATTATTAGAAGTAATAAGAATCAGTGAGTTTTCTGAAAATAAGAATCTAACAAAAATTACTTGTCTCTCAATTAATAACCAATAAAAGTTTTTTAAAAGTACTTTTTATAATTGTAACAAATAAGTTTTCTGGAAATAAGTGTACCAAAATCTGTAGTAGAACTATATAGAAAATACTATAAAATTTTATTGAAAACATTTACCTTGTAAATTAAATGGAAGCATATAGTCATGGATAAGAAGGTGTAATATTGGATAAATTGAATATAGTTACAATAAAAATTGTAACAAGATCTTATTTAAACTAATTTAAATTTTTAATCATTTTAAAACATTTAAAAAATGTATTTAGAAGAACAAAGGGTCAAATATATACAAGACAATACTGGAGAAATGCTAATTTTGACTGGTGGAGAGGGTGATAGCCTACTGAACAGCAAAGCTCATGATGAAACTGTAGTAATAAAGACAATATATTCTTGACATAATAATAAACAAATAGACCAACTGCACAAAATGGAGATCACAGAAAAAAAAGAGACTCACATGAATATTATAATTTAATGTAATCCAGAGATGGTATTAAAATTAGAAATGAGAAGGGTATAATGTGACCATTCAATAAATGGTGCCTGGACAACTGATTATTCAAATGGAACAAAATAAATCCCTGTAACACTTTACACAAATGCATGCATGTATACACACATGCCCTTCTAGATGGATTAAGACTTAAAGTGAAAAAAGCAAGGTATGAAGATTTCTTAAAATATAAAAGAATATGTATATTTGTAGCCAAGGTATGAGTGGATTTTTAATTAAAAAAGAAAGAAAAGACAAATTATGAACTGTAAAGGGATGAGTTAGACTACATTAAAATTAAAAGTTTCTATATATCAAAAGGTGCCATTTAAAAACAAAACTGCAAGCCCACGGCATAAAAATGATATTTGCAATGCATGTAATTGGTAAAAATATATAAATATAGAATGTGTCAAAAAACAGAAAAATTAGTAAGAAAAGTACAAACAACCCAACAGAAAAATAGCTAATAGATATGAAAAAAAAATTCCAAAGTCTGTGCATGAAATCATGCTTAATTTTATAAAACTGAGAAAAACAAATTTGAGCAACATTGAGATAACATTTAATCTGGTCACATAAGCAAACTAAGAAAGAAAAGAGAAAAATAATTACAAATACCATGTGATCTCACGTATAAGTAGACTCTAAAAAATTTCGGAAAAAAAGCTCATAGATATAGAGAACAGATTGGTGGTTGCCAGAGACTGGGGGTAGGGTGTGGGTGAAATTGGTGAAGGGAATCAAAGGTAAAAATTTCCAGTTATAAAATAAATAAGTCATGGAAATGTAATGTGCAGCACAGTGACTAAAGTTACTAATACTGTATTGCATATTTGAAAGTTGCTGCGAGAGTAGATCTTAAAAGTTCTCATCACAAGAAAAAAAATTCTGTAACTATGTATGATGATGGAAGTTAAATAGACTTATTGTGGTGATCATTTTGCAGTAGACACAAATATTGAATCATTATGTTGTACACCTGAAATTCATATAATGCTGCATGTCAGTTATACCTTAATTTAAAAAATGTTAAAGAAAATAAAGAAAAATCTAATCATCATAGCTGGGCCAGACTGTGGAGCACCTGGAACCCTTATACACTGTTGATGGGAGGGCAAATAGCCTCAGGCAACTTAGGAAGCATTTTGGCAATATTTTATGATATTAAACATGTATATATCCTGCCCTATGGTCTAGCAATTCTACTTTATATGACCTAGAGAAACTGACACTTATGCATAAGGATTATGAGATTGTTCATTGTGTCACTGTTTGTAGCAGGCAAACAAAAACAAAAACAAAAACTGAATATTTCACCAGCAGATAAATAAAGAAGCTGGGATATGCTTTCACACACTAAAATAATGTAAAACAGCAAGTAAAAACACATGAGCCATAACAATACCTATCAAGACAGATAACTATCAAACTGTAATCACACCCTCCTAAAGTTAATAATCATTATTTCAAGGTTAGTATTTTGTGAGATAAAGCCTTTTGATTTTATCTTACCACTTCTGAATAGCATGACCACAGGCGTTGCTGCCAACCAAATGTATTGAACTGGTGACTTACCTCTAAGACTGAGGCAGAAAGGAAAATTTCACGTGCATACATTCTACTTTTCAATTTTATTTTGAAGTCTTAAAAATCAAAGTCCCCAAACATAGAGCATTACCAAAAATTTGGTATTCAGTGAAATACTTACCGATAAAATTTTAACAGGAGATGAACTGAATTACTTCCATGTCATTAGCATTCCATTTGCTTCTGTAATGATTTCTGCATAATTTTATGTGCAGTAACACAATTGCAGAGATTATAAATACAAATTGATAAGAAAATGCACTATAGAAAAAGTCTTATTTCCAATGAACAAGACTATGATAATTTTTCAAGATGAAAATACACTTTTTAAAAGTGTGGCATATAAAGTAATGATTATTCCTTTCCATGATACATTATCCTATAGAGGAAAAATGAAAAATTAAAATAACTATTTAAAATGAAAAGAGCAGGATAATTGGCACAGTGTCTTCTTTCTAGAGGTTTCCAGGTTCTAAAACTGCCAGATAACACTTTTAGCCTGGAGCTTTAACAAGCATGAAAGGTCATAATCCAAGGTGATAATAGCAAACTTCCATGGGAAAATAATCAGTCATGTAGAAATTATTTAAATGACCACAGAAGCATATGCCAATTTAGTTTGGTATTTTGTATGATCCCTGTTGACCACTTTTCTACACATGCTAGCAATACTTCAGAAAACTCATCTCTGGACGAGGGGAGACACATTTTAATTTTCAAACTCTGTTAGGTAAAGAAATAAAAAGGGAGCCACCATGATTACCACAAACCACATATACGCTTACACACAACTCCTGAAAGCTGTGTGCCCACCTTAGTTTAAAAAGCTTGAGCACAAGATTCTCTTACCCCATTTGAGGCCATATTGTTGAGAATTTAGCTCTGTATAAATTTCAAAATTACCCCTTATTAGGTGTATGATATTATACTTTTTTCCCCCTCTGCTCTAAAATGGGAGCAAAGATAATTAGCTCTGCCAGGTTTTTGATGGGAAGAAAAGTTTAGCTAATCTTTTTCCTGTAGCATCTAGTAGGGTGGCAAGCAGTATTGTATGCCCCCTCCAATGATAACCTTTTACTTAGGGATTGTACAAAACAGTAGCACTGATAAATATTAACCAAATATTTTTCCTTCTTTAAACTTAGTTCTATTTTAAGACATTTACTTAACTCCTACTATGTATTAGGTACCGTGATCAATGAATAAGAAATAGCCCTCAACAAATTCAATGTCTAGTAGGGATGATACAAGTAAACATAACTGTAATATAATAAATGATAAGATAAGTAATTTCCAACAGCAGGGAAACTTAATCCAACAAAGTGGTAAAAGGAAGGCTTCAGAAAGAAACACCTTAGCTGAGTATTGAAGGATAAATAAAAACACGCTAGATTTTTTTTAAACTGAGAAAGACGTTCCAGGCAGAGAAAATAGGCTGAACATATATGTTTGAGAAATACAGACTCTTTAGTTGGGTAACAGGTGCAAAGAGTAAAATCTCAGGCATAGATAACGGAAATGAAGCTCTTGAGATGGGCAAGGGCCAGGTCAAAGTGACCTTATACAACAGGGGTAGAAAATGAGCATCCTTAGACCATTTTTTTAAAGGTCAGATTTATTTGGGATAGCTATTTCTGGTGGGTGGATGGATTTCAAAAATGTCAAGCCTGGAAAATGGGAAACCAATTAAGGAGTTATCATAAAAGTTCAGGTGAGAGAGACAATACGAGTCTCAAAGAGATGGTGGGTAAGGGTAGGAGTCTAGAAATCTTTAGGAAGTTAAATTGAGAGGACTTGGATGAGTGGGTTAAGAGAGAAGACCAAGGCCAAAATGACTCTTAGATTTCATGCTTGGGTGACTAGGTGGCTGGAGATTTCTCAGGCACAGATCTGGAGTATAGATGAGAGTGAGAGAGAG
Organism: Balaenoptera physalus; assembly: GCF_965194825.1. Classification (NCBI taxonomy): domain Eukaryota; kingdom Metazoa; phylum Chordata; class Mammalia; order Artiodactyla; family Balaenopteridae; genus Balaenoptera; species Balaenoptera physalus. The sequence continues at coordinate 128,005,613 of NC_138891.1, read as the reverse complement.
AGAGATTTGGGCAGAGAAGATGATGAGCTAAGATTTAGGCGCCTGGGGAGAATCAGGATGGCAGATTTTGAGGATATCAGCATATGTGCAGAAAAAAAAAAAAAAGAAAGAAAGAAAAATGGATGCAGTACCTACAAAAAATTCAGAGTTAGAAAAGACACAATTTGGAGCAGAACTCTGGGGAAAGTCTGTACTGAGAAGATATGAAACGTGAAAATGGCTGAAGAAAAAACAAGAAGAGAAGTTCTCTTATAAATCCCGAGGAAGAGGAATTTTAAGAAATCAACAGCCACGTATTTAATAAAACTCCACCCTAAAACAATTAATATCCACCCCCCACTGCATACTTTTTCTTAAAGATTTTCTAGTCATTTTAATTTACCTGAAGATAAATAGTACTTAACTGTCCTTTAATGCATATTTCCCACAGCATATATAGTGCCATATTAAAAGTATAAAGGATATTTCCTGTACTCCCAAGATAGTTTTTGGCTTGTTTTGAGTTTTGTTTTTTTTTTTTTTTACTAGTTTTAAATTTCTTATAGAAATAAAACTTCAGCGAGATGTTCTTATACCTTTCCAAGCCTTGAAATCTTACAGGAAATTATAGGCAGACTCACTTGGAACGTAAATTCATTCTGTAAATAAGGAAAGAAACTGAGAGTTTAAGGTATACATTCAACTGAACACCAGAAACATTTTAAAGAGACCTTTCAAAAATCAGAAGGGAAGAATTCACCAAATCTTTAGTACATGACTTGATCCATGTTCGTTCAATAAAGACTGAGTGCGCCCCACCCCCCATTTTCCAGGCACTGTGCAGTGAGCTGGGGACAGAAGGACAATGAAAACACAGCATTGGTCCAGCATCCAACATCTCACAGCCTGGAAGAGACATAAATAAGGAAGCCAATCATTATCATAATGGGCCAGTAGTCTAAGACGTCTACAAGACGCTGTGAGGGCTCAAGAGAAAATGATCAGTGATATTTTTACATTAATCAAATCGCCAGCTTTAAAAGGGACAACATATTAAAAATTAAAGTAGGATGTTATATGAAAACTCTTAATCAGGGAAAAATATTTTGCTCTTTCTCAGCTTGGTCATCAGGTCTTTACATTGAGGGAAGAGTTTCATTTGAGTAGGTTCAGTTTTGAGTTTTGCTCTCATCTTCCTAAATGATACAACCTGGGTTGAAGAACACTTAGAAAGAGAAGTTGGTGTTTGTTTATGGAAACAAATAACAGGACATCTGTTATTGTTGTAAAATTTAAAGAAAAACATGTTATTGAGAAAATTTAATTCAGTGTACGCTTTATTTCTTGTAAACCAACAGAGACCAAATTAACATGTTTGAATATTATTTATGCAGTATTTTCATGTAAACGCTGTAAAAAGAGGAAAAATAATTTTCAGACTTCTTATGCTTTTTCTCCTTTTCCTGCATGGGAACAGCGAGCATGAAAAGTTATTTTTATGAATATTCTCCATTCAATGTGTAAATGCATTCTTTTCCTTGCAAATGCCAATGTCTTATCTCCATATTTTCTACTTTGTTATGGAAAAAGATGACTGTCCTACAGATTTACATGCCTTGCTCTGCTGCCCTACAGATGTATGTTCAACAAAGAATAAAAAGGATTAGAGAATGAGAAGCAGACTTAACTCATGGGCAGTCAAAATCAGAAGAACGTTGCTAACATCAGTTTCACTGGGATTCTTAAAGGCAGTCTCCATAGCAACATCATTTTCACAAGACACAGAAATGCTGCATTTTATTTTATTTTTTAATGGAAAAGCTGAAGGTCAGATTATCATTTTTTTCTCATATCCCATTTATCCTCTACCCTCAAACAGGTCCAATCACATTCAAATGATTTATGGACATGAAAGATGGCTCCGTATTTAAGTGGAATAATACTCAACAGAATTTCTTATAGAAATATAGTGTTAGAGGATTTGGGATAAAATAAATCTGAGGGGAACTACTCCTAAAATTAGAAACAGATTACTTGACTCTTACTCTGAGAGCTTGGGAGCTAGTTATTTAAACCTGATGTTGTAAATCCAACAAAGGAACTCATTTAAGAGTCGAACTAAATCCAATTTGTGTGACTAAACAGCTTAGGGAAACATTTGGCCTCTTTCTGTTTTTCCACTTGCTTTGAGGATTAAGTTTAGGAGAATGATTATAGCTTTAATAAGTTTCATTAATAAAAATGTATCTATATTATCCTTCCAGATATTATTGCTTTTAGAATGCATATATTTTTTCTTCATGAAAGATAATGGTGGAAGAAGAAATGGAAGGAACATTTGGCAATATTCTTTATTTACTAGGCTGTTTAAGGGATTATTCCTAGAAAAAAATAAAATTCCTTATTAATTTAAAATGGTCTCTTCTTAGTATTCAAACACTAAATATCTAACATCTCTTCAGTTTTAATGCTAAACTGCATTTTAAGATTATAATTGTATTACAATTATATAAGTGCATTTTAAAACTTTTTTTGGAAAATTCTAAATCAAACTTTCACTCAAGAGACTGGAATAACTCCATCATGAACAAATACCTATTTACTCAATAAACCAGAATGAGTCTCTTTGGAGCTTTCATGGTCCATTGACAAAATGCCTTAATAGGTGAGAGGTTTTCTGATGTTTTTAAACCAATCACACCTTGCATCAGGCAAACCAGAATGCTGCTAATGAAAATATTTTACGCCATCAGTTAAACAAGTAATTATTTTGTAATACATTCATTCTATATAAAAGATGGCTAAAATTAATTTGTATTGATTATAATTATAAAAATGAAGAAGAAAATATGAAATTCAAATATATATATATATATATATATATATATATATATATATATATATATATACTATAGACCTTAACAGGTCCTCCAGTACAATGAGGTTTTTTGTTTGTTTGTTTAGTTGCTTGATAATAATGGAACTAATGCTGCTAGAAGGAAATTATGCAATAACTATAGAAATTGACTTGTATATATTTTATTATATATAATATCAATTATATAGCTTCTGGCTATAAAATGTAGCTTTTTAGGTTAAGGTTTATGTTTTCTAAGAAAAGTCAAATTTACTTGTCCACAAAGAACATTTGGTTGATGGAAAAAGCTTAGGGTCAAGAAATAGCCAACTCTAATGAAGTAAAACAAAATTGACAAATGACTAAAACTCTAAACAGATGCAAAGCCATAAGAGTAAACTGAGTTCTCAAAATCAAACCAGTTTCATAAAGATTATAAAAATATGTTAAACAGACATATCAACATCTAATTTTGGTGTTATCCTCCTTTGAATATGGAATATTTATATATGGCAAAACTTATTTTATTAAAGGATCAAAAGCAATCAAATATTATTTATCTTAATGTATCCATTGAATGAATGTAGTTTGTCTACTGCTTACATCATTGTAGCATAGTTTTACCAATATGTGGTTCCAAAATAGACTGTTAGCTTAATAATTCCAATTTTTCTTATACTTTAATACATGTTTGCTATTTAAAAACCCTCTAAGGACTTTCTTGTCTTTTATAGCAAGGAATCAAATAGAAACATTTTTAGTATCAAACAGAAACTTATTATTGCATTTACTTTTCTCTGCAGATATTTCTCACCTTATCCATCTGTTCCAATATCTATCATGTTTCTAACCCCCAAACACCAGCAGTGCCAGCCTAATTTGTTGTGGTGCTCTGCACTCATTTTTCTGTCCTCCACCTATCAGTTTTGGGGTCCCTCTGAGCCCTGTATCACTTGACGCAATCTTTTTATCCTGCCTGCCATTTGCACCCCTCTCTTCCTTTCAACAACAGTATACATCTTGTGTCTTCTGAAAAACCTTTTCCAAATAACCTCACTCTTTCTTAAACCTACCAGCAGAGTATCCATCAATGGGACTCCTATAATTATTGTTCGTCTATATTTCTTAAGGCTTCATGCATGCCTTCTCTTTCCCTTCATATTGTTAATTCTAGAGGACAGGGAGAGTAAACATCTCGGATAGGACATGACTTCTGACAAACTTAATGTATTTGAATCACTGTGGAAATGACTAATTTATGAAGTATTTCCAAATTCCCCCCAAATGGCTGATTACTCTGATTTATATACTATGTACATTTATAAATGAATTTTACTTTGAGGTTATAGTCAATGAATGATGTGATTATGCAAAAATTATCACTGGTAAAAGCTCATGCTTATGTTTGACTGGAACATGAATTATGGATCAAAATCTTTTGTTGGATGTATATCCTGTAGATCGACTGTCTCACCCATTGTTCCCACACAGATGAAAAGGAGAAAAAAACAAAAACAAAAACCACTTTCTTAGACTGGAGATGATGTAAGAAACAGGGAGGAAGGAAGAGAGAAAGAAAACTCTGCTGATGATGTATGTGACTGAAAAAGGAAGTTCAGGAACAGAAAATCTTAGGAGAGCCCAAAATAGGAAGTATTTTCTATGAAACAATGTAGACAAGTAGACAAATACACACCCCAAAGAAATATAAGAATATATCTCTCTTAAATTAGTGTTATTAAGATATAAAACATTTAATGATGGTAGTCCTCTTGTGAAGAATTGTCTTCAGATATCCATCAGAATCTTCCGAATTTATCTAGGATTCCTTAACTACGGGATTTGTGTATAGAATTCAGAGGTCATTGAACTTGGAGGGGAAAAAAATAAATTTTTATTTTCATTAACGTCTAAACAAATTAGCATTTCTTCCAATTATGAATGTGGGTAACGAACCACAATAGTTTTAACAATACCTATGCTTGTGTCGCCAAGAAATTACTGATACTTTCTTATATTATGACTTTTACAGTTGCAAAATAGCATTTATGCTCAAAACTAACTTCAAATTACAGCAATCAGCCCACTGCTCGAACATATTATTTTATGCATTACTAAAAAGCACATATATTACTATCTCAAAATGTTGAAAACTTATTATTTTGATAATTGCATTTCCATAGTGTTGATCTTCTTTGTGATTCTGTTTATTTTTACCTTGTGAATTTGGAAACCTACTGAGCAGGGCTTCATAGGCTTCACCAGACAGCCAAAGCTGTTCATGGCCTACTGAAGGCTGAGGACCCCTGAACTCAACCTAACGTTTAGAAGCCTGCCTTACAGTCAGTTCCATTAGCATGAAAGAGTTAAACCGTAGCACACACCCAGGAGAATTCCCTTTCTTATGTTCTTTCAGGAGTCCACTCAATCTATTTAGATGAAATCTTTTTGTGATGAAGTGATTCTGATACTTCCGTAAGAACTGAACAGGGTACAATGAGAATATGCCCTACACTAAACATGACGCTGTGTGCAACACATAGCGTGCAGTAAAGTAGGCAAGTCCCTCCCTGGCCCTGTAGTCCAGGAGACACCAATGGTTATGTATAGCTACAAAGTACAAATATGTGATGCCTGGTCATCACAGTACAACTTGTGGATGGTGGAGCAGATGGTGCTGGAGGCGTAGTTAGAAATCAGACCTGGAATCTGGCTGCTAGAGCCAAGCAACATGGCTTAGTAAATGCAGATTTGCATCCACATTGTTAATTATTTAAATGTGACCTGGTGGGGGAATGAGCAGCTTGGTAAGCCCCAACTCAGCTTCTGGCAACCTGACAGGACCTCATCGTGGTCAGACAGAACACCATGACCAGGTCTTCTCCAGTGAAGACCTGGGGAGACTCAAGAGGTCATGATCACTGAACATCTCCAGCCTAATAGCCACTCTTATGCTTTGCTGCAAATCTGTCCTTTGAACTTATCAGCCAAAACTGTAAATGTGTCACAGTTATTATGTGCACCACACCCAATCATCTGCAGGATATTTGGGACGTTGCAATCTTTCTCTAGTTCTGTCAAGATGTTATTTTGATATTCTTTGATGTTTAACCTAAATTACATTCTAGCCACAAAGGTGGAGGTATATATGTGCATTAAATATATACAAATAAACATTACATGGCAAATAAAGAAATATGCATGCATATACCAATTCTATTTCCCTTTGATAGGACAAATCACCCCAGGAAACACTACCATTTCTTTTCTCCTTCTTCTCCTTCTCCTCCTACCCCTTCCCCTCCCCCTCCTTCTTTTTTTCAGATGTTCATCCAGTGGCTGTAAAGCCTGAAGCCTGAAATGGTCAGTCTCAATTTGAAGAAACTAGTGTGTCTCATGATAAAGCCATTTATTCCTTGGTTCCTAAAATCCCTCAACCAAAATATCCCAGAGTCCGGGGATAGAAGCAACATTTTGCATGTGTGTACAAATATGAGAATTGTCAATTTCCCTTCCTCCACCTCCTCTCAGAATCAATATATTCTGGCTTGGGAGAATCAGCAGTACATATTAACTTCTGGTTCATACTGTGTCTTGCAAAAATAGTCTCCTAGCTGGGCCATAACTAGGTCAAAATAATTCTTTCTTTATTTTGGAAGATTGAAATCTTCTAACTTACAGGGTACATGATAAGACTAGTGAATCCCATGATTCTCAGCCCATACCTTTTTTTTTAACTATAAGATGAGTTCTTTGGTTAAGAGCAATGTTGCATATGGTACTATGATGAAGCTTATAGATATTCAATAAGTTCAGGGATGAAGGTGTTTATGGCATGGTAAGAAGCAAAGAAAATCTAAATCCAGGATGACAGCATAAGTCAGGGAAAATAAATTACTTCCTTCCATGGTGGAAGGAGCCCAAAATCATCAACCTAGAGCCTGGGAAATTGCTGGTACCCCTCCGCCCCATGTATGGTTCTATATTAAAAGGAGTATCCATTAGAAAGCTTTCAGATACAAGTGATAGAGTACCCAATATGGTAGGCTGAATAATGGCACCAAAAGATACCCAGATCCTAATACTTAGAACCTGTGAATGTTACCTTATATGCAAAAAAGGGAATTTGCAGTTGTGATTAAGTTTAGCATCTTGACGTGGGAGATTATTCTGGATTATCCAGTTAGGCTCTAACTATAATCATGATGGAGAGCAGTGAGAGGGCTAGCTTTCTTCCTCTTTTTATTTTTTATTTTTATTTTTTGGTCACCCTGAGCGGCGTGCAGGATCTTAGTTCCCCGACCAGGGATCGAATTCGTGCCCCCTCCAGTGAAAGCACGGAGTCTTAACCACTGGGCTGCCAGGGAAGTCCCATTTCCTCTTTTTATAAGGACACTATTTTCATCATGAGGGCTCCACCTTCACGACCTAATTGCCTTCCAAAGTCCTTACCACCAAATATAATCACATTAGGGCTTCAACATATGAATTTGGGAGGGACATAAACATAAAGTCCATAGCCGTGGGCACTAACATGGAACACAAACGACCTCATACTCCAGGCTCTTCCACATACCTCTTCTTCATCCTTCTTTTTACCCAATCTTCACATCCCAGACCGCCCAGCAAAACCAAGGAAATAATGTTAACTTATACTTCAGACTATTCTTCCAGGTAAAATAGACAATCCAGTGGAAAGCTCTGCCTACTTCCTTTCTCTGGAAAGAATTCCATTCTCCACTGTCCTTCAGAGTTGCACCTGGTAGGGTTGTAATGTTGCACATCTCCTTAGAGCCAATTTTAGAATTTTTGGAGGAACCTTCTATATATTAGGATTTATTCTCTTTTTTTCTCAGTCAACAGATCAAATGGAACTCCCCAGGGGATTCTAGCTGTGGGTAGTGGGACAGGTGACAGGAGTGCAGCATGATGTATGCTGGGAGGAAGAACAACCAATTTTCTTTACTTAGTGTGTGCTCTGTATCAGTTAGTACCTGATCCCATATGTGCCACTTCCATTTGATGATATGGTGGTGCTGGGCAGGCCCTACCTTACAGATGGGTGGATCAGCTAACACCCAGTTCATGAGGAGCAAAATGGTCCTCTGGTGTTACCATCAGGGTCCTAGTCTCTGCCTTCCAGTTTCCAGTACCAAGTCAAGAGCTGTTTCTTGAAAGGAAACAAGTTATTTGACCAGGCAAGCATGACTTTGCTCAAATATTCTAAAGAAGCGGCTTCCAAAAATTGTGGCCTCAGGACTCTGTAAGAAATGCATTTTAATTTGTAAACCAGTATAACATACTCAGAAGATCTTGAACAAAAGTAAACAAGTTTCAATAAATGTTACCTTACTATAGGCTATGTACTCGATATTTTCCTTTCGATTCTATCCTCTTTCATATTTTTTTAAACACTGCCCAAGACCTGTTAAATGGATCTCACAACTCACTAATGGTCACAACACACAGTTTGAAACATGCTGCCCTAGAGGCCTCACAGTAATTCTCCTACTGGGATCTGTTAGAGGAACCACAGAACAACCCAATCAGCTAAAGAAAGTTCAAGCAAAATTGATTCTGCCGATTCAAAACATCCGAATGGCAGAGCTGCTTGCTCTGCAGGACCTGCTGAAGAAGCTTTCCTGGACCACACTTAAGCCCAGTGGCCCACAGGATCACCCAGTAAGTGGGTCAGAGCAGTACCCCCAATGTGATATCCATTGCCTCCAAAATAAAAGGGGCCTATGAAGCATTTTTCCTTCTCCTTAATATAAGATACAGCAACTGGTCTTTCAGTTTTGAGGAGATTTAACTTCATGTTTCAGTAGTGGGAATGATACGTTTGTTTTCAATACTACGTAAAGTACCTTTCTTATTGATAATCATCCTTCCTCCAGGGAATGTGGAAAATGAATCCCACTTTAGGAAGTTGGAGGACAGAACTGATACAGGAGAAGTCCCTCCCAGACCCAAAAAAAAGGAATTGAGAGAGACTTTCTAGGTCCCAGGTGGGGCTTGAGGGAAGAGGAGGGAAAAATATGGTCAGACACTCATGTTCAGGCTTATGCAATGGATGAATTTGCTAAAAACAGCCAGAGAAGTTTAGGAACCCCAGAGCAGTAGGGTTCAGTTCCCAATGGGTCCTAGGGTATTTTTATGGTACCTTAGATGAGGGTACCATAAATGTATGTCAATGTGCCTTCCAGGCTGGAAATGGCTGATTGGCAAAATGAGCTGGAAGAAGACAAAGATCATAGAATTGATTTCTCTTAGATTTGAGATCAGTGTGGCAGAAATTCCTAGTTTTACGTGGGCCTAGAGAAGGAAGCAGGGGATTGCTCACACACAGGCCAACTCTTCTGACTCTCAAAAATATCCCCCAGGAAGAAAAAAGAATCCTACAGAGGGGCAATATTTGGATCACTTGCAAATGATTGGGATGTACAGGTAGCAATCAATACTCCACTGGATCTTCAGCTCCAAGATGCTGTAGAGGAGAAGCCTGAAGACTGTCAATTACACCTCACAAGGAACCAGCTACCAGAAGTCATAGCTCCAGAAACCAGAAGGATGGCGCCTGTAGAGAGTTTCCCAATGCCCGGACATCAGCAGGGGAGAAAACACAGCTCACAGTAGAACCAGAGCAGCCAGTTTTACAGCAGAAGACACAGAGCAGGTGCCCAGCTAGACAAGAGACCCATGAGAGTCTTGACAACACACAACAATTCACAGATAGATCTGGAACCCTCCCCTCGGCTTCATGGGAACATGTGAACTATCTCCGCACTTGGGACATAGGATGGTGAACACAGAGGCCTGAAAGGGCGTTTGAATTTTTCTTGCCTCCAGTGGCAATGGAAGGTTGTTAGGAATTCTTGACCAATTATGGAAAATAATGAAATGACTGTATTTTATAACATATGCATTTATTGCTGTACATAATTGATCCTACTACAGCTTCGAACTGGATTTAAGCTTATGAAACCAAGTGAAAGTGTAATGTTTGAAATTTAATGGTGCACCAAAATGACCTGTGGAGGTTGAGCTACAGTGAATAAAGAAAGATTCATTTTCTTTGAAAAAAATGAGCGTTGTGAATAGATAGAAAATTTCCATCTATTCATTCAGCAGACAATGAAATTGGGGTTGAGCAGTGTCGTTAAAAGTCATGCAATTCAAAACTGCACTTTGCAAATAATAAATGAGACCAAGAGAGATAAAACTGTGCGGACAATGTCCCACACATACTTAACACAGAACAAGGACTGGAATCCAATCTAGTTCACTGTTTAGTCCAAAAATTAACTCACTCCCTTAAACTCTCTTTTATGAACACGCAACCTAGATTTGCAATTGGAGCATAAAAGTGGAAGAAAACATCTGTATATTAAATTTCTACTCACTACACATCAGCTGAAAAGGTGATGGCAGGAGATAAGTGAAACACTTCAATAACCTACTTCTGCAGTATTCATCTATTATGTATGAGCAAAAAGAATGTATAATTGCCATAGAACCTTCAAGAGGAGATTAGAGGGTAAAGAAAATTTTTCATTAAGAACCTGTGATACACAAATAAAACATGCATCAGAAATATAGATAATTATCATAAGAGTAAATATTTAGTTGTGAGTCTAAAGGCAGAAAGTTACCCTAAAGTAATAGATTTTATATAAAATGACATTTGTTTCAAAGATAGTAATAAATTGTGTTTGTAACATATATTGAACCATATTCAAGTGAAGCAAAGATCTTAGACTAACACCACAACTTTAAATATGGACATGTGTATAAATTCTCATACGGGAAAACTTCTTCTCAAACACAGAAATATAGTCCCAGATCCCAACCCACCTCTCATGTTCTATAAAAGGGCAACGTTACTACCTACCTCTGGTTCATCCAATTCCCTCTTTCTTAGCTCACTTTCTGCATCCCCTTGACCTCTGAATAGCCTGTCTTCACTTCTCTCAACTCCCTCTAGCGGACGCTCTGGTTTGGGTCATGAATTCGCCCTTCTGGACTGATGTGCTCCTTCCCCAGTACTGCGCTTCCCCGCCCCCACCCCTCCATGGGGTTACCCTCTGCAGAAGAGAGCCACCTTGATCAAAGTCACAACCCCTTCCCAGGGGCTCCTGGCATCTAATGACTGGTGGATCCAAGGGTATGGAGGCCTTCACACATTGGCCCCATTTGGCCCAACTCTAAAAGGTCATCTAGCTTCAGCTACATGCCACGTTGGCAGAAGCCTGGGTGTGGTTGCAATAGAACTTGGCTTCTCTCTCTGCCCAGTTCTACTTCCTTCTCTCTACCACAGTGTTGATCCCAAGAGTACTCCCCACTGCAGCTTCCTGGACTTTAAAGCCAGCCTCAGAGTCAGCTTCCTGGGGATGTGTCCCTAGCTCCCCCTCCTTAATCTGAAATCCCAAACTCTCCATGAAGCTACTCCTACGAGGGGCTGTTTTGCTCCATCACAGCTACAAAAACTCACAAGAACAATGCCTACAAATAATGAACACAAAATCAAATCTATTACATACATTTAGCATTTTTTTTATTGTGGTGAAAACCACATAACATGAAATCTACCACATGAACCAGGTTTTAAGTAAACAGTATAGTATTGTGAACTCTATGAGCACTGTTGCAGAGAGATCTCTGGAAATTTTTCATCTTTCAGGACCCATTGGATGGTAACTTCCTATCTTCCCTTCCCCTCTAGCCCCTGGCAACCACCATTCTACTCTTTATTTCAATGAGTTTAACTACTTGAGATGTCTCAAATAAGTGGAATCATACAGTATTTGTCTTTCTGTGACTGGCTTTTTTCAGTTAGCATAATGTCTTCCTGAGGCATCCATGTTGCCACATATGACAGGCTTTGCTCGTTTTTCAAGGCTGAATAACATTCCATTGTACGTACATACAGCATTTTCTTTATCTATTCATACATCAATGGACCTTTAGGTTGTTTCCACCTCTTGGCTACTGTGAATAGTGGTGCAACAAACATGGAAGTGCAAATATCTCTTCAAGATCCTGTTTTCAGTTCTTTTGGATAAATACTCAGAAGTGCATTTTATTATTAATTGTCTTGTTCACAGATTAACCTTATATACATGTCTTAATATCCTTAGAGACCAATTGGAAAATATGTAAATATGCTCATTTGGATTATGTCTCTCATGTCATGATCTTTGCACATTATTATTTTGCTTACCTTAGCAAGTTGTGGTGGGAAGTGTGTTATATACAGGACTGATTTTATCTTGCCTGAGATCAAGAGTATGAACTACATCAATTTTTCACAACTTGTGATTTGTGAATGACCAGCAACATGTCAAAGCATTCCAGAAATTTCATGAAAACTATCTCCATTTCTCTATTGTCTCGTAAAACAATGTGAATAGTTTCCCTTTACAATGGAACAAGAGTGAGCTGATAGAGATCAGGGGAGTGGTCTGTTATTCCCCTGAGTATCACTCATGGATTTACGACTCAATTTTACATGACTGGACACCATGGTAGTTTCGAGGAGTGTGAAGGTTTAAATTCTTTTTTTTTTTTTTTACTCTTTCTTACAAATCAAAACGACAAGGAGTTATCACCTCACACCAGTCAGAATGGCCATTATCAAAAAGTCTATTGAAACCTTCTGAGACTGAACCAGGAAGAAACAGAAAATATGAACAGACCAATCACAAGCACTGAAATTGAAACTGTGATTAAAAATCTTCCAACAAACAAAAGCCCAGGACCAGATGGCTTCACAGGCGAACTCTATCAAACATTTAGAGAAGAGCTAACACCTGTCCTTCTCAAACTCTTCAAAAATATAGCAGAGGGAGGAACACTCCCAAACTCATTCTATGAGGCCACCATCACCCTGATACCAAAACCAGACAAAGATATCGCAAAAAAAGAAAACTACAGGCCAATATCACTGATGAACATAGATGCAAAAATCCTCAACAAAATACTAGCAAACAGAATCCAACAGCACATTAAAAGGATCATACACCATGATCAAGTGGGGTTTATGCCAGGAATGCAAGGATACTTCAATATACACAAATCAATCAATGTGATACACCATATTAACAAATTGAAGGAGAAAAACCATATGGTCATCTCAATAGATGCAGAGAAAGCTTTTGACAAAATTCAACACCCATTTATGATAAAAACCCTCCAGAAAGTAGGCATAGAGGGAAGTTACCTCAGCATAACAAAGGCCATATATGACAAACCCACAGCCAACATGGTCCTCAATGGTGAAAAACTGAAACCACTTCCACTACGATCAGGAACAAGACAAGGTTGCCCACTCTCACCACTATTATTCAACATAGTTTTGGAAGTTTTAGCCACAGCAATCAGAGAAGAAAAAGAAATAAAATGAATCCAAATCAGAAAAGAAGAAGTAAAGCTGTCACTGTTTGCAGATGACATAATACTATACATAGAGATTCCTAAAGATGCTACCAGAAAACTACTAGAGCTAATCAATGAATTTGGTAAAGTAGCAGGATACAAAATTAATGCACAGAAATCTCTTGCATTCCTATACACTAATGATGAAAAATCTGAAAGTGAAATTAAGAAAACACTCCCATTTACCATTGCAACAAAAAGAATAAAATATCTAAGAATAAACTTACCTAAGGAGACAAAAAACCTGTATGCAGAAAATTACAAAACACTGATGAAAGAAATTAAACATGATACAAACAGATGGAGAGACACACCATGTTCTTGGATTGGAAGAATCAACATTGTGAAAATGACTCTACTACCCAAAGCAATCTACAGATTCAATGCAATCCCTATCAAACTACCACTGGCATTTTTCACAGAGCTAGAACAAAAAATTTCACAATTTGTATGGAAATACAAAAAACACCGAATAGCCAAAGCAATCTTGAGAAAGAAAAACGGAGCTGGAGGAATCAGGCTCCCTGACTTCAGACTATACTACAAAGCTACAGTAATCAAGACAGTACAGTACTGGCACAAAAACAGAAATATAGATCAATGGAACAGGATAGAAAACCCAGAGATAAACCCATGCACATATAGTCACCTTATCGTTGATAAAGGAGGAAGGAATATACAGCGGAAAAAAGACAGCCTCTTCAATAAGTGGTGTTGGGAAAACTGGACAGCTACAAGTAAAAGTATGAAATGAGAACACTCCCTAACACCATACACAAAAATAAACTCAAAATGGATTAAAGACCTAAATGTAAGGCCAGACACTATCAAACTCTTAGAGGAATACATAGGCAGAACAGTCTATGACATAAATCACAGCAAGATCTTTTTTGACCCACCTCCTAGAGAAATGGAAATAAAAACAAAAATAAACAAATGGGACCTAATGAAACTTAAAAGCTTTTGCACAGCAAAGGAAACCATAAACAAGACGAAAAGACAACCCTCAGAATGGGAGAAAATATTTGCAAATGAACCAACTGACAAAGGATTAATCTCCAAAATTTACAAGCAGCTCATGCAGCTCAATATCAAAAAAACTAACAACCCAATCCAAAAATTGGCAGAAGACCTAAATAGACATTTCTCCAAAGAAGATATGCAGATTGCCAACAAACACATGAAAGAATGCTCAACATCCTTAATCATTAGAGAAATGCAAATCAAAACTACAATGAGATATCATCTCACACCGGTCAGAATGGCCATCATCAAAAAATCTACAAACACTAAATGCTGGAGAAGGTGTGGAGAAAAGGGAACCCTCTTGCACTGTTGGTGGGAATGTAAATTGATACAGCCACTATGGAGAACAGTATGGAGGTTCCTTAAAAAACTAAAAATAGAACTACCATATGACCCAGCAATCCCACTACTGGGCATATACCCTGAGAAAACCATAATTCAAAAAGGGACAGGTACCAAAATGTTCATTGCAGCTCTATTTACAATAGCCAGGACATGGAAGCAACCTAAGTGTCCATCATTGGATGAATGGATAAAGAAGATGTGGCACATATATACAATGGAATATTACTCAGCCATAAAAAGAAACGAAATTGAGTTATTTGTAGTGAGATGGATGGACCTAGAGTCTGTCATACAGAGTGAAGTAAGTCAGAAACAGGAAAACAAATACCGTATGCTAACACATTTATATGGAATCTAAGAAAGAATAAAATGGTCATGAAGAACCTAGGGGCAAGACGGTAATAAAGACACAGACATACTAGAGAATGGACTTGAGAAAATGGGGAGGGGGAAGGGTAAGCTGTGACAAAGTGAGAGAGTGGCATGGACATATATACACTACCAAACGTAAAATAGATAGCTAGTGGGAAGCAGCCGCATAGCACAGGGAGATCATCTCAGTGCTTTGTGACCACCTAGAGGGGTGGGATAGGGAGGGTGGGAGGGAGGGAGACGCAAGAGGGAAGAGGTATGGGAGCATATATATATGTATAAGTGATTCACTTTGTTATAAAGCAGAAACTAACAGACCATTGTAAAACAATTATACTCCAATTAAGATGTTAAAAAAAAAAAAGTCTACTGAATAGGAGCACACATTTAAAGTGATTTCAATCATGCATTGTCAATATGCTGTGAGTTGAAGTAATCTTTATTTCCAAAGAGGCAAAAATCAAATTAGAGGTATTCAATTTCTGTGTTTTGTCTTTTTAACATTAATTTTTAAACTCAAAGAATCATTTTAAGATGTTAGTTAAGAATTCTGACCTTGTAAAGATTACCCTGAAATTTTAGATTTCCATCCTTTGCATGCCTCTAATTATCTTCAATTCAAAATCATTATTCCTTATGCTTCCTGCTTTTAACGAATGGTCTAATATGACTATATAGGGACTTACTTCCCTGGCAGTCCAGTGGTTAAGACTCCATGCTTCCAGAGCAGGGAGTGCAGGTTCAATACCTGGTTGAGGAGCTAAAATCCCACATGCCACATGGCACGGCCAAACAAACAAACAAGTAAATAAATAAATAAAAATAATATAAGTATACATTATACAGAATATGACCAAAATTAAAAATAGTAAAAAAATTTATTTTTTAAAATTTTTTTATATACTGGAGTATAGTTGATTAACAATGTTTTGTTAGTTTCAGGTGTACAGCAAAGTGATTCAGTTATACATATAAAAGTATCTATTCTTTTTCAAATTTTTTTCCCATTTAGATTATTACAGAATATTGAACAGAGTTCCCTGTGCTATACAGTAGGTCCCTGTTGGTAATCTATTTCATTTTATTTTTTTTATTTATTTATTTTTAAAATTTTTATTTATTTAGTTTTGGCCACACCTTGTAGCCTGTGGGATCTTAGCTCTCTGACCAGGGATCTAACCTGTGCCCCCTGCATTGGAAGCATGGAGTCCCAACCACTGGACTGCAGGGAGGTCCCTGGTTATCTATTTTAAATATAGCAGTGTGTACATGTCAATCCCAAACTCCCAAACTATCCCTCCCCCTGCCCCAATCCTTTCCCCTCCGGTAACCATAAGTTTGTTCTCTAAGTCTGTGTTTCTGTTTTGTAAATAAGTTCATTTGTATCATTTTTTTAGCTTCTGCATATAAGTGATATCATTTGATATTTGTTTTCCTCTGTCTGACTTACTTCATTTATTATGATAATCTCCATGTTGCTACAAATGGCGTTATTTCATTCTTTTTAAAGGCTGAATAATATTCCATTGTATGAATGTACCACATCTTCTTTATCCATTCATCTGTCAATGGACATTTAGGTTGCTTCCATGTCTTGGCTATTGTAAACAGCGCGGCAATGAATATTGGGGTGCATGTATCCTTTCGAACCATGTTTTTCTCCAGATACATGCCCAGGAGTGGGATTGCTGGATCATATGTTAGCTCTATATTTAGCTTTTAGTTTTTTAAGGAACCTCCATACTGTTCTCCATAGTGGCTGTACTATTTACATTCCTACCAACAGTGAAGGAGGGTTCTCTTTTCTCCACACTCTCTCCAGCATTTATTTTTTGTATTGATATTTGTTCAATCTGAAAACAAAACACAAAATTACCAAAAAATTACAAATAGCAAGATTTCCCAATGGCGGATGATTAAAGTTGTTTTTATATATTTTCAATACTATAGTATTTAATATTCCACATACATTGGCTTCAAATATAAATTACGTCTTTTTTATTATTTATTTTTAAATCACACTTTTCCTGCATAATTAAGATAAATTAACCAGTGAATGTCACTTCTGATTTGAAATAAAAGCTAAAACTTGTCTTATGTGTCTTAAGAATAGTCATAAAAGTGTACTAAAATTTAACCTATTACACCAGTGTGTCCCAGGAGACACTGTTTCCTGGTCTATCTCAACAGACAGAATACATTTAGATGAAGCACCAGTATGACATCCAAGAGAAATTGGAAGGCAATTTAAATTTTTACTGCTGCTTTTGGAAAACATTAAAGAGGGACTATATTTTTAACTCTGAGCAAAATGTGTCAAAATCTCTTATCTGAGAATCTCTTTCAATATCTTTCACAATGTGGCAAGGTAGTCACTCCCAATCTCCCTTCTCCTTCCAACCCAACCATCAAACTCTTTCTCCCTAAATCTTTGCAGTTGCTTCCACTGTCCTGATTTAAGTTATAGATTTAAAATAATAATGAAATAAAAAGGCAACCCTGAATGCTCCTCAAGCAATAAAAGAGTCTTTCTCTTAATGTGGACATGGAGAAAAGGTTGTTACTATTCATAGTCAATATTTTTTTCTTTGATCCTTGAACTTCTATTTTCTTCCAGTACCCTTAAAAATGATGTATGATTTATATTTTATAAAATGTACAGATCTTAAAAGTACAGTTGGATGAATTTTGACACATATGTACACTAGTGAATGTTCAAACTATATGGAATATTTCCATTAGCCCAGAAAGTTCCACTGCACCCTTGTCAACCAACAGGTTCCCTACAATTAATGGAGCCATTCAGTGTTATGATTTCTATTATTATTTTATGATTTATTCATACTTTTCATGTAGCAGTACTGCATTCCTTTTTATTGCTTGTTTTTATCCGTTCTCTTTTTGAGGTACATTTGGTTTTTCCAGTTTTTGGCTCTCCTGCTATTTTGTGTTTAATAATATACAGATCTAATATGTTTTTACTTAAAGCCAGTTTGTTAATTTCTCATCTATCATATCAGCCAAAATTGAAGTCTAACAGTTGCCCATCTAGGGGAGATTATGGAACAGCCAAAACTCATATATTCTGCTGGATGGAATGTAAATTATTATAATCACTTTGGAGAGCAATTTGGTAATATTTAAGAAAGCTGTAGAGATGCATTCTCCATTATCCAGTAATTCCACCCCTACTTACATATTTTAAAGAAACTCTCAGATATATGAATAAGGAAACATCGACAAAAATGTTCACAGCAGCATTTTTTATAAAACCTAAAACATCAAAACAGCATCAATGCAGTGTCAGAGAAGAATGGAAAAACTGTGATATATATCCTTAAACTGAACATTATTTGGCAATGAAAATAAGTGTGGGTTACTTGTATCTACTTGGATAATTCTCACAAATATAATATCAAGCAAAAAAGTTTAAAAGAATGTTATGATGTTTTTAAAAATGTATTTAAAACAACAAAATAGCACATATGTAGAAAAAACCAAGAAATACGTAAAAATGATAATCATCATATGGAGAATAACAGTTACCTCTGCAGAAACTAGAGAGAGATAAGAGACAGGAAGCTTCAACTAATTTTCTTTAAGCCAGGCTGCAGATACATGAGTGGTCACTACAATATTCCTTGTGTCTTCTATTATGTCTGAAATATTTAGCAATAATAACAAATTTTCTTTCATGATACTAAATCCAGAAGTGAACACATAATTCAACAAATTCCTAAGAGGATCTTTCAGAATGTATATTAAAATTAAAAGACTTTAAGCAAGAACGTTTGGGAAACACTGAAGGGGCAGAACTTCCAGATTACTGATTCTTTGAATCAGCATTGCAAACAGTCAAACATGCTGCGTGAGGGACTGAGTAGCTACTGAAGAGGATCTGGTATCTTCTCAGGACTTGAAGGGTTGCTTTGAAAAGACATTTTCAGATGGATCCTTTTTACTGTTTATGCTAAAACATATCATTTAAATAGATCAGAATGTATATGCACATATAGATAATTCAGGGACAGTGATATGCTGGTAAATGTTTAACAACCAGCTTAGGGAGAGGAGGACTGATTTAGTAGGAGTGGTCAATTCCAATGTTGTAAACACTCCCACCATAGTTGATATACTACCAGCCTGCCTTTGATGAATGCAAAGTTGTGAAGAGATGTTCACATCGGCTGGTACCAGCCAGCTCTGGCACATCACGGTGGGAGACAGGTGTCAGAGAAGAACTTACCCTGAGATGGGAGAAGTCTGATACAGTGGAAGTCACCCATGGCCCAAAATGTTACTGGGATTTTTCCCAATGATCAAACTAACGCAAAGTGATTAAAAAACTACACTGAAGGAAGGGTAAAAGAGGAGAAGAGAACTTAACAGAAAAAGTTAACAGTATTTCTTATGTGAACCTAAAAGTAAAAATTTGCAACCTTGGGACTTCCCTGGTGGTGCAGCAGTTAGGAATCCACCTGCCAATGAGGGGGACACAGGTTCATGCCCTGGTCCAGGAAGACCCCACATGCCTTGGAGCAACTAAGCCCATGCACCACAACTACTGAGCCCACGTGCCACAACTACTGAAGCCCGTGTGCCTAGAGCCTGTGCTCCACAACAAGAGAAACCACCGCAATGAGAAGCCCGCTCACCACAACAGAGTTGCCCCCTGCTCGCCACAACTAGAGAAAGCCTGCGTGCAGCAACGAAGACCCAATGCAGCCAAAAATAAATTAATTAATTTAAAAAAAAGAATGTATTTTTTCATAAATTTGAACTGATGCCTAAAATTTTAGAAAAAAAGGTTTTTTCCCTAATCTTTTGGTGTATAAACACTACTTGAAATGTCACCAAGACTAATCAACTAAAAAGTAGCCCCAGTGTGAAAATTACTGACTTTTTGGGAAAAAAAACATGTGCTCCTTTAAATGATATTTTTTTCACTCAGTAGTTTACCTACAAGGGAAACTTTCAATTAATATTGTAACAGCTACTTGAATCTCAAAGAGGAGCAGGTTGCCTGAATTGACCCAGGTTAATTACATTAGATGGAGACAATCTCTCCCAAAGCAACTGGATCAGCCTAAACCTTTAATTAAGATTTATTTATTCCTTGGTAGTCTAAAGGGTTTTTTTGGGGTCTTTCAGACTCCCATTTAAAAGAAATTTTGCTATTTCTTTGTATCCTTCCGTATTGTTTTTCTTTTTTTTTTTAACATCTTTATTGGAGTATAATTGCTTTACAATGGTGTGTTAGTTTTTGCTTTATAACAAAGTGAATCAGCTATACATATACATAAGTTCCCATATCTCTTCCCTCTTGCATCTCCCTCCCCACCACCCTCCCTATCCCACCTCTCTAGGTGGTCACAAAGCACGGAGCTGATCTCCCTGTGCTATGCTGCTTGATGCAAAGAAAATATGCTGTTTTTGGAATAGGAGAAATATATATACAATGTTCCTACATAGGCTAATCTTTAAGCTGCTGTCAACTAATACCTTGATGGCGATAAACTGACAGCTAGTTGAGAACTTTGTAGTTACCTTTCAAGGCATAAGTGAGACAGAAATAAAGGAGGAAGATGGTAGAGAGAAAGGTGAAGAGCAAAGACTTATCGTCCCCTCGTTCAAAACACTGTCTCCGGGACATCTGTTTCAGATGCATTTTCTCATGCTGCCTTCAGGAAGCGAACCAAAATGACAGTAAAGAGATAAAAAAGGTAAAAGTCATAATTCCCTAAGGATAAAGAGAATTGTAGAAGAAACAAGAGCAGACAGGTCCAAAAACAATTTTTTTTTAATTTATTTATTTATTTATTTTTGGCTGCGTTGGGTCTTCGTTGCTGCACGCGGGCTTTCTCTAGTTGCGGTGAGCGGGGGCTACTCTTCGTTGCGGTGCGCGGGCTTCTCATTGTGGTGGCTTCTCTTGTTGTGGAGCACAGGCTCTAGGAACACGGGCTTCAGTAGTTGTGGCACACGGGCTTCAGTAGTTGTGGCGCTTGAGCTCAGTAGTTGTGGCACACGGGCTTAGTTGCTCTGTGGCATGTGGCATCTTCCTGGACCAGGGCTCAAACCCATGTCCCCTGCATTGGCAGGGGGATTCTTAACCACTGTGCCACTAGGGAGGTTCCCCCCAAAATATAGAAATAGAAAAACAGACAGATGAGTGATAAAGGATTTAGCTGGCTTGAGAAAGCTGAAAGTCACCTGCCTTCCCAAAAAGCAAATCTGCTGGCTCTACAAAACGGCTGATGCAATATCTTGTAATAACCTCTAATGGAAAAGCATCTGAAAAAGAATATATATTCTTTTGCTGTATACCTGAAACTAACACAACATTGTAAAACAACTATACTTCAATTAAAAAAAAAAAAAGGCTGAGGAACTGAAAGTGGGAGGCAGATAGGGCTTGAAACAAAAGGGATAATTGAGATACCCTAGAAGAAGCTGTTCAATAATAGATCCTTCCCCTACCCTGTGCCCCAGAATTGAGCACACTCTTGAGAAGAGGAATGAATGTTGGATTGAGAATAGTGGGAGCCATATTCTTTCCATACTCCATCCCCAGTCCTGGACAAGATGGAAGGAAAGGGAGGAGGAAGGAGGGCAATTTTACTTCCTTTTACACACCCCATGGTGTAATAATGAAGTACTGAGATCTGCACTTGGATTGAAACAGACATCTCTCTTGGGACACTGTGGCACATAACTCAAATGAGCCAATAATTAAAAAATCATTTCTATTTAGCTTTGAACTTCATTATGAGGATGGCAGCTTTTTAATTTTTTACACATTTTCTTAATTATGTTTTGCTTTGTGCAATATTAAAATTAGTTTTAATTTCCTATTCATTTGCTGACTGAGAGTGGGGAGATACAGTCTGAAAGTGGAGTGTATGCTTAAAAATGTAGCAGCCACAGAAATGGATACCTGGTAAACACATTTCCTTCATAAAAATGTCAATTAAGTTAAATTTATATTGGATCTCTAAGACTAGATTCCAGCCATCTTAAGAATCAATAACAATCAGTAGTAATTCTAGGAATCAAGATGATCATTTAGAGTATATTTATTCCAAGTGAATAAAAGGCACATGACTTGAGTCCACAGGAAAATAGTCACAGACAAACTTAAATGCAAGGAATGATGTCATCTAAACCAGCTTCATCTCCTAGAATAGTGGCAAAACTCAGGAGTGTAGTCAGCAATGTATAAGAAATGTACAGAATGCTTTATCCCCAGTCCTGTTACTTGACAGATTAAAGATGCTCATTCCCACACGTTAATATGGCACCATAGGTTTGATGTGATTCTTCATTATTAAAAAGCAAGCAAACAAACAAAAAAGCAGGCCACAAAATTTTACAGAATTAGCAGTAATGGTTATTTGTTCCAAGTGGATTTTCATCAGTTATTGTGAACCGCCAGATGTGGTTGGCCATTTGCATATTTCCATGAGCTCTTTTCTCACAAAGATTTCTAAAATGTATGATTTCAAAAATAATTTTATCCCAAACCAGCTTATGTCAAAAGAGAAATCATTTCTCTCCCTCTCATATTCTCTCTCTCTCTGTCTTTACATCCCAGTTGATAAGATGTTCATACTACCATGGACATAGATATAACTACAATGAAATTAACTGTTTCCTATAACATAGGGTTGAAGTCTATATTCTTCTCTCAGACCTCTTCTTTTCAAGGATAATTCTTTACGTTATATTTACTTAAAGAAATAATAAAGTATTTTATGGAGAAAGATGTTATGAAATTTTTCAAATAAAATAAATACACTTTTCTTGACATTATTTTAATGTTCAACATGTCAATGATCTAGAGATTATTTTCCTTGCTATATTCATATACACTATTAGTTTTCATTTCTTCCTTTTAGAGTTACTCTTACCTGATAATTACTATACACATAGGATATATACATTCCTACATATATGTGGGTTTTAAAACATGAATGAAAAGATGTACATAGGAAGAAAAAATAGGAGTAAACATAAAGGACACCAAATAGAAAGCAGTAACAAATATGGTAAATATTAATCCAACTATATTAATAATCATTTTGCATGTCAGTGGTCTAAATGCACAAAATAAAGACGGAGATTATTAGAGTGAATCAAAAAACATGACCCTACTACATGTTGTCTACAAGAAACCCACTTTTAATATAAAGACTTATTCAGATTAAAGTAAATGGATGGTGAAATAAAAACCATGCTAATGCTAATCAAAAGAAAGAAAGCAAGGGTAGCTATATTAATTTCAAAAAGAGCAAACTTCAAAACAAGGAACATTATTAGGGATGAAGAAGGGCATTACCTAGTGATAAAGAGGTCAATTCTCCAAGAAGACATAACAATCTTTAAGGTGTATGTGTCTAACATCAGTGTGTCAAACTCCACGAGGCAAAAACTGATAGAACTGCAAGGAGAAATAGATGCATCTACTATCACAGTTGGAGACTTCAAAAACCCCTCTATCAGAAACAGACAGAAGTAGCAGGCAGAAAAACATAGTTGAATTCAACAACACCACCATCAATCAATTGGACATGATTGACATCTATAGGCTAGTTTATCTAACAACAGCAAAACACACATACCTCTCACGCTCACGTGGAACATTCTCCAAGACAGACTACACGCCTGGCCATAAAACACACTTTATCAAATTTTAAAAATAGAAATCATAAAATGTCTGCTTTCAGACCACAGTGGAATTAAACTAGAAATCAATAACAGAAAGATAACAGAAATCCCAACATACATGGAGATTAAGCAGCACACTTCTAAATAACACATGGATCAAAGAAGAAATTGCAAGAGAAATTTTAAAATATTTTGAACTAAGTGAAAATTAAAATACAACTTATCAAAATTTGGGGGACACAGAGCAAGCAGTGCTTAGAGGGAAAATACAGAATTCAATGCACATAGTAGAAAAAACAAGAGATCTAAAATCAGTCACCTAAGTTTCTACCTTAGAAAACTAGAAAAAAAAAAAAAGAGCTAATTAAACCCAAAGTAAGCAGAAGAAAAGTAGTAATAAGAATTAGAACAGAAATCACTGAACCTGAAAAGAGGAAATCAATAAAGAAAACCAATTAAACCAAAAGCTGGTCATTTGAAATGTTTAATAAAATCACTAAGCCTCTAGTCAGGCTTAGAGACCTGAATCTGAATCTTACCACTGGCCACATAGGAGAAAAAAAGACCCTAAAGGCAGCAGTGCCAGACTTTCACGGAGATGGTTAGTCTCATCTCTCAGTGGAATATGTGCCGACTGACTTTCTCAATATATCTGAAGGGGAGAAGAAGAAGAATAGAGCAGGATGATGTTGCTCTTTCTGTGGGCATGAATCTGATTCAACACACCTTTTTCTGCCACTGGGGACAAGGGACAGAATAGAGAGCCATAACCATTTGTGCAGCCTCTAAACACAATTTCACCTACCCACTTGCAAAAGTCTCCCACCTAAGGTCATATAATCTTACCACTCAGATGAATAGCCCATTCTCCTCCTCGGGCAGAGAAAGAGGAGAGTTTCTTTGAGAGCTTTCTTTCCATCCTATCCCCACCACCCTCGACTCCACCAAACCCCTCACCTTCTCACCCTGAACCAGCACCCAGCAGAGAACCTTTGAGCTAGAAAGAAATTTGATCTTCACTAATGTAACTCCTTCATTTTGCCACTGTGGATGCTGAGGGTCAAAGAGACGAAGCAACCTTTCCAACCAGCTAATTCCTGCCAATGTCACCTTTATTTATTAACACTGAGGTAGTCATCTGTATTATACTTTGTATCACAGTTAGAAAATTCCTTAAATGTCCTCTGCTTATATGGGTTCATATAAAATCTTGAACCTTGATAATAATAAATGAAACAATGTTTTAATAACCCATATTTTAATATCATGAACTGTGTTTTTATACTAGGGATCAATCACAGCCAATGCTTCCATACCTGGGAGTGAAGCATAAAGTAATTTTTTGTAAATCAACAATTTTCTGTAAATAAGCCACATCCAGAAAGAAAATAAATAAATCAGCAAATTATTCTTTTTATTGCCATTAGCCAGGATTGCATTTTTAATTTGCCACTGTACACTGCTAATATACTTTAGATTTTGTTAATTTTCATTAGTTTTAGGAAAATGTCTTATGATAGTGTTATGGCCTGAATTGTGTAACATCAAAATTCATATGTTGA
Organism: Balaenoptera physalus; assembly: GCF_965194825.1. Taxonomy (NCBI): domain Eukaryota; kingdom Metazoa; phylum Chordata; class Mammalia; order Artiodactyla; family Balaenopteridae; genus Balaenoptera; species Balaenoptera physalus. The sequence continues at coordinate 127,980,374 of NC_138891.1, read as the reverse complement.
AACCATGTCCCTCAATGTGACTGTATTTGGAGATAAGGCCTCTATACAGGTAATTAAGACTATATGAGGTCATAAAAGTGGGGCTATAATCCCAAATGACTGGTGTTCTTGTGAGAAAAGGAAGAGTCACCAGAGATGTGTGCACAGTGGAAAGGCCATGTGAGGACACAGCAAGAAGGTGGCAGTCTGCAAGCCAAGGAGAGAGGCCTCAGAAGACACTAACTCTGCCAACACTTTGATCTTGGACTTCCAGCATCCAGAACTGTGAGAAAATAAATTTTTGTTTTTTAAGCTCAGCCTGTGGTATTTTGTTATAGCAGTCCAAGAAGACTAATACAGAGAATTATTTTTGTGAACTTGTAACCACTTGCCAAACAAAAATTCTTTTCTTTGAAGGTTTTACATTTGGAGGGACAAATGATACCATATATGCTTTATTATAATGTACTTAAGAAAATCAAACAAAGAAATATCGACCTACAGCAACTGAAAAACTGCGAATGCTTCTTTTGATGGATGGCAATGCTTGTTATTACTTTTGCTTATGGTCCCCAGGATAATAATATTATTAAATTGCATAAAGTTTTAACATTGCATTTTAAAAAAATCAAATGTAGGGTTGAAAATACTTGTATTCCAGTCTCTCAATATGTAATATGGAAAATGGCATACTACTTACTATTAACATTTTAAAATATTTCCATACATGTCTTTCACAGAGTCAAGGGACTGGGCTTTAAACGGATATAAGAGTTCATCAAATGGTAAAGATAATAACTTAGGAGTGTATATTATATGTCTTATATATGTTATTTTATTTTATCCTTACTATGATATAAGTAAGCAGAGAAGGGATGAGTGCTCCTATTGCACCGTCCAGGAAATGAAAGCTCAGAATGGCAAAGGGTTAGCTAGCAGGACTCACTGTCAGTGAGCATTATTTGGAATTAGAATCCTGGTCTTTTGATGTATACATTGCAATTTTTCCTGTCACTCCATACTGACTTACATCTCACTCTGCTTTATTTCTAATAAAAAGAATTTACCTAAAACTTATTTTCCAAATATAGTTAAATACACACGTCCAATTTACACCCATCTTATAGTTTCTGGATTTATTTATTAATTAAACACTATTTTCTTCATCCTTCCTCTGGCAAATTTATCATTCCCCATGGGTCACAAAGAGTACAATCGTTATTTTTCATTGCATATTCTCAGGGTTAGAGGGAAGAGACATTTGTTCTTGTGATAGAGGAGGGGAAATGAAGAACTATTGAAGGTAATGTTTTATTCTCTAGGCTTGAAGGTCACATGTCTAGGAATGCCCCCAAAGTGCCATGACTCTGAGCCCATATACACCCTTCTAGATACTTAAACATATTCTAATCACATCTAGGAGTCTCCTGCGATCCCTTCTGAAATATGCTGGCCTTCTCCTGAAGTTGGCCACTGCTACCCTGGCATAAGATTGCCACTCTGCCAGGCTCAGCCATCCTGGACTGGCGCTCATCACTACTGTCACTATGCTAAGTGTGTCTCACCACATCCTCAGCCATAGAACCAAGACCAGGCTGGATCTTTTAATGCCTTACTGAAGATTCAGTGATAACGGGGAAAAGTACAACTCAGAGTAAATTATCAACCTCTGCTGTATATACATGATCTCAGAGCCCCCAAGTTCATGCCCATTTTCAGGGTCCTACAGTATTCCTAGGCGCTGGTCACACACACACATGGCAGCACCAACTCACACCTCTATTCAGCGTCCTGACTACCAGCACACCTCTGAGTATAGTCGCTCCTATCCCAAGACCTCATCTGAAAGAAAGCTTTCCTTTTCATTCTACTATGAGCTTCAACTTCTTGTCACAGGATCTCCATTTTTCCTGGTTGATTAACTGAAGGAATATCTTCTCCCTTAAGGAGAAACCCCTCCCCACCCTCACAGAGATGTGGCATTTTCCACCGGCTCCAATAAAACCATCATATCTGAACACAGTAGCCCTGCACCAAGTCGTTTCTCAGCATCCTTGTCATCCAGTCTTAGACAACACCACTGATTAGAAATCAAAGGTCCACAAAAACGTTTACGCTCAAAAACAAATGACTTTCCTTTTTCTAGTTTCTTTCCAGTATGTCTAAAATTATGTCTATCTCTTTCCTGAAATCCTCGACATCTGAGATCCTCATTCCAGAAAACAGCTGCTCGAGCAGTAATAACATGCAATCTCAAAGAATAAATCACAGTATACAAGCAGACTACTTTACAAATATATTCATAAAGCAGAAACACATCTCTCAAAGAAGCAGCAAAATCTGTAGAGACGTGGCTTTGCCAGAAACTTATGCACAACAGTTAAAATCACCAAAGAGACTATAGTGTTTCTCAGTTTATAACATCTGCAGTCATGTTTACACACTGAGGAAAAGAGGCAGGGAGGAAAGAAAGAGATGCTAAAATGCAGAATAAGAGATCCATGCAGAAAAAAATTCTCCTGGGAGGATTGTAACCAGGAGATAGAAGGAGATGGAAGTTAGAACGTTAAGTGGACAGATTAACCTCAGATAAGAAGAGACGCTGGAGAAGCCTTGGGAATAGAGGTCTGGGAAAAGACTCTAAGCTAAAACTGAAACCTCTAATATGATCTTGGGGATGGATAGAAAAAAAACACTAGATTTATTTCAATTCCACTTTTAGCACCTGGGTGGTTAGTCAAGAAGCTTCCTTACCTTCCTAAGTTTGAATTAACCTTATAAAAAAAGAAGTATTACTGCACCCCTGCTTACTTCTCACATTAAGAAACAAATAGAAAATATGTGATCACAAAAAAATGGAAGACAGCAAACCTTCATTAAAGTATATAATATCTTGTTCATAGTCAAGAAGGAATATATACGTGAAGCCTTGTATGGTGGCTGGATATTTATAGAGCAGAGTCATTCCTTCCAGGAGACAGAAGATAGGATTTCCTCCTCATTAGCTTGAATGTCTCAGATTGAGTGTAGGTTAATCATTCGGTCTATGATATGGAACATGGGTCAGATGTTATGAAGGAGAGGCTGTGAGTCCACTAAAGCAGACCACCACCATGCCCACAATGTCATCAAGGCTGCCTCCTCTCAGGACTGGCATAACAGGTTATAGGGAAAAAAGAATAAGTTTTGAAATCTTCAGATTTTAATATTCTGGATCCTTTGTTTATTAGCAGTGAATTAGACACATACATAAACTCCTTTAACATATGGTGATAAAAGTGGTGCTTCACGAGGTTGCCAGCTTTTCTCTTTCCTGTCTTAGTGAGGCAACACTGGTATGAGTCACTGTAAAAGCCAGAACCACAAAAACAACATCAAGGGCGACCATGATCAAAACGTCTGGAGAGTCTAGGTAGGCTGTCTTCAGCTTGTCTATGTGGGACGAAGCACTGGGCTTAGAAACCAGTCAGAAACTGGGGCAACGCCATAGAACCTCTCGGTTGGAGTGCCTCATGACTCAGTTTTTGGCCCTCTCTCTGTATATTTTCTCACCCTGAATGTTTTCATTTGAGTCCCTGACTTTAAATTCCATCTTATGAGTTTCCTGGGGTGCCATAGCCTAGTACAACCCACTAAGTGACTTAAACCAACAGGAATTTATTGTCTCACAGCTCTAGAAACCAGATGGTCAAAATCAAGGTGTCACTGTCCGTGGGAATGTAAATTGATACAGCCACTACGGAGAACAGTATGGAGGTTCCTTAAAAAACTAAAAATAGAATTACCATATGACCCGGCAATTCCACTACTGGGCATATAACCAGAGAAAACCATAATTCAAAAAGAGTCATGTACCAAAATGTTCATTGCAGCACTATTTACAATAGCCAGGACATGGAAGCAACCTAAGTGTCCATCGACAGATGAATGGATACAGAAGATGTGGCACATATATACAATGGAATATTACTCAGCCATAAAAAGAAATGAAATTGAGTTATTTGTAGTGAGGTGGATGGACCTAGAGACTGCCATACAGAGCGAAGTAAGTCAGAAACAGAAAAACGAATACCATATGCTAACACATATATATGGAATCTAAAAAAAAAAATGTTTCTGAAGAACCTAAGGGCAGGACAGGAATAAAGACGCAGACGTAGAGAATGGACTTGAGGACACGGTGAGGGGGAAGGGTAAGCTGAGATGAAGTGAAAGAGTAGCATGGACATATACACACTACCAAATGTAAAATAGATAGCTAGTGGGAAGCAGCCGCATAGCACAGGGAGATAAGCTTGGTGCTTTTTGACCACCTAGAGGGGTGGGATAGGGAGGGTGGGAGGGAGATGCAAGAGGGAGGGGATAGGGGGATATATGTATATGTATAGCTGATTCACTTTGTTATACAGCAGCAGCTAACACAGCAATGTAAAGCAATTATACCTCAGTAAAGATGTTAAAAAAAAAAATCAACGTGTCAGCCGGGCCATGTTCCCTCTGAAACCTGTAGGAGAATCCTTTTTTGCCTCTTTCAGGCTTCTGGCAGTTTGCTGGCAATACTTGGCTTCCCTTGGTTTGCAGCTGCATCTTTCCAATCTCTGCCTTTGTCATCCCATGGTATTCTCTTCTTGTGTGTCTGTATCTCTGTGTCTCTCTTATGATGACACCAGTCATGCTGGATTTAGGGTTCAACCTATTTCCGTATGATCTCATCTTAACTTGACTAATTACACCTGCAATGACCATATTTCCAGAAAGTTTACATTCTAAGGTACTGGGGGTTAAAACTTCAACATATCTTTTTAAGAGGTACAATTCAACCTATAACACCACTAATATACTGGTGATTCCCAAATTCATATCTTTAATATTGATTGACCCTGAGCAATCTCTCAGTTGCCTTTTTGGCATTTCCATTTGGATACCTAAGTAGGCATCTCAACATGTGCAAAACTTATTAACTGTCCCAACTTCCCACCTCTAAACCTTTCCTTTCTCAGCCTTCTTCATCTCAGTAAATGGGGCTAACAGCTGCCTCATTGTTCAATTTAAAAATCTAAAAGTCATCTGCTGTTCTTCCCTTACCCTCATCTCTTGCATGTATTCTAGCAACAGCTTTTTCTCACTCTTCTGCCTCCCGGACAGAAGCTGAGTCATCCATTTCTCTTATCTATTCTGCCACCACACAGGTCCAAATCACCATGGAATACAAAAAACTAGCCTCCAAAATTATTTCCTCATATCATTGTCTTTCTATAATCCATTTTTTCATAACAGCAATCAGAGTAATTTTCTAAAAAGATAAATCAAATAATGACATTCCTCTTCTTGAAATGCTCAAAATCTTCCTGCCATTTAGAATGACTTTTATGTATTTATTTTTAGTTTTGGCTGCGTTGGGTCTTTGTTGCTGCACTCAGGCTGTGTCTAGTTGTGGTGAGCGGGGGCTACTCTTCGTTGCAGTGTGCGGACTTCTCATTGTGGTGGCTTCTCTTGTTGCAGAGCACGGGCTCCAGGCGCGCAGGCTTCAGTAGTTGTGGCTCGCGGACTCAGTAGTTGTGTCTCGCGGGCTCTAGAGCGCAGGCTCAGTAGTTGTGGCGCACGGGCTTAGTTACTCCACAGCATGTGGGATCTTCCCAGACCAGGGCTCGAACCCGTGTCCCCTGCATTGGCAGGCAGATTCTTAACCACTGCGCCACCGAGGAAGTCCCTAGAATGACTTTCAAACTTCTTACTATGGTCTACCAGGACTAACAAGGCTTGAGTTTAACACCATCTCATACCACTACCCCGTTGCTTGGCGGAGTCATGCTTGGGGGTCACTGATTCTAAAAACTCTCTTGTTCAAATTGTCCAGGGTCCAAATATGAGGTGCTCATAAGGATGCAAATGGGGTTGGAAGGAGTGGAGGAGGAGGAAGAGGAGAAGGAAAGCATAGTAACTGGCATTTCATGGTTGCAGAGGAGATATGGAGTCCACCCAGTTTGATAGATCCACTTTAAACAATCCTTCTTTTTTTTTTTTTTTTTAAATCTTTATTGGAGTATAATTGCTTTACAATGGTGTGTTAGTTTCTGCTGTATGACAAAGTGAATCAGCTATACGTATACATATATCCCGATATCTCCTCCCTCTTTCTTCTCCATCCCACCCTCCCTCTCCCACCCCTCTAGGTGGTCACAAAGCATCAAGCTGATCTCCCTGTGCTATGTGGCTGCTTCCCACTAGCTATCTATTTTACATCTGGTAATGTGTATATGTCCTCTCTCTCAACCTCGTCCCAGCTTACCGTTCCCCCTCCCCACATCCTCAAGTACATTCTCTATGTCTGCATCTTTATTCCTGTCTTGCCCCTAGGTTCTTCAGAACCTTTTTTTTTTTTTTTTAGATTCCATATATATGTGTTAGTATATGGTATTCGTTTTTTTCTTTCTGACTTACTTCACTCTGTATGAAAGACTCTAGGTCCATCCACCTCACTACAAATAACTCAATTTAGTTTCTTTTTATGGCTGAGTAATATTCCATTAAACAATCCTTCTTGTTTCACCCGTCTTCATACCACTACTTTCCATGTTATCTGATACCTCCAAGATCTGAGCATTGCAACTGGATTATCTTTTACTGATACTTAAGTTGAGGTATCTTTTCCCTCTGCCAGGTCAGGTATTTCTCCTCAACTGACTTTTTTTAAAGATTTTTTTGATGTGGACCATTCTTAAAGTCTTTATTGAATTTGTTATAACATTGCTTCTGCTTTATGTTTTGGTTTTTTGGCTGCAATGCATGTGGGACCTTAGCTCCCCAACCAGGGATCGAACTCACATCCCCTGCGTTGGAAGGTGAAGTCTTAACCACTGGACTGCCAGGACAGTACCATCTCCTCAACTGACTTTCTAGCTTCCAAAATTCATAGCAATCTCTTGTCCATGTGTCTCATCTCATTCTCTTTGGCCTTATGAATTGATACACTTTTAATTCTTAATTCTTCTTTAGTGAAGTTTGGGAAAGAGAGTAGATACATGTATGTAAACAATCTGCCTGATTAATGGGAAGTATCCCTAACATTAATGGTGATTTCTCTATTTCAACTCTTCTATTATAAGTGGCAGAAAACCCTTAGATTTGGGACAAAGTGAACACTATATCATCTGTATAAGATCAATGAATGGGGTGATAATTAAGAGCAGTGTTTCTCAACTTTAGCACTGTTCTCATTTGGCAACAGATAACTCTTTGTTGTGGGGAGCTGTCCCATGCATTGGTAGGATGTTTACCACCACCCCTGGTCACTACCCACCCTCCAAGTCATGACAACAAAACATCTCCAGAGACTATCAGATGCCTCCTGTGGGGGAGGGGGGAGGGGGGATTTCCCCTGGTTGAGAACCTCTTATTTAAAGATAAATTAGAGTACTGTTACCAGGGTAAGGAAGAAGGGGACAAGCACAAGAAAGATACTCTACTCCTTAATTTAATCAAAAAAAAAAAAAAATGACTTGGAAAACCTTGTAGAAAGACATATCCTAATACTTTTGACCGTGTCAAAAGATACAAAATTCCAGCTATAAAATAAATAAGTCATGGGGATGTCATGTACAACATGATGACTATAGTTAATAACACTGTACTGCATTTTTGAAAGTTGCTAAAAGAGTAAATCTTAAAAGTTCTCATCACAAGAAAAAAATTTTTTTGTAATTGTATGTGGCAATAGCTGTCACTTGACTTATTGTGGTGATCGTTTTGCAATTCATACAAATACCAATTAAATTATACACCTGAAACTAATATAATGTTATATGTCAATCACACCTCAATTAAAAACTACTTTTGACCCTAAATTATTCTATGATCTCAGTAAAAAGAAATCGGACTCCAGGAGAGGTGAAAAATGGAAAGAGCCAAGGAGGTTCTGAGGAATTCAGTGGTAGTATCCCTTGATCGTCACACAAGTGTTTTACTATTTACAGCATTCAGTGTCTCTCCAGCAATCAGCATTTCCTTTGTCTACATTATATGTCATTATCAATTTATAATTACTGTATATTTTTAACAAATATTTATTTCTCACCCACAATATGTCAGGGACCATTGGGGACACTGCACATACAGCAGTGTGTGTGATATTTAGGGCCCCCACCTTCATGGTGTTTGTATTCACATGGGGCAGTTGACAGTAAATAGTAAGCCAATCAATAAATAAATTAACTCTGGTGGTGAAATGTGTTAGAAATGATTGGTGACGGGGGAAGAAGCACAGAAAGCAAGATTAGACTGGGAGTCAGTGAAGATCCACTGCAGAGGTGACACTGGCTCAAAACCCAAAAGATAATTAGCGGAGATAGTTAAAGGTTTCCCATATGAAGTTCTGAAAAGAAGACTCCAGGAAAAGAAAAGAGCCAGAACCATATATGTGTATGTATATATATGTGTGTATGTGTATGTTGTATGTGCTATGGTCTAAATGATTTTGTTCCCCCCAAATTCCTATGTTGACATCCTCATCCTTAAAGGAGATGGTATTAGGAGGTGGGGCCTCTGGGAGGTGGTTAGGTCATCAGGGTGGAGCCTTCATGAATGGGATTAGTGTCCTCATATAAGAGATTCCATGGAGCTCCCTCAGCCCTTCTGCCATGTGACAATGAAAAGACAGTGAATTAGGAAGTGAAAAGACAGCCAAATAGGAAGCAGGACCTCACCAGACACAGAATCTGCTTGCACCTTGACCTTTGACTTCCCAGCCTCCAGGACCATGAGAAATAAATTTCCATTTTTTAGAAACCACTCAGTCTATAGTATTTTTGTTAAAGCAACCTGAACAAAGTCAGTATGTATATATTTGTACATTTAAGTTCACTTTTTCTCTACCTCCTTGCTCCTCTCTGGCTAACTCAGGCCAGCAAACGGCCCATTCTATCGATACTTGCCCGCTCTCTCCTAGCATCACCCTCTTCCACTTTCAGCTCCCACTATTACCTGTCTCATTATTTTGGTATTTCCTAATTTGAATTCATTTGATGGGCTGAACTTATCTTTTTGTTCCAAGTAATGCCAAAAAGTGCTTGCCAATATAAGGATTGACTACTTTTGGATCAGATGCCCTTTCCTAATCCAATCAAAAAGTCTATCCAATCCAATCAAAAAGTGGGAAAAGGTCAGTTAGTACCAAAATACTTGCCTGCAGTTTCCCTTGAGCAGTACTGCAGTCAAGTCAGTTTCTCTTTAAAGAGTCTGTGGATAGGCAAGCTTCCTGACTGACAGATCTCCCAAAATCACCAGCTAAATCACCCTTTGCTGTGTACTCAAGGTCTTTCTACCCTTCAGCTCTGCTATCATTCATGTTCCGTTTTTAATTTATCACCTGGAGAAATCCCTGGGAGATACCAGAAAAATCAGCCTAACAGTAGCAGAGGTTAAAAGTAAATATATAAGTATATTTCTCCCTCACAACAGTGTAAGATTGAAACTGATTTTCCCCAGACACAGAAATGAACTTATGTTTTATATTTCTTAATTCACATTCTCTGGTATGAGTCATAAACACATTTATGGAACCAAAAATTATTGCCCAGACATTTGAGCCAAATCACGTTTAAAGCTTTGGATAAAATAGCCATGAACAGAATAGATGCAACTGTTACCTTTTGGAGCTTACACTGTAGTGGGGCCATGCAGTGACTATTTACCATACCTCTCTGACTGCCCAGCACTCCCTGAGTGCCCCTCCAATGTTTTGTAAATTTTCCACCTGAGCAAGACTGCCTCCCTAAGGAAGATCCCCAAAACTCAACATTCCAGGGTCTCTTACAACTAAATCACAGGCATATGACCATAGCCCTGCCCCTCACATGCATTGTTGGTATTAAATGCAAAGGAACATGCCGTGAAAATGAAGGGACACACGGAGTCTACATTTTGTGAGGGTTACGTGACATTGCAAAGTCATCCAGGCTAGAGAGGGATCAGTAAGAGGGATTTTTATATTTGGAACGCAAGATGCAGAGTCCTCAGTTAAGCAGCCTCATGGTCTAATTTGTGCATTTTCTACATTTGTGAGGTCCAATATGGTAGCTAATAGCCATACGTAGCTATTGGACTCTTAGACTGTGGCTGGTGTAACCAATAAACTAAATTTTTAAATTAAGATTTCAAAACTGCTGCTTCATTTAGTTATTAGAAAACTTTTACATATATTTGGTATTATACCATGTACATTACTTTTTATCTGAAGTCTTCAAACTCTTGTGTGTATTTTATATAACAGTCCATCTCGATTTGGGACATGGGGAGGGGGAACGGTAAGCTGGGACGATGTTGAGAGAGTGGCATGGACATACATACACTACCATATGTAAAATCAATAGCTAGTGGAAAGAAGCTGCATAGCACAGGGAGATCAGCTTGATGCTTTGTGACCACCTAGAGGGATGGGATAGGGAGGGTGGGAGGGAGACGTAAGAGGGAGGGGATATGGGGATATATGTATACATATAGCTGATTAACTTCGTCATACAGCAGAAACTAACACACGATTGTAAAGCAATTATACTCCAATAAAGATGTTAGTAAATAAATAAAAATAAAAAGTAATGTAAAATATCTCATTAATGATATCTTAATTACATGTTATAATAATATTTTGGGTGGATCAAGGTAAATAAAATATATCCTTAAATTAATTTCACCACTTTCATTTTACTTTTTTAACATGACTATGGAAAACTTTACATACGTGGCTCATGTTATATTTTTATTGGATAGCAATTTTCTAGACCAATGGTTCTCAAATTTTAATATGCATCTGAATTAACTTGAAGGCATGTTAATCAGTGTTTTAATTGACAGTAACAGAGGGTGAATCAAGGAAGAATCTGAAGAAGTAACCTTTCAGGTGAGGTCTGAAGTGAAGATTTAGGGAGAAACCTGCTACAGAGTGATGGAATAGCATGAGCTAGGATTCTGAGGCAAGAAACTGATGGGTATTTCTGGGAAGCCCCAAGAGGCTCTTGAGGCCAGATCATAGCGGGGAAGGATGAAAAGGTGGTAAGACGTTGAGAAAGGCAGATGGGAACCAACCTGTGCGTGGCTTCTGTAGGTCTTGGTAAGGAGTCTGAATTTTACTCAAAGTGCAAAGGAAATAGATGAAAGAATTTCAGTCAGTGGATAATGGGGATCTGACACAATTTCTAAAAGATTATTCAGGCCAATGCCTGGAAAACTGATTGAATATGAGTAAAGTGGAAATGAAGAGAATAGTAAGAAGGCTATGACAGCAATAAAGGGAGGTCTAAGTAAAATATGCTAAGACAAGCTAATGGAATTCTAAATCACTACTGACAATAATGATTATGAAGACTGTACAAATACTAAAAAAGTTTAGGATACAGTGTTAACTGAAAAGAGCAGGATATAAAATTGAACAGATATTATGCTTCAACTATGTGAGCTACATATGCATACAAAGACTTAAATGAGACTACACCCCAACTACATCAAAAAAGAAAAAAAAAATGGATACTATTTTTCCTTTATATTTATATTTTCCTCCAAAATTTTAAATTAATGTAATATTACTTTACAACATAAATTGTAAATTTTTCTTTAGTTAACTGAAAGATTTCTCTTGCCTGTCCTCTTGGTAGGGTGAAATATTTTAGTCAGCCCAGAAGATAAAATTGTTGATAAGTCAAATTTGCATTTGTGTTTATCATGGTAGAGGGTTTCAGTTTATTGTTTTTAATACAAAGAGGCATTCCATTAGCTTTCCTATATCATTATTTGCATTACAAACACAAAAAAGATATTATCTGCTTGAAGAATTTCTAGTTTTGTTAACAATAATGCATCAGATCTCCAACTGGAAAACAATGGTGACCATCTGATTTCAAATCTCCCCATATAACCTCTCAGCAACAAAAAGAACATAATATTTTCCAAACAATTATGATTTATGTACTTAAATGCTTAACAATTGTTACATGTTAATTCTATATCCTCTTGCCCTACTACCCTACAAAAAGAGATCAAAATGTATAGAAACTATACAAGTATGATTATTGAAGGTGAATTCCTCTATAACCTTGGAGTAGAAAAAGGCTTTCCAACTATGACTTCAAAATCCAGATACCAAAAAATAAAATTTAAAAATTTGACCTCTTAAAAATAAAAATTATTTGCATAGCATAAGCACCACAAGAAAAGCCAAAAGAGAAATGATAAACTGGGAGAAAATAATTGCAACATATGTCACTTTAAAAGATTTAATATATTAATATACAAAGAACTTTAGTTGAGCAAAAAAACACCAAAATCCTACAGAAAAATGGGCAAAGATTTGAACATATAATTCACAAAAAGCTGAAAAATAGTACATTATGAAAAGATGTTCAGGGGGGCGCCTTCAAGATGGCAGAGCAGTAAGACATGGAGATCACCTTCCTCCCCACAAATACATCAAAACTACATCTACATGTGGAACAACTTCTACAGAACACCTACTGAACGCTGACAGAAGACCTCAGACATCCCAAAAGGTGAGAAACTCCCCACGTATCAGTCTAGGGTAAAAGAAAAAAGGAAAACCAGAGACAAAAGAATAGGGACGGGACCTGCACCTCTGGGAAGGAACTGTGAAGGAGGAAAAGTTTCAACACACTAGGAAGCCCCTTCACTGGCGGAGACAGGGGGTAGGGGGGTGGGGGGTGGGGGGTGAAGCTTCGGAGCCACGGAGGAGAGCGCAGCAACAGGGGCGTGGAGGGCAAAGCGGAGAGATTCCCGCACAGAGGATCAGTGCCGACCAGCACTCACCAGCCCAAGAGGTTTGTCTGCTCACCCGCCGGGATGGGTGGCGGCTGGAGGCTGAGGCTCGGGCTTCAGAGGTCAGATCCCAGGGAGAGGACTGGGGTTGGCTCCATGAACACAGCCTGAAGGGGGCTAGTGCACCACAGCTAGCCGGGAGGGAGTCCAAGAAAAAGTCTGGACCTGCCTAAGAGGCAAGAGACAATTGTTTTGGGGTGCACGAGGAGAAGGGATTCAGAGCACCGCCTAAACGAGCTCTAGAGACGGGCGCGAGCCATGGCTATCAGTGCAGACACCAGAGACGGGCATGAAATGCTAAGGCTGCTGCTACAGCCACCAAGAAGCCTGTGTGCGAGCACAGGTCACTATCCACACTTCCCCTCCCAGGAGCCTGTGCAGCCCACCACTGCCAGGGTTCAGTGGTCCAGGGACAACTTCCCCAGGAGAACACACTGTTGCAATGTCATGCAGGCCTCTGCAGCCGCAGGCTCACCCTGAATTCCGTACCCCTCCCTCCCCCCTGCCTGAGTGAGCCAGAGTCCCCTAATCAGCCGCTCCTTTAACCTCATCCTGTCTGGGCGGGGAACAGATGCCCTCAGGCGACCTACACTCAGAGGTGGGGCCAAATCCAAAGCTGAACCCCAGGAGCTGTGCGAACAAAGAGAGAAAGGGAAATTTCTCCCAGCAGCCTCAGGAGCAATAGATGAAATCTCCACAATCAACTTGATGTACCCTGAATCTATGGAATGCCTCAATAGACAACAAATCATCCCAAAACTGAGGCGGTGAGTTTGGGAGCAAGGGTAGACTTGGGGTTTGCTTTCTGAATCTAATTTGTTTATGGTTTTATGTTTATTGTAGTTTAGTATTTAGAGCTTATTATCATTGGTAGATTTGTTTATTGATTTTGTTGCTCTCTTCCTTTTTTATATATAAATATTTTTTTCCTTTTTCTCTTTTTGTGAGTGTGTATGTGTATGCTTCTGTGTGTGATTTTGTCTGTATAGCTTTGCTTTGCCAATTGTCCTAGGGTTCTGAGAGTCCATTTTATTTATTTATTTATTTATTTAGTATAGTTTTTAGCGCTTGTTATCATTGGTGGATTTGTTTTTTGCTTTGGTTGCTCTCTTCTTTTTTTCTCTCTTTCTTTTTCTTTTAGTACGTTTTAATGTTTTTATTTTTAATAATATTTTCCATTGTAATAACTTTATTTTATTTATTTATTTTTTCTTTCTTTCTTTTTTTTTCCTCCCTTTTCTTCTGAGCTGTGTGGCTGACAGGGCCATGGTGCTCTGGCCGGGTGTCAGGGCTGAGCCTCTGAGGTGGGAGAGCCGAGATCAGGACACTGGTCCTCCAGAGACCTCCAGGTCCCACATAATATCAAACGGTGAAAGCTCTCCCAGAGATCTCCATCCCTATGTCCAGACCCAGCTCCACTCAATGACCAGCAAGCTACAGTGCTGGACACCCTATGCCAAACAACTGACAAGACAGGAACACAACCCCACTCATTAGCAGTGAAGCTGCCTAAAATCATAATAAGGTCACAGACATCCCAAAACACACCACCATATGTGGTCCAGCCCACCAGAAAGACAAATTCCAGCCTCATCCATCAAAACAAAGGCACCAGTCCCCTCCACCAGGAAGCCTACACAACCCACTGAACCAACCTTACCCACTGGGAGCAGGCACCAAAAACAGTGGGAACTACGAACCTGCAGCCTGTGAAAAGGAGACCCCAAACACAGTAAGTTAAGCAAAATGAGAAGACAGAGAAATACACAGCAGATGAAGGAGCAAGGTAAAAACCCACCACACCAAACAAATGAAAAAGACATAGGCAGTCTACCTGAAAAAGAATTCAGAGGAATGATAGTAAAGATGATCCAAAATCTTGGAAATAGAATGGAGAAAATACAAGAAACGTTTAACAAGGAACTAGAAGAACTAAAGAGCAAACACACAATGATGAATAACACAATAAATGAAATTTAAAATTCTCTATAAGGAATCAATAGCAGAATAATTGAGGCAGAAGAACAGATAAGTGACCTGGAAGATAAAATCGTGGAAATAGCTACTGCAGAGCAAATAAAGAAAAAAGAATGAAAAGAATTGAGGACAGTCTCAGAGACCTCTGGGACAACATTAAACATACCAACATCCGAATTATAGGGGTCCCAGAAGAAGAAGAGGAAAAAAATGTCCTGAGAAAATATTTGGAGAGATTATAGTTGAAAACTTCCCTAATATGGGTAAGGAAGTAGTCAATCAAGTTCAGGAAGTGCAGAGAGTCCCATCCAGGATAAAGCCAAGGAGAAACACAACAAGACACATACTAATCAAACTATCAAAAATTAAATACAAAGAAAAATTATTACAAGCAGCAAGGGAAAACCAATAATTAACATACAAGGGAATCCCCATAAGGTTAACAGCTGACCTTTCAGCAGAAACTCTGTTGGCCAGAAGGGAGTGGCAGGACATATTTAAAGTGATGAAATGGAAAAACTACAAACTAGATTACTCTACCCAGCAAGGATCTCACTGAGATTCGATGGAGAAATTGAAACCTTTACAGACAAGCAAAAGCTAAGAGAATTCAGTACCACCAGACCATCTCTACAGCAAATGCTAAAGAAACTTCTCTAGGCAGGAAACACAACAGAAGGAAAAGACTTACAATAACAAACCCAAAACAATTTAGAAAATGATAATAGGAACATACATATTGATAACTACCTTAAATGTAAATGGATTAAATGCTCCCACCAAAAATCATAGACTGGCTGAATGGATACAAACACAAGACCCGTAAATATACTGCCTACAAGAGACCCACTTCAGACCTAGGGTCACATACAGACTGAAAGTGAGGGGATGGAAAAAGATATTCCATGCAAATGGAAATCAAAAGAAAACTGGAGTAGCAATTCTCATATCACACAAAATAGACTTTAAAATAAAAATTATTACAAGAGAAAAAGAAGGACATGACATAATGATCAAGGGATCAATCCAAGAAGAAGACTGTATAACAATTGTAAATATTTATGCACCCAACATAGGAGCACCACAATACATAAGGCAAATGCTAACAGCCATAAAAGGGGAAATCGACAGTAACACAATCATAGTAGGGGTCTTTAACACCCCACTTTCACCAATGGACAGATCAACCAAACTGAAAATCAACAAGGAAACACAAGCCTTAAATGACACGTTAAACAAGATGGACTTAATTGATATTTACAGGACATTCGATCCCAAAACAACAGAATACACTTTCTTCTCAAGTGCTCATGGAACATTCTCCAGAGTAGATCATATCTTGGGTCACAAATCAAGCCTTGGTAAACTTAAGAAAATTGAAATTGTATCAAGTATCTTTTCTGACCACAATACTATGAGACTAGATATCAATTACAGGAAAAAATCTGTAAAAAGTAAAAACACATGGAGGCTAAACAATACACTACTTAATAACCAAGATATCACTGAAGAAATCAAAGAGGAAATCAAAAGATACCTAGAAACAAATAAAAATGAAAACACGACGACCTAAAACCTATGCGATGCAGCAAAAGCAGTTCTAAGAGGGAAGTTTACAGAAATACAATCCTACCTCAAGAAACAAGAAACATCTCGAATAAACAACCTAACCTTACACCTAAAGCAATTAGAGAAAGAAGAACAAAAATATGCCAAAGTTAACGGAAGGAAAGAAATCATGAATATCAGATCAGGAATAAATTAAAAAGAAATAAAGGAAACAATCGCAAAGATCAATAAAACTAAAAGCTGGTTCTTTGAGAAGATAAACCAAATTGATAAACCATTAGCCAGACTGATCAAGAAAAAAGGGGGAAGACTCAAATCAATACAATTAGACATGAAAAAGAAGTAACAATTGACACTGCAGAAATACAAAGGGTCATGAGAGATTATTACAAGCAACTATATGCCAATAAAATGGACAACCTGGAAGAAATGGACAAATGCTTAGAAAAGCACAACTATCCAAGACTGAACCAGGAAGAAACAGAAAATATAAACAGACAAATCACAAGCACTGAAATTGCAACTGTGATTAAAAATCTTCCAACAAACAAAAGCCCAGGACCAGATGGCTTCAGAGGTGAATTCTATCAAACTTTTAGAGAAGAGCAAACACCTATCCTTTCCAAACTCTTGTAAAATATAGAAGAGGGAGGAGCACTCCTAAACTCATTCTATGAGGCCACCATTACCCTGATACCAAAACCACACAAAGATGCCACAAAAAAAGAAAACTACAAGCCAATATCACTGATGAACATAGATGCAAAAATCCTCAACAAAATACTTGCAAACAGAATCCAACAGCACATTAAAAGGATCATACACCATGATCAAGTGGGGTTTATCCCAGGAATGCAAGGATTCTTCAATATACGCAAATCAATCAATGTGATACACCACATTAACAAATTGAAGGAGAAAAACCATATGATCAACTCAATAGATTCAGGAAAAGCTTTCTATAAAATTCAACACCCATTTATGATAAAAACCCTCCAGAAAGTAGTCATAGAGGGAACTTACCTCAACATCATAAAGGTCATATGTGACAAACCCACAGCCAACGTTGTTCTCAATGGTGAAAAACTGAAACCATTTCCACTAAGATCAGGGACAAGACAAGGTTGTCCACTCTCACCACTGTTATTCAACATAGTTTTGGAAGTTTTAGCCACAGCAAACAGAGAAGAGAAAGAAATAAAAGTAATCCAAATCGGAAAAGAAGTAAAGCTGTCAGTTTGCAGATGACGTGATACTAAAGATGCTACCAGAAAACTACGAGAGCTAATCAATGAATTTGGTAAAGTAGCAGGATACAAAATGAATAGACAGAAATCTCTTTCATTCCTATACACTAATGATGAAAAATCTGAAACAGAATTTAAGGAAACCACTCCCATTTACCACTGCAATGAATAGAATAAAATATCTAGGAATAAACCTACCTATGCAGACAAAAGACCTGTATGCAGAAAACTATAAGACACTGATGAAAGAAATTAAAAACGATACAAACAAATGGAGAAATATACCATGTTCTTGGATTGGATGACTCAACATTGTGAAAATGACTATACTACCTAAAGCAATCTACAGATTCAAGGCAATCCCTATCAAACTACCAATGGCATTTTTCACAGAACTAGAACAAAAAACTTCACAATTTGTATGGAAACACAAAAGACCCCGAATAGCCAAAGCAATCTTGAGAAAGAAAAACGGAGCTGGAAGAATCAGGCTCCTGGACCTCAGACTATACTACAAAGCTACAGTAATCAAGACAGTATGGTACTGGCACAAAAACAGAAATATAGATCAATGGAACAGGATAGAAAGCCCAGAGATAAACCCATGCACACATGGTTACCTTATTTTTGACCTTTTTAAAGGAGGAAGAATGTACAATGGAGAAAAGACAGCCTCTTCAATAAGTGGTGCTGGGAAAACTGGACAGCTACATGTAAAAGAATGAAATTAGAACACTCCCTAACACCATACACAAAAATAAACTCAAAATGGATTAAGACCTAAATGTAAGGCCAGACACTAAAAAACTCTTAGAGGAAAACATAGGCAGAACACTCTATGATATAAATCACAGCAAGATCCTTTTTGACCCACCTCCTAGAGAAATGGAAATAAAAAGAAAAATAAACAAATGGGACCTAATGAAACTTAAAAGCTTTTGCACAGCCAAGGAAACCATAAACAAGGTGAAAAGACAGCCCTGAGAATGGGAGAAAATATTTGCAAATGAAGCAACTGACAAAGGATTAATCTCCAAAACATACAAGCAGCTCATGCCGCTCAATATCAAAAAAGCAAACAACCCAATCAAAAAATGGGCAGAAGACCTAAATAGACATTTCTCCAAAGAAGATATACAGATTGTCAACAAACACATGAAAGGTAGCTCAACATCACTAATCATTAGAGAACTGCAAATCAAAACTACAACAAGGTATCACCTCACACCCATCAGAATGGCCATCATCCAAAAATCTACAAACAATAAATGCTGGAGAAAGTGTGGGGAAAAGGGAACCCTCTTGCACTGTTGGTGGGAATGTAAATTGATACAGCCACTATGGAGAACAGTTTGGAGGTTCCTCAGAAAACTAAAAATAGAGCTACCATACGACCCTGCAATCCCACTACTGGGCATATAACCAGAGAAAACCATAATTCAAAAAGAGTCATGTGCTATAATGTTCACTGCAGCTCTATTTACAATAGCCAGGACATGGAAGCAACCTAAGTGTCCATTGACAGATGAATGGATAAAGAAGATGTGGCACATATATATAATGGAATATTACTCAGCCATAAAAAGAAATGAAATTGAGTTATTTATAGTGAGGTTGATGGAGCTAGAGACTGTCATACAGAGTGAAGTAAGTCAGAAAGAGAAAAACAAATACTGTATGCTAACACATATATATGGAATCTAAAAAAAAAAAAATGGTTCTGAAGAACCTAGGGGCAGGACAGGAGTAAAGATGCAGACATAGTGAATGGACTTGAGGACACGGGGAGGGGGAAGGGTAAGCTGGGATGAAGTGAGAGAGTGGCATGGACATATATACACTACCAAATGTAAAATAGCTAACTAGTGGGAAGCAGCCACATAGCACAGGGAAATCAGCTCAGTGCTTTGTGTCCACCTAGAGGGGTGGGATAGGGAGGGTGGGAGGGAGACCAAGAGGGAGGAGATATGGGGATATATGTATAGCTGATTCACAGTTATACAGCAGAACCTAACACACCATTGTAAAGCAATTATACTCTAACAAAGTTGTTTAAAAAAAAAAAGAAAGCACGTTCAATTTCAATCATAATAAGAGGAGTTCAAGAGATACCACCAATCCCATAAAACTGATAAAAATGACAAAATCAAACACTTTACAGTATATTTTGTTGGCAGAGCTGTGGGCAACAGGCAATCAGATGCAATTCTTGTAGAAATGCAAAATGGTATATTCCCTCTATAAGAGAATTTGGCAATATTTAACAAAACTACACATGCATTTACTGTCTAACCCAGCAATTCCACTTGTGCTTATTTACCCTGAAGATATAGCTGCAACAATAAGAAAATACATATTCCCAAGGTTATTCATTGCAGCATTATTTGCAGTTGAAAATACTGGAAACTATCTAAAGATCCAGACATATGAGAAGGCTATACAATGAGATACTACAAAGCATTAAAAAATTGAGGACAATCTTTATGAACTGATATAGAGTGATTTCCAAAATGCATTATTCAGTATAAAACACTGAAGTGCAAAAAAGCATGGATGACTACCTCCTGTGTAAGAGAGAAAGGGAAATAAGGACATCTATACCAATAATTCCAATTTCAATCTATCACCCCTGATTTCTCCCTTTCTATTTCCAATTCCACAATCCTATAATACATCTAAAATTTCTTTGCCCACTACAAAGAATAAGCTGCTCCTCTTTACAAACAAAAAGAAACACATGAGAGACAAACTAGAAAACAATGAAGCTGGTTCCACTGAAGGCATGGGGAGACTGAGATGAAAGGCCTATGGGAAGGACTGACACTTCTCTGAATACATCTTACTGTTTGCTTTTGACTTTCAGAAGCTCTACATATTCAAAAAACAAAATTAAATCAACAAAGATGGGGGAAAAACCCAAAAGAAACAACAATGATAAAAGCAACAACCTCAAAAAACTAAAACTGAAAACAAATGGAAATAAATGAACCCCACTACATTTCAATTAAATTAAAGTTGGGGCTAGAGAGGGAGAGTTTGACTAATTCAAGTATATTATGAACACACTAATAAATTATATACCCTTATATACCCTTCTTGGGTCGAGTAGGGCGGGGGAGTAATGAAAACAATTTCTGAACTCTTTTTAGTGTTGGGTGTTTTTTTTTTTTTTGCATTATCATTTTTGATAGTGACATAAGCAAAGTAATTCTGAAACAATTTAAAATGTATTATAGGAATGCAAAACTAAGTTAATGTAAAAAGGGAGTTACAGATGTGAAATGGCGGAAATTGAGGAAGAGTCCTATGGTGATGAATTGGAATTGGAGGTGTTGGTGTAGACTCATATATCAAACATGCATATATTTCTTATCTCTGCCCACTGGAAGGCCCAAGAAGCAAAGACACTCGAGTAGCAACAAGCACATCTAGTGATGAGATCTTGATTTCTAATGCCATTATCCATTAAAAGGAACCAGGACTCCTCAGAGAAAGACTGATTCCAGGGCTGGGGAAGGGAAGATTCAATATGGACCTGGAACATCTTTTATATCAGGAAGTTAAGAAGTGCCTGAAGCAATTATGAGATGTGTCACAAGGACATAGGAGCTAGTTTGAAGGGACTCCACTGGCCAAATGTGGGAGATTTTGAGATTAACAAATTATAAACCCTCAAAAAATAGGAATTCATGAGTCCTTATTGATGATCAATCAATCAATCAATAAAAGAGAAGCATTCTTGTTTTGAACGCCAAGTGCCAATTGGCTAATGCAGAGACAGTTTTGGAGTTTGAAAAATCATCATTTTGCAACCATCATAGTAAAGACTGCTTCAAGCAAAAAACATTCATACGTGTTAAATCTAAGGGGGAGAGGGATTTTGCTGAAGAGCAGGACGTTTGGTTTAATGTATTCCCACAGATTGCATATTCCTAGGAAAGGAAAAAGCAGCAACTATAGAGTAGAAATTTCCAACAAACCGACCTATACACTAAAGTATTTGGGGGAAAGAGATATGATGTATGCAACTTACTCTCAAATGGTTCAGTAAAACAATAATGCATACACATATATAGAAAAAGAGCAAATGATAAACATATGGGACAAAATGTTAACGATTGGTGAATCTGAGTAAAGGAAACATGGGTGTCTTTGTACTACTCTTGCAGATTTTCTGTTTGACATTATTTCCAAACAGAAAATAAAAAACAAAGCAAAAAACAAATCTACACAAATGTCATTGTTTCATCATCCTCTGAGTAAATGAAAGTGTCACAAATGATAGAACAAACAAGAAAATATCCAAATGGTAAAGTTTCCATCTTGTCCTTTGTCCTTCTTTGAATTAGGGACAGATTGTTGGATATTTTACACAAATTTAAAGAAATGATGAAACATCTGATTTAAATAGTTAAATAAAATAGGCTACATTATGTACTTAGAAGCGATACTAGTATATTTCCTCTAAAATGTGAAGTTCTTACACTGCAGTCTTTTAAGAGCCGAGCATTTAATGCCACACAAGATGGATTACAGAATAAAATTACTTCCCTGTGGATAGACTTTTAAAACTAAATTAATATTTCAAAGCATATGGCTGTTACATGAATTTCTCCCAAATTTCCTTTGAAAAGCTAATATGGTCATATTGAGCGGGAAAAAAACCCTCAAACTCAAATCCCACTTTTAATTATGAGATACTCATCAGAAATCCTTGTGAGACGTAAAATTAGAACATTTAAAAGGTGATTTGGGCGCTTCCCTGGTGGCGCAGTGGTTGAGAATCTGCCTGCCAATGCAGGGGACACGGGTTCGAGCCCTGGTCTGGGAAGATCCCACATGCCGCGGAGCAACTGGGCCCATGTGCCACAACTACTGAGCCTGCGCGTCTGGAGCCTGTGCTCCGTAACAAGAGAGGCCGCGACGGTGAGAGGCCCACGCACCGCCATGAGGAGTGGCCCCCGCTCGCCGCAACTGGAGAAAGCCGTCGCACAGAAACGAAGACGCAACACAGCCAAAAATAAATTAATTAATTAATTAAAAGGTGATTTGCAGGGCTGTTAATAGTCGAACCATGGTGAGAATGTGAAGATGAGAAACAGCAGTATACTAAAATGGGTATAAGAGCTAGAAAGAGAAACCTGGATTTAAAACCTGCTTCTTTCTCTTAGAAGTCACTTGAGGCAAGGGGCAAGATTCTCTCAGTCAGAATTTTCTAAACCAGTGGTTTGGTTCTAGTTGTGGTACCCAGCAAGCAGCATCGCATCAACCAGGAACTTTTTAGAAATGCAAATTCTCGGGTACCACCCTAAACCTACCAA
This sequence comes from Balaenoptera physalus, assembly GCF_965194825.1. Lineage (NCBI taxonomy): Eukaryota > Metazoa > Chordata > Mammalia > Artiodactyla > Balaenopteridae > Balaenoptera > Balaenoptera physalus. The sequence continues at coordinate 127,957,462 of NC_138891.1, read as the reverse complement.
ATCGAGTTAGGTCCAGTGACCTGTGTTTTAACAGGCCCTGCAGGTGCTTCTGATACACACTAAACTTTCAGAACCATACTTCTAAGCTACAACAAAAATAACAGCAATAAAAAATAATAATAGTAATACAATCCATTTTAGGATTATGATGATTAAATGAGATATTACACATGCAGAAATGCTTTCTAAACTGTAGCAAAACCACTCATCATTAATGGTAGATTATTATTGTGGGACATAGAATTGTGAGAGAAAAATCTTAAAACCAATAGTACTTTGTGCTTTTATCAAACTGCCCTTCTACAAAGCTTCAAAGAAGGTTAATTCCTTAAAACTTCCCACACTTGGTACTAGGTCTTGCACATAGGACTGCTCATTAAGCTTTATTGAAGCTAACTGAAATAAGTTCAGTTGACCAAGGTCATTGGCAAGTATTTTATCTCTTGTTTTTGATATGGTCAAACTGGCAATTCTAAACGTCACTGAAACCAACCAAGCTATTAATTTTGAAAGACAATTTAGCTTCTGTGTTTAGGGGCAGATGTTCTGCTTTGGAGTTACACTATCAGGCACCACTCATTGCTGTGTGACTTTGGCAAAGTTATTTACCCACGCTGGGCCTCCTGACTTTGCTCATAGAACAAGGGTGATAATAATAATAGTATCCACCTCAATGGGATGTTGAGAGTATTAATTGAAATTTTGAAGAACTTAAAAATGGCCCTGGTACACAGCATTCAATATTCTTTCTACGCCCTGAATGCCATACTTAGTTCATCTCCCTTTTACTTCTACATTTTTTTCCCTCCTTGCTTTCCTTTGGGTTTTATGCCCATGTCTGCATGAACACTTTCTTTTCCTGGCATCTGCACATCTTTTAATGAAGATGAAGACCAGGCACACACAGAAACCTTAAATGTACATAAAATGATGTGTATACTCTTATCCCCTATTATGAATTAGCACAGCTATTGAAATATCAACTTCTTTGAGGTAAAATTTACATACACTAAAACATACACATTTTAAGTGTACTGTTAAGTGTACAATTCCATGACTTCAGCACATGTATACACCTGTAGAATAGCCACCATTATCAAGATATAGAACATTTCCATCACCCCAAAAAAGTTCCCTCATGACCTTCTGCCATCAATCTCCTCTTCCTACACACACCCTCAGGCAACCATTGATCTGCTTTCTGTCACTATAGATTAATTGTGCCTTTCTAGAATTTCATATAAACAAAATAACAGTAATTTGTTTGTGTCTGGCTTCTTTGCTCAGCATATTATTAGCAGAGATTTATCCGTGTTGTTGCATGTACTTCAAACTTCCTTTTATTGCTGAGGAGTGTTTCATTGTATGGATATACCGCAATCTGTTTATCCATGGGTTACTTCCAGTTTTCCTTTCCCATTTTTCTTTTTAACTATGTATCTTATGGATTTTCCCCATCATTTTAAAGTTTGGATATAACATGCACATATCCTAATTTACTTAATTGTTCTACCTCTGTTGGACATGTAAGCTCTTTACCATGTTTTAAAATGATAATAAACACTGTTATAAATGTCTTCATGAACTCAAATATTAATGGAATCCAATTTGGGAATAAGATTCTTGGACTATAGTCTTTATCTTTCAATGGTTTAGGAATATTTTCACTCTCTTTTAAATTCCAAGGTTGCAAATGAGAAGTTTAATGTCTGTCTGATTCTTTTTCTGAGACCTTTTTAAAATTATATATGAAAATTTATATGATTTTAATTTATACAAGTTCAAATAGGTCTCTGGGATATGTATATATGCGTGCCTCTTTTTTAAAAAATTTTTTGGAACTCACCATTTTACATCAGAAAATTCAAATATTATTATAGCTCAGAATTTTTTTAAAATCTCTTTGCTGTTTGCTTCTTCATTTTTGTTTCTTCTAAAACTGCTTCGAGCCTGCATATTATTCTCATTTTAGGCCTCCTCTATGTGCCTTGGAGTTTTTTAATATTTTTATCGATGATTTCCTCATCTTTGTATTTCTTCTCTGTGTTACGAATATGCTCTCTATTTGATTGAACAGTCTAAGTTGTTTTTGAACGTGACCATTTTATAATTTTTCTGTAGTTTTTAAAAAATCTCAAGTCATGCTTTATTTTCCTTTCCAGAAACTGTGAGGCTGTAGGACCAAGTGATGAAATTTCTCAGAAGCCAAGGATTAAATGTTTGGATTCTAACTTAAGGGCAACAGGAAGCCACTGAGTTTTAAACAGGTGAATGAATGAGATTAAATCTGTAGTTTAAAAAGAAATAATCTAGCTTCAGTCTGGCTGATGTCCCTTGAGTCAGGAGAATGGTTATCATGGAGACTGCAAGAGCCTATATTAGGGAAGAAATGGAGGCCAAAATGCGAATTCATTTGAGTGGGGATTAGGCGTACAATCAGTGGTACTTGGTGATAGACTGGTTATTGAGGCTGAGGGAGAAGGAGAAATTGACCAGGCTTCTTGCTGGACCTGGTGGATGGTTAGCTCTGCAATGATGCATAAAACACAGTAGGAAGCTCGGGTTATGTTTATTTTGGAGGTGATGTATCTTTGCATCCTCTAATACCCATGTGGCAGTATATTTATAAACTCCTAGCGGAGGACTGACTAAAGTGTTTGTGCATTTGAATTTTGATACATATTGCTACAGTGCTCTCCTTAAACCATACACTGTTTCTGTACTTTCCAATTCTCCCAGGTTTTCCTCACTGGCTTCTTTCTTTGTCTAACATCTTAAACCCTGAAAATTCCCTTCATTTGTGTAAAGATAAAATACAAAGCTTTTCTTCACCCATTACTTCCAAAAGAAAAATTGGAGGGGAGAGCAGGGCGATAAAGGAGCTTATTAAACTCCGTGTCGATAGCCAAAGCAAAGGGTTAGAAAAAGTTCCTTCAGGAGAGGACCAAGCTCCTAGAGTCACTCTATAGAAGGAAGAACTGGAGCGTGGGGAGGAGTCGGGGCCACCCCCGCCCCCAGCCTCGCGTAGGTGCCACCCGCGGAGATGAAATGTGAGCCCGGGTGGCCGAGGACGCTGGGTCGGCCGCTTAGCCCGCCGCCCGAGCGCCGCGGGGACAGACAAAGAGACCTCCGCCCCAGCGCAGCCCCGCGCGGCGGCCCGGGCTCCCCTCGAAAGCTCCCAGGGCGATGGCCAGGTCTCCGCGCCACCCGGCTCTCCAGAGCGCTGCCCTCTCCATCTGACCGCCCTCCAGCTCCCCCGTCCCCTCCCGGTGCCGGGCTCTCCCTTGGCTCCCAGCCCTCTCTACAGACCGGTCTGTCTGTCTCTCTGTCCATCTGTCCTGGCGCGCAACCTCCGGCCACCGGCTTGGATGGACGCGCGGAGGGTCCCCGGGTGTCCAGGGGTCTTGCTTCCGAAGTTGGTCCTGCTCTTTGTCTACGCAGGTCAGTGACCTAGGGCGGCGGGAGAGGGGAAGGGGGCTCGGGGCGGCGCTGGGGTCACACTCCGGGCGAACACGGGTTGGGCGGGATGCGCGGGACCGTGGTGGGAGGTCAGAGACTGTGTGGTCCCCGCAGGCAGGAGCAGAAGCCCGCGCCCGCGCGCTACAGCCCTGGCTTGACCTCCACGCGGTTGTGTTTTGTCCCTTTCCTTACACGTTTCCTTTTTTTTTTTTCTTTTCCTTTCTCTCTCTCCGCGAAGCAGCTACCCCCAGCCCCACATTTACGGGTTATTGTTTTTATTTTCTGGATAGCGTGCATTTTTTTTTTTTTCAGTCGTATCCAGGACTCGGGAATTTGGGGTGAGAGTGGAGACTGAGCTGTGAGAGGAAAGCATGTTTTTTGCAAAGCACCTGAAGTTAGGGAGGCATCGCTGAGGTTTCAAATAAACTAATCTGATGACTTTTCCATTTCAGTAAATGCTACCCACTGGCCCCTCCACCTCCACATTCCGAATATTCCGGATTTTCCCTTTCAGAAATAAAAAAGCCTTAGACCTCTGTTTTTCTTCTTTAGAAGATGATCCTCAAGTGTGGTGGACAGGGTAATTGGAAGCTTTGAGTTGAGATGTAGGGTTTTCGAGAGGCATAAATTCACCCAGAATCTGATTTGTTTTCGCTGAATTTGTTAAGCACTTGCTTATAGGTGACGGGCATCTCATTTCCCTCATCCTAATTATTCTTAGCGAGAATTGCTAATAATTGATGAAGCAAAGCAGTTTTCTTGTTTTGTGACTGATGGGGAGCCCAAAATGGCCTTTCGTTGGTTATTCATGTATAAAGTTAATTACACATGCGGCTTTGCATCTGCTTCATATTTTAAAAAACAGGATAAAAGCAGAGTTCTTTGTAAGTGTTTTCATGTCTCTAAATTCCTATAAGAAACACCACAGGCTTACCTATGACCTTGCAGTAGTAAGTTTATGTATAGCACTGTGACTTGCCTTTTGATACTTACAAAGATATTGCAACCAAAATGAAGATGTTCTTCAACATTCTTACCTGAACATCAGTAGAAGTGAATTTCTCATTCAACCTTGCCAGAAATGAATCACAATAACTTCTACAGAAGTTTCCAATCTGTTTATTAAAATGTAAATTAGTGGCTGTCTATAAGTTGTTTTAAAGATATTTTATTGTAGGGGAATAGCTGACCTTCAAATACAGAAATTTATAAAATAGGAAAAGTGCTTTCTATTTAATGAGGAGAGTCCACATTCTAATGTGTTTCCAGCACTTATTTCTTTTACTTAAGTCGTAAAGGTTTTTAGAATTTGAGCGTCTAACAGAATCAATTGCATTAATATTTGTTTTATATTAAAATCTCCTTATTAGTTCATTTGAAACAATGATAATTCTTTCCACTTCCTCTGTTTACCGAAAGAAAACAAAAATGAGAAAATAGAACGCAGCAAATGAAACTTTAATTCCCTTGCTCATCTTCAGTCACACCACTGAACAACTTTTTCTTGTTCTTTTGTCCATTTTATTCTCTTTGGTGAGCCGAAAGCTTCTAATTTGCACTTTTCCTTCCCTTCTTCCTGTTCCCCCAATGTTAAGTGCACAGCCCCCCCCCCACCCCAGGATTCAGGAAACCCGCCCAGCTGGCCAGCAGCAAGCTTGATCAGTTTAAAAAGTTCTCATTCCATTCATTTCTTCTCTCCATCCACATCCCTCCCCAGTACGCTACAAAGTCATTGCAAGCCAATACTAGGTCGAGTTACCATCTTTGATAAGAAATGATTAGCTAATTGCTTTTGATATTAATTCCTGAACTCTATTTCAGAGGCCTTTTTATGCTTGCCGTATTCACTCGACTAATATTTATGGAGTGAGATGTGTTGAATGATAACATAGGACAGAGGCCATGCTTTGAGTCTTGTCTGGGAGATCAGGTGTGCCCATTACTCTAAGGTATAAAAAGCTGTGTTATAGGAGAGATACACCATGTGCTCTAGGTGTTCGAAGGAGGGGACCTTATTGCTGGCTTAGGAGTATATGCTCCATGAAGATGATGTCTATTTTGTTTAGCATAATATTCTCAGAGACTAGCAAAACACCTGGCCCATAAGAGGAACTCAGGAAATATTTGCTCAGAGAAATTTAATTGAGGAAGACTTTTTAGGACCTACACCTTTGAATTATAGGAAGCCTTGGACATAGGAGATGTAGTAGGATAGAGTGTGAACAAAGGCAAAAATCATGAGATTTGTATATGCAAAAACAGATAACACAGTTGGGTTGGAACTAAGAGATAAGGCTGGAAGTGAGGATTGGGGTGAGATGGGGGAACACTGCAGAAATAGAATTAATCCAGATACCCTGTTAAATAAATTGCCAGCTTTAATGGGACAAAAACCTATGTAGATGCACTGTCCGTAACCGGAATTATTTTCTCCAAGGAAAATGCATTAAATACAGGTTCCATTCGTTAAGGAAATAAGAGCAAGGTTTCTATACCTGAAGCATCGTGTCTGACTGTGGAGTCACTTTTGGGAAGGGATTCAACGAAGTGTTTATATTATTATCCAACTCCCACTGCAGGCTACAAAGACAGGATTTGGCCAAGGTTTTAACCTTCCTGACCCTAGCCAGTGATTTCTGTCCCCTCCCTTTCCTTCCTTTCTGATCCTTAGCTATAGATTACAAGAGCCAATTCTGAGCAAGTGCTTGGAGCCAGATGCTTTCCTGTACTACACATTTCTTAAGATGGGAGCGGGGAAGCTTCTTTCAGATCCTGCCTTTAACTAAAGTCATTGAAGAAAATTGGAACTAGCTAATTTTCGAGGATGTTAACTTGAATATTAGTAATAATATTATTTATCTTCTGAGGGCCATTGGGATGTTTCATTCGTTTACAAGTGAGAAAATGCTTCTGTACTGTCCAAACTGTGATCTTTATAGGATTATTCTCAAATAAACCGGAGAAAGCAACTAACATATCAAAATAAGTTTGAGGTGTGGTTGACCCCCCAGTTTGGAAATGTTGTGATTGTGAATGTATTTGCCATACTATTAAACTTTCCCTTTTCAGTTGTTTAATTCTGGGAAGTAGACAAGAGTGCTGGAAAATGCCATAAAAAATAATGAACAATGTGTGACAGGATCTAGATGTTTGCTGCAGGTATAATCCAGCTTCTTGGCTACAAGATTTGGGGCTTGGTTTCCTGTAACATTGGCTCAAAATATTTTGATAACACCATGTCCTTACAATAACAGTAATTGAATCTTCGATAATCATGGAGAGCTTAATAAGATGTCACTGTCTTGGGCATTATCCAAAAGGCACCCCATGATGCTATTTAAAAATCACTTGTCCTGCTCTGACAGAATAAGGCGGGATGTCAGCTCTCCCACTATCTGAACGGCTTTTAAGAGCATAAAGCAAAACATCCCAGCTAAGCGCTTGAGATAACTGACTAGTCTAAATATTTGACTTAATTAAACAGTACTAAAAATAAGAGCTATAGAAATTCCCTGGGAAAATGATAAAATAAACTGCAAAAAGCAGACACTGTCAATAAATCATTAGATCGTGTTTTCTGTCTTCAAAATTTTGGATTTAAGTAGAGTTACTGAATCTTACAAAGGTAGTTATTTTTTCCTTTCATGTCTTCTTACCACATCCCAGAAGAAAACACTAAGGTTTGTTCATTTATGAAGTAGAATAAAATTGAGGAAGAGAAAACATGAACTTCTGACTTGTTCCACAGAGGTCATGCATTATTGATAAAGGTGAAAGAAGTTTGCTGGGTTTTGATCGCATCAATTTGTAAAGAATCATCTTGTCAGGGAGGTGATTTAAAAGCAAAATCTGTATTTTCCTCTCTAGACAAATCAATTACATGGACATGTAGGTATATATATAACATTTGCACTTTTATGTTATGACTTTGACAGAAAAGCAAAAGTCTTATATAATTTAGATAGTAGTTATTGCCTTCAGAGATTGAGTTGGAAATGATCTATTTTGTGATTCTTGAACATGTAACTTAAATTATCAGACTGTACTTAATGTTTTCCTACATGTACCTGAAACTCACATATCCATTGTAATATATACCATTGATTATAACTAAATGATAACCTTAACTTGTTAAACATAAACCATTTAGGAAGAATAAATAATTTTTTAAAGGTAGGGTAATTTTTATTTAACATTTTGGTATAATTTTCCTTGCCAAAAACATGGAAAAAAAACAGTAATTTGGTTTTGTCAGCTCTGGTATGTCCTTTTTAATCAGAAAATACATTCCCCTCTTCACATAGTGCTGTTTCATAGCTTATTGATTCTTAAATCTGGCATCAAATAAACTCTTAATTATTCACCAGTGAATTATCTATAAGAACTTTTCCCCACAGCTAACTAACTCATTATCTTCCAATCCAAATGGATTGACAGTATATGCAGACTCATCTGTGGTACCTTATGTATACAAACTGTAATTATGAAGGTAAAAAATGGTAGAGAAAGGAAAGCATATAATGCATTGTGGTGAAAAATATACATTACTTAAATATTATCTCCAGTTGATATTATTCATGTCAACAACACTTTCCATTAAATGTAGTTGAAAGTAGCACCCTAAAGTCAAAAGACTTTATCATTTAAAAATTATTGCAAGAACTGTGTTGACCAATTTAATGTCTGATTAGTTGGATCACTCATTCCTCCCTTCAATGTCTCATTCAACCAACTCTGGCTACCAATTATGGTGCTCGATGGAGGAGGTTCAAAGACTGGTCTTTGCCTTTTCCAGATTTATGTCCAATAAGGAAGGAAGACTAGTTTAGATGCTTACAAATGTTTTAGAATTGTGAGCACGTAAAATCCCTTGTAAAATGAAAGTCTAAATGTGCTAAAGAGTGGTCGTTGACCGATCAAGATGTGAAATAGAGTGATTTTTCGGGAAGCTGGGATTTTCAGAAATGTAACTGCGCGGATATGGTTTTTATTTTGTAGAGGATTGCCTTGCTCAGTGTGGCAAAGACTGCAAATCTTACTGCTGTGATGGAACCACGCCCTACTGTTGCTCCTACTATGCCTATATTGGGAATATTCTCTCGTGAGTATTAATCGAATTTGGCCATATTGATACTTTTTCCCTTGCCCAGTTATGTTTTCAAAAAGTACTAAGTTATAGTTATGAGTAGGAAATTCTAAGATTGGCTGTTGACATAAAATCTTTACTGGAGACACTCAACACTCATCACTATCTAGTGTATTGTATTATTTAACTAAATGTGCAAATTACTATACAAAATAAATTGCTTTTGTTAGAAGGGAGTTTAAAGAATATTTTTTATTGTATAATTTGTTTTATGATAATAATAATGTAATAGTAATAATAATGTTTTAAGTAGACCATATTCATATATTGATCAATTTTTAACATTGTAAACTATATTTTTTTGTCTGTTTTGTTGAAGGATTAGTAAGTTAGAATTTGTCATTTAATGATAGCCACTTTATTTTGCCACGCATATATTTGTCTGACTCAGCCAGTAGATATCACGGAAAAGAGACATTATGAATAAAAACCAGTTGAGATATGAAACGTCAGTTTTCTACATGATGCATCTAAAGCAACTTTGGGAAACAAGATTAGAGCCCAAGAAATCTAGCCTCAAGAGGGTAAAGTGACAACCAACTACAAAAATCAATGAAACATACATGCAGAAAAGGTGTTAAGTATTTCTCTCTAACAAATTAAGGATTTATTTTAGAGATGCTTCTAGGTGAAGGGAAGTGGACGAGCAGAAGCTGTCTTCAGGGTTGTATGTCTGAGGACTGTGCAGCTCTCTGTTCCTCTACACACACCTTCAAGTTGAAAAATAGAAGGTAGAGAATAGGAACATAAGAATTTCACCCATGGGTGACCATCACCCATGGCTTTCAGGAGTCTGCATTTTGTATTTTTCAAGTGACTGTCAGGATGATTTGAAAGCTCTTCCATTGTGACTTAACTCGTGTTTTATGAAGGCTTACGTGGAGCCAGGAAAGATTAGGCAATAAGTGATGTGTGCCTGGCTATTTTAAGCATATATCCATTGAGATGGCTTATAAGTCATCCTCGGTTTCCTGAGAATAGAAAACCTGGCATCGCATAGACTTTCTAGAATCAAAGTGGGGCTGATCTTAGGGATCATGTCTCCATGAATAAGGCCAGAAAGAATCATACTTCAGGATATTCTTGAAGACTGTCATGGCGATGGAAGAAATGTCAGGCTGTAATAAAGACTGATGAACAGAATTTAAGCATTCTTTGAAATGCAAATAAACTCTAAAATGTTTTAATTTTTTCTCATGGAAGATTTGGCGGAAAAACATTAAGTTCCTTTACATTTAGAAAACAGTCAGAATCAGCTCAGAATATAAATACATAATAATGTTTCTCATTTGTATATCACTTCATACTTTTTAAGTAAATTAAAATACTTCATTACTAAATTCAAATTTGATTTTTCCAATGATCTCCACATGCCAGAAGCTGTTGTTCCAGGTAGATGTGTGAGTGGGCCCCAAAGGTGGTATAGATTTGAGGAACCTGGGGTCAGAATGACTCTGATTCTTTGGTCCTCTGGCTCCTGGCCCATTTCTCTGCCCACTAACTACATCACAATGTGTGTGTTGTGCCCCTTTTTCTCACCTCATAGATACCTCCACCCTGATAAATATATATAGAAGACATAATTACTTACTAATCAAAATAGTTAAAATTTTTTTAATTTACAGTTGTGCTTTACATGTTTTATATTTGCAATCAGATTCATTTTTTATGGTACCTATTCTTAGAACTAATTTTATCACTTGGTTAAAGTAAAGAATTCGTTGAGTTATATCTTTATCTGGGTTATTAGGGCCATGTACTTGTTATGTTTGAAAAAAAGAATTGTGTTTTTTGGAGGGCGGAAATAAACACAGATGGCATTATATTTTAGGCAGTTAAACTGAATTTTTGGTTCAAAATAGAAACCACTAAGTAAATCCCTTGCTAAACAATTCTTAGAGAAAAAAAAGAGCTTTAAAGTGTTTTCCCCACTGGATAAAGGAGAATACATTTTCAGGATTTCCAGTTATTGTTTAAGATTTGAAAAGAGTTAACTCCACCCAAAGCTTTTCTCTTTTTTGAGTTAGGGTGGGTGTGGGGGGTAGAGAAAGAGAAAATAATTCCAAGAATGCTTACAAAACTTCTTTCATGCACATGTTTTCAAATATTGCTATTTTGGAACTCATAAGCTATGCTTCTTCTCTTCCAAGCATCCAGGCACATTCTTAGTAAAATCATTTCAATCATCTTAACAGAGAATTTAATCTTCGTGGTCATCAGTAAGGTAATAGGGAAGAAAGCAATAAACACAGTGGAATGTTTTGTATCCTAAATGAATAATTTTATAAATCTGGCTTCGAGTCTTGTTTATTTTCAAATAGAAAATGTCTTGGCTTAGCTTAAAATGAGCTAAAGAGAGTACAAAACACGATTTGGGTCATTCTAGACTGTGTGTAAATTGGTAAGGTAAGGCACACTTGATCCTTCTTGCTGAGGCCTCTCTAAAATAATCAGAGTAGAGGTATTTAGCCCTTAATTCCGTTTACTTCAACTGCTCTTTCTAAACTTTTGCAAATTAACCGTTAAGATTTGTTTTCAAAGATATCACAAGAGCTATCTTTCAATTTACCTTTTATATAGTTGGAAAGTATTATTTTACTCAGGTCTCTCCCTTTTACCCCCTTTTTATCAGTTAGGAATTTTAAAATTTATTTGTGTCTTGTGAAAACAATTTAAAAATTAAACTTTAAAAATAACGTATATACTTTTTAAAATTGAGATGTAATTGATGTGTAACATTATATTGGTTTCGGATGTACAACATAATGATTTGATATTTGTATATACTGCAAAATGATCAATACAATAAGTCTATTTGACATAAATCTATTTAAAATGGCATGCCTACTTTTGCTCATTATGGTCACAGATATTGACTTCCATATAGAAAAGTAACAGTATTATTTTCCAGAATTTAAGAATAATTTTTGCAAAAGTCAGCATATACTATGCAATCAGTTATTTACAAATTCATATTGCCTGTTACCATGGCAGCATAGGATCCAAAGATGAATAAATGATGTTCCCTGACCTTTACAATCTCACAATCTTATAAGAGAAGAAAATGTAGACAAATAATTCTTCATAGAATTAATCTATGAAGTGTTATTGAAGGGCTGAGAAGAGAGAAAGCAGCTAAGTGTGTGTGTGTGTTTAGAAAGAGATATTTAGAGAAAGTCTCATAAATATGAAATTTGAACAGAGTTTTAAAGAAAGAGTAGATATTTACATAAGTGGACAGTGAAGAAAGGGAAGAGCATTCCAGACAGAGACAGTGTCCCCTACGAAGGCAAAGATTTGAAAAAGAAAATGGTCAGTTTGGGAAAACCCATGTTGTTCAGTGTTACTAGAAAAGGAAGGTTAAACTTTGAATATAACATATAAATAAATAGGTAAGACAAAAGATACATCCTTATTTTACAGACTTTTATTGGTAGACTACATTCTTTTATTGGTTATGTCTAACAAAACTGAAATAAAATAGTTCAGTATTCTTCTGGAAATAAGAGCTGGTTTTATGTAAAATGGACGCACTCTTAGATACCACTAAGACAAGGGACAAAGGTGAGAAGACACCATATGAAGATTATTTTTACTTATTCCATAGAGAAAATATTTAGAGTGAACACTTTGAGATGTTACACTATTTAATACCATGTATGACGGAATATGTGACTTTGGAAAATTTTCTCCATTTTTGATCAGGAATGTAACTACCTGACAATTAGAAACCTCACTGTGTTTGAAAATGAGAATTGGGCCAATTTACAAAGTAAACAATTTCTCATCAAACTGATTCTCAGACATTTCATCCAGCCACTTTTCTCCATGGAAAATAAATATTCTGTGATGAATATGGAAATGGGTATTTCAGTTTTGCTGCTGATGAAATTTGACTGACATTTCCTAGAGATAGGATCCAACATAAAGATAAGGTTTATGGAGTATTCTTTAGAACTAGTAGAATTCAAGGGCTCAGAGGGTTCAGTTGAGTGGCTAATTACTATTACTAATGGGACAGACTAAAAGCAGGACTTTACTGAAAACGAAGAAAGAGTGTTATGTGAATAGGAGAATAATTGTACAATATTGAACATGAACCAAATAATGACTGGGTTGGACATAGTGAGCCAGATGATAAGATATAAAATTTAATCCCCTCATTCAGAAATAGATTTTTGCTTTTCCATGTTGCTTTCGTAGAATGCAGATATGTCTAGGGATCCTTCAGTGTGCCGTCTGGCCAACACAAAATCCCCACGGGGAAAAATGAAAAGGAAGAACTAATAATGGAGATTCTGGTGAGATTAAGTTTCTTTTCTTCTCAATGAAACGTAAAAGATGTATTGCCCGACGTTTTGCAAAGACAGCTAATGAATATCACAACTGTGATGTTAGAACCATGTTATTCATGAACGCAAAACTGAGTTAAAAGATAAAGGTTTCATATTTCCAAATGGCATTTGAGGTCCCATACTCACTAAGTAGCTGAGCATTCTGAATAAAATAAGTGAGGCTGTTCAAATAAGGACAGAAACGTAATACAGTTTGAAAGGCCTTTGGCATTGGTAAGAACATTATTTAAATTAAATGAATTAAAATGTTCTTAGGACTTAGATATGGTAAAACACCTCCAAAAGGTACATTCTGAGCAAATCAAAGTTTGTGGGAGTCTTGTTTTTGCTTTAATAATGACAGAAAGATAAATAACTAATATAATGTTAAAATGAATATGAACTTGGTTTTAATGTTAATGAGGTGACTTTTGGAAAGCACCAAAAGGGATGGGGGCTGGTTGCCAGGGAAACCAACCATGTGATTAGGGGGTTGGAACTTTCAATCCCAACACCTGGACCTCTAGGGAGGGAAGAGGGGCTGGAGATTGATTTCAGTATCAATGGCCAATGATTTAATCAATCGTGCCTTTGTAATGAAACCTCCATGAAAATGCGGAAGGACAGGGTTTGGAAAGCTGCCAGATTGGTGAACACATGGAGATTTGTGGAGAATGGCGTGCTCAGAGAACATTTTTTTTTAGTTTAAGTAATTGAATAAAAAAAATTTAATGTAGTAACAGATAATGTTTGCTATAAGAAGAAAGTCATTGTTTCTCAGAAGACATGTATTTTATGTATTACATAAATACATTTTATGTATTATTAAGAGCAAATATAAATGTGTAGATATCTAGAATTTTTTGAATCAACTCTATTCAATCATAATTGCCTTTGTAAATAAAGCTTCATTGTTAAGAACATAATTTGTTTTTAGGAAGGGCTAGATAAGTTTCTAGAACATGTTCCCAGCAATTTATTTCTATAATATGTACAGAGATATTCTATGTTCTACAGCTGGTAATGGAGGACATAGCCATGAATCAAACACAGTTCCTGCTCTTGAATCGCTTATAAGCTACTGGGAAACATGAACTTAGAAAACAGACAGTTTAGTAGGCTGTGGAAAGGACTAAATGTGGTGGAATCAGAGAGAAGGAGTTTTTAGTCCAACTTTAGGGTGCTAGGAAGACTTCTTGAAGGAGAGCAATTCTAAGAAGAGCCTTGAAAGAAACGTCAATTGATGAAATCCATCACTCACTTGAGTTAAAAAAACACTTAGCAAACTATGAATAGAGAGGAAAATTTCTTAACTGAATAAAGATCTCAAAAGGAAAAGCAAACCCTACCTCAAGAACCATACTCAGTGCTACACTGTTATGACCATTCCCTTTTAATGCAACTATAAGACAAGCTAGCATCTAGCACCACTCTATTCAGCATCTTACTGGCTTGGTCAGTGTAACCAACGAGACAAATTAAAAAGAGATGATTCCAATTGGAAAGGAAAGAACTAAATTGTTATTATTTACCAATGATATGATTGCCTATACTCCTCAGACTATAAAAACAAATAAGACAATTCATCAACACTGCAGGATGTAAGATCAGTGTACAAAAATTAGTGCATCCCTATACATCAACAACACTCAGAAAACATAATATATATGTGTGTACACAAAACTCACAACACCAGAAACTAAGTACCTAGTAAGAAATCCAATAATATGTGCATGGCACTTATGGAGTAATATAAATACATAAAAGTTTCAAGAGATGAAAGGGAGACCTAAAGAAATTAAGAGATATACCAAATTGTGGATGGGAATATTGTAAGGTTGTCAATATCGGGTTATGTCAATTCTTCCCAAACTATATGTAAAATCAATACAATTCTAATAAAAACCCACAGGACCATTTTTTATTGAGTTTGACAGACAGAGCCTAAAATGTATATGAGAAAGAAAAGGGTGTAGACAAAAGAAAACAGTTATGATAAACAACAAAATGAAAAGACATGCCTAGGAGACATCAGGATTTATTATAAAGTTATGGAAAATAAATAGTGTCATACTGGTTCACAGATAAACTGATAGAATATAAAGCTTAGAAATTGACTCGTGATAACGGAGATGATTACTGATTACAAACCAGTAGAGGTGGGTGGATTATTTAATAAATGGTGCCAAGACAATTAACTATCCATACAGATAAACGTTAAACTAGATCACTCCATCACACCACACCCCAAAATCTATCCTAATGGACTAATTACATAAAGGCAAGAAGTAAACATTTACAACATTTTAAAAAAGAGTAGAATGGCATTATAGTCTCAGAATAGGAAAGATTTCTAAAATAAAATCTAGAAAGCACAAACTGTAAAAGAAGAGATATACTAAATCACTGAACTCTACACTTTAAAACGATGAATTTTATGGTATGTGAATTATATTTCAATCTTTAAATTTTTAAAAAATATATAAGGCAACGATTCCATAGGCGAAGTGTCAGGCAAATTCCCCTCTTGGAGAAGATACTTGCAATTCATATGATTCACGAAAGATTAGTATCCATAATGCCTCAATAGGAAAATGGGCAATGTGTGTGCTCAAAAGAAGTAGTAGAGCAGAAAACCAGAAGGGCAATAAACACATGGAAGATGCTCCCCATGGCTAGCTAAAGCAGGGAAATGCAGTTTAAAACAGAACAAGACTGTTCAGAGCTGTCAGGCTGGCAATACTCTGTAAGTCTGATAGCGCCAAGCCCTGTGGGCCAACGTGAAAGGGAACTCACACTGCTGGTGGGAAAACACAAACCATTATCAACACTTGGGAGCAATTTGACCACATGCAGAAAAGATGAAGATGGGCATCCTTTAGGCCTTAGCAATTTACCCCTTCTACATATATTCCCTGGAAAATCCTCAAATACGCACAAGGAGACATTGTAATGTTGGTTGATATTATTTAAAATAGCAAAACATTGGAAGCAACCTAAATTTCTATCAGAGGAGAATGGATAAGTAAATTAGAGTATATTCATACAGTAGAATGGGATATAGCAATTAAATCCATGCATGTTAGTGTATCATTAGAGTAAATCTCAAAACTGTAATGCTGTGTGAAAAAGAGCTAACAGAAAAAGAATGTGCCAAACATGATACTATTTGCGTAAAGCTAAACACATAAAATAATTCTGTATATTATAGAAACATGCACATGTGGTAAATATGTGGGGGAGGGAAAGGTACAGATGAATTTCAGTATTTCCCAGAACTGAGGGGTTTCCTGGGGTGCAGGACTTTCAGTGCTACAATTTGGGACAGTCCTGGGACAAGTTTGTCACCTTAGGCAGAGGAGTAGGAAGGAGACCTTCAACTCTAATATTTTATTACTTAAAAAATACAAATCTGAAACAGATATTATAAATTATTAACATGTAATAAGTATGGGTAGTGGGTATATGGGTGTTTTATATTAGTATCTATAATTCTCATATTTTGGAAAATCCTTATAATTAAAAGAAAGAAAACAATGAAAAAGTTTAATGAAGACAGTAAGAGATCACGTGGATACCTAAGATTTTAAGACCAATTTCATTGTGTGGGTTTTCCAACACCACAAGCAATTAACTCAGTTCTGACACTATGTACCTGGAGAGAACATCAGATCCACAGGTTACGGGTCCAGTCCTATAAAACTGCTCACACCTCCGCCAACTTTAGCCACCAGTTGCAAGTCCATGGTGTCACCTGAGCTTCTGAACTATAAATTAGAGGTTTCAATGACCCTAGGATTCAATAAATTTGCCAGAGTACTCACAGAATTCAGAGAAACATTTTACTTACTAGAATAAAACATTATAACTCAGAGACAGCCAGATGGAAGAGCTGCATAGGGCAAGGTATGGGGAAAGGTTTGAAGCTTCCATGCTCTCTCCAGTCATGTCCCTCTCCCTAATTCTCCACATGTTCACCAACCCAGGAATCTCTCCAAACCCTGTCCTTTTGGGGTTTTATGGAGGCTTCATTACATAGGCATGATTGATTAAATCATTGATTGTTAATGATTTAACTCAATCTCCAGCCCCTCTCCCCTCCCTGGAGGTCTGGAGGTTGGAATGAAAGTTCCAACCCTCTAATCACAAGGTTGGTTTCCCTGGCAACCAGCCCCCATCCTCAGGTGCTTTCCAAAACTCACCTCATTAACATAAACTCAGATGTGGTTGAAAGGGGTTTGTTATGAATATTAAGACACCTTTATTACTCTTATCACTTAGGAAATCCCAGGGGTTTTAGGATCTCTGTGCCAGAAATGGGACAAAGATCAAATATTTGTTAATATGAATATCACAGCACCTTGTTAACATGTGGATCCTGATTTGGTTAGGTCTGGTGTGGAACCTGAAATTTTGCATTTTTAACAAACTCCCAGGGGGTTCTGATGCTGCCCATCCTTCAGGCACGCTTGTAGAGAGGGCTGGTGCTCTTTGACAATGTCCTGTACTGCAGGGCAAAGTGATAAAAGAGACTAAGAACTGGGGCTGAACAAGAGGAACAAGTACAAATCAAGTCTGAAGTTTTGAATGATTGCGTAGATAGTGTGTTCTGAGAACTAATGAGGAACATTCAAAAAAGTTTAGAGAGAGGAATGAATTCATTTTTAATATGTTGAATGGTGGGGAGTGGGGGGTAATAGGCTTTATAGCCTATAAGACAAATGCAGTGAACCTTTCGTGGGTGGAATGCACCAACTGCACCTCATTGGAGAGCCTGGAGCATCACATCTAGATGTGGGAGTAAAAAGCCTAGAGGTGCTGGTTGAAAAAGGTGTGGGGGGGAGTGAATGGGATGTTCTGAAGAGAAGCGTAAGAAAGAGAACAGCAAGCCCACCATGGAGCCCATGAAAATTCGGGAATACACTGTCTTTCTCTCCTTTCTGCATCTGATCAGCCTCCTGAAAAGTGTTCTACATCTATTTCAGCTTCCCTAAAAGTGTTCTCCATCCCTTCAAAATCCCTTCACTGTTAAAATTGATCTTTCCTTCACTGATCAGCCTGAATACACCTTCCATGGTGGCGGGAACAGTGAATACCTTAATTCTCTTCTACGTGCTTTTTGTATTTAAAATTATGTAAAAGATAGGATTTGTGGTGTTTTGGTTCATTCTGAATTGAATATGTTGTCATAACAAAGCAGTTTATGTGAGGATCCATCTTTATTTATTCATCCATGAGATTGTGCCCAAAACAAATCAACTCACAGCTGGTCATATATTCCAGGTTTTAGGGGCTACCTTCATTTGATAGAAGTCAGAGTTGGATATTATAAGGGAAAGAGTGTTTAACGGTGGCAGAAATTATTAGAGTGAAGGGAACTATCATTTATTTAATGCAATCTCTGTCCCAGATGCTTAAAATATATTAGTTTATTAATCTTCAGAATAGCCCCCATTACCTGGGTATTATTCTTCTTCTCTGTACAGATGAGGAAGTTGAGACTCAGAGTTAAGTAATTTGTCTAATTTCACACAGCTACTGTGTAATAAGCTGGCATTTAAAACTATGTGTGCTTGACCTTTTTCTGCTACTACCCACTGGCTCCTGAAGAACTGATGGTTTCAAGATGGGAAGAATGAAAACTATTTATTGCTATAAGAACTTATGAAGATCTAAACATCATATTTTGGGGGGAGCTTTTTCTTAACTTCAATCTGGATTAAATTCCCTCCTATATGTTGCCATATTAGTATCCTTTCTCTGCCCTGCTATTATTTATCACATTATTCAAGTTCCTAAATGATCTGTCTGTCCTTCCAAGAGGACAAGAAGCAGGTCTGCCAACTTACCATGGAAGGTACGGGGCCTGCGCAACTGAATGATCCAGAGTGGATCATTTAAACACAAGTAATCCTCCATTTAAGCACGAAAAAGCTGACATTTTGTGAGTTCTAAATAAATATGTATCATCTGGGTAAATATTTGCTTAGAAATATCAACTCATAATTCAAATATGTTATTGATTTCAGAGAATTTCTTTCATGGGGTAAAAATCAGGTATCATTACAAAATAAAAGGAGTGATTTCTAGGGAGTCAGCCATCACTTTCGAGTCACACTGTTTATAATAAATTATAATCAGATGATAGGAATTAGAACTCAAAAGGCAATTTGATTATAATGATTTAACTTCTTGTCATATTTCATTGTAGAGCACATATTTGAATGTGCTCTAGCCATGCTCAGTGCTTCAGTGGAAAAAGTTGAAAAATGGCTCCACTACAGAAGATCCAGAATCCAAAGGTAGAAGGTGCTTTGCACTGAAGTTTGCCTCAGGCATATACTAGGAGGCCTAGCTTTGGTCCTACCTACCTCCCATACAGGCTTTTGCACAATTCACATATCTGAATATGTTCTATCGATGAGACAGTATGATCTGCCAGCCTGTGACTCATCAGACAACAGGCTCCTGTACAACTCTATTCAGCTGCATAATTTTTGGAGATAAAATGTTTTATCGATAAAATTGAGGAGGCAAGAATTATGCACACACACTGATTTTTATTCCATTATATTGGAAGAATTCTGATGGACAGCTGCTGGCCAGAGCACACTACCTTCCAGCTGTCTCCCAATTGCCAAATGTTAGGATGAACACACCCATAACTAATGCAAATTTCAGAGGGAGATGATAACCACATAAAGTATGATGGGATACCATCAGAATGTTCCATGGGTGAAAGCCTTGGCTGTTTAACCCACAGTAGCTCAGAGATAAATAGAATTTGTAGTTTAGATATGCATTCTTAAGGAAAAAGAAAGAAGAAAGAAAATCGTACAGGAAACAAAAAGATGTTTTTCATACCTCTGCCCAAATCTGACAAAAATAGAAAAAAACATGACAAATTACCTCAAACATACTTGGTATGAATTCACACTGTCAAAAAAGGTAAACAGAATGATATCTCTCTGTGCTTCATTTTGCAAAAAATAAGTGCTACCTGTGGTTGCAAATAACCAGCTGTACAGGGAGACCTTCAAGATGGTGGAGGAGTAAGATGCAGAGATCACCTTCCTCCCCACAAACACATCAGAAATACATCTACATGTGGAACAACTCCTACAGAACACCTACTGCTGGCAGAAGACCTCAGACTTCCCAAAGGCAAGAGAGTGCCCACGTACCTGACCGTGTGGCTGAAAGGGTCTCGGTGCTCCGGCCGGGTGTTAGGCCTGTGCCTCTGAGGTGGGAGAGCAGAATTCAGGACATTAGTCCACCAGAGACCTCCCAGCTACATATAATATCAAACGATGAAAGCTCTCCCAGAGATCTCCATCTCAATGCTAAGAGCCAGCTCCACTCAACAACCAGCAAGCTACAGTGCTGGACACCTTATGCCAAACAACTGGCAAGACAGGAATACAACCCCACCCACTAGCAGAGAGGCTGTCTAAAATCATAATAAGGTCACAGACACCACAAAACACACCACCAGACGCGATCCTGCCCACCAGAAAGACAAGATCCAGCCTCATCCACCAGAACACAGGCGCCACTCCCCTCCACCAGGAAGCCTACACAACCCACTGAACCAACCTTAGCCACTGGGGGCAGACACCAAAAACAACGGGAACTACGAACCTGCAGCCTGTGAAAAGGAGACCCCAAACACAGTAAGTTAAGCAAAATGAGAATACAGAGAAACACACAGCAGATGAAGGAGCAAGGTAAAAACCCACCACACCAAACAAATGAAGAGGAAATAGGCAGTCTACCTAAAAGAATTCAGAGGAATGATAGTAAAGATGATCCAAAATCTTGGAAATAGAATGGAGAAAATACAAGAAATGTTTAACAAGGACCTAGAAGGAATAAAGAGCAAACAAACAATGATGAACAACACAATAAATGAAATTTAAAACTCTCTAGAAGGAATCAATAGCAGAATAAATGAGGCAGAAGAACAGATAAGTGACCTGGAAGATAAAATAGTGGAAATAACTACTGCAGAGCAGAATAAAGAAAAAAGAATGAAAGGAATTGAGGACAGTCTCAGAGACCTCTGGGACAACATTAGATGCACCAACATTCAAATTATAGGGGTCCCAGAAGAAGAAGAAGAGAAAAAAAAAGGGACTGAGAAAATATTTGAATAGATTATAGTTGAAAACTTCCATAATATGGGACAGGAAATAGTCAATCAAGTCCAGGAAGACCATAGAGTCCCATACAAGATAAATCCAAGGAGAAACATGACAAGACACATATTAATCAAGCTATCAAATATTAGATACAAAGAAAATATATTAAAAGCAGCAAGGGAAAACCAATAATTAACATACAAGGGAATCCCCATAAGGTTAACAGCTGATCTTTCAGAAGAAACTCTGCAAGCCAGAAGGGAGTGGCAAGACATATTTAAAGTGATGAAAGGGAAAAACCTTCAACCAAGATTACTCTACCCAACAAGGATCTCATTCAGATTTGACAGAGAGATTAAAACCTTTATAGAAAAGCAAAGCTAAGAGGATTCAGCACCACCCAAACCAGCTTTACAACAAATGCTAAAGGAACTTCTCTAGGCAGAAAACACAAGAGAAGGAAAAGATTTACAGTAACAAACCCAAAACAATTAAGAAAATGGAAATAGGAACATACATATCGATAACTGCCTTAAATGTAAATGGATTAAATGCTCCAACCAAAAGACATCGACTGGCTGAATGGATACAAACACAAGACCCGTATATATGCTGTCTACAACAGACCCACTTCAGACCTAGGGACACATACGACTGAAAGTGAGGGGATGGAAAAACGTACTCCATGCAAATGGAAATCAAAAGAAAGCTGGAGTAGCAATTCTCATATCAGACAAAATAGATTTAAAATAAAGACTATTATCAGAGACAAAGAAGGACATGACATAATGATCAAGGGATCAATCCATAAGGCAAATGCTAACAGCCATAAAAGGGGAAATCGACAGTAACACAACCATAGTAGGGGACTTTAACACCCCACTTTCACCAATGGACAGATCAACCAAACTGAAAATCAATAAGGAAACACAAGCTTTAAATGACACATTAAACAAGATGGACTTAATTGATATTTATAGGACATTCTAGCCAAAAACAACAGAATACACTTTCTTTTCAAGTGCTCATGGAACATTCTCCAGGATAGATCATATGTTGGGTCACAAATCAAGCCTTGGTAAATTAAACAAAATTGAAATTGAAATTGAAATTGTATCAAGTATCTTTTCCAACCACAACACTATGAGACTAGATATAAATTAGAGGAAAAAATCTGTAAAAAATACAAATACATGGAGACTAAACAATACACTACTAAATAACCAAGAGATCACTGAAGAAATCAAAGAGGGAATCAAAAAATACCTAGAAACAAATGACAATGAAAGCACGACGACCCAATACCTATGGGATGCAGCAAAAGCAGTTCTAAGAGGGAAGTTTATAGCAATACAATCCTACCTCAAGAAACAAGAAACATCTCAAATAAACAACCTAAACTTACACCTAAAGCAATTAGAGAAAGAAGAACAAAAAAAACCCAAATTTAGCAGAAGGAAAGAAATTGTAAAGATCAGATGAGAAATAAATGAAAAAGAAATGAAGGAAACGATAGCAAAGATCAATAAAACTAAAAGCTGGTTCTTTGAGAAGATAAACAAAATTGATAAACCATTAGTCAGACTCATCAAGAAAAAAAGGGGGAAGACTCAAATCAATACAATTAGAAATGAAAAAGGAGAAGTAACAACTGACACTGCAGAAATACAAAGGATCATGAGAGATTACAACAAGCAACTATATGCCAATAAAATGGACAACCTGGAAGAAATGGACAAATTCTTAGAAAAGCACAACCTTCCGAGACTGACCAGGAAGAAATAGAAAATATGAACAGACCAATCACAAGCACTGGAATTGAGACTGTGATTAAAAATCTTCCAACAAACAAAAACCAAGGACCAGATGGCTTCACAGGCAAATTCTATCAAACATTTAGTGAAGAGCTACACTTATCCTTCTCAAACTCTTCCAAAATATAGCAGAGGGAGTAACACTCTCCAAGTCATTCTACAAGGCCACCATCACCCTGATACCAAAACCAGACAAGATGTCACAAAGAAAGAAAACTACAAGCCAATATCACTGCTGAACATAGATGCG
Organism: Balaenoptera physalus; assembly: GCF_965194825.1. NCBI lineage: Eukaryota > Metazoa > Chordata > Mammalia > Artiodactyla > Balaenopteridae > Balaenoptera > Balaenoptera physalus. The sequence continues at coordinate 127,934,318 of NC_138891.1, read as the reverse complement.
AAAATCCTCAACAAAATACGAGCAAACAGTACCCAACAGCACATTAAAAAGACCATACACCATGATCAAGTGGGGTTTATCCCAGGAATGCAAGGATTCGTCAATATATGCAAATCAATGTGATAAACCATATTAACAAATTGTAGGAGAAAAACCATACGATCATCTCAATAGATGCAGAAAAAGCTTTCTACAAAATTCAACACCCATTTATGATAAAAACCCTCCAGAAAGTAGGCATAGAGGGAACTTACCTCAACATAATAAAGGCCATATATGACAAACCCACAGCCAACATCGTTCTCAATGGTGAAAAAAATGAAACCATTTCCACTAAGATCAGGAACAAGAAAAGGTTGCCCACTCCCACCACTATTATTCAACGTAGTTTTGGAAGTTTTAGCCATAGCAATCAGAGAAGAAAAAGAAATAAAAGGAATCCAAATTGGAAAAGAAAAAGTAAAACTGTCACTGTTTGCAGTTGACATGATACTATACATAGAGAATCCTAAAGATGCCACCAGAAAACTACTAGAGCTAATCAATGAATTTGGTAAAGTAGCAGGAAACATTATTAATGCACAGAAATCTCTTTCATTCCTATACACTAATGATGAAAAATCTGAAAGAGAAATTAAGGAAACACTCCCATTTACCATTGCAACAAAAAGAATAAAATACCTAGGAATAAACCTACCTAAGGAGACAAGAGACCTGTATGCAGAAAACTATAAGACACTGATGAAAGAAATTAAAGATGATACAAACAGATGGAGAGATATACCTTGTTCTTGGATTGGAAGAATCAACATTGTGAAAATAACTCTACTACCCAAAGCAATCTACAGATTCCATGCAGTCCCTATCAAACTACCAATGGCATTTTTCACAGAACTAGAACAAAAAATTTCACAATTTATATGGAAACACAAAAGACCCCAAATAACCAAAGAAATCTTGAGAAAAAAAAACAGAGCTGGAGGAATCAGGCTCCTGGACTTCAGACAATACTACAAAGCTACAGTAATCAAGACAGTATGATACTGGCACAAAAACAGAAATATAGATCAATGGAACAGGATAGAAAGCCCAGAGATAAACCCACGCAAATATGGCCACCTTAGTTTTGATAAAGGATGCAAGAATATACAATGGAGTAAAGACAGCTTCTTCAATAAGTGGTGCTGGGAAAACTGGACAGCTACATGTAAAAGAATGAAATTAGAACACTCCTTAACACCATACACAAAAATAAACTCAAAATGGATTAAAGACCTAAATGTAAAGCCAGACACTATCAAACTCTTAGAGGAAAACATAGGCAGAACACTCTATGACATAAATCACAGCAAGATCCGTTTTGACCCACCTCCTTGAGAAATGGAAATAAAAAGAAAAATAAACAGATGGCACCTAATGAAACTTAAGAGCTTTTGCACAGCAAAGGAAACCATAAACAAGATGAAAAGACAACCCTCAGAATGGAAGAAAATATTTGCAAATGAAGCAACTGACAAAGGATTAATCTCCAAAACATACAAGCAGCTCATGCCACTCAATATCAAAAAAGCAAACAACCCAATCCAAAAACTGGCAGAAGACCTAAATAGACATTTCTCCAAAGAAGATATACAGATTGCCAACAAACACATGAAAGGATGCTCAACATCACTAATCATTAGAGAAATGCAAATCAAAGTACAATGAGGTATCACCTCACACTAGTCAGAATGGCCATCATCCAAAAATCTACAAACAATAAATTCTGGAGAGGGTGTGGAGAAAACGGAGCCCTCTTGCTCTGTTGGTGGGAATGTAAATTGATACAGCCACTATGGAGAACAGTGTGGAGGTTCCTCAAAAAACTAAAAATAGAACTACCATACGACCCAGCAATCCCACTACTGGTCATATACCCTGAGAAAACCATAATTCAAAAAGAGTCATGTACCAAAATGTTCATTGCAGCTCTATTTACAATAGCCAGGACATGGAAGCAACCTAAGTGTCCATCGACAGATGAATGGATAAAGAAGATGTGGCACATATATACAATGGAATATTACTCATCCATAAAAAGAAACGAAATGGAGTTATTTGTAGTGAGGTGGATGGACCTAGAGACTGTCATACAGAGTGAAGTAAGTCAGAAAGAGAAAAATAAATACTGTATGCTCACACATATATATGGAATCTAAAAAAAAAAAAGGTTCTGAAGAACATAGGGGCAGGGCAGGAATAAAGGCACAGGCATAGAATGGACTTGAGGACACAGGGAGGGGGAAGGGTAAGCTGGGACGAAGTGAGAGAGTGGCATGGACATATATACACTACCAAATGTAAAATAGCTAGCTAGTGGGAAAGAGCCACATAGCACAGGGAGATCAGCTCGGTGCTTTGTGACCACCTAGATGGGTAGGATAGGGAGGGTGGAAGGGAGACGCAAGAGGGAGGAGATATGGGGATATATGTATATGTATAGCTGATTCACTTTGTTATAAAGCAGAAACTGACACACCGTTGTAGAGCAATTATACTCTAATATAAAGATGTTAAAAAAAAAAAACTACCACAAATAATGAAAAAAAAAAGCAACTGTACAATGTTAATACAAGATTTTTCCTCTATAAACACCAGGAATAATACAAGGTCAACTTCCAAAGTATTACATATAGGGAAATATTTGAATTTATATTTATCAGATAAATGGGGAAAACTCTTCTTTATGGTTTCAGTCTCAAGTAATTCCCATCCTCACATTAAGTAAATAGACCTTCTTGCCCTTTGTCAGGTGAAATTAAACAGGAAACAACTCTCTGTGATTCTATTCTTAATTAATATTTGTTTTAGCAATAGGGGGTGTAGAAGAACAACCAAGTTCACCAAATTGGTCTTGAGTTCCTCTTCTTTTATGCTGTGTAAACTTTATTCTTCTAATATCATTGAGCCTCTTTATTAATTTGTTAAGAGGGAATAAGAGTAACAACTTGCCTATCTCCCAGAATTAGACTGAAGGGTATATTAGCACATAAAAGTACTTAGAAGAGCTTTGAAATACGTTCCTGTCATTAAAGAAAACATTGGGCTTTGAAAACGTTGGGAGTCTGGGAAAAGAGGAAACAAATGGGGAGCAAAGTGACTTCTCCAAGGTCATTCAGAACACCTATGACTGAGCTGCAGAGTGCCCCTTCATGTGCGAGGCTCTCTTTCTGGTTCTCTGGGCCAAAACATGGGCATCTCTCCTCAGGAGAGCTTTCTCAGCCTTGAGTGAAATAAACAGCCTTCTTAATCAAATGTGATTGCAGCCTGATAACTGCAAAGGCAGCTAATTAAGTACTGTCTCCTGCAGCTCAGCCGTTGCTATAAGCATAATACAGCCAAAAAAGTCATGTGCCTTAAGTAGCAAATCTGCCATGTTGCCCTAGGCTGACCTGTGAATTAGAGAAGCTGACTCAAAAACAGGGTAAACAAGTCTAAATAAAAATATATAAATCAGCTTTATGAAAAAAATCATACATGTAATCCCAAAATCAGAGGGCAATGATTTTGCTTTACAAAAGGATTCATTGTAGAGTTCCAATTAAGTTCCTTTTCATAATTTATTTCACTCACAACTTTCCAGAAATATGTAGTGTGCATATGATTGGTTCATCTCTGTTGATGACATGTCAATAATTCATGCAGAAAAAGTATCCTAAGTGCTAGCCATTTCGGCGGAGTGATCCCAGTACGCTATAGATTTGAGCATGCCTTTGCATATAAAACTTTAGAATTGCCCTGATTAGACTTTTTTCTTAATTGTTAATCAGCAGTTCTCTCAGTATGTCAGTGTTTATGACTTACAAGAATGAAAAGGGGGATGAGTTTGCCTCCGATGATATCATACCTAACCAACCTTAGCAACAACCGCCAGACAAAGTGTTTTCAGTGCCAGCAAATAAATGCCAGATGGCATGCTGAGTACAAAGTCATTGACCATAGCAAGGATCAGCTGAGGTCTATCAGTTCTAAAATGTTTCCTTTTACTCAGCTTGTTGGCTTTAAACAGCCAGCTTACTATACATGCTATGTGTTTCGCTTAGTGTTTCCTGTAAACTTGTTTTTGTCTCCTTACCTTTCATTGGGATGATTGGCTCCGCTTCTACATAAGACAGAGAGAGCATACCGCGCTCTCTGCTCCCCACTGAGTGCAGCTATAGAATTTGGATGGAATGCCTGGAACAGCTGTTTCAGGTAGATGAAGAGCAATTTTATGCAGATTAAGTAACAAGACCAAAATTCAAAGTACTACCCAACTAGCTATGAGCTTACCAGTTTTTTCCCCTGTGTTTACACCACTCTGGACCAAACACAGCCCAAAATACATAAGTAGGCTTCAGGACCTGGGCAGACAGAGATACAGGAAAATCTCTCTAGTTATGGCTAAATAAGCAAGATCCTTCATGCTCAAAGACAGTGGGGGAAGTACCCCCAATAGTTTTCTTTGTTCTCTTGTGTGGCTCCTAAGTGACCTTTTGGTTGCCACAGCAGTGGCAGTGACAGTGGCAGCAACAGGAGCTGGCAGGAGCCTAGAACTCTGAGAATGGCGAACCTTCCTTTCTGATCAGAATGACGTAATACTAGGAGAATTGGGTGAATCCCCATTGCTTTTTTTTATCTTTGTCCTCCACCTATTCAACCCTGGAAATGAGCCCATTTGAGCAGAGTAAATAAAGCCCCTGTTTCTGACCAGAGAACCACAAAGGGTGGCCCTAGGAATCCAGATCATCAAGATAGAAGAACTTAAGAAAGTGACCCCTAAAGTTGCCTGTGAACCCCTGGGCTCATCTCAAGTTGAACATGCATGGATCTCACCCTAAACAGTACACCATAGAACTTAAGAATTGAATACAGGATATACAACCACCCAAGTCCTAGATCGGCATTTGAGTGGTGTACGCATGGAACAGATCCAAACATGACTACAGAAGCTTTGAAAATGGAACCTGCATTGAAACCACAACCCACGGAAGTCTGATTGGAATTTGTGGTCTAAATTGAACCTGGTTGGTTGCCAGCTAAAACTAAAATATCAAAATTCCCCGTAGACTTAAACAAATCCCAAGGTCTCATAACATAATATTCAAAAAGTTCAAGATATAGTCCAAAAATTACCCAGCATACAGTGAAATAAGGAAATCTCGATTCACAGAGGAAAACACAATCAGACAACAAAGATATTGGATTTATCTGATAGAGACTCAGAAGCAGCTCTTATGAAAATGACCCAGAAAGTAAGGGTGAGCACTATTAGTGAAATTAATAGTGAAAAGACTGAATTAGAAAAAAGGAAATAGAAAATATCCAATCTGAACACCATTTTTCCAACAACAATTGCTCATTTCATGTCTCTGTATCATTCTCTAGATATTTAATGTAACTCTTTCAATATTTCAAACCTTTTCATTATTATTATATTTGTTTTAGTGATCTGTGATCAATGATCTTTGATGTTACTACTACGACTTACTGAAGGCTCAGATGATGGTTAGCATTTTCTAGCAATAAAATATTTTTTAATTAAGGTAGGTATATTTTAGACATAATGCTATTGCACACTTAATAGACTACAGTATGGTGTGAATGGAACTTTTATATGCACTTTGAAACTGAAAAATCCATGCGACTTGCTTCATTGTGATAGTCACATTATTGCAGTAGTCTGGAACTGAACCCAGTCTCTCTGAGGTATGCCTATAGTCAAAAGAAGGCAGGTAAAGGGAATGAATCAAAGGAATGAAAAACAGAGAAAATAAGCAGAAATCACTAATAAAATGATGAATCTAAATCCAAACAGATCAATAATTACATTAATGGTCAAAATAACACCAGATGAAGGACGGAGAATGGATTCTTTTTAAACAGACAGAAATGTATCCTATCTACATGAAACTCACTTCAACTATCATGATATAAGTAGGTCAGAACTATGGGAGGAGGGGAAAATGGAGTTGGTCAAAGGGTACAAAGTGTCAGTTATGTAAGATGAATAAATTCTGGGGAACTAATGTATAATACTGTGACTATAGTTAACAATACCATACGTGTAATTGAAATTTGCTAAGAGGGTAGATCCTACTTTTTCTCAAGACAGGCACAGGCACACACACACAAGAAAAAGGTAACTGCGAGGTGGTCAATACGTTAATTACCTTGATTGCAGTGATCTATTTCACTATATGTGTATATAAAGTCATCAAGCTGTACACCTTAAAGGTAAACAATTTTTAATTGTCAATTATACCTTAATAAAGCTGGGGGGGGGAGTGGAGATGAGCTATCAAGCCAAGAAAAGAAAACTAAATAAATAAAAGGTTGAAAAAAGATTTACCGTGCAAACATTAACCAAAAGTAAGAGTGGTTATATTAATATAAGACAAAGTAAACTCCAAAACAGAGACACCAGAGATAAAAAGTGATATTGCTTAATGAGAAAAGGGTCAATCAACCAAAAAGGCATAACAATCAAAAGGAGAGGTTCAAAATTTTGATATTTGGTTTTTATAAGCAGCAAATAAAGAAACTAATTTTGTTTTTTGAAACTAACCTTCCAAGAGAAAAATAACAACATGTGTATGTTGACTTACATGTAGGGTTAAATGAAGTTATTTACATTTTCCTTTTCTTTTTCTTCATTTTTAATTATGTCATGTCAGTGAATTGCAGATAATAGCATGGAAGGTTAGATTTACTCTATTCTAATTCTAAACCAATCTAGAACTTGACAATCCCTGGCGTTTTTATGTGTAAACACCTCAACTAGGAAATGAGATCTTTAAGGAAATGGCCCACATATAATGCACCAAAAAGCCATTGGAGTGATGGTAGAAATATTAATTTAACTTACAGCATGGAGAGTATGCCCTGCAGATGACATAGAATAAAGATCAAGACATGAGCAGCAGAAAATTGTGTCGATAATTAAATTTTGTGATGAAAATGACTAAAATGATTAATTTCAACTTAGGTTTATTTAGAGAAATATATTGTTTCATGAAATGTGGAAGAGAATTTGGGAAAAGAAAAGAATGTAATATTAAACTCAAGACCCTTTAATCATTGGCAGGATTTCCCAACTATGTTCATACATTTTTAAAAATTCATTAAGCTTTTTAAAAGAATGGTCCTGACTTTTTTCTTCTAATCTAAATATTTATGAGGAGAGAGAGCTTACTCAGAACTGCAAGACCCCAAAATTCACTCCTTTCAGGGTGCAGGAAGGAAGTAGTTCATAAGGGAAAAGAGCTTATCCTCAAACAATTTATCCAAAGCCAGTAAAATCTGTTCTACTTTTTAGATTATGCTATTAGGAAGACTAACCTCCCAGGTGTTTCAATTAATCGATGGTCTGATTTAAAGATCTGCAAAATCTTGTAGTTTTTTTTTTCCTGTACTGTATCATTTGTTTCAAATAACACTTTCAAGCCTATATTAGCATACAAGAAACAAAAGTATATTTATTCATTTCCTAAATCACATTCAAGGTTTTAAATGTCTTGCGATTATAAACACTAGACAATTAGTTATGTCTGCTCACTGGAAAGTAGAGATTTCACAGCATTTAAATTACTTTAAATTAGGGGTTCCCAAACTTCAGTATGCATTATAATTACTTAGGAGAGCTTGCTAAAAATCCATTTTCTCGGAACCTAATCTAGAAATTCAGATTCAGTAGGTCCAAAATAGGGGCAGTAAACATATTTTTATTAGCCACCTCCCATTAGGAAATTGTGGAACAGATGGCCCTTGGACCACACTGGTCTAAATAAACCATACCAGGGCTTCCCTGGTGGTGCAGTGGTTAAGAATCCACCTGCCAATGCAGGCGACACAGTTTCGAGCCCTGGTCCAGGAAGATCCCACATGCCACAGAGCAACTAAGCCCGTGAGTCACAACTACTGAGCCTGCGTGCCACGACTACTGAAGTCCGAGCACCTAGAGCCCATTCTCTGCAACAAGAGAAGCCCACGCACCACAATGAAGAGTAGCCCCTGCTCGCCGCAACTAGAGAAAGCCTGCACGCAGCAACAAAGACCCAACGCAGCCAAAACTAAATTAATTAATTAATTTCAAAAAAAAAATACCAAAAAGCATTTCATTTTGGACTCCTATTATCTTGTTTAGTAATCAAGTTAAGAGATATAGTCTGTGATTTCATGAACTATGACTTTTTCATACATGCATAGACTTACATAAAGAGTTATTTCATATTACTATGGTGAATATATTCAGGAGCCTTGAAAATAAAATCCTATAAAGATTTATTTATGTTTGATCAAAGCAATTGGACATAGGAGGAGGTCAATGAGTTCTCAGTGACCCCATGGACAATCAAATTTACAAAGCTTTTAGCACTGCCCAAAACAGGGTTGTAAAAGGGTGAGAACATTAGAATCTGTCCCATAGGTGGCTACAAGGAGTAAATTTGTTAATACTTGGGAACCACTTTAGAACAGCAGCTGGTGCTCAGTAGTCATTAGCTACCGTCTATTCTTCTCCAATGTGTGTTTCCATTACATCAGTTATCTCATACGTGATAGGCAAATCAGGGATTGGTATTAGTGCAACAGGAAAGTTATGTTGGTTCAAGCATGATTTTTCCTTGGCAAAGAGAGTCAAAAAAAAGTGAGACTAGAATTACAATCTTCAGCGGGTAAGGACAAGACCTTTAGTTTAAATCAGCAGTCCCCAACCTTTTTGGCACCAGGGAACAGCTTCGTGGAAGACAATTTTTCCACGGACCGCTGGGGCCCGGGGAAGGGGGGCGGCGGGGGGAGGGGAGCGGGCGGAGAGGGGGCGGGGATGGTTCAGAAGGTAATGCGGGCGTTGGGAGCGATGGGGAGTGTGAAGCTTTGCTCCTTGCCCACCACTCACCTCCTGCTGTGCGGCCTGGCTCCTAACAGGTTGGGGAGCCCTGGTTTAAAGGCTGCACAGGCGGGGTCCTTTCTTGTACTATTTTAAGAAAAATAAAAATGAGTGCTCACATCTGGGGCTCCCTAACCCAAAAAATGCACCCTCAGCCTTACTCAGCTCTCGACTTCTGGCAGATGACATTTCCATCTGCATTGTCTCAGTGCTGGGAAGCTGGCATTTCCACTAGATTGTTTTTGTGCCTTTTTAATATCCTCTCAGGCAGCCTCAGGCCAAAATGAGCTTCCTCCTGGAGTTGGGCAAGTTATTTCCTGAGTATCCATCCATTATTGCTGCTGGACTACTCTAAGCCCAGTAGAATCTATTGTGACATTAATGAAGCTTTCTCCTCAGAGCTCTTATCTTGCAGGGGCCCCTACATTGTATCTAAGAGCGTGTACTCAAATGGTCATGCATTTTTGTAACAGTTGCAAAGTACGATATTTTGACTGTCTCTTTTAAGACCACAGTCTCTTTCCACTTCAGTTTCTTCATCATCAGGGGCTTTGGAATGGCTGCGCCACTCCTGGGTTCCAGATGGGAGAAGTGGAATTGTGGATGCATTCAGTCTAAGTTTAGTATATATTTAGGTGATTCCTAGTCACTTCCATGTGTAGCTAAATTATTGCAAGCCATTCCACTACAGGAATGGCTCCCCAAAATGATCAAATAGCTCACTGCACCAACTTACCCAGTGCTCTTGCAGGAAGGGTCAAAGCTGGAGGTCCGGTGGCAACGTGAATGTGTAATTGAAGTGTATCTTACAACTATGCAGAATGGAAGTTTATGAGTAGTGATGGAGAAACAAAATTTGACATATAGGAGCCAGAAGAAAGTCTGTGGAAAATTCTTCCAAACACAGTATTACTACTTGTATATGAAAGAAACCTAATAGAAGTTGTCTTAAATTTGATGAGTCCTAAATATTTACACAATATTATCACTAACGAGTTGTGAGGCTAAAGAAAATTTTTACACCAAGAATAACCCAAAGCAAATTTCAATCCCTGAACTAGAATAAAGACTGAGTTATCTTTTTCTTCTCTGTTTGTTGCAAAGTTATTGTCATGTGAAGAAGAGCTGAAAGAATTTGCAGCCAAAACATGTAGTAAAACATATGGGAATTTACCCTGCTGAGCTGTATCAGGCAGTTAGGTAATCTAATGTATTTTCCTTAAAAAGGGTCCTCAAAATTATACAAGTGTCAGACTTCAGGAAACACTGATCCACCACTGGCTTTGATTAGCAAACTGCGTAGACCTTAACTGGTCTCTCTCTAATCTGTTTTTCCCATAAGTCCTATTATTTTTAATTCATGATATTGTAGAATTTTTTTTTCAAGAATGCATACATCTTGTTATAGCAGAAACATCTGTTGTTGCTGTTGTTATTATTATTATTATCATCGCTACAATTATTGGACCTTGGGATGAGGAGGGAGGGATACATTTAACCAAACCTCTTCAATAATAGTTTTTAAAGTATGATTTTGTATTTTACGTTTTATTTTGTAGATTAAAAACTTTCCATTTTGTATTTTAAAAATTGCATTTTAAGAAAATATCAAGAGAATGAAAGCCCACAGAAATTTTGTTTTATTTATTTATTTATTTGTTTTATTGAGGTATTGTTGATTTACAATATTATATTAGTTTTAAGTGTACAACATAGAGATTCAAAAATTTCATAGGTTATACTCCATTTAAAGTTACTATAAAATGTTGGCTATATTCCCTGTGCTGTACAATATATCCATGTAGTTTATTTATTTTATACATAGCAGTTTGTACCTCTTAATCCCCTACCCCTAGGAGTCTGTGAGTCTTTTTCTGTTTTGTTATATACATTTGTTCACTTTATTTTTTAGATTCCACATATAAGTGCTAACACACATTATTGACTTTCTCTGTCCGACTTATTTCACTAAGGATAATACCCTCCAGGTCCATTCATGTTGTTGCCAATGGCAAAATTCTTTCTTATGGCTGAGTAATATTCCAGTATATATATATATATGTGTGTGTGTGTGTGTATGTGTGTGTGTGTGTGTGTATACACACACACACACATATATATACACACACCATATCTTTTTTATCCATTCATCTGCTGATGGACACTTAGGTGGGTTCCACATCTTGGCTATTGTAAATAGTGCTGCTATAAACATTGGGGTGCATGTATCTTTTCGCATCAGTGTTTTCGTTTTCTTCATATATATACCCAGGAATGGAATTGCTGGATCACGTGGTAGTTCTATTTTCAGTTTTTTGAGGAATCCCCATACTGTTTTCCACGGTGGTTGCACCAATTTACATTCCCACCAACAGTGTACAAGGGTTCCCTTTTCTCCACACCCTCACCAACATTAGCTAATTGGTAAACCCACAGAAATATTATCCCAACTTTTTCTGAAATTAAAAACTAAGCAGATCATTGTTTTCTTGATATAGTTACTGAACTTGCATTTTGTTTTAAAAGTTACAAACCATTTCTTCCAGCTCTGTTTTATAAATCTCTGATATCTAAAGGTAGCAAGGGCCATGTCCCAACTAAGGAAACACCTTATTTATGGGCTTATTTAAATTAAATTATCTGTTTAGTTTTTCATTATTGAGAAGTGAATAAAGTAAACCATCTTTAAGTTTTTTGGGAGTATCATGTTAACCAGAAGATAGAAACTTTACAGGGCTGCTGTTTGCCTGTTCTGTCATTCATTAACTTTCCCATCTTGGAATTAAACTGACAGTTGTTTATTAGCCTCTTTCTGTGAAAAAAATAAATAAAGCTGCCTAAAGGAAAGAGAGTGATGTGGGTACCCCTTTAAACTGGATGGTCAGTGATGAGCAGATAAGGGGCCCAAGGAGGTGATATTTGAGCAGAGGACTTATCCAAATGGGAAAACAGCCATGTAAATATTTTGACCAATACCACTTCCCCAGGTGGGAGGCAAATACAGAGAGTCTAAACAGGATCTGCCAAAGGAGAAAATAGAACTTTAAAAATAAAATATTTCAAAATAGCACAAATATCTTATATCTGTAATGAAATATATTATGTGATTTTAACATAAAATTATTTGCCAAATTAGAAATTTAACACAGACCAGGATTTATAGCAGAGAAATTTCATCATTTAATGTGTCCTGGAATATTTAACCTGTTCTGAAATGGTTTTGACATTTAAATTATTTTTTTTCATGTCATTTTATAAAGTATAATTTATCTTATTCTCGAAATATTCAAACCCATAAACATTCAAATCTCTGTAATATAAAAAAATAGATTTTTGTTTTAATTATAAAAGTATCCTTTAAAATTTACCTAAATAATGTTAAGCAATTTTAATAAAACTATCTTTCCTTTTTTTTTTTTTTTTAACTATTCAGGACCTTTCACAGCCAGAGATTCTTTTTTTTTTTTTTTTTTTTAACTTTGGGTTTATTTATTTATTTATTTATTTATGGCTGTGTTGGGTCTTAGTTTCTGTGCGAGGGCTTTCTCTAGTTGCGGCAAGCGGGGGCCACTCTTCATCGCGGTGCGCGGGCCTCTCATTATCGCGGCCTCTCTTGTTGCGGGGCACAGGCTCCAGACGCGCAGGCTCAGTAATTGTGGCTCACGGGCCTAGTTGCTCCGCGGCATGTGGGATCCTCCCAGACCAGGGCTCGAACCCGTGTCTCCTGCATTGGCAGGCAGATTCTCAACCACTGCGCCACCAGGGAAGCCCTATCTTTCCTTCTGACATTATCATTAATCAGTGTATCCTAAGCATCCCCAGGGTACATCACAATGTGAACCCATCAAGAGTGTCATTAGAGATGGACCATGACTACAAAAGAATTTATAAAATTTAGTTTTTTAAGTCAGAAAGGAGATTTATAAACATTGCATTCTTATGGTAGACATTTGGCTAATAAATCCTAAATAAGTCTTGATTTATAAATCCTTTTATTGTCCTTAGGATTCAAGTGACTGATTTATGAGTCAGTATGCTAAAATCTATAATTCGATCAGGCACAAATCTTATTCTGTGATTTCTGTTTTGACATGTAATTCATAAATCCTGGTCAGTGTAGGTTTTTAGTTTTCTAAGTGCTCTGTATTTAGCAGTGCGTCTTATAAGTACATATTTTAGGATGTCGATAAGTAAAACTGATAATTTGCACATAATTCAGTTAAATAAAAACAGCAGCTAAGGAGAACTTTCTCTGAAGTCTACTGGGTGCATTGGTAAAAGTGAGCTCTGAACTTATTGGTGATTTCAAAATATTTTAGCTTTAAGAACAGTAAAATATTATAATTAAAATTATCGTTGACTGTAGCTGCCAGGTTGGGACTGGTGTGTCAAAACCCACTAGCTGTCTTCTAATATCCAGTCTCTTTTTTCTGCAATAATATAATTTTCATAGAGCACAATATCTGCCCAAGGTAAACGCTACATTTGGCAGCCTTCCTTGCAGCATGACCATGTGACTAACTTACAGCCAATGGTCTATGAGCAGAGGCAATGGGCACAACCTCAGTACATATACTCTGGTTGGAATGCAAAAGTAGCTCAGGTCCAGAAGGGAAAAGGAAAGGGTGTATGGCCTGTGACATGAGGGTACCATCCTTTAAGCCCGGATGCACTTACGCCATGACAGATAGATGAAACAACTTCTCATATTTTAAGACATTAATTTAAATCTCTGTTATAGCAGACAAACGTTCTTTCATTTTTCAACAAATTTCATTAAATGTATTCTTTGTCAGCAACTCTGCTAATCATTGTGGACATAAAGGTAAATGTGATTCAATCCTTGCCTTTGTTAAATGTATTCCTAAGCAGTCATTTGTTTCTTAACCCTTGAATACATAATAATTGTTTTTAATTTTGTTTTCTGTTTGCTGCTATAATATAAAAATATAATCAGTGTTTATATATAAATCCTTATACAATCTTGCTAATTCACTTAGTACTCCTAGTAATTATTTTGTACATTAGTCAGGATTTTCTATGTAAAAAATTGTCTTCTGCAAATAGAGTTATGCTTCTCTCTGATCTGTATGCCTTTTCTTTTTCTTACTTTGTTGCCCTGGAAATATTGAATATAAATTATTAGAGTAGACATCTTTGCCTTGTTCTAGAACTTAGGAGTAAAAATATTCCATTAAGTTATGATTAATGTAATTTTTTTTGTTGATCCTCTTTGTCAGATTGAGGAAATTCTGTACTGTTCCTAATAATTGGGGGTTGAATTTCATCAAATACTTTTTTGCATCTACTGAAATGATCATATGCTTACTTCTCTTGTAACATGAATTATATTGGTTGATTTTCAAATTTTATACTACCCTTGCAGTCCTGGAAGAAACCCTACTTAGTCATGGTTTTTAAATTTTTAAAATATATTTCTGAATTTAATTTGGTAAGATTTTGTTATGGATTTTTGCATCTATGTTCATGAGGGAACTTGGTCTGTAATTTTACTTCCTTGTAAATGTTTTTAGTTTTGTTCTCAGTTACACTAACTTCATACAACTGCCAAGGAAGTGCTCTTTCTTCCTCTGTTTTCTGAAAGAAACTATGTGAAACTGATTTATTTTTTTCTTTAAAAGCTGGATGGAATTCATCAGTGAAGCCTCCTGGGTCTGGAGTTCTATTTGGGGAAATATTTTTGATAATGATTTTAATTTTTAATAGGTATGGAACTATTTAGATTTTCTATTCCCACATATATATTTTTCAAAAATCTTTTTCGTTCCACCTAAGTCTTCGAACTTAATTTTATTAAGTTCATAATATTCCCTTATTGTCCTTTAATATCTCTAAGATCTGTAGTGATAAACCCTCTTTTATTCCCAGTATTGCTAATTTGTATTCTTGTTCATTCTTTCTTTGTTTCTTTTTTAATCAGTCTACCTTATATAGAGGTTTCTCAATTTTATTACTAGTTTCAAAGAAGCAACTTTGGGCTTTGTTGATGTTCTGTATTTTTTGTTACCTAACTCACTGATATCTGCTCTGTTATTTCCTCCTATTTATTTTAAGTTTGCACTGCTCTTCTTTTCCTCTTAAGATGGAAGCTTAGATCATTTAATGTCAGATCTTACTTCTTCTCTAAAATAATCATTTAAAGATTATAAGTTTTCTTTTAAGCATTGTATAGTTACATCCCACAAATGTTGCTATGAACTTTCATAATCATTGACATGAAAATTTGTTCTAATTTCCTTTATGATTTCTTTTTTGATTCATCAATTATTTAGAAGTGTGTTTCTTAAATTTAACATATTTGGAGTTTTACTCAATATCTTATTATTATTGATTTCTAATTTATTTCTTTTTTTGTCGAAGAACATACTCTGGGATATTTCAAATTTTGTACTTTAATGAGATTTGTTTGGCCCAGCATATGGCCTGTTTGGTGAATATACGTGTGTACTTGAAAAGAATGTGCCTCTGCATTCCTTAAGTGTAGTGTTCTATAAATGTCAAGTAGTCAAGGCGGTTGACAATGTTGTTCACTTGGTCTGTATCCTTACTGACTTTTTATGTAGTTGTTCTATTAATTGCAAAGAGAAGTTGTTAAAATTCCAACCATAACTGTGAATTTGTCTCCTCATCTCTTTAATTCTACCAATTTTTACCTCGTGGGTTTTGAAACTCTTTTTGTTCCTAAGTGCAAATGTTCTTCTGAATGTTAAGTCTTCTGATGAATTGACATTTTAACATTATGAAAATATGTATATATTTTCTTCCCAGCCTTTAAGGGAGTCTTTGAATTCAGGGTGCACCTAACTGAATTTTTGTATTTAAAGTACCTTGGATATACAAAGCATATAGTTCATGCCTTTTAAGCTATTCTGACAATCCCTGCCTTTTTATTGGAGTATTTAATTTCCATTTGATGTAATTATTGATGTGGTTGGTTTCAGGTCTATCGGCTTCCTCTTTGTTTTCTATTTTTCCCTTTTTTGTGTGTTCTTCTATCCCACCTCTCCTATCATTTTGAGTTCATTGAAATTACTTTTAGAATTCCACTTTAATTTATTGGCTTTTTCATTTACCTATTTGTATTATTTTGGTCATGCTCTACAGATTACAATATACTTCCTTAACTTTCAGTCTGTTGGAAGTTAATATAAAATGTAATAACTTTGCAATCTTTTAGGGTTTCTTTAAGTGCAATCTTATAGGTCTTTTACTCCCTGTAATTTATGCTATAGATTTCATGTTTACATATTACATGAGATTGTACATAAGATGCTATGCATGAATCATTTTCACTTTAAATGATCATAAATATTTTAAAGATATTAAGATCTGAATTTTCATCTGGAATCATTTCCCTTTGACATAAAGAACTTCCTTTAGCTTTTGTTGTAAGGAAGGTCTGCCAGAGAATTATCTTTGTTTTTGTCCATCTGAAAATGCCTTTATTTCATCTTTATTCCTTGAAGTTATTTCTTCTCCAGAGAGAATTCTGGGTTGACAATTTGTTGTTTTCATTTGGCACTTTAAAAATATGTCATTGTATTCTGGCCTCCAACTATTCTGCTGAGATGTCACTGGTAACTTGTATTTTTGTTTCTGTATATATAAAGTGTCTTTTTTCTCTGGATACTTTCAAGATTATCTTTCGTTTTTCGCATTTCCAAGGTGGGTTTTGTTTTTTGTTTTTTGTTTTTCCTATTTATTCTATGTAAGATTCTCTGAGTTTTTTGAATCTGTAAAATTTTTGAAATTTTTGCCCATTCTTTCTTCAAATGTTGGGTTTACCCAGTTCTGTCTCTCATTTTCTAGAACTTTATATGTATATGACCTTCTAATATAGTCCCACAAATCACTGAGAGTCTGTTATTTTTTTCCCTTTCTTTTTCTCTTTGTTCTCCACATTGTATAATTTCAACTGAAAAAAAAATGAAAAAAAATTTCGATTGAGTTGTCTTCAAGTCACTGACTCTTCTTTTACTTGCAATATGCTATTAAGCTCACCCAATGAATTATTTGTTTTGGATATTGTATTTTTTTATTTCTAGAATTTCCATTTGGTTCTTTTTTCTTTTCTTTTCTTTTCTGGTTTTTTTCTTTTTAGTTACTATCTTTCTGCTGAGATTTTCTGTTTATCCATTCATTACAAACATATTTCCTTTGTATCCTTGGGCATAGTTAAAATCCTTGTTAGCTAATTCTAGCATCTGGGTCATCTCAGGATCAATGTCTTTAATTGCCTTTCCTCTTGACTATGTATCCAGTAATCTGAGATGTATCCTGAACATTGTGAAAAATACATGGTAGAAACTGGATTTTGTTATTTCCTCGTGTTGATTTTTTGTTTGTTTGTTTGTTTTATCAGGTAGTTAATGTGGCAAGACTCAAGTTGCAGTCTTTGTCACCTCTGCGATGGATGGATAGTTGCTAAAATCTCTGTTCAGTTCTTTTAGCCTTATCTGACCTGCTGGGAGTTTGCCCCATGCATGTATAGTTCAGAGATGATCCTGAGATATTCCCACAATTTATGTGCAAAATTTAATGTCTCCTTTCCTCCATCATTTCTCCTTTCCCTGATTTCCACCCTCACTTTCCATCTACTTTGATAGTCCTAAACTCTGTCTTCTGGTTCTTAAAACCAGTACACTACAAGGGTTTCTATCTAAGAGTTAGCTAATTTGCTTAATCTGATTGGAGCATGCCTTTGAACAAAAAGTCTTATCAACAGGAAACACCCAATCCCATTTCCTTCTTGCAAGTTTTGACTCTCTTCCAATTTATGCCTGCTTTTGGTTTCTCTCCAGTGACTTCAGGGAGTTGCTTATTTTGGGTTTTTTTTAACATCTTTATTGGAGTATAATTGCTTTACAATGTGGTGTTAGTTTCTGCTGTACAACAAAGTGAATCAGCTCTATGTATACATATATCCCCATATCCCCTCCCTCTTGCATCTCCCTCCCACCCTCCCTGTCACACCCCTCTAGGTGGTCACAAAGCACAGTGCTTTTTATATTTTGTCAAGAATTCATAGTTGTTTTCTGTGGTAAGGTTGGACCCATAGGAGATACTCTACTTTTACCATTCTACTGGAAGAAGAAACTGCCCACTCCCTGGTTGTTGCCTTTGAGGAACTCATAGTCTACTGTTCTAAGCAGAGAGACGAAAAGCATCTAGGGAAAGTCTAAGAAAAGTTCTTTAAAGAAATGATTTTCTTAAAACACAAAAGAGATATCTTCCTTAAAGTGGCATTGCCTATAACCTTGTTTTCTCACTTTTATATTAAATCAGAAATAAGGAGATACGCTATTATGAGAGGACAAAAAGATGTGAATCCCAGACATAATAAAATGCTCTTTATGAATGCATCAAAGCTTCTGATAAAACAGCATTGAATGCAAATGTCTGTTTCTTCCTGAAGCCTCACAAAGCAATGACAGTAAAGAAATTAAGAGAAGGAAAAAAAACACCTCACAAGGACAGAGAGAAGATAACAGACAACAAAAGTAACATTTTGAAATCTGGGAAATAGTCTAACCGCTGGCAACTGCTTATACTAGAGAAAACAATGATCTGAGTGTGTTGCAGCAGAAAGCCAAAAAGCTAGTCATTTCCACACAAAACTACAGAAATCTTCAGGGATTGGAGACAACTGGTGCTTGAAAGGCAGGTGTGCAAAAAAAACTGAAAATTGGAATGTGGACTGAACATCTTTAAAAGAGAAGGTAGGCTTCCCATATCCCCTCTCCACCCATGCTTCATCAACAGAAAACCTGGGGTCGATTTTGAAGAGGTTTTATCTACAGCCTCTGGATTTGGAGACAGCAAGCACAGTTGAGACTGGAGGGTGAGTTATGAGTTACTGTGCTGAAAACAGAGGGATTATGGGAAAATCTTCCCACTGCAGAGAGATTTGTTCTCCACCTGGCTCCCAAAAGGCCTGCAACCAGGCCCACATACTTGAGGCTGGAGATTGGTGAATTGCCTTCTGCAAAAGAATCGACCCACCCAAAAGTAAAGACCTACAGTAGGGATTTTTTTAACCAGAGAGTCTATGAACATGAATGAGAACAATAACTCTTTTTTTTTTTTCACTAACCTCTGAAAGTTAGCATTTCCGTCATTTCTGAATGTGGGCAAGAAACCATCGTAGTATTAGCAGTATCTGTGACTTTGTCACCAACAGGAGTCATAGATATGTTCTTGTCACATTACTCATTGCATATATCTTGAAAGAGTATTTACACTCATCGTTATTTCAACAGTTATTAGACACAACTCTAAAGCTTATTACATGATACATTAATAAGCACATATTACTGTATCACAGATTTAATTTTTAATATTTTGATGTAATTGATTTCTTGCATTTAAAAACATTATTCTGAAACAGGCTTCACCAGACTGCTATGGCACTGAAAAAGTTAAGAACCTCTAAACTGTGGATACAGGCATTTGGAGATTTCCCCTAACCAAACGAACGATCCCATGATAGCAACCTTACGGTGAGACTCACAAAGTGATAAGCCACACTCATGTCTCTGAATAGGGTTTTTTTGGGCCTCACTTTTAAATATGATTTGACAGCTAAGGAAGACCAGACATTTGAGGACAACATCTGCTATGAAAGGTAAAGACAGAACAAAACAAAATCGAATCAAATCAGAAACAAAGAGGGGAGAGAAACAAAGTGGTGAGAAAATGAACCCATGAAAGTAGAATCATAATTAAATCCTAAGAGAAATAAGAGACTGTATTGTGTTCATAAAAGAAGACCAGGACACTACATACAAAGGAACAAGGAACACGAGGGAGCTCTTAGAAATTCTATTAAGAGAACTTCAATAAAAAGCTCAACAGACATGCAGAAAATAATATGAAGGACATTTCTGTTTTGCTTCTTCCAGGAAGTAGAGGAAAAAGTCAAAGAGATGGAAATGGTATTTTATCCACCTTACCTATTATCCATTTACAAAACACCTCCTGATCTCCACTTCTGTACACCATCACTGCACTACAGTGCCCTCACCCACACCTACCCACCCCTACAGTAGCACATGAGAGAAGGTGAGAGAATGGGTTGGTTGTAGGTAGGGCATCAGTAATTTGCTCTTTCCATAGGCTGCAATATCAGATCAATGAAGGTTCATCTCTGTAGTGATCATTACTGCTGCTCACCAAATATTTCTAATTTTCTACTTACCAGCCTCATGGTAGTAGGCTGCTCCCTCTGCTGTAGTTTGAAGCTGAGCATTGCTCTGCGACTTGATTTGGCCAGTGAAATGTGCAACGCTTCCGGAGAGAAGCTTCCAGAGCTGGTTTACTATTTGGCCCATGTTCTTCTTTGTATTTCAGTGAAGCCTCTGCCAGTCTGGGTCACTGAGTGCAGATACAGGACAAATACCCCTTCCTGCCAACCTCACGTTGGATATAAAGCTTGAACACTAGATAAACCTTGCTCGGACCACACACTGAGAGCTTGAGGTTGTTTGTATTGAGTATAAACTAGAATCTCTACTGTCTACCTCCCTGCATGGCTCTTTAAGTGTTCTGAGTTGTGAACCAAAGGGAAATGCCACACAGAAGAATAGGATAAAGAAAGCTGAGTTGGACCCTTTAATTGCCTTGATCTTTTGCATAAGTTACCTGGGTTGCAGTGGTTCTAAGTCAAACACTGCATAGACCCATACCTGATTCCAGCACCACACAGCCACTGAGTCCCTGCACATGCCATTCTTTCTACCTGATGAACTCTCCCTAGACCTTCTCCTATACTCTTCAATCAACTAACTTGTGTTCACCTATGCCAATCCCCTCCAACATCACTTCCCATGAAAACTTTTCTAAACCCAGATGCCATGGAAGGTCCCCAGGCGTTATGCTCCTACACTTGTCCTTTTCCTTCACAGTGTTTACAATGATCAGGGTTTACAGTTACAAATTCTTGGCACTTTTGCCTGACTTCATGAGTGCAGCATCTCTGTCTGGGCCTGGCACACAGTAGGTGCTCAATAAATATTTTTTGAATGAAGGAACACATGAAAGTAGCATCCAGAAAGCTGAGAATAAGTCTGGAGAATACAGATATTACGCAGTATTGGGGAAAATGCAGAAATAAAGGTCAAGGCTGGGATGAAAACAGAACCAGTTCGAGGCCTGCAATTTAGTGGTGCCCCGGTAACATCAAGAAGAAGATTCATTTCCATTCTGGTATCTCAGGGCTTCTAGTGTTATAAAAATAGTGGCTAAAAAATCAAAGGGAAAATGTTATCATTTTCTTTCTACCTAAGTCCTGGATTTTAAAAGCAAAGCTTCAGGCCCTTTGTAGTCACATTAGAGTGACTCCTGCCATGCTTTTCTAAAATGAAAACCTCTTAAGTATGGAGGAAATGGTGTTTAAAGTGTACTAAGGTGACTTACACCGTCCAAAAAAAGTCTTAAGTTCCTGCCACACCTGATTTTGAAATGTTATAATTTGACATTGCCTTCCTTTGATAATACACACAATTTCTTCATTCACATAGACTATACCTATACCCATACCCATTTGTTAAAAGCATAATAAATCTTCATACAGAAAAGCAGGCCTTAATACCTGTAGGGATTTCAAGAATATATCACTTCTGCTTTTTTTTTTTTTCCATGTTTCTCTGGCAATTTAAGGCTTATGTGGCGAAGAAGACATACCAAATTACCGGTGGTCTATTGGATAGGCAAGTTGCCAATATCCTCCGGTGTAGATTCCTCAGAGTTCACTCGACTCCTGAACCTGATGGAGAAACTGAGGCAGCCCTTGGAGGGTGGGATCTGAGAGTGGCTACTGAATCACCATGACATCACATGCAGAGAAAAGAACCCTCACAAAGCAGCCACTGTGTGTAAAACAAATGAAATTAGAGAGTCCCCTGGATTTTAGAAAGAACTGTAATAAAACCTGGTTGGAAACTCATTAACTTCACTCCACAGCCACTGAGTGAGGTACTAGTAAAAGTTTCTCACGTCTGCTGGCCACCCACCCCCACCCCCGATCCAAATTAACAGAATGAGCAAAACTTCAACAGAACACTTCTTTATAATAGCAAAATTATTCTGAGCTGAGATGCCTCCATTCCTCCTTTCATAGCTTCCCTCCTTCCTCTTTTTGCCGTCACTTAGCAAAGAGCACGTTTCAACTGTTTTATTCTTTTATCCAACATGACACCCACTCTGGGCCAGGCTGTCTCTGGGCCCCCTGCTCTGGCAGGGTCTACACCTCAGCTGTCGCATCGTCAGTAGACAAATTTCCAATGACTTATGGGAAACAAAAGGAACGAATGGAAGTAATAAAAGTACTAGGGGTAGGATGTGTTTCTATCACAGTTATTCTGTAAAATGGGAATAGTCTTATTTTCTTTGCCACTGTGTGGAATAAAATTAAATACGTAAGACCTATGCAAGCAGCTGGTACCTGACAAGTTCCCAGAAGGAGACAGCACACTCAAACTGGAAAGTGAAGAGAGTTTAATAGAAGGACATTCAATAAAGGTGCAAGCAGGGGCTGGAGAAACCAAGAAAAGATGGTGCAGTATTATAGACTGTCAACAGCAGAGAGCCTCTATCATCCCTAACTGGAAAGGGACACGGGGAGGGAGGAGTAGCCAAAATCCAGAGAGAGTAGCTCCCAGCAGAACTATGGCTGTCTACTGAAGGCAGCCAACTGGCAGCAACTGACTGGATGGGAGCCGGAACATCATGGGTCCCATTCTCACTCTCCTCTCAGCCTCCAATCTCCCACATCAGGCTTCCATTGGCCAAACCCAAACAGAAGTCAGAGGGCACATTGATCTCTGATGCAGTCATTATGGGTCAGCAAGATGGAGAAGGGTGGAGGGTGGGTCAGAGGGGCAAGAAGATAGTATCTAGCACATTGACACATGGTAGAGACTCAGTGTATGGTCACTGATGCTGGGGCTGAGAAGTGAGAATCATCGATTCACTCATTTAACATTAACCCTTTGTGAAGCCCTTATTATGTAAAGGAAATCTGCTAGTTCCTGAGAATACAAAGAAGTAAGACATCATTTCTGCCTTGAAAGAGTTGTAATGGAGAAATCAGACATGTAAACAGGCAAAGGACAATAACTTATAGTGATATTAGTGAAATATTGACAGTGTCTTCTTCTAAGGTCATTATTGTGAGCTTCTGGTTGACAAATTGCTTAAACTGACTTGAAATAAACACTGACAGAGTGCCAGAAATACTGGTGAAGAGCTTACCACATGTGCTTGAGGCTCCAGGTGTGTGGTGCAATTAGAATTTGATCCTGAATTTTACATTATTAGAATCAACCTTAAAGCAAATACATCTGAGTCCTAAATTCTTAACAAAAGCTTGTAGGCCTTTTGCCATGAAAGAATAAGTCGGCTGGCTATGTCACGTACACCAGTGCTGGCTGAAGTTCACTTTTACAGGTCTTTTCACTCTCAGAACCTAGCACTGAACACAAAACACACACACACACACACACACACACATACCCCACCACCACCACCACCAACAGCAATGGTAATAGCAACAGCCTGGTCAACGCTTTGTGATAATGTGCTGCCTGTAGTGTGGCCAAAATAACAGGATACTCAACTTTTAGACACCAGTAAAATTTCTCCATTAAAAAATGTAATTTTATTTAAAAAAATGTAATTTTATTATAATGAAACGATCATGCAGGCTGATTATGAACAGCTTGGATTCCATAAGCAGGTTTTCAACTCCAGCGACTTCCATAACACACAAATACAGGCAAACTGGCTGACGAATCTAAGCTTCGCAGCACACCCCAAACCCTAGAGCTTGGGTTTGCTCCAGTCTCCAAAGGAAGACCTGGTTATTTACTTACCACAGTTATGGCATTGCTCACCAACACTAGCAAGTCAGCATTCCTGTTGATAAATATTAGTGTTGCTGCACAGTTCATCACTGTCAGTGGAAATGACGGGTTGGGCACAATAATATAAAATTGTCAAGAAAGAGCTTTCGAAGAACCTTTGTTTCCTTCATTTTGAAGATTCGCTGTTACCATACGTCTAAGGGTTAACTCCTTAGCCACTCCAAATACACCTCTGCCCCTCAATCATTCTAGCAAACAAACTTGTTTGTTTTAATAGCATAAAATCCAATAGCACTGAACCGCAGTGACCTCTGTCAAAAACAATGCTACCTATAGTTGAGATTTTAAATTAAGTGAAATAGAGACTAATGATATTGTTTATGACTGTGCAACCCATGTTCCCCTGTGCCTTCAGGATCTGTGTACGGACATGCCATGCTATTGGTCTATCCATCCTCCAAGCCTGCAGTACTGTGCTCTTGTTCCCAAATCGTGCTAACAGCTGCTGCTAGCTCCAGCAAAACCATGTTTTGTATAGATTTAGGCAAAGCCAAGAGCGATCATTTGTATTTAAAATATATGTATTTAACATATATATATATGTTAATATATGACTCAATCTATATAAGGTAATTTATATCCAGTTTACAGAGATTCAGTTATTTCATAAAACTCTATATACCTTTTAAAAAAATGCAAAGGGAACATATGTAAGAAAATCTGAAGTGATAGACACATGATGGGTTTTGAACTAAGCATATTTCTATTCAAACTGTCAAAAAAAATATTGCCACCTCTGCCACTTGTTAACTAGGTGACCTCAGCAAGTTAATAAGCCCCTCTGAGCCTTACTTTAGGTTAAGTGGCAGTGACAATATGCATCTATTGGACTGTTGTGAGAAATAAGTTATATATGTGAGGTGTCTGTAAAGTGTCATTGAGAAGGACTCAAGAATTGTTTTAATCTCACCTATGCCCCTTTGTTTGCTCTTAATAGTGGACGAGATGTGTGTGAAATAGATACTAAACCAACAAAACTTTACAGTGTTAGCCTGCCTGCCCCAGAAAAACCTTTGTTGAAAAGGCTCATGAGAGATTTATTTGAATGTTCTTTCTTCTCTTGCACATTTTCTCCTCCAATGGCCACATATAATCAGTAACCAAGCGCCTCAATAACTGTAGGTCAAATTGATTTCTGATCAGGAAATTGCTTCTCTCTGAGTATATAAATAATGGTACCATCCCAACAGATTGAACTGATTCTTAGATTTTACTTTCATTTTTTTCCTCATTTTAAGATCTTTCCAAAATTGCATCAACAAATTTCTGGAAAATATTACTTAACAAGAGACATCTATAAAGAAACCAAAGGCTTTTAAATGCTAACCTTTGGCTCTGAAAGCAGAAATCTAGCTATTAATCAAAATGATAGTATTTTGGCATAAAATATTCCTATTTCTGTCAAAATGGCTTTTCTGTAATGATATTTGTTTCTTTTTGATTGACAGTTGACCAGATTTCTAACAGTACATTTCTGGATTTTTACTCATTTTAAATGTTGCTGAATTTTTTCCTTGATCCTTTCTTTATAGAATTGCTAGAGTTTATTTCTTGAGCTTTCTATGTGCTGTTTTTATAAAACAGTTCACTCTATAATTTGAGCTTTTTTTCCCAAAAGGTAATAATAATGCCTTGACCTTCAGTACCTCTGACTTTGTTGAGTATCGTATTTCTGGAGACCCAATAGGTGAACAGAACTTGTGATCACTGAGCTATTATATTATTTGAACAAAATATTCTCCTGGGACCTGTAAAAGATTCTGATCCCTCAAACCTGAATTTAGCTTTGAAGTTGGCAGCAGAACTCTTTGTAAAATAACAGTGTTCTGGAGGAGCTGAGCTTTCTTTGTATATGATTCATCTGGCCATATTCATGCAAAATAAAGAAATGTACAGAAGCAGCAATCAAACAGAGTATATTCATCCTAACTTAGGCCATTTTTACTTCATGATGAAAACATATCTATTCAACTATCAGCAATTGTTATGTAATGAAAGATTCCTAAATTTAGGGAGAATATAAAAAGCTACTTATTAGATCTTCTTTTTCAGTTGGCCTTCTAAACTTCGAGGTTTATACAACATTCATTGGGAAAAAATAAGTGATTTGACTTCATGTGACTATGTAGACTGGATTATTTTACATAATTACAATATGCTGAGTTTACACAACTTCATGCCTGCAAAAACAAAACAAAATAGAAAGCCATAAAATTTCAGAAATTTGGTTAATTCCAAATTCTAAGCCCCAGTTTAATGGCAGGACTACTTATTTTGGTAGTATTTTGACCTGTGGAGAAAGAAAAGAGGAAAACTGGCAGTGCTTCTGGGCTTTACTCCGGCTCTAATTTGCTCTAAATGTCCAAATGTACTATTATATGTTTCCTGGGCAGAATAGAGTTATTTGAGGGCAGCTACTCCCTAACATCTGATCCTGCATGTTATGAACACACTGGTATATTTGCAAGAAAAAAAACTAGAAGAGTCCAGAGCCTCTTCACCTTTAGGGTCAACTTACTTTATTGTCTAATTCGTTACGAGTGATTGACCTGAACTCTTGGCTTCTTTTATACAGGGATAGGAATGCTTGGTCTCAGGCAGAGTTTGAGAATTAACAAGGCCATAGTGTTTGGAGGACATGTGATGTGTTCCTAAGTGGGGTTCCTGGATTTTAAAACACTTTCACCTTGCTTATTTCCTTTAATACCTAGAACCCTGAAGTAAGGGCAGGAATTATTCTACCACATCAAACATGAAAACAAATAAAAACCAAGAGCCAAAGAGGTAAAGAACCTTACAGAGGATTTACACAGTCCCTCAGCTAATAGAAAGTTGTAGTAGGACTCGAAAAGAAGATAAATATCTCCACAGACAAAAAAAAGGAATAGAAAATCACAGGTGTTAGGGCTGAAGCCTCTGGAGAGGACACAGGCAGGGATGGTTAGATTGCTGATCTGAGATGGGAACTTGGCTTTCTGCACCTAACACTAGGATACCAAGGTGGAATATATGTTCATGGAATCCTGAAGTTGGAAGTGGAATTCATTTTTTCATTTGAAACACTTATACATTATTTTAAGTATAGCGGGGATTATCATATTCATCAAATAAATTATAATTAAAAATGGCTGTCATAGTTTCAGGTGCACAGCAAAGTGACTCAGCCATACGTATACATGCATCCATTCTCCCCCAGACTCCCCTCCCTGAAACTATCACAACATTGTTAATCAGCTATACTCCAATATAAAATAAAAAGTTAAAAAAAATTTTTTTAAATGATTATAGTTTAAAAAAAATGGCTGCCATGATCTTAACATGGAAGTAGCTTTTACATTACAATAAGAGGTTAAAATGTAACTTTCGTAAAACAGTTTAGCAATAAATTAGCAGCTGCCTATAGTTAACTTTCAGCAAGGTAATAAAACACCTACAAAGTTAGCAGAGTGAAATGGTTTAAACTGTAGGCAATGATTATAGAGGTTCAAGGGGGTCAGAGGGCCTAGAATAGCTTTAAGGAATAAGTGGATTTCTTCAAAAAAAGGAAAAGCTTCCATTTAATACAGTGCTATAAATTCACTCATTAAATATTCCACATACACATTAGAATAACATTTTTAAATTTAAAAGTTGTTATAGGGCTCAGAAATAAAATAAATAGCTCCACGGATAAAAAATGAATAGAAATACACAGATGTTTAGTCAGGGCTGAAAACTTTCAGGAGGGAAGCAGGCAAGGATGTCTAGGAATTAGTTTCCAAAGTTCTGTACTCATTGTGGGGACCAAAGAGCTGGGGGCTGAAACCAGACTAACTTCTTGAACCTGCAGGCTATTATGAAGCTAAGGTCAGCTCACCCACCTATCAGAGAGGCTGAAATAGCTGCAATAAAATAACATGATAGAGCCGTTGAAAATGGTTCAGAATAAATATTATTTTAGAGTCTCAAAGACATGAAGAAGGCCATTAAAAAATTTGGAAGAGCAACAAAGAAAAACAGACAGAAACAGAAAGAAAAGTGAAGAAGGTGAAGAAGGAGGAGGAGGAGGAAGAGAGGGAGGAGGGTAGGGGAAAGAAGAAATAATTAGAAATCCTGCAAGTTAATAATGTGGCATTGTCATAAAAGAAAAATTTCATAGAATAAGATCTGTGTATGGTTGAAGAGAGATTTAGTGAATTGGAAGATGGTCTGGAGGAATTTATAAGGGACACCAGAAAGGAGATGACAGAGGGAATATTCTAAAATCTTCCCATGTTGGTTATCAATTTATTGTTTCTTGGCTCCAAGTTCACCCTTCAATATATTCTCTGTGAGAACAGATGGAATTCCTTTAAGCTTTGCCCTTATAAAGTGAGTGTGATGTTAAGCTTTCTCAGTAGAGGGCACTGGAAGTACATGGAAGTGGGAGGAGGTCAGCAGTGTGGGTGTGAGGACATAAGGTGGAGCTCTGCTCCAGCCACCCACCCAGAATGCAAGATCTCTCAATACCTCTGCAGCTTTGGCCTGACAATAACCTTTCTCTGGGAGCCTTTAACCACAGAAACCAGAGCCCTGAGAGCTTTCTGCCTGCACAAAAGTTCTCTTGCCCACACAGGTACCTGGATTTCTTCTGTAGGCTCCCTACTTGCCAGAGCATTCCCACCAAACCTCCACTCTCTCTGCAGATGCCCATTCAGCCCACCAGCACCCATAGAATTCCCACTTGCTCTACAAGCCCAGCCCCTGGTTTCTGATCATCTGGCCCAGTCTGCTCTCCAGAGGCGGCCTCCTCATTGCCCAGTGACTGCAGACCACCTCTGGCCAAATTGCAAACTTCTCTGCTGTCCAGGGACTGCACTACACCTCCAGCAAGTGAAACTTTCCCAGTCTGTCCTTCTTGGGTACCCTCCCTCAGCCCTAGCATACCATATAGAATTTCCATATATTTTATAGCTATTATTTTATCAACCTTAATAATTCTTTATGTATATACTTCCCCTGTTTAAACCACTGTGTGGTCTCTATCTCCAGATACAATCTCTGCACAGTTTGGAAAGTGAATGGAGACACGAATTAACTTTAGACTTACTTATGCCAGCTCTACATGTTAAACCCACTGAAAGAATAAAAATAGAATTTCTGAACTAGCACCAAGAAAAAGGCAATACACTGAATCAATTTAACCAACCTATTAGAAGATAAAAAGGAGGGGAAAAAAGCAAAGGGGAACCATGATTATAAACACACACACACATACATACACAATAATGCAATAGAAAGGTCCAAAATTATCATAATCACAATAAAGGTAAATCGACTAACTCACATATTAAAGGACAGAGATGTTTAGGTTGGACTTTTTTCATTTAATCCAATGATTGGATTTTTACAAGAGAAAAAATGACCAAACAATGTTAGCATATAAAGGAAGGAGAAAGATACATCATGCAAGTATTAAACAAAAGAAAGCTTAGCATTATAATTTTAATCAGCAAAAAATCTTTAAAGCAAAGAGCACTATTAAGCAAACTTGAAAGCAAAAGGCTCCATTTTATAAAGAGACTTATGGAAAAAAGGGACAGTGCACCATTTCAGTTATCATGAGGAAGATACACAATCCTACTCCTATGCATCTATCAACATAGACTTAAATTATATAAAACTAAGGGTGACAGAACTACAAAGAGAAACTGATAATGCCCTATAATGACAATGGGAGATTTAACACCCTTCTCAGAAACTAGTAGACTTTTCAGACATATAATATATAAAGATCTAGAAGATTAGAACACAGGTAAATATGTCAGAAAACAGAAAATTTACTTTCCCTTCAAGAATATATATGAGATTTACAAAGTATGAGTACAAAGAAAATTTAAACATATATCAAGAAATAATGTCATGCAAACCACTCAAAGTACAATTAAAATTAAATATCAAGCACATAAATGTAGTTAAAATACAGCAACCTAAGTTTAGCATCACTCCTAAATAAATTTTGGGTTAAAGGGAGAATCTTACTGGAGATTATAAAATGATTTGAAATTAATAGCATTAAAGGTACTACAGACTTTTCTGAAATGCAAACTAAACTACTTAGAAAAAATATATAATCTTAAAAAGATTAAAAATAATTGAGTTAAGCACTCAGCTCAGGAGGTCTTTTTTTTTTAACAATATTTATGACAATTAGCATTTATTGAACAATTATTAAACTCTAGGCACTGTTGAAAGTGCTTTATATGTTGTGGTTTTTTAAATTAATTAATTTATTTATATTTATTTTTGGCTGTGTTGGGTCTTCGTTTCTGTGCAAGAGCTTTCTCTAGTTGTGTCAAGCGGGGGTCACTCTTCATCGCGGTGCGCGGGCCTCTCACTATCGCGGCCTCTCTTGTTGCAGAGCACAGGCTCCAGACGCGCAGGCTCAGTAATTGTGGCTCACGGGCCTAGTTGCTCTGTGGCATGTGGGATCCTCCCAGACCAGGGCTCGAACCCGTGTCCCCTGCATTGGCAGGCAGATTCTCAACCACTGCGCCACCAGGGAAGCCCAGCTCAGGAGGTCTTAAAACAGAGATAGAGTTTCAAAGAAAGTAGAAGAAAGGAAATGATAAAAAAATCTTTTCTGCACCACTAATTGGAACATAAATTGGTAGAACCTTAGACACATGGTGAAAGGGGCATATTCAAAGATGTTTCCTGGAGTCTTATTGTCATGAGAGAAAAAAACAACTAAATAAACCCCAAAATGTTCATCAAGGAGGGAAAAAGTAAATAAATTGTGGGATATTCAGGCAATGTAATAAGCACAGTGGTTAAGAAGAAACAATTTTGAGTAAAAGAAAATAACTTGTAGAAAAATACGCATAAGGAAATTTTTAATAATAAAACACTCTATTATTTATGGATACATATCTTTTAAAAAGTATAAAATGTGAAACTCTGCCCCAGCTAGAGCCCAACCTCATAGCAAGGGTTGTCTTTGGAGAAAAACATAAAGAAATAAGACTGTGGAAGGATATATCATAGACATTATCTGCAATTATTTATTTTCTTAGAAAACTGAGGCAAAATGACAAAATGTTCATGGCATTTTATTCTGGGTGATGGGTACATAGTTGTTTGTTGAGTGACCCTCTGTATGTTTATGCAGAATGTTAAATTGGCAAAATTTTAAAAATTACAGAAAATAAGAAGGGGAGAGGGGAAGGATTGGGAGAGGGGGAAGGGAAGAATGGGAGGGAAGGAGAGAGACAGAGAAAGACAGAGGGAGAGAAAGAGAGTAAGAGAAAGAGGGGAGGTGGGGAGGAGCAAGGCATCATTGGGTTGCCGACTTCCGGGTTGATGGCCAGGCACCATCAGTTTCTAGGCATCTGAATCCAACAGAACTGCCTAAACCTCAGTTAAGCCTTTATTTCTCCACCACACAGTGCTTTGTTTCAGAATGTCTTGTAGAGTGTGTTGCTGGGGAAAGGAGACAAGGATTTTATATATATAGGCCAACTATCTTTCTTTCTGCTTTCCACAACATCAGCTAATGACTGGAGGGACCAAAACATTGAATGTAAGCTGTCTGTGAAATTGTTGGATTAAATGCAAGAGTAGCAAATTTGAATATCCTCTTGGATTCAAGTTGAGTGTATGCACTTTTTAATGATACTGAGTTGCATTTAATTTCTGTCCAAACTTACATTTTAAGACATAAAATGGCTAAAGAATAAGAATGTCAAACGGACTATATACAGATACATACGTTGTTTGAGCTCTAAGAATACCCAAAACACAAAGTAACCCTCAGTATATGAAATGTTTAAACATAACAAGTATAGGCAACCCCTAACCTCCAAGTGGAATACAAACGTGTGTGCATTTATTTGTCTTACTGTCTAATCTGGATCTTAGAACTAAGACACCAACACACAAAGTTTTTGCCAACATTCATTGCTTTGAGGCCCTGCTAACCAAAGCAACAAATGTTGGTGAAAACTTTGTGTGTTGATGTCTTAATAAGCTTGAGCTTTGATAATAAAATATCATAGCCCAGCTCACTTAAACAACAAACATTGTTTCTCACAGTTCTGGAGGTTGGGAAGTCCAAGATCAAGGTGCTGGCAGATTTGGTTCTTGGTTAAGGACATCCTTCCTGTCTTGCAGGGGGCTGTCTTCCCACTGTATCCTCACATGGCAGAGAGAGGAAGCTCTGGTGTCTCTTCCTCTTATAAGTACACTAATTCCATCATGGAGACCCCACCCTCCTGACCCCATCTAAACCTAATTATTTCCCAAAGGTCCTTCCTTCAGATACCATGGCATTGGGGGTTAGGGCTTCAACAAATGAATTTTGGGGGAACACGAGCATTCAGTCCCTGACAGCTGGATATTTATATATTAAAGGTAACAATACTAGAATCTTACAGAGTTTTTCTTTCTTTTTCTTATTTGAGTAAGATACAGAGTTTGATTAGTTTTTGTGAAATGAGTAGCCACTTACAATGAGGTCAAGTTGAGCAGGTGCTAGTACTCTGCATTTCCCATTCAACAATGTGTTCTTTCCACAAATATTTCCTGGCTCTTTTGCAATGGTGGAGATGTTCTGTCTCTGCTCTGTCCAATATGATAAGCACATGTGGCTCTTGAGCACTTGAAATGTTGCTAGTGCAAATGAGGGACTGAATTTTTAATTGTACTTCATTTTAATTAATTTTAACTAATACTTAAACACCACAGGTAGCTGGTGGTTACTGGATTGGACAGAACCACACTAGACACTCTGCCAGAAACAGAGCAAGAAACAATCCAATCAAGATTCCCTGCTTGCTATGGAGCATTTATGGGTGGGGGCAACAGAGGGAGAAGAGTAGAGACATCAAACATGCAAATGAATGCACAAAAACATTTATTAAAAGCAAAAGGCTGTAATGAGATTGGCAACTTCCTTAGAATGAGGGTCAGCAAGGCTTTTCTGACAAGGGGACATTTGGTCTGGAACCTGGAAAGTCAGCCATGCAGAGGTGAAGGGCAAGAGCATTTCAGGAAGAGGATTCAGGCAGAAGAAAGTTTGGAGTGGTCCAGGAATGGGAAGAATATGGGTGTGGCTGGAGCATTGTGACCCAATGCAGGGGTCCTAGGGAATGAGAAGGAGATGCAGAGCATGTTGACATGGGTCCAATCACGTAGGGCCTGGCAGACCACAGTCAGAAGTTTGGATGTGACTCCTAAGTGTGGTGGGGATTTTAAATAGGGGAATTAAATGATTTCATTTGTATTTTATTTTAAAGGTCGTTTGCTGCCATGTGAAGAATTGTGAGGGGCAAGAGATAAAGCAGAGACACAACTCTGGAGCTATCTCAGGGGCAGAGGAGAGAGAGAACGGGGGCTTTTCCTCAGATAATGGTGTGGGAATAAAGAGAAGTGGACAGATTCTGTATATGTTTTGGAGGTAGAATCAATGTAATTGGGAAGGAAGTTAGAAAAAGAAAACTTCTAGCTAGAAAAAGAAAACTTCTGAATTTCTAAAATAGAGGCAGGAACAACTGTATTCTTTTATTAATTTAACAAATTATCTTTTTTTCCCACCAGCTTCCTATTTTCTTTTATTTATTAAACTATAGTTGATTCACAATGTTGTGCTAGTTTCAGGTGTACAGCTTCAGATTCTTTTCCATTATAGGTTATTACAAGATATTGAATATAGTTCCATGTGCTATATAGTATATTCTTGTTGTTTATCTACTTTATATATAGTGGTATGTATCTATTAATCTCTTACTCCTAATTTATCCCTGTACCACCCCTTTCCCTTCTGGTTACCGTAAGTTTTCTATGTCTGTGAGTCTGTTTCTACTTTGTAAATAAGTTCATTTGTATTGTTTTTTTAGATTCCACATATAAGTTTATATTATGTAATATTTGTCTTTCTCTGCCTGACTTACTTCACTTAGTATGATAATGTCTAGGTCCATCCATGTTGCTGCAAATGGCAATATTTCATTCTTTTTATGGCTAAGTAATATTCCACTGTATATATCACACCACATCTTCTTTAACCATTCCTCTGTTGATGGACATTTAGGTTGCTTCCATGTCTTGGCTAAGCAGCTTCCTATTTTCAATCTGTCTTCATTTCATCCACCAGAGTGAGACTTCTAAAATAATCCAGATTATAGCTCTCTTTTTTCTTACCCTTTAAATACTTCCTCATCACATTACATACACAGGTCTAGACACTTAGGATGGTCCCAAGCTCTTTGCAGTCTGGTCTGACCTTCCCAGACTTCCCCTCAGCCAAGCCCCTTCCCAGCCTGTGTTCCCACCAAACTGAACATACATACCTTCATGCCTGTTGTTCTTTGCGCCCAGGACAGTCTAGCGCTCCTCCTGTACCTAGAAAAATTTACTCATCTTTCCAGTCCCAGTAATCCCTGGCAGAATTCAGTATCCCAGGGATAACACTGCCCTTGAATTCATTTCCCGAATGATGTTTTTCACCATATATGATCATTAGCTGTGTCTATTATGTCTCTCCTGATAGACTGTGAGATTCTCATGGTCTTTTTATCTTTTTTCATCATTACATCTCCCAATGTATAATGGATACCCAAAAATATTGGCTGAAATAAATTAAGGTCTATTCCAGTATGAAAAATTATAACAGGTAAAATAAAATATTTTCTTCAGAAAATCAAGAAGTGGAAGCAAAACGTCCATTTCAATCAAAGCAGAACTGAATTTTGTGAGTAAATTGTTCACAAATTGGGAGAGTGTTCTCCTGATATATCAATAACCCTTAAAAAATACTATGTGTGCATTTTTCTAAGTCAGTGCGTCTTAAGTTCTTTTTTTTGTTTTTTTCCCTGAGGGGGAGTGACATCACAGGTGCTTTGAAATTGTGATCAAAACTGTTGGATCATCTAACAGATTCATATCAATATACAACTTTGCAAATAATTTTAGAGGCTTCCAGGCCCACTATATTACACTCTTCTGTGAGCTTTTTAAAAATAATATACAGTAAATATTCTCAATAGTTGGAATATTGCCCACGTTGTCAGTTATTACACTACAATTCTCATAGTGTGTGTGTCTAATACTACAGTTGGTTTAAATGTGCTTTGTTCTCGATGGCATAGAGCTTTGACAGAAGACCACACAGGACAATACAACATCAATTTGAAACTGTTGGTGAATTTCACTTCAGATAGAATTCATTTGTACAATGATGACAGGGTTCCTTTTCAATCCACACCACCACTGATCCTTTCCTGAAGGACAAAACAGCTAACAAGGAGCTCCATTAAAGAGGAAAAACATTATATATGCTACAGTAGCCCACTAAAGAAATGGATATAATTTATTCCTAAACATGAGCAAATATTTTATTCTGTCTCTTCATGTTCTCTTCTTTGAAATATGATGGTCCTGTTTTTGACTCTGAGGTGATGTCAGATGAGATGTGGGTAGGTATATTGAAAAGTATAGCACGTATCCTGCATCCAATGAGACAATATTTTGTTGATCATTCTCTTTGGAATGAGATATACTCAAGAGTTCAACAGAGGCAGCAGTCCATCAGAAATTCTTTTTAAAAAAATAGATGGAAATTCCATTACTTGGTCAAAATTAAAACAAATTGAAGGAGGCCATTATTTGCTATTATTGATTGATGTGAATTTGAATGTTCCTTTCAGATAAGTTAGTCCTGATGGCTTTTATTGGAAATTGTTATTGAATTCAGTGTCCATTCAGTGCACCACTGATTTACAAAATTTAAGAATTAAGAAAATACCTGAGCATATCTCCAGGTGAAAATTTATTGGCAGAGCTGTATCTATGTAACTAGATTTCGTTAGTATATGTATAAAGTACTTTGAGTCTAGGCTAGAGAGAATGATAGGTTAATTCATGGGGGGGACCAAGTTTGCTGACTTTTAACCTCTTAAAAATACCTCTCACCTGGATTACTGCTTTGCCTCTTAACTTCATCTCCCTACTATATCCTCACTCCTGGCAGTCTCTTCTCAGTCCAGCAACCGCCTGATTCCTTTGAAAAACCTAAGGTTGAATCATGTCACTTCTCTGCTCAAAGCCCTTCAGCAGCTCCCCATTTTCATGAAGAATAAGAGCCAAAGTCCTTAAATTGCGTACAAGTCGCTCCATGACCGGCCTCTTGACATCTGACCTCGCCTCCTACCATTTTTCAACTTTAGCTACCTTGACTTCCTTGCCTGAATATATGAGATGTGCTTTAGGCTCCTGCTCTGGCTGTGCCATCTGCCCGGAATGCTCTTGCCCAGGTGTCTTGGCTCACTCCTTCACCACCTTCAAGTCTCTGTATCTCAATTCACCTGCATCCTTTCTCTTGATTCTCCTTATCCTGCTGACTTATTCTTTTATTCCTTATAGAATTTAATACATCCTGACAATATTTATACTTTATTTATTTATTATGCTTATTGTCTTTCCCCCACTCCTTCCAGAATGTAATATCTTCAAGGACGAGTATCTTATTTGATAATACATCCCAAACATCTAAAATAGGGCTTGATACATAGTAGGGTCTCAATAAATACTTGCTGAATCAAACAAATGAACGATTGGCTGTACAGCCTAAGTTTTACATATTAATTTATTCTGAGGGTACAAAAATGAATAAGAAGACATGATCCTACTCAAAAACTAACTGACTACCTCTAACCTTTGGAACTATATTAAAATGTTTGCCATTGACCACAGGCCTGAGTGATAGAGCAGGGATGGTTCTACCAAGTCTATTCAACTTTGGGAG
Source organism: Balaenoptera physalus (assembly GCF_965194825.1). NCBI lineage: Eukaryota > Metazoa > Chordata > Mammalia > Artiodactyla > Balaenopteridae > Balaenoptera > Balaenoptera physalus. The sequence continues at coordinate 127,897,711 of NC_138891.1, read as the reverse complement.
AAAAGACATCTGTTACAAGGATTTCAGGGATACTCCAAAAATGTACATTACTGCCTATATTTTTTTAACTCAGAGTGATATCCTCTTCTTGGGCCCTTTACTTTTCTTAAGGTAATCACTTGGCGAGAAGTAAATTGAACCATTGGTTTGTGTATCAGAAGGCTAATCTTTAGGCAGATAGCACTCTGGGAGCGTCGTAAAGTATGGAGCTACAAAGAATAAAGTAGCATAATTTCTGCAGAGATTAAAGCAGTAGGTTCAAGAAGTTACTGTCCTGGACAACAATGTCAGGTGTCTAAGTCTGGATCTCAGATGGCTGCAGATACATAGGAGCTAATTTCTGCTTTCATGACCCAGACACTGTCTCAGCATTGCCCTCCCAAATGCTCAGGGAGTGGCTCCACCCCATTTGAAGTCAGCCCTTCCTTATTAAGGATCCAATGTCTTCATCATGGCTGTGTAGGTACTGTGACACAAATATTCAGTGATGTTGTGGGCCAAGACCTCAGGGCCATGTGAGAGGAATACCAATATACCTTCAGGTCACAGTCTGTTCAGGCTGCTATAGCACAATACCATAGACAGGGTGGCTTAAACAACCAATATTTATTTCTCACAGTTTTGGAAAATGGGAAGTCAAAGATCAGTCAGCACGGTTGGGCTCTTGGTCAGGGATCTCTTCCTGGTTTACAGACAGCTGCCTTCTTGCTGCAAAGATGGAGGGCATGGCAGAGAGAGAGCTGGATCTCTGGTCTCTTTTTATAAGGGCACTAATCCCATCATGGGGGCTTCATCCTCATGACCTCATCTAAACCTAATTACCTCCTAAAGGCTCCACCTCCAAATATCATCATATTGGAATTAGGGATTCAACATCTGAATCTTGAGGGGACACAAATATTAGTCCATAGCAGTACCCAAGAAATACCTGTATGTGCCTGTTTGGAAATCTTCTAGGGTCTCTTAGATGTTTAATGAAGAATTGTCTGGGCTCCCCCTTTCCCACACCCTCTGACCTCTAACCTCTGTCAATATATCTGATTCCTCATCTCTCTGAATCTTCTCATTTTAGAAAAAAGAATAAAGAGGAAAATATTTTATATAAACTAAATATACCTCATGGATGAATACATTTACTGCTGTATTTTTCTTCCAGTTGCAAGCCACTTCTGAGAAATAATTAGGTTTATCTAACAGCAGTACTTGAAAGATTAGAAGTAATACTGTATTAAAACTGTATATAATAACATGAAAAGTAAAAAAAAAAAAAAAAAAAGGATACTTGAAGGAATAGGTTCAGATAATCCTAGTATAGGGTGTTCTGTTTCTTCCTTGTATATCACTTTATTCATAGGTACATATTTTTAGCCTTCATCATAGTCAAAATTATAATTGGATAGACTATCCTAGTGAATTTTTAAATCCTGGCTAAACATTTCTTTTATTATTACCTAAAATCCCTTCATTACTTACTAGCTTGTAGAATAATTTTAAGTTAAGCAAAGAATTTTGAAGCAAATATATAACATATTCTAGAGGCCGGTAAGTGGCTTTATGCTTAACCATTATCATACATAATAGACACAGCTACTATTGTCTATTTGCAGAGATAATTAAGACTAATTATATTTGGGGAAGCCTCTGTAAATCTATTAAAACTAGGGAACTTATCATCCAGCAGTCCATTAGTTTGGTGTCCTGACATCAATATTTTTAAGCTGCAATTTTCAGAAGATATGTATTTCATGCTTTTAGCCTCAATAATGGTGAATTTTCTTGTAATCACTGCAAACTCAAGATTATTTCTTCATAATTTAGTACCCTTTGGTCATCCATTAATAAATGCATTAATATTTATCAAATGAGAAGAAAAAAGTCTCTCTTAATATGCTTGTTAAATGCCTTAAATATAAGTTTTGCCCTCTAATCCAAATTGGCTATCAAATGGCCCTTGTGAACTATCAGAGTGTCAGAATGATGTAAATTATGTAGTAAAAGAAATCATGCAGTTATTTAAGTAGAACTTCTTGGAAGTATGAGATCGTAAGGTGCAAATCAGTGTATTTCATTAAAGACTTTGAAAAACAGATTGTATACCATAGGCCCTGTACATACTATTGGTAGTGGAAAGTATTTTTAGAATCAGATCCTCACATTGGCTTTGCAAGTGGTATAAAACAAAATCTACTGTAAACCCATAGTTTACCTTCAGTACCAACTTCTTCTGTTTCATACAACTGCTTCATTCTGAAGAATTCCAGTGACCAGAAAGGACTGCATTAGCTGGAAAGAACCAAGTTAAAAATAAGGGGGCGAGAGAAAGTTCCGAGGGGAAAATTGCCTACACAGAGGAGCCTAAGAACATGAAATTTCATTTACACATTATTCTTCAGTACTTATAGTTTTTTAAACACCTCTTTTGTATGACTGACACTATCAGACACTGTGGGGAATAAAAAGATTTGTATAAACTCTAAAGTTCATAGAATTTATAGTAGGCACACAAGCATTATTTCAGATCAAATATAGAATCACATAAGTGGTATAGAAAGAAATGTAAGAGTGGGAGAGAGAGCATGCGAGATCATTTCTGAATAAATAGATCAAGGCAGATTTTACTGGGGAGGTAACATTTAACATAGAGGGCACAAGGTGTACAGTGGTTGACTGGAAGACAGTAAGTAGCCCAAGAGGACTGAACAAAATAAGTAATCATGGAAAGGAAATATATACTAGTTTGTGAAAGGCTTGGAAGGCCAGAAATCCAAAGCAACCAGAAACCTAGAGCAACCAGCATGTTCTTAGATTACTGTATGTACCTGTTTGTACATGGGACACAGAAAACCCATGAGTTGTGAGTCCAATGGGCCAGTAATAAAAGAGACAAAAGCTGCGTAACTTACAAGGAAAATAACTAGAGAAAACATGGGAAAAAAGATTAGTACTATCATACTTACCATGTTGAACTGTAAAAAAGACGGTCCATTCATAATTTTTCTACCTTCATTATACACTTAGTAAAATGTATGGGGCATGGTTAGTGCTAAAGAAAAGTTAGTTCCCTCCCACCATGGCCCCTTCCAGGCTCTGTTCTGTTCCTTCCTCTGTGTCTCTTGTCTTCCTCCAGAGCTAGGGCCACTTAACCCTTCTTTATAGGCTTTCCTGCTCTATAGATCCTAGAATTAAAGCTAATCCTGGGCTTCCCTGGTGGCACAGTGGTTAAGAATAGGCCTGCCAACGCAGGGGACACGGGTTCGAGCCCTGGTCCGCGAAGATCCCACATGCCACAGAGCAACTAAGCCCATGCGCCACAACTACTGAGCCTGCGCTCTAGAGCCCACAAGCCCACAACTACTGAGCCTGCGCGCCAGAACTACTGAAGCCTGGGTGCCTAGAGCCCATGCTCTGCAACAAGAGAAGCCACCGCAATGAGAAGCCCACGTACCGCAACGAAGAGAAGCCCCTGCTCTTCGCAACTAGAGAAAGCCCACATGCAACAACAAAGACCCAACGCAGCCAAAAATTAAATAAAGTAAATAATTTTTTTTAAAAAATAATAAGATGGGGCAATTCCCTAAAAAAAAAAAAAGCTAAACCTAAGCAGGAGTAATGCAAGGAACCCCTACCCAATATTTGGGACTCAGCTCGGTCACCCTATTGGTAGGAGTTCAGCTCTGATCTTGAGTGTTGTTTCTGTCTTTGGCCTTTGGCCCAGTCACCTCCTCAGAACCCCAGTCTCTCTAAGACCAAGTCTCTATCTTCTTGCCAAACTCCACAGCCCCCACTTTATTCTCTTTTTTGCTGTCTCTGCTGCCCTGGACCCTGTTCTGGTTGATAGAATCTTGCTATTTATAATGAACATCACCCAGGTTTAGGGCCTGACTGGTCTTCAGCGTGAGATCGCCTGCTTCTGGATTGGGTCTTCGGTTTGTGCCCTTCAAAGCTCTTGTTTGCTTTTTATGGAACTGAGCCACCCCTCCCCACAGAAGCTTTTTTAGAGCACTGACTTGGGTCTTTTGCCATGCCACTGGAATTTCCCTTGGACCCTGCAACTGAGGAAGTATGCGATTGCCTGTGTACTCAGCCCTGGCGTGGTTCCTGGCACGAGTCCCTTGGTCTACAGGGATCTGTACCAGGCCTGTCCACATCCGCACCATTCTTAAAGGTACAAAGATGAGTACAAGTCTTATACTTAAGGATCATATAATAGAGTAGGGAAAATGAGACAAGTGCATGACTAAGCACAGTGCAAGGCAGGATATGGTAAGTGTGTCAAAGAAGCGAGAATTCATACAAGAAATCACATTAGGTTGACACATTTCTGAACTGCCATGTTGAAAACATTTGAGCTGGGCTCTAAGTGTTAGATATCAAAGAGGAGCACGCAGCTAGAACAAAGAAGCAACATAAACAGACAAAAGGTGCCAGGGAAAGAGTAAGTAGTGATGTGAAGGCTAGAGAGAATCTGGTCTAGAACTAGTATTAGAGATCAAGGCTGTAGTACACAGCCATACAGGCTATGCACTGCCCAACTCCACAAGGTCCCATTCTTACACATTGTGGGTTGACAAACTTTTTCTGTTTTATCTGGCCAGATAGGAAATATTTTAGGCTTTGCAGGCCATGTAGTCTTTGTTGTAACTACTCAACTCTGCTTCTGTAGCTCAAGAGAAGGCAAAGACAATATGTAAACAAAAGAGCGTGGATGTGCTCCAATAAAACTTTATTTATGGACACTGAAATTTGAATTTCACAGAATTATTCTTTTGATTTTTTTCAACCATTTTAAAATGTAAAACAATGTGTTCTTAGTTAATAGGCTATACAAAAATAGGCAGCAGGCCAGATTTGGCCCTCAGGTTATAGTTTGCCAACCCTGAGATAGACTCAATGCGAATGATACTCCTGGAATGTAAGACACAGTGGCCATGTGGAAAGCCATTGGTGGTGTTTATTAAAGACAAGCATAATATTGTCAAAGCTGGATAAGAGACAGATGTGAGATAGGAAACCAATTCTTCTCTTTTTTTTTTGAGGAGGCTAGTTCTGAGGCTGCTGTCATAGTTCAAGCTGTGTGTGTGTGTGTGTGTGTGTGCGCGCACATGCACTATTTTTGACACATTTTTGAACTGCTATGTAGAAAGTGACTTTTGACCTAGACTTTGTTTTTCTACACGCTCTATTCCAAAATGACTATACAGTGTATGACCATCAACCTGGCACTGTGACCAGCTCTCTGAATGTCTTTTATAAAAGAGAGTGGCAGAAGGGTCTAAAGAGAATAAAAGGAGAAAAGCAGTCATTCTCAAGGTTGTAACAGTGGGGGAGGGAGGCACCCAAACCCTTGAGTCAAAGTGGTAGTGTAAGTTGTCAGCAAGAGGAAACAAAGGAGCATTCACTTTACGATATCCTGGTCCTTCCTATTTTATCACAGCGTCACATAAAACATCTTACAAAATTCACCATGCTTTCTGTTACTCTCCATTTGAAAAGCCAGCACTTCGGCAGGTGTCAGAAATCTTGGTTCGGTTACCTTCTGCTTCAGAAAGCTTTATCTCATTGTAGATATGCTGTCTGCGTTCCAGCACGTGGCCGTGGGTAGCTATTTGTGGCTGGCCTTATTGGACCCATCTTCTCTTGCTCATCACAGCAGAGTTATGTGGGCCAGCAACTAAGCAGCAAAACTCCACGACAAGATTCAACTAGAAAATTCTCATAGGGATTTTTATATGTTAGTTACCCTAATACCGACTGGTTTATAGTCTTTAACATTTCAGGCTAGCAATCTGTAATCTTTAAAAAATAGTAAAGATGTCCCTAATGTTTAGTATCTGTGTGTGCAATACTGTTACTAGCAGCAAGAAACAGCTTCTGAACTACAATAATGGGTGGAGGTCATACCTAGGCAAATATATGCTTAATATGGGAAACACTTTTCTATTAGATATAGATACAGACAAATGGAATGAACTTTCTCGTAGATAGTAAATGGGATGCTAAGTCAATAAGAAATTCTCCTTAAGGACAATGTGTTAATTTGGTAGGATACTGGAACAGGTGACTCGGACTCCCCTTATCATAATGTTGTAGGAGTCCACTGACTTTTCCAGAGAACCCAAAGCATATTTTAATAGTAGAATCTACATCTTTGAGTATTTTGCATTAAATGTATTTAAAAGATTACATTTGTTATTCACAACATTTCTTTGAATAGAGGAGATGGACAAATAGGTATCATTATTAACATTTTATCATCATCAATGATCTTGAGGTACTAACAAAATAATTATGTATAAATTCAGTATCTTTTTGAAGTCTGAAAACACAGGTACTCATGAATTACCCAAATCTATAAAAACCTACTAAAAGATTTTGATAACTTCCTAAATACATTCCAATGAGATTTTTCAAATAGCTGACAGTTGGTCAGTATTACACCTGATCCTAAATACACATCAATCCTTGGAACATAGGGTTGATGTTGTCGCCCAATAGTTGATCCAAGTGTGGAGGCCATATGTGGAGACTGTGGAGCCATAAGATGCACAGAGGCTGGATTACTTAGTCACTACATAGAGGAGAGCTGTCGTGGTGAGTCACCTAACTTAAGCAGACTTCAGTTAAGGAAGAAATAAACTTTCTCATTTAGTCACTGAAATTTGGGGGCTTGTCACAACGGCACAAACTCAGCCTATACTAACGTAATTCATCTAGATCTTTTCTGCAGCTCCTATCAACACTTTACCATTACGTCCTAATACGCCATGATCCCTAATTAAGATGTTTGAGAAAGTACAAAAACTGCTCTTTGGTGCTATGGAGAAAATAAGGCAGGAGAAGGTGACAGGGATTGGTTAACGTTTCGGTGCCTTTAGGTGTTTACACTGAGTGGTCAAGGAAGGACTCACTTAAGAGAGAACTTTTGACCAGTGACTCAAAGCCATGCAGATATCTGCAGGAAATGCATCCTAGGCAAAAGGGAATATTCAATCATCTGATGTTTTAAGAGAAGCAAAGAGACCAGTGTAGCTGAAAGGCAGTGACTGGAGGAGGAGGAGAGTAATGAGAAATGAAGTTGGGGGGGGGGAAAGCACATTATAGAGGGCATCGTGGGCTCTTATAAGGACTTTGGCTCTCACTCTGAGTGAAATTGGAAGCCACTGGGAAAGTGTGGTGCTGTGTCGTGACATGGTTTGATTTATATTTTTAAAGAATTGTCTTCTAAAAGCATATTTATGACACTAAAACGTTATTTACAATGGATGATGTTGTTGCAATATAATCCTGGCTTCACTCATGTGTCGTTATGATCCTTGACTAATTCTCACCAATCCAATACTGGTGGTACTAACTTACAGTGCAGACTAGATTGATGACAATCAGACTTCCATCTAAGTTTCCCAATGATACCCTAGGCTGCAGTGCCCTGATTTGAAACACTGCCATAAAGCTATCAAAGAAATCTTTGCAAGAGTCTTTATTCTCCTGAACCTCCGCTGTAAATTGTCAAAAAGAGTTGGATATAATTTCATAGCATATGAAACCAGCACTTGGAGCATCCTAGACAGAGATGCATTGATCTCACAAACTGATTACTTTGTCATTTCCGCCTGGATACCCAAGAGACGTCTTTTGGCTCAGTATATCCAAAACTAAAATCATTCCCCACTCCCATCTACCTACTCCAGACATTATGTTCACTGTATTCCTGTTTTCAGTTCAGAAAAACCCCATTACCACAGTAGTTCAAGTCAGAAAACCCAAAGATTGGTAACCATTTCTAAAAGTTCCTTCTCCTACACACCTTTTAAATTCACCCTTCCCCTTTCTTCCCCCAACACACCTTCAAATCTAGCCCCATTCCCTCTCTTGTGAACTGCTGAATCAGCCCCTAATGCATCTCTCAGGCTCCATTCTCTCATTGGACACTGCTAAAGGAGCATCTTTCTAAAATACAAATCTGGTTGTGGCACCCTCCTCCTTGCAAAGAATGAGCTAAACTCTTTGGACTTAAAGATCCCTGACCATCAAGTTTCTGCCTGCATTTTACCACATCTAGATTGCAATTTTTGCTGCACCACACAAAACTGCTTGTTGTTTTCCAAACATCACAAACAGTTTCACACATCTGTGACTTTGTGTATGCCCTCTGCTGGAATATTTCTTCACCTTGTCTAACTGCAAAATTGCTCCTGCTTTCAGCTTCTGCTTATATGCTATATCATTTGTGAAGTCTTCCCTGATGTCTCTTCCAGGGCCCCTCATGTGTAACTTTATTTCAATGGTGACTTTGAGCTTACATCTGTCACCCCCATGAAACAACTCTTTGTATGTCAAGCCTCTAAGACAGAGGCATAGTAGATACATAGTAAGTGCTCAGTCCATGTTGAATGAATTAATACTCCAAAATACCAGTCTGGCTCTGTTGCCTGGCGCATAAGGAAGAGGATGTCATGTCTGTATCCCAACATCCTATGATGCTCAGTGGGTAGAAAGTGGCATTATGCTGTCACATTGTTTGTGAAGGAAAATATAGTAATTTCTTTCAGCAGTGTTTTGGGTAAGTTGAACATAAACGATGTTTTAATATTGAACTTGTCCTTACGGGTTTTTTTCTGGCATTTTATTCCTCCAGATTGATTTATCTTTGTAACTCTTCTTTGGCTTGCAGCTAATGTTATTAAATGATTACCATTCTTCTTAGGGCTGACCTCATTTTCTTGCTTACTGGATACTTTGGCTATGAAAGGGAAACGTGTTGAGAAAAATCAGCCTTTGGTTTCTTGGTTCATATGGGGATCTGAATTCTGAAATTTGTGTCAAAATAGATTTTATTTAAGAGAGCAGCTATCTAAAACTAATAATCTTTTTGATGCGATGGTAAATGGGATTGTTTCCTTAATCTCTCTTTCTCATCTTTCATTGTTAGTGTATAGGAATGCAAGCAATAATGGAAAAACTAAAGATGCCCGATTTTCTTAAGAAATTACATTTCAGTAATACAGCATTGTTTAGTGTTTGTATTTGGCTCTTTTATTCTTATTACAGGACAGCATATGTTCTGAGCTGGGACATTGCTGTTTTTGCCTGATCAACTTGAAAGCCCTCTCTAGTTGGCATAAGGCATGTTTGGTTGAATACTGCAATAATGTGCTGATATAACTGGTGGCTGAGTCATCTGTTTTTACAGGATTGGTACTGTAAAGAGCTGAGTCATATGTCTTGTGTCAAAATTGAGTGTGAATTTTAGAGCCAAAAGTAAAATGAACCCTTGAGTGTACTCAAGTGAAAAATCACAGCAACTTGTGGGCTGAGGGTTTTCATAGCTACTATTTGATTTTTTTTTTCCCAAGCTGCATTATTTTGCTCTTTGTATTTTCATGCAGCAAGTGGAAAAATCCAAGCTCAGAGCTCACTGTTACTGTTATGGAAAGGACGATGTTAGAAACGAGTCTCTAGTTCTCTGTGATCAGCTATAAACCTTGATCCCCTGCTTATTATGAGCTTCATTTGCTTGTAGAGTTTCCAGTGGCCAAGTGCTCAAATGAGGGGCCAGGGTCATTTTTGCAAGTGGGCAACTACTGAGATTAGGTAGAGAGCCCACAGAGGTCTCAGAACTTTTTTTCAGATAAATACCCAGAAGTGGAATTGCTGGATCTTATGGTAGTTCTATTTTTAATTTTTAGAGAAGCCTCCATACTGTTTTCCATAGGGGCTGCACCAATTTACAATCCCACCAACAGTGGACAAATGTTCCCTTTTCTCCACATTCTCACCAGCTTTTGTTAGCTCGTCTTTTTAATGCCAGCCATTCTAACAGGCATGATGGTTTTAATTTGTGTTTCCCTGATGATTAGTGATGTTGAGCACCTTTTCATGTACCCATTGGCAATTTGAATATCTTCTTTGGAAAAATGTCTCTTCAGGTCCTTTGCCCTTTTTTTATTGGAGATATATATGTGTGTGTGTGTATATATATATATATATATATATATATATATATATATATATATATATATATGTATTGCTGTTGAGTTGTATGAGTTCTTTATATATTTTGGATATTAACCTATTATCAGATATATTATTTGCAAATATTTTCTCTAATTCTATAGATTGCCTTTCCATTTTGTTGATCTGTGTGTGTGTGTGTGTGTGTGATATGGAATTCTTATAGCCACATTTATTGTTCCTTTATTGTTGACTTTTTTCACAGTTGTCTTCATGCCATTTCACTGAATTTGCTGTTCAAAAGTCCTCTGGACTAAAGAGAATGTTAATAGACAGACAGAGCTAAAAAGTACAGATATTAGAGCCTTTTAGAATAATTTTGAAAATTAATATAGATAAGCCATGGGGGGGCCTGAAAATTTCTCTTTTTTAAAAAAAAAAGTAGACTTTTAATTTTTTTGCCCCATCTCCCTTTGGCATGGATTTTTTAAATTTAGAATTTTCCAAAGGTTTTTTTTTTGTCCTTTGCACCCTACACTTTAGCTGTTATGATCACCTGAATGGGTAATATCCAGACAAGTGTTTTATTGTGACTTTAAAAAAATGTTACTTGATCGGGAGCAAGCTGATGATTTCTGTCAACTCCTTATTAGAAGTCTTAAATCTCCAAGAGGCCACGGCAGTGAATGTTCTTCAAGAGTGGTCTCCAGGCAACAGGATTCCAGGAAGATAGATACTGCAGAGGACACAAAAGTGAACAGAAATAAGATGAGACAGTGAGTTTGTAAAAAGGAAGAATTCATAAAAAATATAGATGTATTTGAGAGATACATATCAGAACATTCTAGTGTCTTGGAGAGAGGAGTTAAAAGGAAAAAATATAAGCCATAATTCATTTCTTAAATTAGAACATGGGATTTTTTTAGTTATTGATTTAGGACTTGTTTAATAACGTTTGAATTTTTGTCAATAAAATGTAAAGCTCATTAACATACTCTTAAAATATAATTTTGGTTCAATTTTGATAGTATACCTCACATTACTGAAATAAGTGGTTAAGGAAAGCAGGACTCAAATACTTGAAAGTAAAGAACAGACTCTAAATTTTCTCACTAATATCCTAAATGAATGAGGTCCCTGAATATTCTCTCCATTATAATAGTATCTCCCAGTGCTTTTAATGGTGATGAAATTACCCTACTGAAATTAGAATTAATGTCATAGAGACTGTTTTTGTGAACTCCAGTGTAGCTCTAAAATTGAACCTTGTGAAAAAAAGAAAAAGTAAGGTTAAGTCTGTTATGAGTTCCACCTACTTTTATCTTCCTTGTCCCACCTGCCTCCAGAATCAAGTATAAAATAGACACTTTTGACTACAGCAAATACACTCAGACCACATCTCTAGGGAAGAATATAAACATTTGGGCAAAAATAAACAAGCACATGGGAATAAGGAATAAAAAGAAAAAATCATCATCAAAACTATTCATCTATAGGAACAGAGCACCAGCTGTTTCACATATGGTATTAAAGATAAGAAGAACTTAAATAAAATGTCTTAGCTTTAACATTAGCAACAGCTGACTGGTGTATTACAACATAAACAATATGAAATAGAAAATATATTTGGAGTTAAATATGTTATAAATAGACTTATGACACCTGTTTTATGTGTACAAGTAATCAGAGCCTTCCAAAAAGAAAAGACAGACACTGTAATATCTTGTCCTTGTAGATACAAAGACCAAGAGAAATTGAAAGGGCCAAAATAATGTAACTATTCTCTATATGCTGGAAGGTTTACAGCCTGAAATAATTAGTGTACAGGAAGGAAACAGTGACTTTAACTTTCTCTAAAAATATTTAAACTCATAAATAACTTGTTCTTTTCTTATTGCTTTACAAATGTAACTTACTCTTCTTATCAAACTTGCTATGCATTTTCATCTGCTCCCTGAATATTCTTCAAAGCAAACAACATTCAGATCCCCATTTCATCTCTATTTGCAAGACCGAAAAAAAAAGCAGTTATCAAATTTATACATAGAGAATGAATTCTGCCCCATGCTGCATTTTGAACTGGGGAGGAAAGTATCCTTGATCTCTTTGCTTTGGCTTTATTTCTGAACATTTCTGTCTTTAGTCCTTTTCCTTCCTATATAGACTATTCTAAATTTCCAAGACACGTTGCTTGATTTCATTACATCCTGGGTGCGTAAATCAGTGCTTTATTTTAAAAATTTAGCAAGATTTTTTAGAATGCAAAGAATATTTCACTATTAATGGGTTTATGGTCTTGGAATGTCAGGTTTTGTTATTGCTTTTATTTTTCTACTCAGATATTATGCATAGTCCTTTCTACCCTAAGGCATTGAGGTACTAGGGTAAGCAAGCCAAGCTCCTTTGCTGGATGTTTTTTCCATATTCGTTAAAATATACTTATCCGTTGATACTTAATAATCAGCTCTCTCTCAGGATGTGCTCTTCATCTTCAGTACATTTTCCTGACCATCATTAATTCTTACAACACTTCGGAGAGGTACCTAAGTGGGCATCACTGGTCAGATTTTCATTCAGTCTAACTGGGAATCCTTCCATCAAGGTGACAAAATGAAAGTGGGACCCATTATCTCCACCGTACAGATGAAGAAAACGAGCACAAAAGATTAAGTGGTGAAGCAAGGAGAAAGAGAGAGAGGCTGTGTGAACGGAGTGGAAACGATTTTTCAATCCCAGCTCCCAATCCTAGCTCGTTTGTGTTTGATCTTGTTACAAACCTCTCTCTCGACTGGGGAGAACAGATGGAACCAGATGGGATGCTTTAGAAACTTCTGTATAAACCTTTCTCCAAGAATTAATAAGAAGTGATACAATTAAAGGAAAACAAATAATCACACCATGATTTGTGATTCTCAGTTGAGCACTAGGGAATTTGTTAGCATCTATTCAGAACGGGCTTTTGCCACCTTATTGATATGGTTCTGAGGGAAAAATTGATTACTAGGATTTCTTAGAAGAAATATCCGTCGTTGCTTTTGAATGTCTAAACAGTACATTGAACAAGCATGATCCCACTGCCATTTTACAGGAAGCTTTCCCCTCTGATGGCTGAAACTTTGGCACATCTGTGGCTTTCTTGCTCACAGTTAGTCCTTAAATCTTCTAAGTCTCAAAACACTCTCATTTGGAAAGGTTCAATGTCTAATTTGAGATGTCCGTAAGCATTTCAGACTTCATGCCAGACTTCTCCCCATCTTCTAGCTGAGAACAGTAGTTGGTGGGTCACCTGTCTTCAGGGAGAGGGGCATGGCCAATTGCTCTCTTTTTTTTTTTTTTTTTTTTAATTTATTTAATTTTATTTATTTATTTGGCTGTGTTGGGTCTTCATTTCTGTGCGAGGGCTTTCTCTAGTTGCAGAGAGCACGGGCCACTCTTCATCGCGGTGCGCGGGCCTCTCACTGTCGCGGCCTCTCTTGTTGGGGAGCACAGGCTCCAGATGCGCAGGCTCAGTAGTTGTGGCTCACGGGCCCAGTTGCTCCGCGGCATGTGGGATCCTCCCAGACCAGGGCTCGAACCCGTGTGCCCTGCATCGGCAGGCAGATTCTCAACCACTGCGCCACCAGGGAAGCCCGCCAATTGCTCTCTTTTCCCACCCATTTCACACCCAGCACTCCCCCCTCCCAGTGCACCCCACCAGTGTGAGAGCTGCAAAGGGGAAGAGAGAAAAGGAAGACATAGGAAGGTTCTGGCTCAGCTCTTGATACGTAACTGGATTCCCGCCCTCTGCTGGGTCCCTCTGACAGCAGCCCCTAGGACTCAGAGCTTCTCCCTTGCTGGCTTGGTGGGCTTGTTGGCATCCATTTCAGGTGGCCCCTGTCCCTTCCCCCTCTACCACCTCTGGCCTTCCATCATCCACTCCACACACAGACTCAGCAGTCTCCCCTGTTGCAGCCCCGCTGCCCCCTGGTGGTTCTCTCAGGACCTAGAACAGCTCCCAGCTGACTCTTTATCCCACATAGCCCACATCTAGTCCGTAGATAGATCGTCACATCCCTTGCCTGCTCTGGACTGAATGTTTGTCCCCTACCTCCAATTCATATGTTAAACTCTAGCCCCCAGTGTAATGGTATTTGGAGGTGGGGCCTTTGGGAGATAATTAGGATTAGATGAGGTCATGAGCCTGGAGACCCCATGGTAGGATTAGTGCCCTTCGAAGAAGAGGAAGAGACACTAGAGGTTTCTCTCTCTGCCATGTGCGGACACAGTGAGAAGGCAGTCATCTGTAAGACAGGAAAGGGCTCCTTGATCTTGGACTTCCCAGCCTCCAGAATTGTGGGAAAATAAACGTCTGTTGTTTAAGTCACCCAATCTATGGTATTTTTTACAGCAGCCTGTGCTGACTAAGACACTGCCCTGTGTTTGGCTGGGGTAAAAATTCCCCAGACCCAGCCCTTTTACCCCTTTTCCCTTCACTGCCATAGACCCCTCCTCTGGCCAGAAAATACTGCATTCTGTTCATTTTTTCCTCCCTTTCCAATTTTCCTTCAAATTGCTCAAGACCATAATTCTTCTCCTTCAGCCAGTCTGGTCCATTCACTGGTATTTTGGCATTCCATGTGCATTCAGACCAAGCAGCTTTTCACTAATACAACCTCCTGCCTGTCTGCCCAACTTCATTTCCAGTTTCACTCGTGAATGCCCTTAGATCCTGCTCTACTGGACTTTTGCAGTGTCCCAAATGCCCTGTGTTCTCTCCCTCCTCCAGTGTCTTTCTCTTGCTTTACTGTATTTGTTTCCTATGACAGCTGTTACAGATTACCAAAAACTGTAGCTTAAAACAATAGAAATTTGTTTTCATAGTTCTGGGGGCAGAAGTCTCAAATCAAGGTGTCAGCAGGGCTGTGTTTCCTCTAGAGGCTTTAGGGAAGAGATTTTTCTCACCTTGTCCAGTGTCTAGTGTTTGTTGACATTCCTTGGCTTGTGTTCAGACTTCTGCCTCCGTGGTCACATTGCATTCTCCTCTTCCGCCCGTCAAATCTCCCCAGTGTGTCCTTCATAAGATGTTTGTCATTGGAGTTAAGAGTCCACCCAGATAATCCAGGATGATCCCTTGATCTCAAGATCCTTAATTTAATTACATCTGCAAAGGCCCTTTCCAAATAAGGTAATGTTCACAGGGTCTGGGAATTAGGACATGGACATATCTTTTGGAGGACCACCATTCAACCCACTATGCTTGGCAGTGCCTTTTCTCACCTACCAACTGGTATCCCTGTCTCCACTCTTGTCTCAGGCAATCCCTTTGTCATTGTCACTGACATCCTCCTGAAACACAACTGTCTTCTTGCCACTGATGCCCCTGTTTTATAGTCTCCCTTTTACCATGGTTTTCAGGGCCCTTCATGACCTCATTGCTGTTTAGCTCCCCAAGCCTATCTGCAGCCATTAGTCAAACAGCTTCCTACCATCAAAGCTGTAGACAGTACTTGCTCTACTGATCTTTTCTCTCTTAAAATGTGCCCTTTTCTCTCCCGATTTCCCACAGGTTGTTGCCTCTTCATGAATCCTTTGTTTTCTTTCTTGACTAATTTACCTTTCAAATCTCATTTTAATTACAACTTCCTTAATATTCCTACATATCTTATTATCTAGCTGTCTTTCTTCCATGGTAGAGGTCAAAGCAGATGCTTTCTGGATCACTATTGTGCCCACAGCTCCTAGACAAACAGATGAATAGGTACTTCCTCCATAGCTGATGAATATATGAAGAGATACGTTCCTCACTCTTTTTTCAATAACATCAAATGTAAAAGATGGGAATCTTGTCAAACTGATGCCAAATTTAGCTGCTTAGAGTTTAAAACCAAATGAACATATATGATATAAATGAAATGGGAACTCAACTTGAGATCCAATTTAGACATTTTAATTCGGCGGAGGGCATAAAATCAATATTTACACGTGGGTCTCCTGAAAGACCCATGTTTTGCTTGTCTTTCAGTGTAGAAAAGAATGTGTGTTTCTTAGGCATTTTGAAACATAATGTTTAGGAGCCTTGATCTTAAATTGATTAATTCCCCCAAAAGCAATTAGTTTCACATTATCATGCTGTCAGAGGGAGTATGTATGATGCTTTCTGAGGTTGGTCTTGTGGACGTAAGCCACACTTCACTGAGTCCATGGCATTTAAATAACTTGAACTTAAAATAGTAAAAGACGAAATTATATTTCTTAGCCCCATGTGATACTAGAATTTCCCTTAGGGAACAGTAAAAGAAGCAAAGTAGTAGCAGAAGGGAAAAATAAAGGTCAAGATTTATAGAATAGAGCCGAAAGTTTCTGCAACCATTTTTCTTTGTACACATGCTTCTGATAGCCCTCTTGCTAGCTGATTTGCTTTTAAAAAATGACCTTGTCTTTCTTACAGAATCGAATCCAAATTCTTGTTAAAGGGTCTATTTTATGTTCTATGAATTGAGTAATGCAAGATTGATGAAACAATCTTTGAAATCATGAACTAGTGAATTGATTGGCATAATTCCAAACAGTTTACATAAAATAAGTTATTGGTGTTGTTCCCTGGAATTTTTATGATTTAGATTTCCTGATGAGGGTACATTGGTTAGGAAAGGGCTCATTTGCAAATTAAAGCTGAGCAAATGTGAGAATATTTTAAGGACCAGTCAAAATTATTAAGACTGTTGGCTTTGATTTCAAGTAAAGAAGAAAAAAATAAAAAGCCTTGATGCCAGTAAATTGAGTACTTTTAGTAACTTTCCTACATCATCAAAACCAAGTAATTAATATGTTAGTGTCCAACAAATGCCTTTCATTACTAGTAGATATTTTCAAGTTTGTCATTCCACTGGACCTTAGTGGTCCAAAAACAGGAGAAATTTGAGGAACAGTTATAAACAACTAAAGGAAATTAAGGTACACATTGCCATTAAGATTCACTCACATCTGATAGGAAATTAATCTTTCTTGCTGAATGTGGGGTAGGTCAGCAATAGAACAGGGCATTGGAAAAATAAGAGGTCTGAACCAACTGGCAATTTCTAGGTTGCTGAACCAAATTTTCTCCCCATTTGGGAAGCACTGATCTGCCTATTTTCACAGAATCAAACATTTATCAATTGTTCAGTTTCTTTATTTCTATAACATTTTGTTAATATTTTACTAGTTTTGTATATTACCAATCAGAAATATTTTTCTATGCTGAATATTCATGTGTACACCCATGATTTCTTCCCTTATTTTAAGTGCATTTAGTAGACTGAGAATATGATATGGAATGAGGACTGAAAAGAAAATAACAGTAATATTCATAATGATATTTATTCTGTGTAAGTTCTGTAGATGGAAATGTTTTGACTTAAATCACTATCTCTTTTTTGTTGAGAAATTGCTGCTAAAATCACTTCTTTTGCCAATTTCACATATCTGAGTCCACTTGGTGTTTCTTTCCCCTGAGCTCTATCCTTCGCCTCCTAAACCAATTTCAACGAAGACAGAAAGCTTTTAGGCAGCTTTAGGTCTCTTTGTTACTCCAACTCATTGATTCCTAATTCTGGCTCTATATTAGCACAACCAGGGTAACTTAAAAAATATAATGTCTGGATCTCATCCCCAGAGATCCTAATTTCATTGATTTGGTTTACAGGTGTCAATATTTTTGTGTGACTTAATTTCAATCTAACATGAAGCCAGAATTGGGGACCAGCCTTCACTCTGAGGCAACATCAGATTGGCTCTCATATTCTTTACCAAATCAGGTGCCTTGTGGGTTCCATTCACCTCTGTCACTCGAGGAGCCTGAGACCCACACCTGATTCCTTACAAGTTTCATCTGTTTTAGGAGGCAGTATTTCCAGGGCCCACCACGGGACTTATATTTTGTTGCCTGAGTTGAAACCACTTATGATGTCTCATCCTGATGACGAAATTCTTGCGCCCAAAACAGAAGCTCAGAGACGTCAGGTCACAGAGGTCGTCAGTGGTGGAAACAAGATTTATACCTTGGTATGCTGAATCCACATCCCGTGCTCTGAGTCACAACACCGATGCCTCCGTCAGGATAGCTAGGCTATGCTGCAGAAACAGATAAACCCGGAAATCTCAGTGGCTCAACCCAACGCCATATTATTTTTTGATCACATCAGCAGCTCACCTGTGTGGCTCTCCCTGACGCCATGGCTCAGGGACTCCGCCTCCTTCCATATTGTGGACTCACCATCCCAGAATCCTTTGCTTCCAGCCACCCAGGCTGGGGTAGTGAAAGGAGGTGAGGAAGGAACACCACCTCTTAACCGATCTTGACAGGAAGTGACGCATCTCTTCCTTCAGTATTCTGTTGGGGAGAATTAGTCACACAGCCCCTCCCTTCCAAGATGTATGGACAGCTGGGAAATGTAGAGGAGCAGGTAGCTCTTACTGTCTCCACAGCAACGCTGCTGCCAGCACTCATCTGCCTTAGATGGACCTGTGGAACTAAAGATTATGACCCTCTTAATTCTCTGTTTCTGTGTTTCTTCTTGTTGGATCCACCTCTCTGCCCAGTCTGCAGTAATTTGGTCAGAAGAATCTTGACTTTATGGTGATGACCCACACTGTAATTTGCTATTCTGTCCATCCACACAGGTAATATAAGTTACTTAAGTAACTACTGTTTACCTCATCCCATCAGACTACACAGCTTATGTTGGCTAGTTATCTTCTCCCCAGTAAGAGAACTGTCATTTTTGGGGCCACTCCTCCTAAATTTTAACTGTACTATTAGATGCAACAGGATGAAGTCTGCCTAAAAAGAGACAATACTGATGTAATACCACTCTAGTGGTTCAAACCAAGCATAATTCCCTCCCTGTATGTTGCATGGCTATAAGAGTGAGTAGCTCCCTGGCCCATTGGAATTTCAAAGAATACAGTGAAACATTCAAGCACATTATAATAGCTGCTCCTAAAATTGCAAGAATCCATCTGATTTTTTAATCTTTTATTCTCTCTATTTAAAAAAATCATGTAAAATGTCTTCCACACCAACTGTTGTGTCATGGTATAGCTATTTTTGCCAAGATCTTTGAGACAAAACTATGACTTTCCAAAGTAGACATAATTAATAAAGAGTTGGCTTGATAATATGCATGAGTTCATGCAGTTATAATTACTCACTTAAAATACTGAATACTACCTTGATGATTTTTACATCTCCACAGACTTGAGATTGTTGCTTATACTGACAATAAATGAGATAAGAATTATTGAGAAGAGGTATTCTCTTTCTGTCTCAGATATTGGAGGTGATGTTGCGGAAGAGACTTGTATGAATAAATATAGCTTAAATTACAGTTAGCCAATATTCATTTTCTTGGACTGTAATTAATTATCACACTGAATTTTAACTTGCTTCTAATCTTTCTTCAGTGTTCATTAGGTTGAGATTTCCACCTCTGCTTTGCTTTCCTTTCTTGAACTGCAGCAGCTGTATTATTAAAGTGGAATTTCTGCTAATTAGTTGTGGTACTGGGGAGCTGGAGGGGACATCGGGCATCATCTGATCCAATTAAGATTCTAACTGCACAAAGACTTGGATTGGAAGATCAGACTGCATGAAGCAATCTAAGAATAACTCAAAGACTATTATTTTTAATTTATGTTTTACAGAGGTTTAAGGACATGCATTTCAGAGAAGGGCAATTAAGAGTTCACTGATTAGACAAATAAAACAAACCTCCTATCTATGCATGCTCATTATGCTAAAAGTTTACGTAATGCAATATTAAAGAGTATATATGCTTTTTATAAACATACTCATTTTTGGAAAACACACTTGGTTGAAATCAGACCAGTAGACAACAAGGGTAAGCAAAGTTTATCTCCTGCCCTCTGACACCTTCTGGGCCTGACACTTCCCTTCTTTCCTATGAAAGGTCAGAGCTTTCCCTCTGCAGAGGTCCCTTCTTTGAGAGAGATAAGAGATCTGGTAAACTAAATCTACGGAAGTGTCCCACAGTTACAGGGAATTATTCAGTAATGGAAAAGATGCCTCCAGACTTAGTGACTTTTAAGTGCTGGGAGTGTCCAAGAGCTTTGCATGCCTGCGGATAGCACAGAGTTATAATAAGCTTTTAGGAGTTTGAATTTGATGACCTGAAGGCACCGATAACTTTACCTTCCATGTTATATGTTCTGAGTTTTTGAACTCCCTCCTCCCCACCTTCTTCCCCTGCCCCACTTTCATTGTCAGGTTCAGTCTTTCACCACGTTTTGCCCAGATAATTACAATGGTCTTTCAATAGGACCACTTGGGTACAGCCTGGTACCCATTAAATCCACTCTTCACGTTATTCTTAGATTGACCCATGCTTGCAGGTTTTCACTTATTTTTCCATTCATTCCAATAAAAAGGTCAAGTTCTTTACAGTGTTATTGAAGATCCTCCTGATTGCCCCCCCAAACCCCTGCTTTTCCTCCAGCCTCATCTGCGTCTTTTCTATTTCAGCAACTCTCAATTTTTCATGGTCCCTTAAACATGTCACAGTATCTTACATTCCTATGGCATTTATACCTTGTTCCTTTGATCTTAAATGCGTTTCTGCTCTAATCCCCTCAATCTCCATTGATTAATTCCTCATGTTCCTTTAAGATTCAGAAGGGGTTACCTCCTTCAGGAATCCATCCATCCTCAAGCACCCCCCAAACATGTATATACACCTGCACCTTCTTTCAGTGATATACACTCTCACACACACCCATCTCTACTCACACACACACTCGCACATTTGCTATCCTCTGCTGTCATAGAACCTACTCCATGCTTCCCCTGTTTGCAATCAATGCTGTGCATTATAATTATTTACATACGTGCGAATGTGTCTTCCCCAGGCTCTGTCCTCCTTGAAACGCTAACATATATCTAGGAAATACTCAAATATGTTTAGTGTTATATAATTGAAGATTCTTTGAAATAAGGTCTTTCAAAACATGGCCACTAGAAATCCTTAGAGTCCCAAACCTCTGTATTTGTCTAAAGTTACTTTTCTGACTTTCTGGTACCACATATATATTTAGGTGAAAGATGAACAGAACTGAGATTTGTCTCTATCTGTCCTTCATTCTTTTTTTTTTTTTAACATCTTTATTGGAGTATAATTGCTTTACAATGGCGTGTTAGTTTCTGCTTTATAACCAAGTGAATCAGCTATATATATACATATATCCCCGTATCTCCTCCCTCTTGCGTCTCCCTCCTACCTTCCCTATCCCACCCCTCTAGGTGGTCACAAAGCAGGGAGCTGATCTCCCTGTGCTATGTGGCTGCTTCCCACTAGCTATCTATCTTACATTTGGTAGTGTATATAAGTCCATGCCACTCTCTCACTTCGTCCCAGCTTACCCTTCCCCCTCCCCGTGTCCTCAAGTCCATTCTCTACGTCTGCGTCTTTATTCCTGTCCTGCCCCTAGGTGCCTCAGAACCATTTTTTTTTTTAGATTCCATATATATGCATTAGCATACGGTATTTGTTTTTCTCTTTCTGACTTACTTCACTCTGTATGACAGACTCTGGGTCCATCCACCTCACTACAAATAACTCAATTTCGTTTCTTTTTATGGCTGAGTAATATTCCATTGTACATATGTGCCACATCTTCTTTATCCATTCATCTGTCGATGGACACTTAGGTTGCTTTCATGTCCTGGCTATTGTAAATAGAGCTGCAATGAACATTGTGGTACATGACTCTTTTTGAATTATGGATTTCTTCATTCTTTATAATCCCAGCTTACAGCCGTAAACTCAGACTTGGGCTTGGAATCCTAATGTCAGCTATACAAAGTTATCTTGTGTGTGAATGACTGTGTCATTGTTTGCCAAATTCTTGCCTCTGCTCCTGAATTGACCACCTCTATTTCCCCCACGTGTTTCTGCATTGGTTACATAGAGCAGGTCTGGAGACAGGCATTTGACCCAAGCGGGGCTAATCATGGTATTCTTGGCCTTGGCCAAGTGGACTGTTCTATAGGAGGGTCCCCAACTCCACCTGAGCCATTCACATTCCTTCTCTGGGATTGAATCTACTGTAATGAGACATGATTGAAATCAGTTTTCCTCTCATGGATAATTATACAGCATAAAACTCAGAAACTGTTTGTAGCTATTTGATTGATGAAGAAAGCAAGAATAACTCAAGCCAAAAAGTACCCTTTAAGAACTGATTGGTTTGCACTTATCTCCACTGATCAAATTTTCTGAACAAATGCCCAATTCCTATGTTAGATTCGTAAAATGAGTTCAATGAAGATCAAATGCATATAATAATAGTAATATTAATAGTAGCAATTAAATGTTTTTTCCAGATATATATGATCATATATGAACATATTTAATTTTAATTTAGCAAAACAAGAATCTGAGTGAAGATTCCCTGAACTATATTACTTGACATACTCTGTATACTGGGTGGATTCCAAATGTCATGATCTGATTAGCTGTGATGAGGACGTATTGCTTGTTAATGACTTTGAGAATCATTAAAGTGAGTGTGAGGCTAGATTCTATGAGGCAGCCAAAGTGTGACCGTTCTGATCAACCACATTAGGCTGCTGCAGGTGAGGTTGTGAACAAGACTTTCAGAGAGGTGAGATCAGGCAGCCTTTCTTGGGTCTGGGCAGCCCCAGACTGAGAGAGTTGTGTGCAGATAATAAATGTCAGAACTGAGCAAATCATTGGCAGGACCAGAATGGAGACTTCCCGCAGATGGTGATCAGTTGCAGGTTTGTCTCGGCAGAGGATGGGGACTTGCTAGGGTCCGGGAAGAGGACCACAGTTGTCTGAGTGGGCTGGCTACCTTGTAATGTATAGTCTAGCAGTTGACAGAGCCACATGTGAAAATACTGTATTTGGTGGCCCATGGTCTCACTGCCAGGGATCCATTACATCATCAAGGTCTGTTACCTGTTTCAGCAGTTAATCTGGAAAGGTTTACAACCTCCACCCCAGTCCTATGGGAACCTTATTAAATTTTCAAATGTCTAGGCCTAAAAGGTAGTTGCTGTTCTGCCAGGTCAATAATTATATAAGCCTCCATATTTATTTGAAACTCTCCATGCTGGAGTCAATGGAAAGAAAATCGGATTATTCTGAGGGTTCTGATTTTCATAATCAGATTCAGTCTCTTAAATCTTACATGCTCTCAGGACTTAAATCTCAACAAATGGATTTTTAATAGAAATCCTTAGAGTTAGTGTTAAAAAAAAAAAAAACAGAAAGGGTTTGTGATTTTTTTCTACTTAAAATATGATAAAAAGTTATACAGGAAGAAAAAGAAGACAGTCCTGTCTAAAGTAAACATCATAAGCAAGTTAAGGTAATTAGCTCAGTGTGAAGTTTCAGCAAAGGTCACTTCAAAGGGTGAACTGTGCCAAAGCATTATAAATGTAAGTCTAGAAGTAATTGGGAAATTTTTAGGTTTAGAAGGCAGAAGGCAAGGAAACCTGTGTGGCTTGCCTTCTGCCTGTACCTACTTAAATCTAGTTTATGATTCCATGTCTCATTTATTCTTCATTTCAAGACATTTTTATGGACTGTATATGGTACAGCAAGGGGCATTCATCCACATGGAAGATATTCCGCACTCCTGCCTCTCATTTACTACCCAATTCAATCAGTCATCAGCTCTCAAGGTTTCAATTTCCCAAACATTCCAGGAATCCTTTCTCTCCTCTTCTTCTCTGCTTCCTAAGGAGACTTTGTTCATCTTTATATGCCTCGTGCTCACGAGAGTGTCTGGCACAGCAGATAGACTCTATAAATGTTTGGTGAGTGGATGAAAGAATATGAGCAAGGCAGTCCACTGCCATATAAACAGCTCTGGGGTGAAAATTAGGATCGCTGAGCTCTATTCTTTACCACGAAACTAACTAGAAGATCGTTATTTTAGCCTCTCATGGATTTGATTTTTTCACCTGCAAAACAAGTGGGTTGAATTCTATTTCACAAAAGCATACTCTGGGTCAAAAAACTATTATATGCAAGTAAGAAGTATTAAGAAATCACTACTATTCTCTTGAGTTTATTACATTCATTAAAAAAAAAATGTTCTCTTTTGCTGAGTATGATCAATTTTTTTTTTAATTATTATTTATTTATTTATTTATTTCTTGGCTGTGTTGGGTCTTGGTTTCTGTGCGAGGGCTTCCTCTAGTTGCGGCAAGCGGGGGCCACTCTTCATCGCGGTGCGCGGGCCTCTCACTATCGCGGCCTCTCTTGTTGCGGAGCACAGGCTCCAGACGCACAGGCTCAGTAGTTGTGGCACACGGGCTTAGTCACTCCGCGGCACATGGGATCTTCCCAGACCAGGGCTCGAACCCATGTCCCCTGCATTAGCAGGCATATTCTCAACCACTGCGCCACCAGGGAAGCCCCTGATCAAATTTTTTAATTATTTTATTGACTTAGTCTTCTATGCCTGGAGATAGTGGCCTTTCAAAATCTCTCTTTTTGTTTAGTATCCCATACATGCCTCTAAAATCCTTGAAGACAGGTACCATGTATCACTCAACTTTGCATCCCAGCACCCAGAATAGTGCCTAGCACATGGTAGATAACCGATATATATTTCATGAATAAAGTGATGACTGTTAATTATCTAGCGATAGCTGTTTAAAATTACAAGCATAATGACTGAGGAATAAATCAAACATCTCAAGGCCATAACTGGAAAATTCAACCAATTTAAGTGTGGGTCAATACTACCTGTCCAAATATTGTTGTTAAATAAACAATGAAATGAATCACATTTGTGAATATTGCAAAAAACGTTTCTGGAAACTTCTGTAACTAGAGTGACTGAATTTAAATTTTGACTTACACTATGTTATGCTGTGCTATCTCAAGGCTATACTGACAGCTAATCAGATCATGACATTTGGAATGCACACAGTATACAGACTATGTCAAGCAATATAGTTCAGGGAATCTTCACTCAGATTCCTGTTTTTCTAAATTACAGTTAAATATATTCATATATGATCATATATATATATATGGAAAAACATTTAATTGATATTATTAATATTATTTTATTATATGCATTTGATCTTCACTGAACTCACTTTACAAATCTAACATAGGAATGCATATTATATGCATTTGATCTTCATTGAACTCACTTTACGAATCTAACATAGGAATCTAACATAACTTGTTCAGAAAATTTGATCAGTGGAGATAAGGGCAAACCAACCAGTTCTCAAAGGGTACTCTTTGGCTTGAGTTATTCTTGCTTTCTTCATCAATCAAATCATTTACTATCGCACATCAGTGATAAAGCGTTTTCGTGCAGGTCACCCTAGCCTTCACAGCACATTCAAGGCCATTTTTTATTCTCATTTTGTATACCTCTTTGACATCTAGGCAACGTAGGGATTTTTTTGAAGGTCTTTCACTGAATCATACAAGTTTAACTCTACCTAAGATGGAAGATAAGTGATCTCAATTTAATAGAAGTTGAATGCAGTCTCATGCTTTCTTGGTTCTGGTATGCTTTTTTGGAACCTTTTCCCAGGGATCTCAGAGTACCTGTGGGCTCCTTAGAACTATTTCCACGTGAAATATTTCTTTTTGTTTACCCAGTGTGCTTATTGGAGCAAAGAAGTTGTATTAGGTAAGATTAGGTCAAGCAGTGTAGCTCTCTCTCACACACACACTTAAACTAAAATAATAGAGGTTTTAATAAATTTTTAAAAAAACAGTGTGTTTCTGTCTTATGTAAAGGAAACCTAGATATAGGCAACTTGGGAGTGATATAGCATCTCCAAGTAGCTGTTAGGGATGCATACTCCATCAAATTCATACCTCCTGCATCTCTAGGTGGACTATCCTCATGGTCCTACATGGAGACGAGAGCTCAGCCACCACACCCACATTTCAGAAAGCAGGATGGAGGGTAAGATAAGGAGGAAGGGACAAAAATCCCTGAGTCAGTAAATGAAGTAAATTTAAACATTTAGAGAAAAATTAGTTTCTAATTTTATTATTCTGAGGACTACAGAAAAGTTACCTATAAAGCCCCAAGGATGAAGATATGCTGAATGATGTTATTAGAGAGAAGGACTAAAATGAAAAAAAAAAGGCAAAATAAACATCTTTAACATATCTGAATTTTACAGGATTTTTTTGCAAGTAATATAGACTTATTGGGAAAATCACATGAATTGGTGTTTCTACTCTTCATACGCATTTAACACATGGAATTGTAACAATATTTAGCAATAATTTAACCACTTGAAGTTATAGTCATCTTATTTGATATATATATAAATGTATATGTAGATAAATAGGTAGAGATAGATACAGATTCAGATATAGATACAGATATTGATATATTTAGTTCTGGGGACCTACTATTATTCATTAAAGTGACAGAACTAAATACTCTCCATATTGAAAACCATACTCCATTGAGCTTGTTTTTCTAGTCTTACTCTTCTGTATTGATTTATTGAAGCAACAACAAGGAAAATGCATCATTTCTAAATTAAGCCAGTAAGAGTTTTGCTAAAGTTATAGACTTTATAAATTGTGAATAGGTGTAGAATAAAATATGGGTTTTGAAGATTTTGAGCATGAAAATATTGTATTACATATTTTAATGCACTGGCTGAAAGAACAATTATTGAGCTAATGAAAGAGTCTGAAGAAGAATTTTGCCACGTTTTATTTTTCTCATGTGTGCTTTTTCCTTTCACCCCAACAGTTGAAATGATATTTTTTCATTGTTTTAATTAATCACTTATGGATTATTATAAATATATAGGATTATTTAATATTTCCTCTTTAATAGAAAGATAAAATGCTTTTGCTGCATTTATGACTTTCTTTTCATTCTAATAGTAAATGAACTCATTTTAAGTTTATTCTTTTGAAATTGTAGGCAGTCATTCCAGAAAACTCTCTTCTAAAAGTTTTCTCACTTAATGTACTTCTTAAAAACTCTTATCTTCATTTGAAAAGTTTCTCCTAATGGAAATATTCTATAATTCTTCCTGCATCTTATGTAGGCATCAAATATCTCTGTGGCCATTTTTTCCTATTTAATAGAGACATATTATTAAATTATTGCATGGAATATTCATAAGTCCTTTGTATAAAATGCATTTGTAAATTGGTCATGTCAGAGAAAGAAGAGAAATAATCTAATGGCATTCTTTGCATATTTACTCTTTACCTTAAACATTAATAGTAAAACCATGTCAAGGTATCTATTTCTAAGTTGCTGTATAGCAGTACCAAGGTTAAAATGTGTTGTAATATTATTGTAACAATTGCAACATTATCAGCATCTTTTTTACTTATGAAAAGCTATTTATGGAATGAAATATATTGTCTCTGAGCCTTGCTATAAACCCCAGTTTCATAGTATATTAAAGCCACTACAAGTACATTTAATATCTTGATTATAAAGTCTCATTTTGGTAACATTTCAATCCATAATTTTGTTCGAAATTTTTTTATTATCTGCAAATGGTCAAAAACCATCCATGGAGCTAAACAATACACACTGATACTTAGATGTGTCCACAAAGATTTTTGGAGAACAGAGAAGAAAGCCTGTGGGGTGTCTTTCCTCTTGACACCAACCAATTCTCATATCAGCTGGGTGTTCCTACAGTTCAATTTAATTCTGACGCACACTACCTGGAGAGAGTGTCAGACTCCACAGGTGTAACGGTTCGGTCCCATAAGACTGCCCTTATTTAGGATGCCAGTCACAAGTATTGAGTCCCCAGGTTATACACACATCCATGCAACTTGACTACAAAGTCAGGGATCCCCCCAACCCCTTCCTTCAGGTTTGACTAATTGTTAGAACAACTCATAAGACTCAGAAAAATGCTTTACTTACTATTACCAGTTGATTATAAAGGATACAACTCAGGAACAGTCAAGTAGAAGCGATACATAAGGCAATGTATGTGGGGAGGGGCATGGAGGTTTCAGACCTGCTCTGCCCTCTCCAGGTGCTCCACTCTCCTGGCACCATGATGTGTCCATCAACCTGGAAGTTCTCTGAACCCCATCATGTAGGGGTTTTTATGGCGGTATCCTTGTGTAGGCACGATTGATTAAATCACTGACCATTGCTGATTAACTCACTGACAATTGTTGATTAACTCAGCCTCCAGCCCTGCCCCAATCTCTGGAGGTCAGAAGTGGGACTGAAAGTTCCAACCCTCTAATTATGCTTTGGTCTTTCTGGAGACCAGTCCCCCTGCTAAAGTTATCTAGGGGCCCCCAAACACCAGTCATCTCATTAGCATACAAAAGACACTTTAATCACTTCAGAGATTCTAAGGGTTTTAAAAGCTTTGTGCCAGGATCTTGGGGCAAAGACTAAATATTTATTTTTCATTATACCACAAAACATGAGTAAGTTTTGTATTGAAATAGCATCAGAAATGTACTAGAGTAAACAATATTAGTAGTGGCAATCAAAAGAATATTCAGACCTTGTAACTCTTGTGAGTTTCTCATTAATGGAATTAAAAGAGCTTCCAAATACCATTAAATGTTAGATTTTTCAGTACAAATTGTCTGGCCTGTGCTACCACTTGCTTTGTTACAATATCATTATTGACGTAATGTTTTAGAAAACGTCATCTAGGGAAAGGCAGCATTAATTTTTTCACAAGTGAAATAAATCAGATTTCAGTACTTTTTCTACAAAGAGCAAGATGGTAAATATTTTAGGCTTTGTGACCATGTGGTCTCTGTCACAACTACTCATCTTTGACATTATAGCACCAAAGCGGTCAAACAACAGGTAAACAAATGTGTTTGGCTTTGTTCTGATTAAACCTTATTTACTGAAACAACTTGTGGGCCCCATTTGGCCCATGGCCATAGATTGCCTACCCTTGGACTAAAAATTGACCAAAAAAAGTCATTCACTATGATAAATAATTATAATGGATAGTTTAAAAGAATAATTTGTTTATATAACCTTGGATTTTTTGTCTGGTGATTCTTGTATGTAACCAAAACACTAAATGCTTTTGTTTAGAACTGAGCTCACACAAAATTATTAAAGGCACAAAAAGATAATTACTTGTGAAATTGTAATAAAAGGTGTTGCAGTAGCCTCCTGAAAACAGAAATTCCTCTTTGCATATACATTTACATGAATTATGCTTTATAGTCCAAAATATCAGCAGTTAAAAAAGAAAGAATTAACAACATCAAAAAGAAGTTATATTTTGTTCTTCTCCCAAGAAAAATGCCCTTTCAGGTTTGATTTGAATAGGGAATTAACACATGCCTTTAGGAAATACTTTCATTACAGAGAAAGAATTTTGTGGGTGATGATAGTTCCTAACAGTTTAATAATTGTGGGTAAGGTTAGCTTAATTTGTGTATTTATTAAAGATTTTTGAGCACTTTTAATATGTATAGGAAAAGGTTCAAAATCAGAGGAGATATATATATGTAGATCAATGGCAATGTTTTTCCCTAAAAACCCAACTATGTTTTTAAGGATATTCATCACATTTTTAATCTTTTCTATAAAAATGTTTTTATATTATGCTTTAAAAAATCACTTTACAATTTTAAACAATACCATTTATTGCAATATTTTATTTTTTCAGAGTAGATGTACATTTCCCTATTCCTCCCTCTGTGTACAACTTTAAAACCCTAAATATTATACATAAAACAAACAAGAAAATTCTGAAAGGTGAAGAGAAGAAGGCAGAGCAGCTAGGAACTTCGTGGGCTGAAGAACAACATGACAGTGAGCTCCCTGGGTTTTCTTTTTGCCTCATTTCTCCCAGGTTTGTAGATAAAGAAGCTGGCAACCCATAAACACCAATAGGAGCAGACAGTAAAAACCCCAACAAAGGCCTGATCTCTGCAGCCAAAGTCCCCAGAAAGAGACAGCCTAGCAAAACAGAAAACTTTGAGAAAGTAACAATTTAACTAATTTGACTATATTCCAACACCATAAGAAAAAAAAAAAAAAATACAGCCTCATCCCAATGCCTATCAGCACAGGTCAAGTGCGGAGCCTAGACAGAACAGACAAGCTGCAAAATATATGGAACAAAACTGATAGAACTGAAAGAAGTAACAAACAAATCCAAAATTATAGTTGAAAACTTCAGCATCCCTCACCAACAATTAGTAAAACTAGATAGAAAATCAACAGGATATAGAAGAACTGAACAATATCATCAACCAACAGAATCTACTCAACATTTATAAAACACCCTATCCAACAACAAGAAAATATACAGAACCCCCAAATACTCCCAGACAGCATGGCCAACTGATTTTTGACAAAGGTGCAAAAGCAGTGCAATGAAAGAAGGATAGTGTCTTCAATAAATGTGCCAGAGCAGTTGGCTATCAACGGGCAAAATAAATGAAACTCGATCTAAACCTGACACCATACACAAAATTAAGTCAAAATGGATGATAGATTTAAATGTCAAACATAAAACTATAAATCTTTTAGAGGGAAACAGGAGAAAACCTTCAGTAACCAAAAACCTTCAGTAACCAGGGGTTGGTGAAGAGTTCTTAGACATGACAACAAAAGCACATTTCATAAAAGAAAAAATTGATAAGTTGGACTTCATTAAAATGAAAAACTTTTACTCTTGCAAAAGACTGTTAAGAGGATGAAAAGACAAGCTACAGGCTGGGAGAAAATATTTACAAACTACTTATCTGATAAGGGAATCTCATATCTAGAATTTACAAAGAACTCTCAAAAATTCAACAGTAAAAACACAAATAATTCAATTAGAACATGAGTAAAAGATATGAGACATTTCACTGAAGAAGACATATAAATGGCAAATCAGTTCATGAAAAAATGTTCACTAGCTTAAGGGAAATGTAAATTAATATTACAAAGAGAAAGCACTGTACACCCATTAAAACAGCTAAAATAAAAAATAATGACAATATCAAATGCTGGCAAGGATGTATAGAAACTGGATCTCTCCTATACTGCTGGTAAGAATGTAAAATAGTACAGTCACTCTGGAAAATAGTTTGGCAATTTCTTTTAAAATAGAACATATGCTTATATATCCTAGCAATCCTACTCCTGGACAATTACTCCAGAGAAATGAATACTTATGTCCACATAAAAACCAGTACATGATTGTTCATAGCAGCTTTATAAATGGAAAAGCCAAAACTGGAAGTAAACAGAATGTCCTATAAGAAGTAATGGTTAAACAAACTGTGTTATATCTATACCATGGAATACTACACAGTAATAAAAAGGAACGTATTGCTATACAGAAAAGCCAGTATGGCTTCCAAGGACATAATGCTGAGTGAAAAAAGAGCATTTCAGAAAGTCACGTACTATGTGATTCCATTTGTATAACATTCTTGAAATGACAAAATTATAGAAATGGAGAACAGATGAATGGTGTCAGGGGTTACTGATGGTGGTGGAGGTTGGATATGACTGTAAAGGAGGAGCCCAGGGAAATATTTTGGGGTGATGGTATAGTACCTTGCTTGCTGAACTGGTTGCATGGATCTATGCACGTGTTAAAATGACATAGAACTGTACACACACTTTATACCAATGCCAATTTCCTGGTTTTAATGTTGTACTTTAGTTACCTAAGATGTAACCATTGGGGGAAACTGGGTGAAGGATACACAGGACCTCTCTGAAGCTATAATTATTTTGAAATAGAAGTTTAGAGAAGAGAAAATGTGCAAACCTTGTAATGCATTCTTTCAAAAAAAGAATACATTCCCTAAATAAATCTTTTCAAGGATTTTATGATGCCAAATTTCTCAACTTAATAGCTTCTCTCTTTCCAACAGTTGACTAAACCAAATTATTTATATACTGGAAGGTGACTGCTTATTTTTTAAATTAATAACAGACTAAATAATGCTATAAATTTTATACTTGCCATGTCTTAAATAACTAATTTACAATTGCTAATGGGTATCAAAGGATCAAGGACATGAAAATCATGATTTAATCAAAAACCTCATTTAACACATTAGTTGCAACCTCATTATTGACCTCAAGGACAGGCACTTTTGCTGAAGCCGCCAACAAGAAAACAAAATGTGACTGATTTTTTACTTTTCTCTATTTAAAAAGGAATTAATGAATATAAATATGTCCCAAGTTGATAGCTTCCATAACACATACTTTGGAAACTCTACACCTGAATAATTAGACCATTGATTATTTCTGGAACATAAATTAAGTCCTCCAATTTAGTCTTATTTAGACCTGAAAATGACAATAAAAAAAGAAGTTTCCAGATTACTTTTAGTTTTTTTTAATTTCAAGTTATCACCTTTGATAAATCTTTTTTCTTGAAAAGACATATTTATTGAACTGCTAGACTCTGCCATTCTTTAATTGCTAATAGCAGCCCATCCAAATATGTCTCATGTTCTACTTTCATAATTTACTAACAAAGCTAAAACGCATGTGGGAATATTTTAAAGGAGTCTATTGGAATGCATAATGGTATTCTGTTTTTTTAAATGAGTAGGGAAAAGTCAGAGAGAGAAGATCTCTTCTGAACAGTATAAATATACGTCCACAGTCCCTTATCTGCAATTCTGAAGTCCTCAAAAACTCTGAAAAGTAAAGGTTTTATACAACTCAATTGGTGGCAAGACTGAACCTGAACGAACCTGGGGCTTTTTTTATAGCTTCTATGTAATACACGAGTGTTAATATTCCTACCTTTACTGCAGAAATGTACCTGTGTTATGCTCAGGATGCTGGCCCTGGGAATATCATATAATATACAGTATATGCATGTTCCCTTTTCAAAATCTGAACATTCCTGACTTACGAGACACATCTAGTCCCAAGGGCTTGGGATGAGAGCTATGAACCTGTCCTAGAAAAGTACAGGATAGATGTTCATATAGCACTTGAGAATAGGAACTTATTTATGTGGCAAATGAATCTAGGAGCACAGTTATTTCATAACATTAAATTTGGGAGGAGAGTCAGATAAGCACCAAGCTGACCTTTATTTCATTAAGAAGCAAACTGGGGCATTGAGCAACTTGCCCGAGGTTACCCAGCTACAGTTGGAACCATGGCAGTCTGGCTTTAGAAGTCATGCTTTTAAACCACAAAGATTTTGTTACTGAAGACTTAACCTGAAAGCCTCCTCTGTCATAGCAGAATGAGACTGACTCTCTGAGCTGAAAGCAGGAGGATTTTGTGAAAGTCCATACCCTTATGGATAAAACCCCAGGCTCCAGGAAACTGGCAGCCCAGTTCAGATTCCCCAAGTATGAAACTGGAGGATTCTTTTAAGGAGTAAAATGAACAGCTACAGAGAAAAACAAAACTATGCGAACTGGCCTCAGTTGATCCTTTACTGCAGGGTTCATTCACCTGTCCAATACTAGCTTTGCACACTTAACTCCCAACCAGCTATTACTAAATAGCAGCTTATTACATAGGAATAGATTCAGGGATCACCAGACATTTAAGGAAAATGTCAAACATGAAACAGATCAAAGTAAACAATCAATAAGAAGGAGCCTAGACAGGACAGAGGAAACACAAAAAACAGACAGTTTCAAAGAATATGTCATGAGTACTGTTAGAGATTAATAGAAGAAATTACATCCATAAAAGCAAAAAAAGGACACTATAAAACAGATGTTGCAATAAAGGATAAGATAGAGCACGTGGAAGTTAAAAATATGATAGCTGAAATTTAAAAGTTCAATAAAAGTTTGGAAGATAAAGTCAATGAAATTCCCCGGAAAGTAGTTCAAGAAAACAGAGACAGGAAAAATCTGAGAAGTTATCCAGGAGCCTCAGAGGTTTATTTCAGAATAGGCTTTCAGAAAGAGAAACAGAGAAAATGCTGCAAAGGAAATTATTAACTTATGGAATGGTTTCAAGAACTGAAAAACATGAGTCTTTTTTAACAT
The DNA here is from genome assembly GCF_965194825.1 of Balaenoptera physalus. Taxonomy (NCBI): domain Eukaryota; kingdom Metazoa; phylum Chordata; class Mammalia; order Artiodactyla; family Balaenopteridae; genus Balaenoptera; species Balaenoptera physalus. The sequence continues at coordinate 127,863,794 of NC_138891.1, read as the reverse complement.
TATCCTTAAGAACATATTTAAAGGGGCACTTCTCATGTAGTCATGGAACTATAGTTGAAAGGCTGAAGAATCTTTATGAGCCTTTTCAATAAATGTACTTTCGCTTTTCCTTTTTAGGGGCACAGCAATTGCTGGCATAGTATTTGGAATCGTATTCATCATGGGGGTCATTGCTGGAATTGCCATATGTATCTGCATGTGCATGAAAAACAACCGTGGGACGCGGGTGGGTGTCATCAGGACCACCCACATCAATGCCATCTCCTCCTACCCTGGTAAGCAAAACTGCTTACTCTTTCTGAAGGAAGAGTCAGATTTGTTAGTTATGCTGTACTCCTGGGGTAGAAGACTCTCACTGGAATAATCTCCAAGTATGCAGGATATTTTGAAATTAATGTAGATTGAAGCTCTAACTTTCAGTGGAGATTACTTAGATCCACATAATAAAATCTACCTCCTATTTGAATACATTCATATTTTCAGTGGTTGTCTTATTGACTACAGTTGCCAATCAGCCATAGTTAAGAGAAATAGACAATTCACACCCACTGTGTCTATTTGCTGGTGAGTTCTGACAAATAATTATAGAGAAAGAATAAGTTACATGGCTGAATTAACTGGCATCTGATTCAATAGGTAGGTATGTCTTGAGAAAAAGTATTGAAGAAAGTTTTTATGTGTCCTCCTTATGCAAAGAAAACAGTCTTAATATAATATTAAAATTATCAGCAAAAAGGTAATTTATTAATAATTTGACAAGTATTTCTTGAGAATTTACTAGAAGTTCCACATATAAATATATTGAACACGTAAACAAAGTGCTGCGTTTTGCCTTGATTTCAATAGCATTTTTAAGTCAATCTGTATATATATAATTTGATATATAAAAACGAGTCAAGTTCTAAATTTAGCAAATCCTTAGGAAGATAATTTTCTATCCATACTCATGTCCTCTCTCTCAGTCCCTATAGGAAAGGAATAAGGTAGCTTCTGCATCCAGTCTGCCCTGAGTATCAATTCCCTAGTAACGTCTCTCCTCTCTTAACTCTTTCCCTATCATCTTCAGCTTGAGGGAGCAAATTTCAGATGACTGTGAGCATGATCATTTCCCCTGTCCTCTTTTGTCCATTCTCCCTCTTCTCCAATATCTCCATGCTAGAGTGCTTCAAGGCTCACTCCTGTGTCTTCTTCTATCCTGTATCAACACTTAGTTCTTTGGTTCTATCATTTGGCCTCATGGTATTACGTACCATTTATATGCTAAATGCCTTCCAAAGTTATATATCTCCTTTCCAGACCTCTTTCCTGAATTTCAGACTCATTTGATCCCACTGCCTGTTGAACATCTCCACTTGGATGTCTAATTGATATATCTCAAATTTAACATGTCTAAAGCTGTACTTCTGATCATCCCCCCAAAGCCTCCTCCACTCACCATTTACCATCTCAGTTGATGGCATCTCCAGGCTCCCAGCAGCTCAGGCCAAAGACCTTGGCATCCTCCTGGACTCCTCTCTTTCCCTGACATCTACATGCAATCTAACAGGAACACTTCTCAGCTCCATCTTCCAAATATAAGAGTATCTGACTACTTCTCACCGTTCCTTCTCTGGTGGGAGCCACCATCAGCTCTCCTACTCATTCCTGTGAAAACATCCTAACTGCTCTGCCAGCATCCACTCGTGCCTCCCAGGGGTCTATTCCAAACACAGTAGCAAACTGAACACATTTAAGATGCTTAAATGTCAAATCATATCACTTCTCTGCTCAAAATTTTCCAGTGGCTCCCCATTTCCCCCAGGGGAAGACTTAAAGCCAGTGGTTTCTCATTTTATCCAAAGTACAAGACCAATTCTTTACCAAGGCCTGCAAGGCAATGCATGAATTGGCTCTTCTTTTTTATTTCTCTGACCTCACTTCCTTCTACTCACCCTCTTGCCACCTGGCTCCACTCATACTTTTTCCTTGCTGTGCTGTGAACATACAGGGCACACTCCCATCTAGGTTTGCCTAGAACACTGACTCCCTCACTTAATTCAAGTCTTTGTCAAAGGTCACTTTCTGAATGAGGCCTTCCCTGATCACCCGACTTAAGATTGTAAAGTGTCCCTCCCCCATAGCACCCCAATCCTCCTTATTCTACTTTATGTCCAGAGTGCTTCTTTTAATCTTCTAAGATACCACATTGTTCACCTAATGGTTAAGTTTATTATTTATTGTCTATCCCCTCTTTCTGGAACATTAGCTCCATGAGGCAGGGATTGTTGTCAGTTTTATTCACCACTCAATCCTAAGCATACAAGACTGGAACTGGCATGTAACGGGCACTCAGCAGACATGGCTGAACGAATGAATATCATGACAAAATCTGATTTAATTATATCAATGCCTAGAAATTTTACCTTCAATTCCACCCTGGAATGTATAGCTTTTACTTACTACAAAAGCAATTCACTATTTTGAATCTTTCCAACTTACTAAGAATATCGTTAGGGTTAGTATAACAATGTTAAAACTATGGTATAAGGAAAAAATAGGGGGAGTTATTTTTTATTCTTCACATCTCCTTATTTTCACCTGGCCAATCCATAACCCAAGAGAAGAAGAGGAGAGTCTGACAGAGGCATTAATTGGAGAGAAGGTGAGGAGAAGCACTCTGTACATAACGCTCCAGATTCACTTTTCTTGATCAACAAGTGTAGTTAAAATTAATTTTTAAAATAATTTTTATAAAACTAGACTAGAAAATGCAAAATATTTTAACGTGTTGTCTTGTGTTTTCTGGGGTCTGAGGTTTCTATTTCATGCATGGAAACAGGTTTTCAAAAACTTTATTCTAGTAGCATTATTTATACTGGCAGATCACAGCACCATGTTGCATTTTCAGTAAATGCATTGTTCTGGGAACTGAATAATGCAAAAAACATCATAAACCTTATGGTGGAAACATTTTCACTGCAAAAGACTAGGTCGTCGAAAACATGATTTGCTTGATTATTTCTCATTTCCTTCTCAAAGTCCCTAATTAAGCTTTTACTTAAAGGATCAGGAAACGACACAGAGTAGTACTGACTGCTTTTCAAAATCTTTCATCTATGGAAATAAAAAATAATTTTACCCACATTAATTAATTAACCCTGTGCTAATTGAATAATCACTCAAGTTATTGAATAGTCCCACAGCCTGAAGGCCACATAAATGGGTAGAAAATAATTTAGTCAAGGTTATCTCATCCCTTGGTGAAAGCACTCAATGGGGAACCCTACAGCGAACATTACTCTGCACTGGGAGGAGATTACCAAGAACAGGTAATCTGCCACACCCAACTTATTGTTGGACAGTGACCATTTGAAATAGTTTTTTACTCCTGCCATGTTGGGTGGCATGAACTGTGTCCTGTTTAATGACAACTATTTTTAAAACCATCAGTGTGAAAACAAGAATTATTTGTCAAGACTTAGGTTTCCCCTACTTTCCAGAACTTCAGTATAAACAAAAGAAAGTGATTATATTAACTCTTTTTTAAAAATGGCTTTGGATGACACACATCTGAAAGAAAATAACGCAGAAAGAACAGAAGAAAAGGCCTGGCAAAGATATAAAAATCAAATGCCATGAAGTACATTATTGAGTCCCTAATCGTAGGTAGGTAGGTAGGTAGATGATTGATTGATAGATGATAGATAGACAAATAGACAGATAGATGATGACGATGATGATGATGAATTTAGCTAGCTAGCTAGCTAGCTAGATAGATAGATAGATAAACAATGAAGAAGGATCTGAGTTTCTTGGTAACAGAAAAATGCCAAAAGATGCATGTAGAAAGAAGTTGTGGAACTGGAAGAAAATCATCATTTAAAACCATCATAAGAAAAATTTAGAACAAGATTCATCAATTGATGCTAAATCTGGGGGACACGTTGCTGAGGAGCAGGATATTTGCATACTCTCAACCTGTCTACCTCCAGCTTTCTCATTAGTTACAAGGAGAATAATAGTAACTACATAGTGGAGAAACCAGACAACATCTTGACGAGGAAGTAAAAATTAATATCAACAAAGAGGGACAGATGTACATCTTGCACCTTTGGGTGTTACTTTGAAGATCGTACAATTTCACGTGTGTAGTGTTCTGGCCGGAAGCTCATAGCCTGAATCTTAACATGAGAAATTATCTGACAAACCCAAGCTGAGGAACATTCTATACAATAGCTGGCTTGTATTCTTTAAAATCTCTTGGAAATATTTCATTAAGAAACTACGGGGCTTCCCTGGTGGCTCAGTAGTTAAGAATCCACCTGTCAATGCAGGGGACACGGGTTCAAGCCCTGGGCTGGGAAGATCCCACATGCTGTGGAGCAACTAAGCCCATGCACCACAACTACTGAGCCTGTGCTCTACAGCCTGCGAGCCACAACTACCGAAGCAGCACGCCACAACTACTGAAGCCCACACACCTAGAGCCCGTGCTCTGCAACAAGAGAAGCCACTGCAATGAAAAGCCCGCGCACCACAACAAAGAGTAGCCCCCGCTCACCACAACTAGAGAAAGCCCGCGTGCAGCAACGAAGACCCAACACAGCCAAAAATAAATAAATAAATTTATTAAGAAAAAAAAAGGAATCCAAACTCCATTTGCATCATTGAATTCACAATTGAGGGCAACCATATTAGTATATATACTGAACATGAAAAGACTCATGCACTCAAAGGATTTGGTGATATGAGGATGGTCTCTTCTGATTGTATCTATTTTCTTAGTGAAATAAGAAGCAAGTCTTACACTGCAAGTGGCTTGAGGAGGTGTTTGTAGCTAAGGAGAAAGAAAAAAGCATGAAACAGTAATCTCAGAGAGTGGAGGGGCGGTGAAATGCCTAATGCGCAATTTCCAAGTAATGCCAAGGGCCTCCACACTTAAGAATATGGTCATGCACTTGAAGTGAGATGAGTCAGCATGACCGTGCATTTTGCTCTAAGCATATTAAGCTCCTAGATACAGATCTGGGGTAGCCAAAATGCTGGACTGGAGCTTTGGCAAGCAATGGGGAGAGAAAGAGATGAGAAAGTTGATGATAGATGCACAGGAATAATTTTTGTGATGGACCATAAATCTAAGCTGAATGAAGAAAGACATGAAGACAGGAAAGAGGTGACATCAGTTTAAATTAATTTTTTTAATGCCATCAGTAAATTAGAAATCCAGGTGAGGTCCAAGATGTATTGGGATGTATATTCTAGAAAGATAAGTGGGTGGTCATATTTACAAAATGGTACCATAATTGGTTACAGAACGGGTGAGAAACAGATTTTTGAAGACAAAAGGCCCAAAGGACTGAGAGGCAGGGTTACATGTGTTAAAAACGGATTAAAGAAGACAATTTAGGTGATGCAAACTTCATGAATCAAAAAGTCTTCATGGGGAGAACAGTAAAATGGACAGAAGGCAGGAAGCTTTTATAAGGTGAAGAATAAAGAATGAAGAAGAGAAAAATAGAAACTATCTGATTGGCTGGGGCCACAGAGGCAGCCTTGTTTGGGGTGAGAAGGAACCAGGAAGTTAAGTATAGAGCCCAGAGTTGGCTTGGCGTTTGGGGATTAGTTGACTGGATATACTGAGTTTCTCATCAAGCGGAGCTTTTCAATGACGTGAAAGTTACCTAAGCTTCAGTTTGCTGATGTGGCAACCCAGGCAGGAGTGGCTCCATCTTGGAGCTAGAAATTTATTTCAGCAAGTGGATGTTGAAAACACCTAGAATGATAACAGAAGTCGTGATGCAGAGAAGAGTAATGGGCTTGATACTAAAACTTCAATAAGTGAGATTTTGGGGTAGAGAGAACCACAGATATTGATAACAAGGAGGAGGAGAAAGTAGCAGAATCTCATGGCATATGCTACAAAAGAGCTCAGGTTTTTGTTTTTGTTTTTAACTTTTAATTTTATATTGGAGTATAGCTGATTAACAATGTGTTAGTTTCAGGTGTACAGCAAAGTGATTCAGTTATACATATACATGTATCTATTCTTTTTCAAATTCTTTTCCCATTTAGGTTGTTACAGAATACTGAGCAGAGTTCCCTGTGCTATACAGTAGGTCCTTGTTGGTTATCTATTTTAGATATAGCAGTGTGTACATGTCAATCCCAAACCCCCTGTCTATCCATTCCCCCCACCCTTCCCCCCTGGTAACCATAAGTTCTTTTGGATGGACTTAGAGATTGTCGTACTGATTGAAGTAAGTCAGAGAAAGAGAAATATCATATGATATCGCTGATATGTGGAATCTAAAAAGAAATGATACAAATAAACTTATTTACAAAACAGAAACAGACTTACAGACTTCAAGCTCAGGTTTTTAAAGAGGGAAATTAGTTGTTTAAAAATGGCTGAATCACAGGGAACAGCCTGCATACCTCCTGGTCCCATAAAATGTAGGATGTGGGAGAAAAAGGATAGCTCTGATTTAATAGTGCTGCAAAGGAAGCTGTCCTCTCATGGAAAACCAGATTTTAATTAAATTAGAAAGGTGAAGCAAATGTTCCCTTTCACTCCCTGAGATAACTGTCTCATGTATTCTTCTCTCTTCTCGAAACTCGAAAAAAACCCTCAGCCTTTCTCTCTCTCAGCAGATAATTTCTCAGCCGATGTTACTTCTCTGAGAAAACAGACACAATTGGAGGAGAACTGCCTTATATTCCGAGCTGGGGTAACACGTAAAGGGATGAAAAGAGGGTGAGGGTACAAAGGGCTTTTCTGATGACAGACTTTGTGTTCCACTGAGCACAGTGAAGGGGGTGGGGAAAGTTGGGAAAATTAATTAGATTAGATATGTAAAGCCTTCCAGAGCTAAAGATCTACACTGAAGGGTGCTCTAGGAGCTTGTCCTTCTCACGCTGACAGAGGGATGTAAACGTGACAGGACGTGTCCTGATGTTATCTGAGAGGAAGGGGGACGCTAGGTTCTAATGACGTCACCCTTTCCGGAGGTGCATCTCGGGCCATTGTAGAGGAAGAGACGGGCAGCGCTGTGTTGTGTGGTGAGGAACAGGCAGTGGAGGGCCTGCCAGGAGCTCTGTGGGCCTCTGCTCTGAGTGGGGTTCAGGTGAATTGTGAGTAGTGGGCTTTGGGGGGAGGGTGAGGAGAAGGTTTGCTCCTAGTAATAATGTTAGAAGTTGTCCTTTTTTTTTTTTTTTTTTTTGGAGTATAATTGCTTTACAATGTTGTGTTAGTTTCTGCCACACAGCGAAGTGAATCAACCATACGCATACACACATCCCCTCCCGCTTGGATCTCCCTCCCCAGTCCCCGATCCCACCCATCTAGGTCATCACAGAGCACCGAGCTGAGCTCCCTGTGCTATACAGCAGGTTCCCACTAGCTATCTATTTTACACATGGCAGTGTATTTATGTCAAACCTAATCTCCCAATTCATCCCACCCTCCCCTTCCTCCCCCTGTCCACATGTCCGTTCTCTACGTCTACGTCTCTATTCCTGCCCTGCAAATAGGTTCGTCTGTACCATTTTTCTAGATTCCACATATATGCGTTAGTGTACGATATTTGTTTTTCTCTTTCTGACTTAACTTCACTCTGTATGACAGACTCTAGGTTCATCCACATCAGGTTCCTTAAAAAACTAAAAATAAAACTATCATATGACCCAGCAATCCCACTACTGGGCATATACCCTGAGAAAACCATAATTCCAAAAGATACATGCACCCCAATGTTCACTGCAGCACTATTTACAATAGCCAGGACATGGAATCAACCTAAATGTCCATCGACAGATGAATGGATAAAGAAGACGTGGTACATATATACAATGGAATATTACCCAGCCATAAAAAGAAATGAAATTGGGTCATTCGTAGAAGTTGTCTTTTAAAATAAGTCATGAGTGATAGAAGTGTCAGCTAATGCTAAGATGTGTTAAAAGATAAACTGAGGCATATTAAAATCTTGAAGCGTTTATTTGAGCAAAAATGGGGCAGCACCAAACCCAAAGTGGTTAGGAGGGCCCTGCCTTATACACAGGAAGCATGGAAGCAACAAAAGGAAATTATTTGATTTCCTTTAACCTAAAGCCTAGTTGGCTGTTTGTGATTGGTTGTCCTTAGCGTTTTGATTTCATAACTTTGAGGCACTTGCAGCTTAGATTTTGGTTTGCTTACATAGACACCATGGCATTAGAGCCACCTCAGTCTAATAACCTCCTTGTTTAATTAATTTAACAGTTGGTAATCATATTGTGATATATAATTGTATCAAATCAATACATTGTACCCCTTGAACTTACACAATGTTGTCAGTTGTATCTCAACTGAAAAAATAAATTTAAAAAAAATGTTAAAAAATAAGTCATGAAATTTCACCTGTCCTATCAGACAGTAAAACCATTGAAAATCAATAATAATTAAAATCAGGTGTTTCTGGTAAAAAAAAAAAGATATGCCTTGGTAATTGGAACAGAACAAGTGATTAAAATTTCACAAACTGTAAAGGAGAGATAACAAAACAATGTGAAAAGTGAGGATTAAGGGGCAACACTTCAATACTTTGGCTTAATCAAAATTTAAAACTTAGAAAAAATAAACTCTGATGTAAAATAACAGATGTAAGGAAGCACCAAATATATAAACTTACATGGAAAAACTCAAAACTAGATTGGTTATGAACCAGATATCTGAAAGACAAATGTTTAAACTTGGAAACAATACAGAAGAGATAAAAAGGATGAAGAACCCAAGTATATTTTCTTAGATACAAGTTTTAAACTTCAGGATGTCAATAAGGTAAAAATACCATAGCTAATCATTTTGACAAAGTTATTTTTAGAAAGGTATAGAAAATATAAATAACTTTGTATACATATTTATATCTTGTTATCTTAATTGTATCTTAATTCTAATTAAGATCCCAGTTTGTAAATTACCAGCCCAAAACAAACAAAAAAATCACACAGTATGAATTACAAATAATAAACAAGATGTAAAACTATCAAAGAAATGTAAAATTAAGGGATATTTTAATAGTGAATTTTTTTCACTATTAAAATTACCAAAATATTAAATGATAGCCAGTTAGTTGATTCCGGGAATTTTATTCTAAAAAACTAAATCAAAGTAATAAAAAGTCTATATGTAGAAAGACATTTGTCACTCCACTATTTATAATCATAAAAAATTGCTAATCTCAAAATAAGTGAATGGTAAGTGGAATAATGTACAGCTGTTAACAATAGAGTTCATGAAGAATATGTAGCAGAATGAAAAAGACTGTTACAATACAGAGTGAAAAAGCATAGACTATTTTACATGACTACAAGGATATAAAAACACAAGTGACTAGAAGGGAGTATATAAAGATATTGTTTGTTAAATTGTGGTGACAGAATTATGGATGACTTTCCTCTGTTTCCACATTTTCTAAAATAATGTTGTACAATTTTTATAACACCATGCACCTTCCCTTTACATTTGTTTTAGAGATGTTACCCTGAGTGGGTAAAAAAAAATTAACTTCCTCCTATGAATTTCATAGCATCCCTACATTTTGCAAAATTCTACACAACTACATTGACATACATGATAAATGACATATTTGCCCTACTTAAGTCAGAGAATTAGAATTATTGGTTATGAAAGAATTTCAAAAACACCGTATCTCTAGCTGCATCCATGTATCTTTTAAAGATGATTTGACTTTTAAGAGAGAACAATACCTCTTAGGGTTAATCAGGAATTCTAAAATTGATACCCTGAAAAGTTTACTTCCTAGTGAAACATTTTTATCTGTAAGAAAGAAAGATAGCACAGTCCACAGTTACACCATTATTATTTCGAAATGTATTCCCACAGCTGGTACTATAAAAGATGTGCTGTGCTTATTTCATGCTGGATATAGTCCTCCAGATACCACTCTTCAGCATTATATTATCACCTCATCAAAATACAAACGCTCTATAAATGAAAGAACACTGTTTCATATCTTAGCTTTTCGTGTTCAACATGCAGCTGTATAAACCATAGGGAATCTCCCTGAAATGTCCTCCAGCAGTTTTTATGCAGATGGAAAAATATAAATGCTTTGTTACTGAAGCATAAAGACACACCACAGCTTCATGACAGAGAAGGATGCAGAGTCAATCTGTAGAATCATCTGGTGTGTGCTTCTCAAGTGGGAGGCAAGGAAAAGCTTCAACATAAAAACAGCTTAGAACCCACATGCTTATAAGAAACAGTTCAATGGGAATCCAGCTGTAACTTCCTGTTTTACATGGAGGCCGCATTTCTTGCCTTGGATAAAGTTTATTATAAATCTCTCTGTCTCAGTCCTCTTGGATATAATGAAGCAAAGGAGTAGGCGTAATGCAGAGGGAATGTGTGTTTAGATTCTGGCAAGAGTTATTCCATTTTGCTGTAGAAAACAAAGCTTGGAATAGGCCAGCCTCCCCGGGTCTAAAGCAGCCGTGGAGAAGCTGCCTTCTCCACAGATCTGTGTCCTCTGATCTGACCCCTCGGCTTGCTCAGCCCACAAGGGACTTGCAAAGCCTTTGCTCACCATTGCATCCCTCAGAGGACATCCCACCCAGTTCTGTGTCTCCATCTTTCTCTTGTGTCAGGTGCCTCAATTCTGCTTCTTCACATCCCTAAGTATAGGCAGATCAGTAAATGGTTTAAATCATCAAGCTCCTGGTAGAGAGAGCCAAGTTAGAGAGATGCAGATGGGAAAAGAATCTAAAAAAGAGTGGGTATATGGATAACTGATTCTCTTTGCTGTACAGCAGAAACCAACACAGCACTGTAAATCAACTATACTCCAATACAAATTAATTTTTAAAATAATTTTTTAAAATAAAGAGATTCATAAGAAACTTTGTGTTTGCATATAGGATGAAGCCCTATGTTTATACATGCATATTGAACAGAATACTGTCATAATCTTATTGGTAAGAGTACAATTTAGAAGACGTTTTAGAAATAAGTTTGTTGAAATGTTGCTTGTTCTTTTCTGCCATTCTAAAAGTAAAAGCTTGGCTGTTTATTTGCATTATTATAACACTAGTCTTGTGGTTTAGGCTACATTCACAGTAAGCAATTAAGACATGTCAATTTCCAACTAGAATCATGATCTTGATGATAAATCAACTACTGGAAAATCATCAGAGGGGTTGCTGAGAGGTTGCTCAGTGTTGCTGAGTGATTTGGTTCTTGAAGACATGGAGTGCTCAAGGAGTACCTCTCTTCCAACCCTGGAGACGGGATGGAGAGCACTACAAAATAGACGTCTATATATAGTCATAACAAATGTATTAAATGTGATTTTAAAACACACTGACATATAATAGTACAATAAAAAATTAAAGACACTTTTTCAACTAAGATTTAGAAAACTAAATTCTCCATCCTCATTTCTAAACCTGTTTGTCCTCCTTTTTTTTTCTTTTCTTATTTCTGTAATGGCTCCATGACCCTCCAAGTTACAGGAGCCCAGTACCAGGTACCCAATACCTCGACACCTTCTTACTCTCGACCCCTTTTCCACCTACCCAGTCATCACTTAAGCACTCAGCTGCTCAAGGGCTCCTATAATCCCCACCCCCAACTTCCACGAGTCCCTTATCATCCCTCACATATGCTACTACATCATCTCACCTGTTCTTTGCTCCACCTGAATCCATACTGCCGAAAGAGTCACCTTCCTAAAGCATATTCACTAGCATATTCAAAAAATCTCTGATGCCTGCATAGCACACACTCCTTATGTGATATTCAAAGCGCAATGTCCATGTAGCCTATCTTACAACCAATAGTTTGTACCTCCCACTCCCCGACCCCTATGTTATACAACAAGGGAATATAGCCAATATTTTGTAATAACTGTAAATGGAGTGTAACCTTTACAAACTGTATGAAAAAAATTTTTTTGGCTGTACCACACAGCATGAAGGATCATAGTTCCCTCACCAGGGGTGGAACCCATGCCCCCTGCATTGGAAGCACGGAGTCTTAACCACTGGACTGCTAGGGAAGTCCATAAAATTGTATGAAATTTTTTAAAAAATTAAATTAAATTAGAATTTTTTTTGAATTTTATTTTATTTATTTTTTTATACAGCAGGTTCTTATTAGTTATCCATTTAAATTAGAATTTTTTAAAAGCCCACAATGATGGTGATAAATCAGATGCCTCAACATCTTTTCCCGTTTCTCTCCTCCATGTATTTTTTGCTTTGAACAAAAGTTCTCTCTTGCTTTGGTGCTTTTGCTCAAACTTGAATCATCCTTTAGCCCCTTCTCTATCTGCCCCTTCTACATCATCTTTCCAAGAAACTTGCCCTAAGCCACCAACTCCAAATACTTTAGCCAATCAAATACTTTAGCCAATGGCACCACTTTTTATAGCCCTTGCCCTTTCATACATGTGTGTTGTCAGCCTGATAAAACTATGATTATTGAAAGCAAAACTTATGTCCTCCCCCAAAGTACCCAGCCTAGTGGCTCAAATATAGTGGACACTCAATTATTGCTAAATGCCTGATGCCCTTCTCCTTTTCTTTTCCAGTGGCACCACCCCCCTACAGTTATGACCATGAGATGGAACACTGTGCAGACTTGCCTCCTCCGTACTCCCCGACCCCAGCACAGCGTTCCCCACCCCCTCCGTATCCTGGAAATTCAAGGAAGTAATCCTTCTCCCAGAACAGAATATGCGCCAATCAGAGATCTTGCCCCCCGGAATAAAATGTCTCTACTCAGAAACAGACAGGAAAGGACTGCCCTAAGGAATACCCTTTTGGGTTAGACAATATGTCAAGTGGAATGTCCAGGCTAAGAGAAGAGATTCAGGGTTTCTACCCTACTCAGAGCTGATCCCATCTGGGGTATTATGTTGGGTTCAATGGGACCACATTTGAAGAGTTCTACTGATCAACATAAGCACACTCAGAAAAGAGAAATGGATAGACAAAACATCGGAAATTCATGTTGCTTAAGGAACAAATGAAGGAAATTGCAACATTGATCCTGAAAAAGAGAAGATTTATGTAAGACAAGAGGATAACCTGGACTACCTAAGGAAACAACTATACTCTGTAGCTTTAAAAGTCAGAACTAGAATTGTTCAGTCTTTTTGTTCATCGACAAATGCAGATCGAGTGCCTGAAAGCCTACTCTGCGCCTTACATTGTTGGAAACACTAGATGGAAGTTACAGGAAGAGAACTTTGGTTTTAGTATAAGAAAGGGCTGCTGCAGCTTTCGTATTGACTAGACTGCTTTGTGAAGCTCCCTATCACCAAGACTCCAAACAGAACCTGGCTGACTACCTGGTAGAGACATGCTCGAGAAGGGAGAGCTAAATTAAATGGTAGATGGGTTCAATGGGCCCCCAAAGCTCTGCTCATGTTTTAGGTAGATGTGAGGTGAATTTCTATGCCATCAAGAATGAAAATAACAGAGATAGTTGAATCCATCTAATTTGAGACTTAAAACAATCAAAAGGACTTAACAGCTGCTTGAAGCCAAGAACTCTTCAGTGCTAGATACTGCCACCTAAAAATCATCTGATTTTACTTAGTGTATTATGACAAAGGTTATTCCAACTGTGAAAAAAAATTGTACCAAGTTCCACAAGCAACAAATACTTCATTTCAGACTAAAAGATGAGAAGCCAGAATCCCATGGGATTTTACATCAGGGAGTAAAATTTCAGAACTCGACCAGGAAGATATACAAAAGTTTACAAAAAGAAGAGGGAAAAATGAAGTTTGGATTCTGTTCTGTGTAACTCTGCTCACATGCAGCTTAGACAAATTTCTATTTTTCTTGTAATATTTTAATAATCTATTCTCTTGAAAAAGTTATACAGTTAATGGTAAAGTAAGATATTGACATCAAACTGTGTTGCCTTTTGCCAAAATCCATATTTTATGAAGTGCCTACCTTTAGGTGTAAAAGTTTTTAATAAATAATTCTAATATGCCATACTTTGCTGCAAGTGACCTTAATCAACATTTCTGTTTTTATGAGGGTCCTTTCATGTATTTTAAATTGTACATTGAGAAACTATTGGGAATAGATGATTATATTTGTTTGTCGCTTTTCAATTAAATCTAAAATGTTTAATCCAACATCATCAGCACAATTCAGTGAAATCCCAAAATGATGCTAATGATTTTTCTGAAAAAAACAACCAAAAGAAATGTCTTAAAGGAAAAGTTATAGTTCAGGAACTCAGTAGTTGTAGTTGGGAAACTCAGTAGCTCATATAAGTAGCATATCTTACTTTCAAATACATTGATCTGACTGAAATACAGTCTAACTGCCAGTGAAATCTAAAAGCTAGATTTGTTTGGAATGACTTGCTTGATTTTTAGGCACCGGTGATTTTCTTGCTTATGAAGCCAGAAAGCATTCAAACATTCCACTCCATCCTAGTAACTGAGATTTTAGCACAATTTTAACAGTGCATATGCTTTAATTTATCTCCCTTCTGCAAGTGCGATCAGACCCAATTACACTGTAGCTACACAATTCAAAGTGCCAGAGCCTCTGTGACATTCAGAATGATGTTTCCCAATGCACTTAAGAAAAAATGGAGAGGAAAAGTCCAGCAGAAATGGAATTCTCATCATCTTCACTGTCAACAAATGTTTATTGTGCATACCTTCTATGTTCTGCAAACATGACCCACATAGGAGCTATTACAATCCACACCATCTCTCTTCTTTGAGTTTTTTTTTATGGCCTCCCTTAAAGCATATCACAAACCCACACACCTACAATAGATGAGTATTTTTACTATTTGTATTTAGTGTCACGATCACGTAAATGTGCACAATATCAGTATAGACTTTTGGAGTTCACTGATTATTTTCATAGATGACACATCTTGGGGGGAAATAGTATATGATGTGAAAGCTTTGAATTATGGTTATTTAAAAACTAATGTATTTGCTATGTCCAAAGTGTTTATAATAAGCAATAAAATGAAATAACCCATTATAACAAGAGTTATATTTTAAATTGTCTTGCGTCTATTTTGTTTCACTCTCCACCTCTGCCAATTTACCCTCGTTCTTCTGTACAGGAAACACGGGACTGGAGCCAGATAAACTTTGTTTTGAATCCTGTCTCCTGCCTGTATGACGATTTGAGGCAGGCCACTTCATCTCTCTAAAATTCAACTTTCTGCTCTGGAAAATGTAAATAATAGAATCGACTTCATCAGGTTTTGTGAAAATTGGATGACTACACAAAGCATTGTACATATTGTGCCTGGCACGTAGAAAATGTTCTATAAATATTAGCCAAAAATAAATTAACAAAAGAATAACATAAGGATGACAGCCTCTAGAACTGTGCTATCTAACACATTAGCTACCAGTTACACATGATTATTTCAATGTAAGTGAATTTAAATTAAACTAAAGGAAAAATTTAATTCCTCAGTCTCACTAGCCACATTTCAAATGCTACATCATCTCATGAGGTCAGTGGCTACCTTATTGGGCAGTGCTGCTCTAGAAAATCCTCTTTGCAAAATGCAAAGAGGTAGCAGGAAGGAGTTGAAGGAAAAAGCCACTATAGTCATCTTGTCCAGGAGGAACTGTGGACTTTGTCAGTTAACTGTGATGTCCTTCACAAATGTGTGAGGCCATTGCTCTGGAAGTAAGGTGGTGAGCTGCAGGAGAAGGGGACCCGTGAGCCATGAGAGACCCACCCACAATTTCATCAGGACCAGGGATGAGGAAGCTACTGCAAGAACTGGAGGGCTGATGGTAGAGGGGAGACCCCAGACCTGGCCCAGGAATCAGTGAGACGGGGCCACAGCCTGTGCTGAGTCTAATCAGTTCTGCAGCTGCACTGCTCGGCTCTAGAATCCATTACACGGACATCCAGGGCCACCCACGTCCCTAAGATGTAGCACTGAGGTGGACTCCGTCATCGTCTTGTTCTCACCACCAAAGGAAAGCAGCACTCACCACGCATCCACTTACTCCCAGCTGGTCCATGTTCAGCCAAACCCATTTTGCCAGCTTTTGGCTGTAGGTCAGACTAGATTGAGCCCATCAAATCACGGAACTCTGGGTGCTATTATTTTACATTTTAACTTAATTTAAACAACCCAACACCAGCATGCCAAAGCTACGTGATCACCTTACTCATCACCACAAAGACTTCTAAGGACTGTCAGATCCTCAGTCAGAACCTGCTTGAAATGTGGTTTTCATTTTCTAATTACAGGCCCAAGCTGCAGGGAACATGGCTGAACTTGTGTAAGTTCAGTGCTTTTCTGTGCAGGCCCACTCTGTGGTATGGTCCAGTCCAAACTATGTCAGAAAGGAAAGTGACATAACTAGCTTGAAAAAAGATCTATAGGTGATTCTGATTTCCACCCTAACCTCAACCGTACCACTGCCTCCTATGACTGGTTAATGCAGAGGAAAGAGCAAAGGCTTCAGAGTAAGATTCTAGTTTCTCTCATCTCTGTTACCTTCTGAGTTATGTGTTCTGAGCCAAATAACTGAGTTTCCATAACCTCAGTTTTGTCCAAAATATATTTGTGACTAACACCACCCTTGCCAGGATGTTGCAATGATTAAAAACAGTATAGGTAGGACAACGGTCATAAAGATTCTATCTAGGTTGGTGACACAAATATACACACCTAGTTCTCATTCCAACCTTTGTGCCCCCAATCCCAGGCCTTACCACTTCTATAAGCAGGTGTAACAGTTATCCATCACTGTGTAACAAATTACCCCAGAACTTGGTGGCTTGAAACAACAACATTTATTCTCTCGGTTTCTATAGGTCCAGAATCTGGACGTCGCTTAGCTGGTCCTCCAGCTCAGGGACTCTCACAGGCTGCAGTCACGTCAGTGTGCAACAGAGGAAAGATCAGTCTCCAAGCTCACTCACATGCATGGTCGTTGACAGGAGTCTGTTCCTTGCAGACTTTTGGACTGAGGGCCTCAATTACTCACTGGCTGTTGGTTACCCCTATTCTTTACCATATGGGCCTCTCCTTAGGGCAACTCAAAAACATGTCAGTTTGCTTCCCCAGTGCAAGCCAGCAAGAAGAGCCATAGAGTGAAAGAACCTGGTAGCAAAACATAGTGCTAGCCAGAGGGGAGTCACAGACTTAAAACCTAATCTTGGAAGTGATATCCCATCACTTTTGCCATGTCCTATTCCTTAGAATCAGGTCCCTAGGTCCATTCTGTACAAAAGAGGAGGGGATTACACGAAGGTGCACACACCGGGAGGTGAGAGCATTAGGAGCCATCTTGGTAGTCAGCCTACCAGAGCAAGGATAATTCATCTCATTCCCTTTAAATTCATTACTTGGAGTTTAGGCAATCTTGCCTCTAACAAGAATGTGCCAACTCAGCAGCTGAAAGAATACCAGGGCCATGCTTGGCTGTGATCAAATTGCTTTTAGTGACCTGGCAGGGGTAGAATGGAGCCAGCAACAGAGGCCCATGCTAACTGGGTAGGTGCTGCATTCCTAAGGAACATTGAAAGAAGACACTACATTTGCATTTTTCATGAACTTCATTTACAAGCTGTACTAAAGTCCATCACATTTTGACAGGGAATGAAGTACAACACATACCACATACCTTCTGGACAAGTCTTAACATGGTCCCAGTTCTAACCTCTGTTTCAACTTTGTTCCAAAATATTTAATCTTCATCAAGAAAAGAATTCCAAGACAAGTTTCCAGAAGAGTGTTCAGTGGATCAAGTTGCTACCTAACCTAATCCTGAATACCTTCACTAAAACTGGAAAACAAACCCAAAGAATGTTTGGGACTGCAGAAACATGTGCTGGGAACGTTTGCCTTCTCTGGATGCGTTAAGGAATAACTGGTTTAAAACAATGATACACAGTTAGACTCTTCGATTCCTATTTCTGCTCTGCTCCCCCTCTGATACCTCAGTCGTGAGGAGCTTTTGAGTGTTTACCACCTGCCATTTCTTAGGGAAGAGGAGGCAGAGGAATAATCTTCTGAATCACATTTGGTAGTGAGTGATAAGTGAATAAGAGATCTCATATTGTTTCTATGGCCTGAAAGATCGATAATTTTTTCTGATTAAAATCCAAAGAGAACCAAATGATCTGATTTCCCCATTTTTGTATCTTGAAGTCACTGTCTTCATTATCACACATCTTGCATATTATCTTCTCTGTTAACTGGGAACAACTTGAAAACAGTTCAGAAGAATGAAACTGTTGAAGTTCAAGTTCTTCTGTCTTGCCTGTGAAAATGCACTTGGAGACCCACCCCCTGGGTCTCACCACCACGTGAACACACAAGACAAACTCTCTCACTTCCTTGCTTGGAGATAGGCCTCTCACTTCTGTAAAACCCCTGCTCTTCTTTCCGGATGTAGCTGAAGGGCTTATACTCTGAGAATTCTGATGATTCCTTCAATCAGAACTAATTGAGTCCCACGTCTGCCCCTTTTTGTACCTATCTTTGTACTCCAAGGACTATCTCTTGGACATCTGTCATCCCCAGGTTGTCACTCAACGATATTTGAAATATGAAATAGATGATTGAACATATTAGGTCAGCAAATAACATTTGGCATTAAAGAAAGTTAAAATAACTTTAAGAATGAAAGGAAGAGAGTTTATAGTGAGTAGCATATTCTAAAAGGCGTCCATAATCCAAGATATGGGTCAGGGAACTGGGCAAAAGGCTATAGTTTTGTGGTTTTTAATTATGATGCATGTCAATCCAGATAAAGCTGGATTGTGTTTTTAAGCACAAGTTAACACATGTTGGCTAAGGTAAATGCACACGCTAATCTTCACTGACTCACTTAGTCAAAACAAGACAACATGCTAGTTTGGGAGAGGCACTTGCATAATTCTTCAGATTAAAATTCAGCTTCTCATTTTTTCCATAAGAAAAATACCAACCAAATATCAGAAAAGAATTACCTCATAAATCACATTTCCATAGAATGGATCCTAATGTAATGTAGATTTCAGAAGCATTGTCCAAAGGATCCACTAAGGGCAGTTTTACTAAAATATGATGCCATTGTTTTCATATTACCATTCCTTCAAGGTATGTTGGAAAACCACTGAGTATTCTGAAATGAAACAAAAAAGACCAAAACTGCTGGAAACGGGTAATAAAATGGCTACCAGCTTTTGTGCTATTACTATTTAATATGTACAGAGAGCAATAGAGCATTTATCCAAGTCCTGAAAAGCAGTAATACCATTGTAAAAAAGATTGATTCTCAATGGAATCCTCCCTAAAAATATCTAACTTTAAATCATAATAATAACAATAGTTTGGGGGGGGGGGGTGTTGGTGCCAGGCACTGTTGTAAGCACTTTACATTTAATTACATTTAATCTTCCAGTCTCATGGTCTAGGTATTAAAATTATCCCCATTTTGCCGGAACTGTAGACACATCACTTCACAGTCCTAAAAAATATCTTTCAATGACAATAAACTTTTAATGCTGCAAAGAAATATATCCATATCTACACTTTGCTTGTAAGAGCTACCCATGGCAATCTTGGAGCTGATCATAGAAGCTGCCTTTTCATGGTTTGAGTTCCAAGTGGATGATTGTACATGTTTGAACAATCATGATGACTCATATCCTTCACTTGGTCCATCTGTTGCAATTCATCATTTAGTCTCCATCGGTTCCAGTTCTTACATACACTGTGGCTGAGATAGAGAGTGACAGGACCCTTTCATTTCTGATACGGCACCTGGTCCCAGCAGATACTTTCACTCAGTTATCTCCCAGGTCATGACTTTTCACCTGTACAGAAACCACTATGAATTTTCAGTGGATGCTCTATATTTTCTTTTGACCAGACAGGAAATGAGTCAATATTTATGGAAAAGGGATAAAGGAAGGAGACATCTGCAAAACGATGTGAACTTTTAACTAATTTTGAAGGGATAGTCATAAATATTGGTAAGAATGAATAAAAACTATAAAAATTGGTGTCTACATTGTACACATCTCATATTGTTATGGAATTGGTTGTTGGTTTTCTGTTGTGCATTTTTTTTAGAAACTCGAGAGCTCCACAGAATTTTAAAAGAAAAAATACATATAAGCAAGAAAATATTAAAGGACATTAATAATATGTTAGAATAGTTAGGGAAGGATTTTTAAATGAGAAAAAGGTAATAGCAGCCTTCCAGATAATTCTGCATAAACAGCAGAGTTCTATGCCAATCAAAAAATACAACAAGTTTTGCCCAGCACACAGCTGTCTATACATGAATGTCAAAATTAAAATATTTATGAAGCCTGTGCTTCTCCAGGCCATACTAATCTAATAAATGATATTTCTCCATCTTGGGCCTCATTTGCTACTGTAGCACTTCCACACTCCTGCAAAGTACAACCTATAATTATATTTGGGAGTCCCCAGAGGATATTTCTTATGGCCTTTCAGTTACCAGGTTGCATCTTCCAGTTTCTTTTTCTCCAGCTTCCTTTTACTGATGTAATTGGCTAGACATTTGCCAACCACTAGATTGCATGAAGGTCACGTGGCACTGCCATGCTGCTGACGACCCCTGTTAAGACCTGTGAATTGGTTTGCTGTGCCCAGACACCAGGATTCCTTCCAGGAGCTGCGATGTCGCAGTATCACTGCCCACTATTGCAGTGGCGGAGCTATCATGAAGAATAATCCCGGGGGCTGTGTCCACCTCCAGATGTTGTTGAAAGCTATTGGCCTCAGGTGCCATTAGAGTTAGGACACACACATCCTGAGGCCTGGGCCACTAAAAGGGTAGAGAATCCAGTATGCTAGAGTTTCCTCTGTTCTCTCCCTCCCTCAACAAGCCAGGAAAATGTTGCACTATGAGATAAATGGGAAAACACTTCTTTTTCTTTTACTGAAGACTTTAGGCTCAAAGCAGCAATACTTCATGTTCCCAATATCTCAGGGGTTAATTTGTGAAAATAGATCTTTCAGTTTTGACCTCACATCTTCTCCTCTCCCTCAAACTTAGACATGGATCTATAAGGAAAGGACAAATTTTAGACAAATTCTAGTGATAGACACAGTAATATTATTTTTTTTTACAGTGATATTATTATTAAAAAACATTCCACTCTCCTCTGAAGACTGAGACATTTTTGGGGAATATAACTCTGGCTCTTTCCTCTTTTAAGATGAACCTTACCCAGGAGACTTCATAATCTCTCACGGAAGTAAACTCTTCGTGGACACGCTCTACCACTCAGTCCTTCCGACATGTCGGAGTGAAGAGTTTAAGCTCAACATGGGCAACTGCCTTCTGCACTACTTACAAAATCCTATGATTTCAATGACTAGCCCATTTCTCCCAGGAAAGAATAAGTGGCCAAAAAGTAGCACTTACCTGAAACTATTGTTTGGCTGAATTCAAATGAATTGAGGGAATAATTTTATGAAACTATTTAGATGGACTCATTATTTATTTCAATCTTTTATATGAATTGACTATCATTCTGGATATCTGTAGACAAGTTCTTAAAGATATGTCAGTAGGAACCAAAACAAGGGCCAAATCCAAAGGTCTCTTCGTCGTATAATGATTTTTGAGCAAATGTATGGTACACGCCGCAACAAAGATCCTGCGTGCCGCAACTAAAAATAAAAGGAGATCCCACATGCTGCAACAAAGATCCCACATGCAGCAACAAAGACCGCACATACTGCAACTAAGACCCAGCGTAGCCAAACAAATGAATTAAAAAAAAAAAAAAAAGATACCTTTTTGGTATCTTTAGTGTTGGATGAACAAAGTGTTGAATAGAAACAAAAGGTAAAAGAACCTTTTGCATTAAAACTTTCTGTACTGCCTACCTTCCCCCTTGCCCCTCTGGATCTAATCTCTACCCCTCTCCCCTCTATCTCTGCCTCAGGAGTATACACTGCATGACTGCATCAATGAGCTCCCTTGCCTACTAGGCTTCTGGTTGAGCCTGGTCAACGAGGAGCCCACTCAGAATATCATAAGGAAAACAGAGTAGGGATAGGGCATTTACTTGGGGTATTTCTGTGAGCTGTATCTCTCAAACAAAAGTCTCAATTCCCATGGGATGCCTTGTCCAAACAGCTATTTCTGTTAGCTCCCTCCTCTGGCCCATTCAGGACTAGGGCTAATAAAGCTTCCCCTCTGATACTAGCCCAGGGGTCCTGCATTATCCTTTGTTGCTTCCCTACACTTACCTATGCATTTCACTAAACTCTCTTCAACTTACCCTGTTTGAGTGTGCCATTAGTTTCTTGCCCTGACTGAAACACTCATTCTTAAACAACAACAACAACAAATCTACACATGAGTCATTTAATGTATTAAAGTAGACCAGAGTCTCTTCTCAGCTGCTCTAGGTTTCATCATATATTTATTTGTGAAAGCAGGCAGGAGATCTGGGTTCCAGTCTCAGCTCTACCATTAACTAGCTTCAGGACAGTGAAGAATTCTCCAGGGCCATTATTTTCTTAAAAACAAAATGAAGGTGTTAGACTAAATGATCTCTAAGATCATTTTTAGCTTTGTGTCCTATGAGGGACTAATAAATTACTATGTGGCAGCTCTCAAGAATGAACAAGCCAATAAAAAGAATTGCATAGACTCAGAGCTATAAGGCACCATGGGAATATTTTTATGTAACAGCTTTATTTCTTAGGTGAGGAAACAGACACAGAAAAGAGAAGAGACATATTCAAAGTCACTGGTGATGAGCCAACTTGTTGGTGGCAACTAATAGGATCCCAAAGTCCTTGCTCTTATCCACTGCACAATGCCACTTCTCTACACAGCTGTTGGTTCGGGTTGTTATTTCCATTCTCTTTCCAACCTCAGGGCCTTTGCACATGCTGATACCGGTTTTTCTCACTGTTCAGATCTCAGTTTAAATACCAAACCATAAGATAAGGCTTCCCTGACAACCTGGTCTGAGTAAGTCTCCAACTACCCCTTACCATTACTCTGCACCACTATTTCCTGTGTGTTGTCTTCACATCACTTATTCCAAAATGTAATTAAATACTGTTTGTTTACTTGTTTCAATTCTGTCCCCTTTCTCCACTAGACTCTAAGCTCCCTGAGACCAGGGGCATGTCTGTTGGATGCATAACTCTATATGTAGCCCCCTAGTAAAATTCCTGGGGCAGTATAGGCATTCAAAAGAAAGTATATATTGAATTCACTATTGAATGTCTTTTACAAAACAACAAACTAGGGTATAGACTGTAGTTGCCCAAATGCTCTCATAAGAGAAGAGTTAGGTGTAAACCCTCAATTCTCAAATTTCAAGGGATCATCTCAGGAAATTATCTCCCTCCCTCTCTACTCCTTTTCTACACTGCCTCCCCTAAGGGGCACGATTCACAGTGAGGGCTGGTGGAAGAGGAAACAGTAGGCCAGAGGCTCACAACTCTTAACTAGATGAAGTAGATGAGATCTTCATCTACACATAAGGGCTCACAGGACCACTAAAGGGCAAAATGTAGCTGTGTATGTACTTTATCTAAGGTCAGGCTTATAGCTGACATCATTACCACCGCCACCCAGGCCCAGGGGGTCTCTGGAACAACATGGTAGCATTTGAGTTGACACAATGCCTAAGGAGATGCTACGGGCATTTAGTGTAGCACAAAAGACAATCCTGTAAAACAAAGAATTTTCCTGCCCCAAAGGCCACAGGGGCCAACATTTTCCCCCAGATTTTGTTTCCTCGAGCACCTCAGAGTAAACCCAAAAGGAAAAAATCCACAATTACATGAAGTATCATTAACTTAGAAATGTTTCAGATAGTTAATGATCCCAAGACACGCCGTTAGCAGTGAATTGCTCCACTGTCTGTGCTGGTCTGAGGAACAAGGGAGTATTAATAAATCTTCTACCTTCATTCTCTTCTTCAAACTTCAAAGACAGGTGGTTAAATAGCAAGAATAGCTCAAGTAGTGTTTTGGTGTCTCTGGGTGCAGTTTTGCTTCGACAGCTATGTTTCACCCAAGTCATGAACATGTGTTCCGGCCTCCCAGTGATGGATGCAAATATCCATTGTTCAAGTCAGAATATACTTCTACCTGACAGCAAACTGTATTCTGTTCAGAGCAAAGCTGCTGCGTTTTATTGTTGGTGAAGAGGCGAGTGGTAACTTGTGGAAGTGTAAGTTGTTGGAGTATGAATAATTGATGTTGGACATAAGTCCTTTCTTTTATGGACTCCATTCATTAGGGGAAAATCCAATCAGGAAGCATGGTTTTCATGACACCAGGCTTAAGGTATGTCTTTGGGAATAAAAACATTGGCTTTTTATATGTCCTGGGCTTGGATTTAAATAAATCAGGTCCTGTAACTGTGAGAGACGATTGAAATTAAAATATTAGAGGCCACTTTTCTACTTATATAAGGAGAACAAAACAGAAAATTACTAAATGGGTCAATTGATCTAATGATATCTCCAGGCCTAGGTTTAAAAATAAAATAAAGTTGGTAGATTTCAAAGGAAGGATATGATAACCTCTTTCCAGCAAGTTACCAAAAGTAAGCCTGGAACATTTGTGGACACCCTCTTTAGAATTACTTTCATTCACATATTCATTCATGCATTTGAGTATTTTTTTCAATCAATAGATTTTTTTTTTTAATTGCAAACATCCTTTGTGTCAGGCACTAAATGCTGGGTTGATAGCAATGAAGAAAATGGACAAGGTCCCTTGACTTATAGAGATTACAGCAGTCTCTGCTTACTGTATATGAAAAATACCAGTCGCTACAAAATCCATTAATCGGATCCAATTGTAGGAAGTGCTGTGAAGGCATATCAGTCCAAGATGCAACCTTAGAAGTCATTAAGCTTGACCCCATTATCTCAAAGGTGGGAAGGATGAAGCAGAAGGAGAAGTGACTTAAGTGAGTGTATACAGGGGAAGCAGCATGCCTGCAGCTCACACCAGTGAAGCTATTTTCTTCTGTGCATAAGGCGGATAGGACCACTAATAGGCAAAATACAGCTGTGTATGTGCTTTAGCTAAAATCAGGCTCACAGCTCATGTCATCTAAAGATTCTTCCTTAAGAACATTTGTCTTCTAAACCTGAGAGTTCTTTTTTTATTGTTTTAATGTGACCAACATTGACTGTTTTCATTTAGTTTTGTTTATTAAGCTTATATATTATATCTGTCTATGATTTGTTTGCTTGTCAGTTGGTTGGTGGGCTAGTTTTAGCAAGGCTTAACTACTTCACAGTTGTAAAAAGCCCTTTGTACAAGCCAATCAGAAAAGGCTACCTACTGATGACTCCAATTATAGGGTATTCTGGAAACAACAAAACTACGGAGACAGTAAAAGGATCAGTGATTGGCAAGGGTTAAGGGGGAGGGAAGGAAGAACAGGCAGAGCACAGAGGATTTTTAGGGCAGTGAAACACTCTACGATACCATAATGATGGTTACATGTCATTATACATTTGTCAAAGCCCATAAATATACAACACCAAGAGTGAACCCTAAGGTAAAGTATGGACTCTGGGTGACAACGATGTGTCAACACAAGCAACAAATGTACCATTTTGGTGTGGGATTTTGATAGTGGGAGAGGCTGTGCTTGTGTAGGGGCTGGGAATATATGGGAAATCTCAGTACCTCCCCCTTGATTTTGCTGTGAACCGAAAACTGCTCTAAAAAATAAAGTCTATTTTTTAAAGCCCTTTATAAAGAGACAAATCAACAATTCAGTAAACAAGGAAGAGACAAGTACTGCTATCTAGGCCTACCTTTACTGATATGCCTTCATTCGTTCAACAGACGTTGACTGCACACCTACTATGTGACAGTCACAGCTCTAGGTGCTGGGGATTTAGCAGGGAACAAAAACTCCCTGGAGCTTCATTCTAATGGGGGAGAAGGACAGAATAAATAAATCCATAAATAAATAAGTAAGTAGTGTGTCAACTGTGGAAAAGCTCTGAAGAAAATAAGCCAGGTCAAAGGAGAGAGGACAGAGTTGGGTAGCAAAAGTTTTTTTTTCTGGTAGGAAGATCAGGGGACTCTTGATTTAATGCCATTTAAGTAGAAAATGTAAAGTAGTGAGGGACTGAGGCTTGCAAATATCTAGGGCAAGCGTGTACCAGGAAGAGGAAAGAGCAAAAGCTAAGAGTCTGGGATGGGAGAACACTCAACCCATTTGTGGCAGAGCCAGGAGGCCACTGTGGCCGGAACAGAGGGAACAAAAGGGAGATGAGGTCACATGAGTATCAGAACAGATAGGGGAAAGCCTTGTCAGCCATGGTAAAGATTCTGGATTTCATTCTGCGTGAAACGGGAAGTCACTGGAAGACTCTGAGGCATATAATGTTACTAGAATGCGAGTGTTTAATTTCAAATGGCAAAATGGTGTGATATACGTTCGCTGTAATATTTAACACTCGTATATTGCTCTTCAGATTTCAAAGTGCTTTCATCTGCATGACTGCATTTGTATCCTCCTAGGGGTGTTTAATGGGAAAGTGTGAGGAAGAGCTGTGAAATAAAGATATATATGGGTTAAGGCAAATATGCAAATGCACAGCCTGAGACCGTTTGGAATTAGGCCATGGTTATCTGTCCCATCGTAGCATGGTTTCCTTTATCAGGACAGCCCTTCCTTTAGCACATCCTTAATGGATATTTGTAGACTGTAGAAGATAAAGAAAATTTTGGGAATTGGGTCACTGCCGTGGATCTTGAGGGGGCGGGGAGCAGAGCTGGGTTGCTGGGTAGCAGTTGGGAATAGTTTACAGACAGGTGGTACTGGAATAAAATTAGGAGTACTTCAAAGTGGGGAGTTATGGTTCCCTGAAATTTTTTCAACCCAGAAATGTCCCCTAATGTCTGGAGAATACCGGTCAAGCTCTATCCAGCCCTTCTTAGCCTATCCACCAGAGGCACATCCAGAAATAAAACTTCCCAGTGCAAGATGAGGTGTGAAAAGTTCATTTTCATTTTAAAAAGCCTGTAGGTCTTCCCTCTGAAATGTTCTGTCGCCCTGTTTGTAGTTTCCTGGACTGGAAAATCTGGTTCTTCGCATGGTTCTGCCTATACTTCCTGATGTTTATTATCTCTATAGTACACAAAAATACACAGTCAATTTCATTCTTTTTTGGCCGGTGGGTATGTACAAGAAGGGTTTTGTCAGATAATTAGAAGTATGAGGACCGGTAAGTCCTTGGTTTTTGTAAATGTTCTTATGGACAGTTTTACCACTGTTTTTTTTTTGACAGAACTGACATGTAACATAGGGCCTTTTACTTCCTAAAGGTATTGTAATTTATGAAGTATATTTAATATCTTTTATGCATGCTTTGGGCAGATATGAAGTAAGAATGGGAAATATTATTTTACTGTACTTCCCCTCTAAAATGAATTTAAGAAGTGTGTATACTTCTGAAAGTAGAAAATTTTAGTTTATTGCTATGAGTATTTAATAGTCTACATTTCCAATGATGAGTAATTTGATGTGCGTGTGTGTGATGCTCATTTAAGCATACATAATAGCAAATGGATATGGAGGTGACATCCAAATCCAGAGAATCCATCATATATTTATGAATATAAATCATTTTTCATCCCCCAATTAGTCCATTACAAAATAAAATTTACAAACCAAGCAAATGTTTCCCATGTCAATTACCAGATTTTAATCCCTTGCCTATATAAAACATTCAAAGGAGGACCTCAAATTTGGAAATAGCTACTGTGTTTTTCATTATAAGATTTAACATTTTCCTTGAGTCAATAATTCATGACATTTTCCAGCTTTCTCTCAAAGCTATTCTTATAAGATGAATCAAACGAGAGAAGATAAATGTGGACATTTTAAAGAAAGCTATCTCTGCCATCAAACTTCTTTTTTTCTGAAATAATGATGCCGCCTCCTAACTCAGAGCCAAAACATGACGATTTAGGGGTTGAATGATTATATTGTAAGGAAGTAATGCTATTTTATTTCTGACTTTTTTAATTTCCCATTTTCTATTTCTGAGTGGCATGAAGGAATGCACAAGCTCTTTGGTACATACAGAATAAAAATTAACTGAACTGAATATTGAAATTACCAAAGCACTCAATTTCTTAAGATGCAGCTGATCAAAAATAGAATATTCTAATTTCCTTGGAAAGAGGGGAAGAGGGTGAGGAGTTTAAAAAGCTCTAAAATGTATAAATTGTATCTATATACACACAGACATACAACCTATGGTTCTGTTTTCTGGAGAACACTGACCAATACACTATCTCACAGTGTTTTTCTGAGGATGAAAGAACAAGTTCCATATGGTGCTAGAATATCGTAGGTGTTTAATAAGTTTTCGTTTCTTTCCCCATTATTCACCACCACCCCCCCAAAAAAAAGTTACAGGGGGTCCACTCATAAGGCAAGTTCTGCAAGCAAATTGGCTTTGTCCTCTGGGCTTTGTAGGAGAATCGGGGAAGGGGGTAGAAGGAGAAAAAGTCACAAGGGATGGACTCTTCCACAGAGGATGGAGCTGCCTAAGACACAAAAATTAAAGTCCAGTGTGTCATTAGCTGTCACTTGGCCCAGATCCCAGATCCAACCCTAGGCTGGGTGTGACTCCACCAGAGGAGAACGCTCTATGCACAGCCGGAGTCATTTTAAATGAGAGCTGTGGGCCTGGTTTCTGGAAACCATCTGACATCAAACCCAGAACCAAACTGTGTTTCACTTGGGCTCTGGCATCTAAGAAGCATGTGGAGAAAAAGAATTCAAAAATAACTCCATCAGAAGAAGCACTATAAAATAAGGCTAAGGTTTTTTCTCTGTCACTGAATGTGATAAAAATAATGCAATACCTTAAATACCATCACTGCATTTTATCAGAATTTCTAAGGGAGAAACTAAAGCCAAAGTCAGGTAAGTGAAAAAGTTGACACTAGTCTCATATGGTAAACTGATCATATTTCTCAACGACCAGACATATAATTCACTCTCATCTCTCTCTCTGGACTCCCTGACTACCTTCTACTATGGGTTGAACTGATTTCACCCGGGAAGATGTTGAATTTTATGGTCATTGCTTAAGTAGACACAATCACAAACTTCCACAGTCAAGCTAAACTGTTTCAAGACTTTAAAATTGTGGTGGTATTCAAAATGCATTGAAAAAACTGTTTTCAAAGATATGTGTCTAGTAAAGATGTGGGGTACAGGTACACTCATACCCTATGAGAATGTAAACTGGACAGCAGTTTGGCAAATTCTGGAGAGCACTTTGGCAACATACACCAGAATGCCAAAGGTGCATATCTTTTTTTTCTAATTAATTTTTATGGAGTATAGTTGCTTTACAATTTGTGTTTCTACTGTGCAGCAAAATGAATCATCTATACATATACATATATCCCCTCTTTTTTGGATTTCCTTCCCATTTAGGTCACCACAGTGCATCAAGTAGACTTCCCTGTGCTGTACAGTATGTTCTCATTAGTTGTCTATTTTATACATAGTATCAATAGTGTATATGTCAATCCCAATCTCCCAATTCCTCCCACCCCACCCCTTTCCCCCTTGGTATCCATACATTTGTTCTCTACATCTGTGTCTCTATTTCTGCTTTGCAAATAAGATCATCTATACCATTTTTCTAGATTCCACATATAAGCGTTAATATATGATATTTGTTTTACTCTTTCTGACTTCACTCTATATGACACTCTCTAGGTCTATCCACATCATATCTTTTGATTTCATGTTTTCACTCTGAGGAAATGATCTAAAAGAAATAATTGGACAAATACACAAAGGATGTATACATGAGAATCATAATTGCAATGTTGACTATAAACATAACATAAAATAATATCAGTATAATTATGAATCAAGAAGGCTAAATGCATAATGATCATTCACACAGGAAATACTCTACAACTACCACAAGTGAATCATGCAAAGCTATTTTGTGTCTACATTGTATTAGGCAGAAAAAGGAAGATTTAGAGTGGGCTGCCATTTTGCTTTTAACAAAAATACTATATGTAATAAAGTCCAGAAGAATATATACAAAATATATACAAAAAGATTAAAAATTGTTATCTTTGGATTGTTAGATGAAAGGGTAGTACTATTTTTTCTTACTTTCTTTTCTTTTCTTTTTTTTTACTTTCAGGATGAATAGCCCACTGATTTTTATAATCAGGAAACAATAGTAATTTAAAATTCTAACTAGATACAAATTAATATAAAAATTTGTTTTCACATATTTTAAGGAGTTTTAATATATGGTTTCAGAAAATTGGTCAATAATTTTTAATTTTTGGAGTTTCATAAAATTGGTCAATAATTCTTAATGTAAGGTAGAAGCAGAAGTGGATTTTTTCAGATTCAAACAAAACAGAATTCTCTGAAAGCCAAGGAAAACACAAGTCAATATTTAAATGCTCAATAATCCTGCAAATAAGAGTGTAGGCTGAGATCCATGGTAACTACTGAATAAATACATTTGTCAGTGTCTCTAATTCTGTGGAGCAGCATGAGTGGCTTGTCAATAAATGACTTATCGATGGTATCGTGAAGATGAATTCCAAGCACTATCATTGACTCTATTATGAGCAAGTTGACAAAGCTTTTGTTATCTTCTCAGCTGGAGCGATTTTCACATTGTAAGTTTGTGTAGCAATTTCTCTCTGGGTATTCAAGCCCATCTTAAAATGAAACTTCAGCCAGAATATGGTTTAACATGCGTTCGGTGATAAAGAGAGATCAATCATTTTTGGGGAGGGATGATGTGTAGAACAGGGAAATATATAGTATTTGTCAAGACAACAAAATAAAGGGAGTAAACTGACTTTTTGTTCAAGGACTCAACTGTGAATAGGGAGCTGTGATCAGCCTAGTTTCTTCTAAGTTATATGAAAAAGGTGCTAATAAAACAAATATAAGTAATAAAATTAATAATCATAGATAATACAATTTAATAATAGATAAGGCTGATCCTGGAGTCCTCTGGTTATGCCAGTTTTAATCCTTGAGTTTCTGCATAGTGGGGAGGTGGGAAATGTGTCCTGTGGAGGAGAAAGTGCAGGGTGGGAGAATTTGGAGGACTCAGAAAAGCACGTATTTAGCAACTGGTATAAATTATTTCCATATTTTACCCATGCTGCAGCCCTCTGTATCTTTGATTCATGCAACTGGCATTGAGACTAGCTCTAGAAATGATGCCCTAAATCAGGATTTCCCTACATGTACTCCCTTAAGGCAGTGGTTCTAAAATGTGGCCATTTTTGCCATCCCCCGCCCACCAGGACATTTGGCGATTTCTGGGGACATTTTTGGTTGTCACAGCTGGGGGAGGGGGCTACCAGCATTTAGCAGGTAGAGGCCAGGAACGCTGCTAACCATCCTATAGCCCCACAATAAACAATTATCTGACCCGAAATGTCAATAGTGCCACAGTCGAGAAACACTGCCTTAAGCATTGAATATAAAAGTTATAATGAAGTTTTCTAAGAATATTCTTTGAATGGGTTAATTTGATACTTCAAAATTTGGCACTTCTCAAAACAGTGAGTAAAATAATGGCCATTTCAAATTATTTTTGCTCCTGGAAATTTTCAACCATTTCTGGAGTTCTAGAAATCCAGACATGACACCATCTTTTAGTGATTTTCATTCTATGGACTGCAGAAGGCAAATTCACAGAAAGATTTCAAAATCTTTTGATACAGCAGGGGTCTAAGTGAAAACTCAGGCATGAAACGGCAACTTTCAACATAAGCAAACATTTGAAAATTTCTTCCATGCATTTCTTCTACAAAAGCTTATGAGGTTGCACAACAATGTGAATGTACTTAACACTATTGAATTGTACACTTAAAAACGGTTAATATGGTAAACAGAAAATGTAGAAAACAAATTTATGGTTACCAAAGGGGAAAGGGGGGGCTTAAATTAGGAGTTTGGGATAAACATATTCACACTACTATGTATATAATAGATAAACAACAAGGACCTACTGTATAGCACAGGGAACTATACTCAATATTTTTTAATAGCCTATAAGGGAAAAGAATCTGAAAAAAAATAGATACACATGTATGTGTAACTGAATCACTTTTCTGTACACCTGAAACTAACACAACATTGTAAATCAACTATACTTCAATTTAACAAAAAAGAAATAATAAGAACTTATGTTTCTTTTTTTCTTCTTTCTCAGGAAATCTCATTCTTGGGATCTGTTGTGTTACTACCACTGTTTACTGGTCCACAGAAATAGATCTTCTGAATTTCTAAAACAGATCTGCACCAATTATTCACTAATGATCTGTGATTATATGTGTGTATGTGTGTGTGTCTTCAATTTTTAAAAAAATGTTAAATTTTATGTTGTGTATATTTTGTCACACACACAAGCCTACGAGGAAAGCCTAGTAGGACAATCAATCCATGGAGTGAAAATTCTCCAGATGAGTCTCTTTCTAGAATTACAGGAATATATTAAAATTGAATCCATGCTAGAATCTCAGTCTCACCTGTTTCTTGACCTCTCTTTAAGTGTGACGGGCTGCGCATACTCATACATAAATGGTCTGTGTGTTGGATATCTTTAGTGCCTTTTCCCCTGTCCTCTTGGCCCAACTGTTTTACTGCAAGCTGTTGCTCAGGGACCACCTCAGGTAGCCTCCCAGCCCCTCTCCTCAGGTGTGCCACCCACTTATCACCCTCTGCCCTAGGGCTTCTCTGCTGCTACTGCCTGGGACACCTTCGGGAAACCCACTCAGCAATTCTGATGCGTGCACAATGTAGAAGTAGGAGGGTGTTAACACCACATGGGAAATCGGGCAACTGTGAGTCACATTCTACACAGCTCATTACAGGGTTCCCAGCATATAGTATATTTATATCTATAGATATATATTCTTGTATATTCAGCATAGAATCTCTCTGGAAGAATACCCAAAGAACTAATGTCATTGTTGTTTCCAGGAAATGAAACTGGGTGGCAGAAGGACAAGGGTGAAGAGAGAATTTTCAATGAATATTCTTTTATGCCTTTAGAATTTTGAACCATGTGAATATACTGCTTATTTAACAATTAAATAAAATTAAAATTTAAATAAATGAAATTATCCTTCATTAAAGTTAGAAACTCTGGGACTTCCCTGGTGGCACAGTGGTTAAGAATCTGCCTGCCAATGTAGGGGACACAGGTTCGAGCCCTGGTCCAGGAAGATACCACATGCCGTGGAGCAACTAAGCCTGTGCGCCACAACTACTGGCCTGTGCTCTAGAGCCCACGAGCCACAATTACTGAGCCCGTGTGCCACAACTACTGAGCCCGTGTGCCGCAACTACTGAAGCCCGTGTGCCTATAGCCCGTGCTCCACAACAAGAGAAGCCACCGGAATGAGCAGCCCACACACCGCAACGAAGAGTAGCCCCCGCTCGCCACAACTAGAGAATGCCCGCACACAGCAACAAAGGCCCAGTGCAGCCAAAAATAAATAAATAAATACATTTATTTTTTTAAAAAAATGAGTTAGAACATCTTATTTGATGTGAGAAGACCTAATTATTCAGATTGATTCCAGTCCTATACATTGGGGAAAAAAAATAGATTAGATATGGCAAGGTTGTCAGGTTGAGAAATTACCTAAAAAAATCAAGCTTGTCACAGATTATCTGCCCATAAAGGGGGCTTTTTATAGAGGAAATGGCATTTGTAGTTCGGAAAGCAATCATCATATTATTTTGGTCATATTTTAAACAGTAAATGTCAGAAA
The DNA here is from genome assembly GCF_965194825.1 of Balaenoptera physalus. Lineage (NCBI taxonomy): Eukaryota > Metazoa > Chordata > Mammalia > Artiodactyla > Balaenopteridae > Balaenoptera > Balaenoptera physalus. The sequence continues at coordinate 127,830,004 of NC_138891.1, read as the reverse complement.
TGTTGGAATGAAACTTGGCTAGAAGATATTTCTGGTGACTTCACATTGATTATATATCAAAAGTAGTGGAAAGGTGTGTCTCACACATCAGACTACTAAGCTAACTGACAAAGGCATTTTACTTTTCTGTGATATTTTAGTAGAAGCCTTGGTCTAGAAGCACAATCAGGTGAATCCAGATAAATTCTGTGCGATCATTTCAGAGGAAGAATTCCTTGATTTTGGTAGACTTCTCAAAATAGCCCCACCTGCTTCTAGTGTCATATCAAACTTTGGCTACAAAACAGATTTTCATATCCTAAAATATGGAAACTCTGTATACTTTCATTACTTCTATTATAAACACAGTGGCTTGCTTTATTGTTGGTCTCTGCTATGTTTTAAACAAGCATGAGATATGAAAAATCTGTTTTATAGGAAGGTTAATCAGTGACATTTCAAATAATCAGTTTTCTATTCACATAATCTAGATTTACAATGAAAACTTTCAGGAATATTTTTATGCATAAAACATTGTTATAATATTTTGTATTACTTTAGATAATCTTCTTCCTAACTACAATTTTTCCATTTTTATACGCGGGAAACCTGAGGCTAGGAGAGGGATCTGACTTGCCTACCTCACACAGAGAGACAACACAAGAAAGTATATACAGGTTCCAAACCTCTATCTGTCTACACAAAGAGGGTGCTTCGGGCTTCCCTGGTGGCGCAGTGGTTGAGAGTCTGCCTGCCAATGCAGGGGACACGGGTTCGAGCCCTGGTCTGGGAAGATCCCACATGCCACGGAGCAACTGGGCCCATGAGCCACAACTGCTGAGCCTGCGCGTCTGGAGCCTGTGCTCTGCAACAGGAGAGGCCACGATAGTGAGAGGCCCGTGCACCGCGATGAAGAGTGGCCCCCGCTTGCCGCAACTGGAGAAAGCCCTCACGCAGAAATGAAGACCCAACACAGCCAAAAATAAATAAATAAATTTATAATAAAAAAAAAAAAAGAGGGTGCTTCTCATTTGCACAGGCCAAACCTTAAGCTGTGTTTCCCCTACTTTCTTTCTGTGCTTTACTGATTAGCTAGGAATTTATTCTTGATAAGATTACAAAATCAAATATGAGTTGGATCAAACTAAGGAAAATGATAAAACTATGATTAAACTAGGCATTAAGCACAACAGCAAAGCAAAAAGAACTACCACACCATATGACTACCTTAAAAATTACACTGTGGGCTGCAGTCACAAGTGTTTGCTCACAATAATTCATGGGAAATACTATCACATGCTAGGAGAAAGCATAATTAAGCTTGCCTGCTGGCATTGCCCTACATAATATAATCTGTTTATTCAGAAGCCCCACTTTGTCTTCCAAAGGTTGATTCAGGAGCTTCTTAATCTGACAAGATAAGTTTTATTATGTTTTCCTTTGTAATGAATATTGGAATAGTTAATGTAGGGGATGATTCTTTATTAAAAACAATATATTATAAGAAAAACTCTTACTCCGTCTGAGAAAGCAATCTCCCTGTTCCAGTGTGGGCTTATTAACCATCTAAATTTGAACTTCTCATGAAGCTAACTTTTAATTGTCATCAACAAATACATGCAAGGTCTTATATCAGGAAAAAAAAAGGTGACTGTTTTAAGCTAAACACTTATTAAGTAGCAAAAGCAATGAACCTCACTTAGTTTGTATTTATTAGGCCTTATATTTACTGAAGCCTGAAACTCTGGTTATTACTACTTATATAACATTGAACTCGGTGCTTGTGTAAAAGCGCGATAAAGGTGACATTAACCAAATTAAAAAAAAAGAAAACTCCCTATGAGAGATTATCTGCTCATCATCAAGGGACATTTTAGAACTACCTAGAGATTTTAAATACTAAAGTTAGCTTCTAGGGTAGTTCAGAAAAATATTCCCTAGAATTCTGAGGATGAACCATTCAGTTTTGAAACATTAGTTTCCCTTCCTATAACTGAGGTTATTATGGAAGAATACATTTTTAGTCCCACATACGTAGTTTCTGGACCCCTGGTAACAAACGTTTTCTTTCTTCACTGCTCTAAAAATCCATAGTTTTCCTGGGAACGGTAAGTGATTTTTTGGTTTTATTTTGTTTTGTTTTGTTACAAAAATAGTGTCTTTTAAATTCCAAAGTAGTCAAGGCATTGCTTGGGCAAATAAATTAGCCAATTCAGCCCAAATTAAATCAATGATATCATCTACACAAAAACAAAATCGCTGGTGATGATATTTATTTAACCTGTCACTTGGTAATTTTATAGGTTTGAGAGCAAAAATATAAATTTATATTTTCAACTTTAACCCAGATGGAATTTATTCTCAATCCAACCTTGAACAGGTCCAGATGAAATACCAAGGAGATATTTCAAGGCTAGTCTTCTAGTGTACATTTTAAGGAGTGAAGAACCTGGACTGTTTTTTCTCCCAAACTCACCTGAAGCACCTTTAAAGTAGGAACACATCTTATCCATGAACTTGTTCAAAAAACATCCTTCTGTTTGTGACTCTCGGTAGCAGACAACTCCCCCCGGAGCTACTCTGGGCATGTTCGACACGATGCCTGACAATATATCGAACGAGAAATGACAGGCTGACCCTCCCGTTGGAATCGACCTGTCCTCTGAACTTTGAAGCTTGAAGAGTTACTTGTCATTTTCACTCAGTCTGCAGGTATGGAATTCTCTCGTAACAGTTTATGGGGTCGAAGCTTTGGTGGCTGTGCAGGACTCCATTTCTTTTCCTACTGCAGGGATGCAAGGCCTGAATATCACTTATAGCCCAGGCAGTAACCAAAGTGACAACATGTAGGAAAGAGTAAATCGACTGACCCCAGAGCTAAGTATCCATCTCAGAGATTTACAATAGGGACCACAAAGAGATATCCTGGAGCTGAGAAGTACTGCTAGACTCCTTGAATTCATGGTGTTCTTCATGTCAACCCACCTAAGAAATTGGGATTAAACCATAGTCTCACATCCCCCTCATACGACAGTAATGGTGGTAATGGTATTCATCCTATTAGTAGTAACAGTAATAATTGTCATAGAAACATTACAACCAATATCCTTAGAGTTCTACAGTACATTTTACCAGAGGCTTCTGAAGAAGGCTGAAGGAATCTAATAAAAGAACCACTAGCCTATGTGTGATCAAGCATCTCTTTTGTTTTTTAACATCTTTATTGAAGTATAATTGCGTTACAGTGGTGTGTTAGTTTCTGCTTTATAACAAAGTGAATCAGTTATACATATACATATGTTCCCATATCTCTTCCCGCTTGCATCTCCCTCCCTCCCACCCTCCCTATCCCACCCCTCTAGGAGGTCACAAAGCACCGAGCTGATCTCCCTGTGCTATGCGGCTGCTTCCCACGAGCTATCTATTTTACATTTGGTAGTGTATATATGTCCATGCCACTCTCTCACTTCGTCCCAGCTTACCCTTCCCCCTCCCCGTGTCCTCAAGTCCAATCTCTATGTCTGCATCTTTACTCCTGTCCTGCCCCTACGTTCCTCAGAATCATTTTTTTTTTAATTCCATATATATGTGTTAGCATATGGTATTTGTTTTTCTCTTTCTGACTTACTTCACTCTGTATTACAGTCTCTAGGTCCACCCACCTCACTACAAATAACTCAATTTCGTTTCTTTTTATGGCTGAGTAATATTCCACTGTATATATGTGCCACATCTTCTTTATCCATTCATCTGTCGAAGGACACTTAGGTTGCTTCCATGTCCGGGCTATTGTAAATAGAGTTGCAGTGAACATTGTGGTACGTGTCTCTTTATGAATTATGGTTTTTTCAGGGTATATGCCCAGTAGTGGGATTGCTGGGTAATATGGTAGTTCTATTTTTAGTTTTTTAAGGAACCTCCATACTGTTCTCCGTAGTGGCTGTATTAATTTACATTCCCACCAATAGTGCAAAAGGGTTCCCTTTTCTGCACAACTTCTCCAGCATTTATTGTTTGTAGATATTGTGATGGCCATTCTGATTGGTGTGAGGTGATACCTCATTGCGGTTTTGATTTGCATTTCTCTAATGATTAGTGTTGTTGAGCATCCTTTCATGTGTTTGTTGGCAATCTATATATCTTCTTTGGAGAAAGGTCTATTAAGGTCTTCTGCCCATTTTTGGATTGTGTTGTTTGTTTTGATATTGAGCTGCATGAGCTGCTTGTATATTTTGGAGATTAATCATTTGTCAGTTTGCTTCATTTGCAAATATTTTGCAAGTCTTTTCATCTTGTTTATGGTTTCCTTTGCTGTGCAAAAGCTTTTAAGTTTCATTAGGTCCCATTTGATTTTTTTTGTTTTTATTTCCATTTCTCTAGGAGGTGGGTCAAAAAGAATCATCAGAGAGGGTTCTGCCTATCTTTTCCTCTAAGAGTTTTATACTGTCTGGCCTTACATTTAGGTCTTTAATCCATTTTGAGTTTATTTTTGTGTATGGTGTTAGGAAGTGTTCTAATTTCATTCTTTTACATGTAGCTGTCCAGTTTTCCCAGCATCACTTACTGAAGCGCTGTCTTTCCTCCTTTGTATATTCTTGCCTCCTTTATCAAAGATAAGGTGACCATATGTGCGTGGGTTTATCTCTGGGCTTTCTATCCTGTTCCATTGATCTATATTTCTGTTTTTGTGCAGTACCATAATGTCTTGATTACTGTAGCTTTGTAGTTTAGTCTGAAGTCAGGGAGCCTGTTTCCTCCAGCTACATTTTTCTTTCTCAAGATTGCTTTGGCTATTTGGGGTCTTTTGTGTTTCCATACAAATTGTGAAATTTTTTGTTCTAGTTCTGTGAAAAATGCCATTGGTAGTTTGATAGGGATTGCATTGAATCTGTAGATTGCTTTGGGTAGTAGAATCATTTTCACAATGTTGATTCTTCCAGTCTAAGAACATGGTATATCTCTCCATCTGTTTATATCGTCTTTTTAATTTCTTTCATCAGTGTCATAGTTTTCTGCATGCAGGTCTTTTGTCTCCTTAGGTAGGTTTATTCCTAGGTATTTTATTCTTTTTGTTGCAATGGTAAATGGGAGTGTTTCCTTAATTTCTCTCTCAGATTTTTCATCATTAGTGTATAGGAATGCAAGAGATTTCTGTGCATTCATTTTGTATCCTGCTACTTTATCAAATACGTTGATTAGCTATAGTAGTTTTCTGGTAGCACCTTTAGGATTCTCTATGAATAGTATTATCTCATCTGCAAACAGTGACAGTTTTACTTCTTCATTTCTGATTTGGATTCCTTTTATTTCTTTTTCTTCTCTGATTGCCATGGTTAAAAGTTCCAAAACTATGTTGAATAATAGTGGTGAGAGTGGGCAACCTTGTCTTGTTCCTGATCTTAGAGGAAATGTTTTCAGTTTGTCACCATTGAGAATGATGTTGGCTGTGGGTTTGTCATATATGGCCTTTATTATGTTGAGGTAGGTTCCCTCTATGCCTACTTTCTGGAGACTTTTTATCATAAATCGGTGTTGAATTTTGTAGAAAGCTCTTCCTGCATCTACTCAGGTTATCATATGGTTTTTACACTTCAATTTGTTAATATGATGTATCACATGGATTGATTTGCATATATTGAAGAATCCTTGCATTCCTGGGATAAACCCCACTTGATCGTGGTGTATGATCCTTTTAATGTGTTGTTGAATTCTGTTTGCTAGTATTTTGTTGAGGATTTTTGCATCTTAGTTCATCAGTGATATTGGTCTGTAGTTTTCTTTTTTTGTGACATCTTTGTCTGGTTTAGTATCAGGGTGATGGTGGCCTCATAAAATGAGTTTGGGAGTGTTCCTCCCTCTGCTATATTTGGAAGAGTTTGAGAAAGATAGGTGTTAGCGTTTCTCTAAATCTTTAATAGAATTCACCTGTGAAGCCATCTGGTCCTGGGCTTTTGATTGTTGGAAGATTTTTAATCACAGTTTCAATTTCAGTGCTTGTGATTGGTCTGTTCATATTTCTATTTCTTCCTGGTTCAGTCTCGGAAGGTTGTGCTTTTCTAAGAATTTGTCCATTTCTTCCAGGTTGTCCATTTTACTGGCATATAGTTGATTGTAGTAATCTCTCATGGCCTTTTATATTTCTGCAGTATCAGTTGTTACTTCTCCTTTTTCATTTCTAATTCTGTTGATTTGAGTCTGCTCCCCTTTTTTTCTTGATGAGTCTGGCTAATGGTTTATCAATTTTGTTTATCTTCTCAAAGAACCAGCTTTTAGTTTTATTGATATTTGGTATCATTTCCTTCATTTCTTTTTCATTTATTTCTGATCTGATCTCTATGATTTGTTTCCTTCTACTAACTTTGGGGGTTTTTTGTTCTTCTTTCAATAATTGTTTTAGGTGTAAGGTTAGGTTGTTTATTTGAGATGTTTCTTGTTTCTTGAGGTAGGACTGTATTGCTATAAACTTCCCTCATAGAACTGCTTTTGCTGCATCCCATAGGTTTTGGGTCATAGTGTTTTCATTGTCATTTGTTTCCAGGTATTTTTTGATTTCCTCTTTGATTTCTTCAGTGATCTCTTGGTTATTAAGTAGTGTACTGTTTAGCCTCCATGTGTTTGTATTTTTTACAGATTTTTTTCCTGTAATTGCTATCTTTCTCATAGTGTTGTGGTCGGAAAAGATACTTGATATGATTTCAATTTTCTTAAATTTACCAAGGCTTGATTTGTGACCCAAGATATGATCTATCCTGGAGAATGTTCCATGAGCACTTGAGAAGAAAGTGTATTCTGTTGTTTTTGGATGGAATGTCCTATAAATATCAATTAAGTCCATCTTGTCTAATGGGTAATTTAAAGCTTGTGTTTCCTTATTCATTTTCATTTTGGATGATCTCTCCATTGGTGAAAGTGGGGTGTTAAAGTCCCCTATTATTATTGTGTTACTATTTCACCTTTTATGTCTGTTAGCCTTTGCCTTATGTATTGACGTGCTCCTCTGTTGGGTGTATAAATACTTACAACTGTTATATCTTCTTCTTGGATTGGTCCCTTCATCATTATGCAGCATCCTTCTTTGTCTCTTGTAACAGTCTTTATTTTAAAGTCTATTTTGTCTGATATGAGAATTGCTACTCCAGTTTTCTTTTGATTTCCATTTGGATGGAACATATTTTTCCATCCCCTCACTTTCAGTCTGTATGTGTCCCTAGGTCTGAAGTGGGTGTCTTGTAGACAGTATATATACGGGTCTTGTTTTTGTATCCATTCAGCCAGTCTATGTCTTTTGGTTGGAGCATTTAATACATTTACACTTAAGGCAATTATCGATATGTATGTTCCTATTACCATTTTCTTAATTGTTTTGGGTTTGTTCTTGTAGGTCTTTTCCTTCTCTTGTGTTTTCTGCCTAGAGAAGTTCCTTTAGCATTTGTTGTAAAGCTGGTTTGGTGGTGCTGCATTCTCTTAACTTCTGCTTGTCTGTAAAGGTTTTAACCTCTCCCTCAAATCTGAATTAGATCCTTGCTGGGTAGAGTAATCTTGCTTGTAGGTTTTTCCCTTTGATCACTTTAAATATGTCCTGCCACGTCCTTCTGTATTGCAGAGTTTCTGCTGAAAGGTCACCTGTTAACCTTATGGGGATTCCCTTGTATGTTATTTGTTGTTTTCCCTTGCTGCTTTTAAATTTGTTTCTTTTTATTTAATTTTTGATAGTTTGATTAATATGAGTCTTGTCGTGTTTCCCCTTGGATTTATCCTGTATGGATTTCTGTGTGCTTCCTGGACTTGACTGAGTATTTCCTTCCCCATGTTAGGGAAGTGTTCAACTATAATCTCTTCAAATGTTTTTTCAGATCTTTCTTTTTTTCTTCTTCTGGGACCCATATAATTTGAATGTTGGTGTGTTTAATGTTGTCCCAGGAGTTTCTGTGACTGTCCTCAACTCTTTTCATTCTTTTTTCTTTATTCTGCTCTGTGGAATTTATTTCCACTATTTTATCTTCCAGGTCACTTATCCATTCTTCTGCCTCAATTATTCTGCTATTGATTCCTTCTAAAGAATTTTTAATTTCATTTATTGTGTTGTTCATCATTGTTTGTTTGCTCTTTAGTTCTTCTAGGTCCTTGTTAAACATTTCTTGTATTTTCTCCATTCTATTTCCAAGATTTTGAATCATCTTTACTATCATTATTCTGAATTCTTTTTCAGGTAGACTGCCTATTTCCTCTTCATTTGTTTGGTCTGGTGGGTTTTTACATTGCTCCTTCAGCTGCTGCATATTTCCCTGTCTTATCATTCTGTTTAACTTACTGTGTTTGGGGTCTCCTTTTTTGCAGGTTGCAGGTTCATAGTTCCCGTTTTTTTAGGTGTCTGCCTTCAGTGGGTGAGGTTGGTTCAGTGCCTTGTGTAGGCTTCCTGGTGGAGGGGACTGGTGCTTGTGTTCTGGTGGGTGGGATTGGATCTTGTCTTTCTGGTGGGCAGGGTCACGTCCAGTGGTGTATTTTGGGGTGTCTGTGAACTACTTATGATTTTAGGCAGCCTCTATTCTAATGGGTGTGGTTCTGTTCCTGTCATGCTACTTGTTTTGCATGGGGCGTCCAGCACTGGGGCTTGTTGGCCATTGGGTAGAGCTGGGTCTTAGTGTTGAGACGGAGATCTCTGGGAGACCTCTCACCAATAGATATTATGTGGGACCGGGAGGTCTCTGGTGGTCCAGTGTCATGGACTCAGCTCTCCCACCTTGGAGGCTCAGGCCTGACACCCAGCTGGAGCACCAAGACCCTGTCAGCCACACGGCTCAGAAAAAAATAATTAAATAAAATTTTAACAAAATAAAAAATAGTAATAAAATTTTTAAAAAAGGAAAAGAAGAGAGCAACCAAACCAATAAACAAATCCACCAATGTTAACAAGCAATAAAAACTAGACTAAGATAACCATAAAAATCAGAAACAAATCAGTCACAGACAGCAAACCCTAAGTCTACAGTTGCTCCCAAAGTCCACCGTCTCAATTTTGGGAACATTTGTTGTCTATTCAGGTATTCCACAGATGCAGGGTTCATCAAGTTGATTGTGAGGATTTAATCCACTGCTCCTGAGGCTGCATGGAGAAATTTCCCTTTTTCTTCTTTTCGCACAGCTCCTGGGGTTCAGCTTTGGTTTTGGCCCTGCCTCTGCATGCAGGTCACCCTCAGGTGTCTGTTCCCCACCCAGACAGGAGAGGGTTAAAGCAGTGGCTGATTAGGGCTCTCTTGCTCTCTCAGGCCAGGCAGAGGGAGGGCTATGGTAGTCATAATTGGAATGCAGGGCGAGTCTGCAGTAGCAGAGGCCAGCATGACATTGCAACAACCTGAGGTACGCCATGTATTCTCCCAGGGAACTTGTCCCTGGATCTCGGCACCCTGGCAGTGGCAGGCTGCACAGGCTCCCGGGAATGGAGGTGTGGGGTAGTGACCTGCGCTTGCACACAGGATTCTTGGTGGCAGCGGCAGCAGCCTTGGCATTTCATGCCCATTTCTGGGGTCCGAGTTGATAGCCATGGCTCACACCCATCTCTGGATCTCACTTAGGCGGTGCTCTGTCTTCTGTGGGCACACAGGGAAGGAATCCCCTCTCCTCGCGCACCCCAAAACAATGGTCTCTTGCCTCTTCGGCAGGTCCAGACATTTTCCCGGACTCCCTCCCGGCTAGCTGTGGCGCATTAGCCCCCTTCAGGCTGTCTTCACACAGCCAACCCCAGTCCTCTCCCTGGGATCTGACCTCTGAAGCCCGAGCCTCAGCTCCCAGCCCCCATGTGCCCTGGCGGGTGAGCAGACAAGCCTCTCGGGCTGGTGAGTGCTGGTCAGCACTGATCCTCTGTGCAGGAATCTCTCTGCTTTGCCCTCTGCACCCCTGTTGCTGCACTCTCCTCCATGGCTCTGAAGCTTCCCCTCCACCAACCCCGTTTCCACCAGTGAAGGGGCTTCCTAGTGTGTAGAAACTTTTCCTCCTTCACAGCTCCCTCCCCAAGGTGAAGGTCCTGTCCTTATTCTTTCGTCTCTGTTTTTTCTTTTTTCTTTTGTCCTACTCAGGTACATGGGGAGTTTCTTGTCTTTGGGGAAGTCTGAGGTCTTTTGCCAGCATTCAGTAGGTGTTCTGTAGGAGTTGTTCCACATGTAGATGTATTTTTGATATATTTGTGGGGCGGAAGGTGATCTCCAGGTTTTACTCCTCCGCCATCTTGAAGGTCTCCTCAGGCTCTTTTTTCTTTTTTTTTGGTCCAGTTTTATTGTGATTTAATTGACATACAGCACTGTGTAAGTTTAAAGTATACAGCATAATGATTTGACCTTCATATATTGTGAAATAATTTCCACAATTTAGTTAACATCCATCATCTTATACAGACATAAAAAAGAGGAGAAAAGTGTTATTTTCCCTTTAATGAGGACTCTTCAGGTCTTTCTTAAAGGTTCTTGACAAGAGGAAAAAGGAAGAATCTTTAGGTGATGCAGAAAAAAACTGATGAGGCCAAGCAAAGAATTTGGACTCAAAAAAAAATGTATACTCTTAAGGAGCTATACAGCCTTGAGTTATTCTAACCTCCCTAGCTCTCAGTTTTATCACTCATACAATGAGAGACTAAATGACATCTAATTGCCATCTCAATTTTGAAATTCTAAGATTCTACTATGAAATATGTCAAAGTGAATATTACTTTCTTACCAAAATTACTTAAAAATTACCACGTTTCATAAAATTACCACATTAAACATTTTGTATAAGGATTTTTTTTTTCATATTTAACCCTACGCAACACTTGAGGAGGCATTTGGCCAACACTATCAAATACATTTCTTCATAGGGTGACTAGCAGTTAAAACAGGACTGTCTCAGTTTTACAATTCAGAGGCCTGTGCCCCAGGACTCCCCTTGGTCACCGGCCAGCCAGGAAGGCTCATCACCCTACGTCATCACAACACTATACTAGTCACTCCCTTCCATCACCTCCATAGCTCCCTTCTCCTACAGGGATTAGTTCCTTCAATTGTCAGATTCAGTCCCAACCAGTTACTGATTCAATCTCAACCAAGAAAGACCTTCTATAAGGAACTATAATCTAGAATTGTCTTGGTTCTATTTCTCAGCTGCCATTTAATGAGCCTGGGAGAACCTTGGCCAGCTGCTTGCCCACTGAGAACTTGTTCCTGTATTGGTGGGAAATCCTGCTGTAACAGCCTGACCTCTCATCTGTGGCCTTGACAACTTGCCATTCCCTTCTCCCACTCCCATATGGGAGCTGTACCTGCCATTTGTATTCCTTGATGAAGGTCTGAACCTTGAAATTTGAACCAATTCAACTTTCCACCTGGTAGTAATAGATGTGAATCTCACTTCTACTCCTTTCATTTCTATGCAAAAACTCCCAGACTGGGCTGCCCTCTCACTATCCCAAACCACCCAAACACTCCTGAAAGAGAATCTAGGCCAGCCCAAATCTAGCTAGATGGCCATATCCCTATGAGCACTATAATTTGTGCCAATGGCCATCTTTGCAACCATCCTTGGTTCCTCTCAATCCTAGGTCCCTGTTCTCCCACTAGCTTGCATTGTTGGAGGTTCCAGTATGAGGTATGGAGGTTCCAGTCCTAATGATGGCCAAGCTCACCCACAATGGGATATGGCCCTGTCATTCTAAATGAGTCGAATTTCTCATATTCGACTCCTTCAGCTTGAATTTACTGTTGAAGGGACAGGTGTTGCTAATGCTTGAGGCTCTGCTCCTTGCCCACACTGGTACCAACTCTGTCTCAGCATCGCTGGAGCACAGCTGCAGAAAGGATGACGTCAGTAGGAGAATGAGCATACTAACCCATCTCAGCCTCTTCAGATAATTGATGGCCAACTAGAATTTCATGCAATCTTTTTAATATACGTGGATTATATTATTTCAATACAGAAGAGTGTTCCTCAGAAAGAAATCAGGATCTTCAGCTTTAAATGATGTTTTCAGAGGATACTGGGGAGGAATCAGATCTGCTGTCAGGTGTCAGTCAATAATCCAACCAGGAGTATTGTCTGAATCTAATTCACTCTTCCTGCGGGAGCTCTTCAGTCCTTAGTGGCAAGACCCATGAATAATGAGTACCAGCTGAGTGAGAAATTAAGACCTCTCCCCCCACCACTCCCACCCTATGGTTAAGGTGGTGGCCATCTTCCAACCTTTAGGAAAGTAAGATCCTCACTCTAAGCTGAGACATGGACCCCACAAAAGGCCAAGTCAGATGTGGGAAGGAGAGGAAAAGCATGATAGTAAGTATTGTTCACTGGCCCTTTCCCCAAGAGTAGTTTCAGAGGATGGGATTCAAGTGCCTCAGAAAAGGGACAAATCTGACGTTAAATAGTGCAGAAGACCTGTGCATACTACCTGCAGGTAGGGAATGTCATACAGCTTGGGAAATCTGGGGGAGAACAGAAAACAGACACAGAGGCAAATTAAGTAGCAACAGGGAAGTGAGCGATCATGGGGCAGGAGGCCAAGAGCCGCTGGAGCTGGAAACTGCTGGAGAGGCAAGTTGGCAGCAACTCTGGAAAAGGGCAGCAGAGCAGAAGGAAGAGACCAAGGGAACTAACCAAGTCAGAGCAGCAGCAGCTGAGTCAGGGCAAAGCCTAGTTCTGTCTGGACAAGACAAAGCCAGACTGAGACCAAAAGAGGTGTCATAGAGGTGACTCATGAATGCAACAGGTGGGAAACCATGGAGATGGGAATCAGTGGGTTGGCTTGCCCATTATGACTTCATTGTTAAAATTCCTGACAAAAGGCACACCTTGTTAAGTTCTTGTTCCAGCTTTTCTTCACTGTAATCATTGCTTTCCAAATGCCAGAAGAATCAGTGTGTGAAACCACGTCACCAACCAGATATTTAAGTAGTCAACTAATACACATCCAAGACTTGTATAGTCAGGGACCATGGAGGAAAAAAGTGATTACAGTGACCTGCACCTACTGAAAATGTATACAGAATCTGAGAGTGATGAAATTGGCCAAACTCACTTTGCTCAATAGCACTCACCACTGCCATTGGATTTTGGGTGTGTGAGATGGAGTACAGGACAGGCAATTGGCTTAGAAAGAGACAGTGTGTTTCTCTACTAATGCTCCAATTACCTACCCACCCATCACCCCTTCCCCCGCCCCGCCAAAAAAAAATCTACATTGGAATAAGAAACCCTGAATCAATAGTTAAGAAATCAAAGGTCAAGATAAGAATATGCCACTCATAAATTATAAAATCTTAGACATTACCTAAATGTTCAGGAACTCAACTGCTTTATCTGTAAAATGAGGGTGATGGTGCTGCTTTCAAAGTGGAATGTGAAGAGGGGAAGGTACTATAAATGTACACTACAATTATGACCATATAGAGATAATAGGAGAGGCATTTTTAAATTTCTATTTCGTTTCCTTTCTTCCTTATTTCTTTTTTTATTTCTCTACCTGAACAGACAGGGTATATTCTACTTTCTGACTGAACAACTTTCTAATTATCTTCAAATAAGATAAAGTACAGAGAAGCCAAAAGGAATTTGGAACATCAGGTTTATCAGAAATGCTATTTATTGTGGGATGAATTGGGAGATTGGGATTGACATATATACACAAATATGTATAAAATAGATAACTACTAAGAACCTGCTGTATAAAAAATAAAATAAAATTCAAAAATTAAAAAAAAAGAAAAGAAATGTTATTTATTAAGAAGAATTGTTAGATAACGTCTGCTTACTCATCATCGACAGAGGATTAGCATCAGCTCAATAGCACTAAGACATCACCAACAGCCCTTCCTCTATGCTTTCCTTCCTGTCCTTCGCTCATACATCTTACTTTGTTCTCCCTCCAAAATGGTGTCACTTTCCTGATTTTCAGCCAAGTAAGTCTTCTTGTCCTCGTGTATAGAATTTAAAGTCACTTGATTATACACAGAAACATTGTTAAAATAAACTTTGTTTTAAAATGTCTACATAATACAGTGACAGTGTCTATTATTTGTCAGAGTCTCCATCTGATGGAGACAATTTCTGAAGCCACTGGTCTGGCTTTTTAACTTCCTTTACCCTCTAAGAAAAGGAAAGGGGACAGGGGAAAGTGAAATAGAGAGAAATTGGAGAGTTGGAAATATTAGCAATAATTTAATTTAGAATTCGAAGTTGCCCTGTGCTATGAACTGAATATTTATGTCTCTGCCAACATTCACATGTTGGAACCTAATCCCCAATGTGATGGTATTTGGAGGTGGGGCATGTAGGAGGCGATTAGGTCATGAGGTTATAACCCTCATGAATGGGAGTAGGTTCTCTTATAAAAGAAGCCATGGAAAGATCCCTTGCCCCTTCTGCCATGTGAGGACACAGTGAGAAGGTGCCTGTTAAGGAATCAGGCACTTAACGGACACTGAATATGATAGCACCTTGATCTTGGACTTCCAGCCTCCAGAACCATGAGAAATTAATTTCTCTTATTTATAAGCCACTCAGTCGATGGTATTTTGTTATAGCAGTCTGAAGGGACTAAGATATCCTGGAATCCCTCCTCTCCTGTATCCTCCACATCCAACGGGTCCCTCAACCTATTTTTTAAATATATTTCTATTCTAGCTCTTCCATCTTTTATTGCCATTTCTCTATTCCATATCCTTGTGATCAGAGATCTTATAATACTCTTTTAACTGGTTCCTTCTTTCTGCCCTTTAATCTCCAGTCCATCCTCTAACTGTCATCAAGCTTCTCTGTTTAAAGACCTCTGATGGTTCCCTATTGCTTATAGTCTGACATCAAGTCTCCAGAACCTGACCCCAGATCAAACATCTAGTAGATCTGTCTTAACACTTTTCCACCATGTATTCTTCTCTTCCATCAGAGTGGACTATTTATAAATTATCACCACGGTGTGATTTTTTTTTTAAATGAAGGCTCATAAAAAATCATTTTAGAACAATCAATCTTTTGAACTCTGAAGATTAGCCTTTCATTTAAAAGGTTCTTCTTTTCAAGAAATCACTGTTTTTCCCATAGAACTTAGACGTGGGGAGAAAAACATTACAAATCTAAATTTTAACATACTGATGTGGTTGCAGATTTCTTTTTATTCTTTCAACAAATATTTACAGAGTGTCCATCGTGTATTCTTCTGTGTTTGGTGCAGTAGACCGAGTGAATGGTCACTGTGTACTGTGACTATTAAGGAATGCTTTGTAGAAGAAACAGAAATCCATCTAAGGTCCTGTAAATAGCAAGGAAAAGGACATTCCGAATGAAAAAGCCACAGGTGTACACGTGTATGGGGAAAAGGTTAAAGAATGACATGGTTATAATGGGCATAGTTTGTTGGAGAATGTAAACTCAAAATATAATACCAAGGTCTAGTGCCACCTAAACGTTAAGGAATTTTTATAGACATTTTTGGAGATAAAAGTCATTATCATCTGACTGGAAGGGGATTAAAAATAAGGGTAAGCTTCATGATATACATGCTCAATGGATCACTTTCAGCACCCAGGCATGGCAGGGCTTATTGTGCAGAAAAATTTTGATAGAGCACAGGAATGGAGAAAGATGAAACAAAAGGAAGGAGAACCCCAGAACTGAGATGTGTGTCAATATTTTTGAGTATTTGGATCTCAAACAAAATGATAGGTAGGCAAAATGGTACCATTGAATAGGCCTTTCGATGGCATCTTTTGCTATATCTGCAAAGAGATACGTTGGTAATATTAATTTTTTGTGTTTGACTGCCTTACTGGGTCAAACCATTTCGGGTCTTTTAGGATTGGAGTTGGGTTTCAGTCATAATTTATTTGGATAACATACTAATTATTTATTCTCATACTACTCTTGGAGTAGCAGAGCATATAAAATACTGTTCCAAAAGAGTTGAGGAGCAGAATCGAAAGTCCAGAAACAGACTCATGGATTTATGATCAGTTGAGTCGCAACAACTTGGGGAAAGGAGAGTAGAGAGCACAGCTTGACAATAAAAATGAATGACACAGTCAAAAAAGTGGGTAAATCTCAAAAATAGTATGTTGAGTGAAAGAAACTAGACACAAAGGAGAACATGCTGCATGATCCTATTTATATGAAGTTTAAGAAAAGTCTAATAAATCTATAGTGATAGAAATCAGATCAGTGTTTTGTCTGGAGTTGGGAGGAAGGGTGGAGACCGACTGCAGGAAGACACCAGGGAACTTTCACGGGTGATGATAATATTCTCTATCTTATTTGGAGTGATGGCTACAAGGTATATCAGTTTCCTAGGGCTGCCATCATGAAGAATCACAAACTGAGTGACTTAAACAAGAAAAATTGATTGGCTCACCATTCTGGAGGCTAGAAGTCTAAGATTAAGATGTCATCTGGTCCCTGTTCCTTCTGAAGGCAAAAAAGGGATCTGATTCAGGCCTCTCTCCTACGTTCTGGTAGTTGCTTGGCTTGTGGAAGCATAAGTGCAAACTTCACATGGCATTCTCCCTGCGTGCATGCCTCTGTGTCCAAAATTCCCCTTTTTATAAGGTTACCAATTATATTGGATTAGGGCCTACTTAATTACTTCAATTTAACTTGATTACCTCTGTAAGACACTGTCTCCAAATAAGGTCACATTCTGAGGTACTGAGGGTTAAGATTCCAACATATCTTTTTTTGGGGGGAGGGTA